>NC_142484.1:5945000-6570000 GCF_049115385.1 Moschus berezovskii
GTAAAAAAAAAAAAAAAAGATGCTATACTCAAACTCTCAGGAAAATATGTATGTACCATCACAATGAAAAACAAAAAATATAAGTGTCCTTTGTTCACTCGAGTGGGAAGTGAGTTTGGGAACTGGCTTGTGAATACAGAAAAGTATGGCTAAGTTTGTTCTGGCGCACTATATCAATCATTATAGATACAGGACCACACCTACCTGGAACTTAGTTATTTCCTCCCATAAACACAAGCCACAATACCACCTGCCTTGTCTACAACAACTTTATAAAACTAAACTGTAAAACCAACTGCCTAGGTTCTATCACTATGGAGAGGACCAACCTCACTAGGTTACCAATCCTTTCAGTCTTTTAAAGTTTTTATCGTTTCAATGATGCATAAATAATAAGATATAGTTAGAATGTCAACTGAAGAAAAAAATAAAAAAATTAGAAGTCTAGGTCTTAGCCCAATTGGAGTTCTTTCCTGAGGTACCTGGCAGAAGGTAGGGAGAACCTCAGCTGGTTGTTTAGTGGTAGCCAAGAAACACCTGTATAAGGATCAGGAATAAAAAAGTCATACTATGAGATATTTAGCCCATCTTCCTTAAGGTCACATAAAATTATTCCTTATAAATTCTTCTGTGGCTTAAAACAATCTATACAAAAGGTTTTAAAAATAACACGTTATAAATGGTTAACTAGCTTTCTAATACACATACCCATGCCCTGCACTGAAGACATAATTCCAAACAGTGATTTAAAGAGTTTTTCCTGTTTGTATTAATGTTTACTTTTTTTTTTTTTGGCTACACAAGGTGGCATGTAAGATCTTAGTTCTCTGACCAGGGACTGAACCCATGCCTCCTGCAGTGGAAGCTCAGTCTAAACCACTGGATCTCTGGGGTAGTCCCCAATGGTTTCATAAGAAATATATGAGGAAAGATTTACTAGAACTCTCTCCAGTTCAGACAGTTCAAATCTGGATTCCCTAAAAATAAATTCATTTCTTTGAGACCAATATACGAGGAGTGGGTTGGACTTTGAAGATTACTAAGCATTAAAAAGCAGACATATTACTTTGCCAACAAAGGTTGGTCTAGTCAAAGCTATGGTTTTTCCAGTAGTCATGTACGGATGTGAGAGTTGGACTATAAAGAAAGATGAGTGCCGAAGAATTGATGCTTTTGAACTGTAGTATTGGAGAAGACTCTTGAGAGTCCCCTGGACACCAAGGAGACACAACCACCATCCTAAAGGAAATCAGTCCTGAATATTTACTGGAAAGGCTGATGCTGAAGCTGCAATACTTTGGCCACCTGATGCGAAAAACTGACTGATTTGAAAAAGACCCTGATGCTGGGAAAGATTGAAAGGGGGAGGAGTAGGGGATGACAGAGAATGAGATGGTTGGATGGCATCACGACTCAATGGACATAAGTCTGAGTAAGCTCCGGGAGTTGGTGATGGACAGGGAAGCCTGGCGTGCTGCAAGTCCATGGTGTCGCAAAGAGTCGGACACGACTGAGCGCCTGAACTGAAGTGAATGCGGGGAGACTTACTGACAAAGAAAAAAAATATACAACATGAAGAAACTTGATTTGGCAATCAGATGAATTGCATTTAAAATGACACTTTTCTCAGAAGTTGCCCCAATGTATTTAAGTCTTAATGTAGATAAATTTGAAGCTCAGTTCAGTTCAGTCGCTCAGTAGTGTCCAACTCTTTGCGACCCCATGGACTGCAGCACGCCAGGCCTCCCTGTCGATCGCTAATTCCCGGAGCTTACTCAACTCACGTCCATTGAGTCGGTGATGCCATCCAACCATCTTATCCTCTGTCGTCCCCTTCTCCTCCTGCCTTCGATCTTTCCCAGCATCAGGGTCTTTTCAAATGAGTCAGCTCTTTGCATTAGGTGGCCAAAGTATTGGAGTTTTGAGGGCAAGAGTTAGAAGGGGGTGACAGAGGATGAGATGGTTGGATGGTATCACTGACTCAATGGACATGAACTTGAGCAAACTCCAGGAGACAGTGAAGGACAGGGGAATCTGGAATGCTGCAGTCCATGGGGTTGTAAAGAGTTGAACAGGACTTAGCAACTGAACAACAACAAAAAAATGTGTTTGGGATAAGACTGCTAGAGATTGTACTGGCCATTTTTGTTCTGAAATAGGCCTCTTTATCAGAGTGTAACTTAAGTTCTAAGTAACATTTCTTAATATAAACATTTTTCTTAGGCTCACCCTTTTTCTAGGGTCAGCCTGAAATCCATTTTTAAGATTAGGTTTAAATCCTAACTGAACATACAAATGTTTGCATTTTCCTAATAGGGACCTAACCTCATTTTAGGAACTGAAACACTGTACAGCCCAAACACACACACACACTCTTAACTTCTTTCTGGTTGAACCAAGATCACCCCAAACTCCCGAATTTTCTCTCAGAATCCAGAAACTGATTGTCCTAGCCAGATTAGCAGCCGTTATGCAACACAACGAACCCTTACCTTCACATCAGCAATGAGAGCATCTTCGTCTTCTATCCCTGTAGGGACGCATTTCTTGTGCAGTGGCAGAGATTCCAATTTATCTACAAGACAACGAAGACCTTCAAGCTCAAAATGAGTCAGATGCACCTGTCGGTCCTTTCGGGGGCTACACTGGGAATCCCACACTTGGCCATTCTGGGAACCCCGGCTAGAGTCAGAGGATGAGTCCCCAGACAAAGTTTTCTTCAGACTTGGAAGACTTCGGCAGGTTTTGCCCAGTCCATCATAATCCAGGCTGACCCCGTTGGCTACAGGGCTGGTGAGGACAGAACGTCTGCTGCTCAAGCGCCGAGGCTCTCGGTCTACTGCTTCCTCATCCCCGTTTCCAGACTCCAACCCATTTAACTCCAAATCTGCCAGTATGAAGAAAAAATGTGGTATGAATGTGCCACTTGGCCATGTGATCAACAAGAGAAATAGGTAGTATGGGAGGGGCCCTGCCGTTATAAATGACAGAGTTACCACAGTTTAAAAACGGTCTTCCCTATTCCAACCCATTTGTCTACTGCTGAAAATCAGCTGTAGGTAAAAATAGGATCCTGAGTTAGTAGGACAACTGAGACAACAGTCAATTGGATTTTTAAATGATTGGGAAGGGTGCAGTCTTTAATAAACAGTGTGCTGAAAATAAGTTACCCATGAAAATAGCTGTAAATGAGTTTCAAGTTCAAACTTAATTTGAGGATTATGATCTCATTATCTTTTAAAAGACTAGTACTAATATGAAACACAATGGCTTCCCTGGTGGCTCAGTGGTAAAGAATCTGCCTGCCAATGCAAGACACGGGTTCGATCCCTGGGTCAGGGAAGATCCCCTGGAGAAGGAAGTGGCAACCCACTTCAGTATTCTTGCCTGGAAAATTCCACTGACAGAGGAGCCTGGCAGACTACAGTCCATGGGGTTGCCAAAGAGTCAGACATGACTTAGTAACTAAACAACAAAAACATGAAGCACATATATTTAAAAACCACCTTTGTTCAAAATTTTGGCCATAAAATTAAGCTTTGGAATCAAAATCTTAGCAACATGGCTAATAAAAAACGTGAATATTTTTTAAAAGACAATTTTTGATAGTCAAAACAAAAGAAAGTTTTGTTAAAAGAAGAATTTTTAAATGTTAACTAGCCTTTTATTATGAAAGTAATAAATTCTGACTAATAATAATTTAGAAAATACAGGAAGGTGCAAAGAAGTAAGTCATCCTGTGTTTCTCCATGCTTGGAGAAACTCAACAGTGTGATGGATCTTCTTTTCGTCTTTTTCTATACAAATGTTTATAACTACAACTTGACATATTTTTTTGTTTGTTTGACATATTTTTAAACAAAATTAGGATCATGCTGTATATACAATTGTGTATCCTGCTTTCATATATTCTTGAGTATGTTTTATTTTCAAATGACATCATCAGTTATCCTCAGAGGAAATGCTAAGGCAAAAAGTATTTTGCTTACATGACCACAGGATATGGCAGTGACGGCTCCTCTTTATTTTCAATGCATGGAATAGCCTAAAAATGTATAACTGAAACTACCTCAATCGACATCCAATAAAATATTTCTCTTGATATAAGTTATGGAGACATTAAAACTCAGAAGAATATACATTTTAGAATCTTACCAACATGATTTAAGTTGTAACATTCCCATTTATTAACTCTTAGATCATGAGCAAGTTTTTTAATTTCCTTGAACTTTGATGTTACCATTTGTAAAATATGGAGGATATACACACCTCACAGGTAATGACAACTTAATGTATACAGACTGCTTAGTTTGGGGCCTGAAATACAGCAAGAGTAACTCTGATGATGCAATCCTAGTTTTTATTGTGCCAAAGACCATTCTTTACACAATAAAACATGTTAAGACTTTTTTTCTGCCCATACAGAGCCGTTTGCAGGATCTTGGTTCCCCAACCAGGAATTGAACCAGGATCACAGCAGTGAAAGCGTGGAGTCCTAACCACTGGACCATCAGGGAATTTCCAACTGATTACTTTCTTGAGGAGCAAAGTACTAATACCAGATGAGATCCAGAATATTTCATTTAGGCCTAATAATTCACATCTGGGTAGGAGGATCAACTGTAACCAGTTTTTAACTTCACCGAATGGATTCGGTACTTCTAAGTAGCTAAATAAAAAGATAAACCATAAAAACAAAACAACTGGGGAATAGCCTGTGGAATATTCCTGGCCTTACCCTCAGTCTTGTGGAATATCTTGAAAGTTCATGTAGGTGCAACACTTACCCATGCTAAGGGACTCTTTCTGAAATTCCTTAGTTAGGTGAGAGCGGTTGGTTATGCAGTACACATAGCGCTCCAACACGTACCAACACATCTCATAGTAGAATGGATAGCGGAACTTATTAGGGACCTAACATGGGAACAAAATAATGAGAAAATCAAGCTAATAACAATTTTTCAGGAAAGAGAGTAACAATCACTCCAATAATTAGCCCAGGAAAAACTCTCTCTAGTTAACATGTAATCCTAGGTTGCCATGTAAAGCAAGAATTTAAGCGAATATCTCAACTTAAAAAATGTTGGTCTTGGGAAATCATCGCTAAAGATAACAGATACTTGGAAAGACTATTTAGAACTATCAAGAAGCTGTCTTGTTGAGTGGGAAAGCATCAAAAAGAAGTTTTGAGACAGAGAGTAAAATGTTAGTAAGGCACAATATACTTATTGTAAATGTCAACCATTCTTGCCTGTACCCTGAATCAGAAGGCCATGATAACACAGCATATAATGGAAAATGTTTTTATTATGTCCTTACATACCTGAAAGTATGATTAGAGATGCATTCCCAAGCTACACCTCATCTAGGACACTAGACTGAGTACTTCCTCCTGCTATTAGCTCTCAGCTTGCCTGCTTCATACTTTGTACTCTACCAAGATGGTATGGCCACAAATCAGGTTACTATTCTATGTGGCCTCATCAGCTGCTACCTTTAGCTTTCTTTCCATTCTTCCCCCAAATAGTATGAAATTATTCTAGGTGAATTAACATAAAAATAATTGCCCTTTATATTTATCATGGTCAAGGAACCCGAAAATCAGCATGGATCAATCATTGAGCAGGATCAACCATGGAGATTATCTTAAATACGGACATACCTCATTTTACTGTGCTTCACTTGACTGAGTTTCACAGATACTGTGGCCCTTTTTTTTTTTTTCAAAAAAAACAAATTGAAGGTTTGTAGCAACCCTGCATTTGTCAGATGAAGACTAGCACTGTTTAGCAATAAAGTATTTTCTTTCTCTGTTTTAACTCTTGTCTATCTTTAGTTTTTTGTTTTTTTAATCAGTTTTTAATTGAAGGATAACTGCTTTACAGAATTTTGTTGCAATAAAGTATTTTTAAAGTATACACTTTTTTAAAGACATAATGCTACTGTACATTAACAGACAACAAATAATGTAAAAATAACTAACAGACTATGTATAATGTGAATATAACTTTTATATGCACTGGAAAAAGAAAAATACTCCTGTGATTCAGTTTATGGCAATATTCACTTTATCGCAGTAGTACTGAACCAAACCTGCCAGATCTCTGAGGTATGCGTGTATATTCTGCCTGTCTTCTTTCAGAGAGGGCTTCTTTCAAAAGGATAAGGAAAACAATACTTTTAGGATTGATCTGAATATGTAACTCCTGAGAATGTTCCCACCTACTTTTCAAAGCTCCATGTCAGGCAATCTTTCCAAATCAAGGAGACTCAGATGGACATCCCTTTTCAAAACCCTTCACTAGGTCACAGGGCATTACTGGGGAATAAGGAGATCACTTTCCTCATTGCAAGGCAGGAGAGACATGTACTTTTCATTAGCTTTCCAATGCAAAGGCTCTGAATCTTAGTTTCTGATACCACTACAGCTTCAGCAAATAGAAGAGGTTTCTCCTCCCTTGTTTGAAAATAATTTACTTCTGGTACAGCAGGAGGGAACACAAGAATTAATAGATACTTGATCCCCCTCAAAGTAAACATAATACACTGCGCTTCTCTGTTTGCCTTTTAAGTTTTAAAAAAGACTTCAGGAAAGGTCTTTAGGACAACCCCAAATTCTAAGCCCTCTGAAACTCTGTTGACAATGGAGTAATAATGACAAGAAAATAAAATAAGGTAAAATAAAATATAAAATGGGCATTACACTTTTAATTTTTGACTTGGAACTCAAGACATTGTACTAATAATAGCCAAGACATCATACACCCAAACTACCCCGTTATATTTTACCTGCTGCTAGACACCACAGAGCACATCGATTTCTAAGGCTGGGTTAGAATTTTTGAAAAAAAATATTTTAATAATCATTATAAAATTATTGCGCCTTTAAGCACTATCAATAGACTTACCAATACTCAATTCAAATAGTGTATTTCTACACCAGCATGGCAAAAGTAACTAACATATTGCATTAAATTTATAACATATTTTATATTTCTTTACTAAAGCATTCTCTATACAGTCTCTTTTAAGTTAAACTTTGTTAAGTTTAAAGAAGTTGGTAACATAATAAATGTATATCAGCTTGGTACTGGCAATGTAAAAGCTTGGGTGTAGAAAGCAAAAAAAAAAAAAATCCTCTGTGGACATGTGTAGAGGACCCAGTGAAATTTCATGCAAACACAGAGAGTTCCTTATTTGGAAGGAAAGAATTAAGTCATATTTAGGAAAAATGGAATAGTATGTCAGTTGGATACTGAAATTTGACATTTTCTGATAAACAAAGTCTAGGAAAATTAGATAAACCAAGAACAGTTATTACCAGTTTAACAGTCTGCAGGAGACTTTTTCATGCAGAGTTAAGGTGCTCATTTTACCTATAGTACTGAATATATATCCTCCCTTTCTTCCCTCAAACTGAGCAAACAATTAAGCAACAGGTATAATGGCAATTTTTAGCCAAAAAAGGGAATGCTTTTTAAAAATATTTTCAGATTGAATCTTACAACAGGGTAGATGGTATTATCACAAAATGATCTTGAGTTAAATAAGAGTATTTTACTATGAAATTATGTGATTTTTTTCTCTTTTAAAATATTTAAACTATTTTTACTGTTACTTTAAACTTACTAAACTACTATTATATCTTCTGTAGTTTCACTACTTTTAATAAACAAGCTATAAAATTCTATAAAATTCACTTCTATAAAATTTATTTTAAAAGTACTGTATCCTCTCTTAATTCTAACAGGGCAATCTCTATAACTCTGACAGCAACAATCTTGTATCTTATGTATATAATATTCATACAATAGGTAGCTCAAACCAAAAAACATGTTTCAAAATAGACACCAAAATGGTTACCTGATCATTAGTCAGTAACCATTCCTTCTAAAAATTATGAATTCTTCATTAATTATTTTTTGATTTTTAATCCTGAAAACTTTCAAATCCACCAAAAAGTTTATAGAGCAGTACCACTATGACTTTCATAGCTTTTCCAAGATTGATCAATCATTAACATATCACACTTTTAAATGGTAGGGGGTAAGGCAGAATCTAACTAAAAGAGAATTTTGTGACATAAGAAAATTATATGAAATCAAATTTCAGTGTCCATAAATACAACTGTATTATATTTGAGCCATCCGCACTTGTTTAAGTGCGTCACTCTACAAGGCAGAGTAAGTGCTTGTGACAGATACTATATGGCCCACAACGCCTGAAATATTTACTATCTGGTTCTTTACAAAGAAGGCAATGGCAAGCCACTCCAGTACTCTTGCCTAGAAAATCCCATGGATGGAGGAGCCTGGTAGGCTGCAGTCCGTGGGGTCGCTAAGGGTCGGACACGACTGAGCGACTTCACTTTCACTTTCACTTTCTTTACAAAGAAGTTTGTCAACTCTTGCCTTAAGGTATCTACTGCATGTAACTTTCCCCCTATATATCCAGGATGATTTATCAGCTATGCAACACCCTGTGGAAAACTGACAAAATAAGACACACAAATAATTTTCTACTAAGTTTAATTCTCTCATGGAACCCCAGCTGAGAAAGGCAGTATACACATTTATATGTTAAAGTACAGTAGTCTGAGTGTTACACAGTAAGCAGAGTAAAAAGAGATATATGAAACCTCTTCACATTTAATTCTTACATAGTTACTTACCCGTGTTCGATCTTCAATGTTGTATATTTTTAACTGCATGGGGATATTGAAGCTATGCAAAAAATTGCCTCCAAACACCAATGTGTCTGTAGGAGTATACACAGCGTGAATCCAGCCTAGAAGAAAGGGAACGGAGGGCAGAGGCTGTAAGCACTCACTGTAGTGTGGCTCTCTCAGAGGCTAGAGTAGACAACTCACTTTTTTCCATCTTGCTTACCTGAGGGAATGACGAAGGTATAGCCCTGCTTGAGCTCAATGCGTTGGCAATCTGATACCCGGTCACCCAGAAAGATGTCTCCCTGTTTCCCTGACAGCAGCCAATTCTCGTACAGCTCCAGGTTGTGGGCTGTAGGGGGGATGAGCCAGAAGACCTGTGAGTTAAAAAACTTCAGTCTGTTAACAGCCATTGACATGACCCAGTCGTCTCCCTCAACTGATAAAACAGGTACAAAGTTAAGACCAACAAGTAGAAGAGAAGCTAGCAATCCTCCCAGCCTATAGAACTTGACCATTTTGGAAATTCTACAGGCCTCAGGGAAGTAGACCTTTTCTGTCCTCCACTTGATCAAACAGCATTAGGGCTTCCCTGGGGTTTGACTGTAGAACCTGGAACCTATACAGGACTCAGAGAGAAGGAGGGCATTAAGCTTGTCACCGAGGCAGTCCCTTCCTTGCCCCTAGCTGGCTGGCCTCAGTTAGTTAGGTATACAGTATCTTCAAAAGACAGGCCTGGATTCCAAGGTAGTAACCAAGATCAAAAGGACAAAACTCAGGACACCATTTATGAATGTAAAGTAAACAAAATGACTCTGGATTTGGAGATAATAGCTGTTCTAATTCAGCCCTCACATTTTAAAAGCATCATCTGTTTTCATTCCAGGTCTACTTTTCTCTCATAAATGCTTTTAATTCTTACAAGAAAAAAAGGGTAACAATAAGAGTGTAATACTATAAACTTCTGATATTAATTCTACATTTTCATTCTCACACAGCATTCAAAAGCACTCTCAGAAGCTGGAATATAAGGCTTTATGAATGAGGATAATCTTTCAAAATCTATTTATATCCCCTGACAGGACTTAAAGGCTTCCTCTGGCTACATTTCAGACCAATGGCTCTATACAGGGAAAAGTGGTCTGGATCCCAATTTACTGGTTTCATTGTCAGTCTAGCTGCACTTTGTGTTCCCTTCTACTATTTACTATGCTCCCATGTAGAGAAGTTATCTTTTCCTCTTAAAACCACTTCCTTGCCTTTATTTGGAGAATTCTGCTTTGGGAATCTAGAAACAGTACTGGTGCCGACATTGGTAAAAGGAAAATGGGCTAGATGGATACCAATTTTTGCTGGATTCTAGCCAAGAAAGTCAAGTTACTCTATGATTCTCTCCAGATACGTGTGTGTTTATCTCCTAATAGACTCGTTTTCAGGGTATATGAAGCATGCAGGAACTGAAGCTAAGTCATATAACCAGCTTCAGATTCCAATCCCCATCACAACTGTGACCATACCTTTCCCCCTTGATGGATGTGATACCAAACAGAGGTACCACCGAAGTCCACATGGAAGTCAGTATAGCAGCCTCGAACACTCATCAGACAGTACCTGACCCAAAAAAAGCAGTAGCGTTAGTGCACTGATGAGAAAAAGGAGACTTTTCCCACCACAATGCCACACTCTCCCCTGTACACTCCCCTCCATCTTCTTCCACCTGGTATAAACTCCCAGTTAGTGAGAGGAATGCAATCTCAAGTCATCATAGTATCAGAAGAAAAGTTTGTTCTCCTTTACGTTACCATGGCTATGGGGCTCTTACATACACTCTTCCTTTGGAACTCAACTTGACTCTCTTGGGACATGAAGCAAGGTTGCTAAGGGAGGACCCATTCCTTGCTATCACTCTGGTCTCCCACAGCACGCTGAGGAAAATGCAGGGTAAGCCACTTACTTCTGCACTTTAGGATACTGCATCTCCAAGATGGCATTTGTTGATTCAGTCTGACTTTCTTTCAAATGCCTTGGCCACATATTGTCTACCCAGTCAATGAAATCCACCTTTAAAAGGAAGAAGAACATTTAGGTTGGCATTAAAGAGAATGCTAAAGTCAAGAAAAACAGAAATTCTCAAAACACATACTGAAAGACTAGAATTTAACTTCCAGCAAGCAAACAATCTGTTGGTAAATTTAGAGTCAACAAACATTCTAGATATAATTATTAAGTGAAAATAAAGACTAATGGTTCCATGAGCATGACCACAAAGATAGCACTAATCAAAACAAAGTCATTAAATGATGCAGTAGTACCCAATAAAACCCTCTCTGTGTGGCAGACTGGCATAACCAGCTATACTGGCGGGGGTGGGGGTTACGCGGTGGAGATAAAAGGCAGTGTCTGGAAGATTCCTATAAACTTACTGAAAGACGAACTGCTAGAAGAGCCAAGATACCAAACATTTAAAAGGAAAGGAGAGGGAAGGAGGAAAGGAGAGGGGAGGAGAAAAGAATTCCATAGGGATTTGCAGCCTTATATGAGCAATGTGCTATAGAACCTACTGGGTTAGGAATCAGAAGTTCCAGGTCTATCATGTTTTCTCAAGATCTTATGTGAGGCTCTCTGGAACTTATCTGTAAAATGAGGATAATTATCTCAAAGGAATATTGTGAGGATTAGATGCAAAAACATGTTAAAATTTTTTGAAATAATGTTATCAGAGTTTAGGAATCTGGTTTTTTCCTTTGGCCACACCATGCAGCATGGGGAAATTCCCCCACGAGGGACTCAACCCATGCCCTCTGCAATGGAAGCATGGAGTCTTAACCACTGGATCACCAGGGAAGTCCAGGAATTTGTTTTAAATAATATGTGCTGAAAGAAATGAAAAATGAAAACAGTATGAACTTAAAACACTTTACACTGAATCGTAACATGTCCCATATCTTCAAATGTCTGCACCCAACCACTGAACTCCAAGAAACGGTTTTAAGTGTGAGTCAAACAACCATGGATTCAGCAAAGCACCGGTGCTGCAGGTATCTAACTTATGGCTATAAAAAAGATATATCTGGTGAGCTTTATAACTTATGTCTGTATATATTTCATCATTTATTTCTTTACAACATATATCTAGATAAATGCATACAATCTGTGTGTAATGATACAGATCAATGTTCAGTGGACACTCAGATGTAAACCATGAGTTTTTGGAAGGGGTCACTGATGACACTAAAGTTTAAATAAGCAAGATGAGGAACAACTATGAAGATTCACTTTCTGTCCCATTTCAAAGAATTTCCACTCAGGGATCCAACAGCTTTAACCAAGCATCCACTGGGCCTAGGAACACTGACTGAGCTCCATGTTTCCTTCTTCTCATCGAACAAAACCTATTTTCTGCTCTCTTAGTGTAGTGGCCAGGACCTCCCATCTCCTGGAACTGTCCTTTGGAAAGTCTTTACCAGAATAAAGGATAACTGACTTGTTCAATATACTTACTATAAGTTCTTATGTCTGGACAGGAAGAGGAAAAATTAGGAACACAAGTATTTTTTTGTCAAGTGTTCACTCAGGGATAGTTGGATCTTTTTGGCTAGAATTCTCACCTGTAGCAGTAAGTCACTCTCTGTCCTCTTTTGATATTATTGGGTATGATCTGACTACCAAAAGAATACTATAGTAATGTGTTCATACCTTTTTCTTAGGTTACTCTTTAGGATCTGGATAGGCCTTTTGCTAAATGCTCACAGCTGTTTTGAGAACAAATCTCCAGGATGGATAATCACCAGTTTCTAGCTGTTCTGTACCAATACAGGGCCAATCTGGGACATAATCAAATCACACACTGCAAAAACAGCTCATGGCCTTCCATGAACTAATTTCCCCATCACCATACAAACTTGCACATTATATCTGCTACTTCTTCATTTACTTCTAAGTTACTGCTGGGATGACAGCAGAAGCCATCTCTCTCCTCTCGAGAGAATCTCACTTCATGCTACCACCCACAACGGACAGTTCAAAGTTGCCCAGCTTACTCTCCCTGCACCTACTTTTGCACATACTACTCCTCCTGCCTGGGATTCTGGTCTTTCTTCTCTGCCTCATTTCTTCTTTCATGTCAAGACTGGGGATCTCTCTACATCACACTGACAGAACATTTTCCCTTGGTCTGTACATACCAATGTATTAGTGATAATAATGCAACTATCTATTAAGTTGAAGGTATGTATGTATATATATATATGAATGACATTATTATAACCAATTAACCACATTTTAACTTTGAAAGTCAAAGGGTACAATTAGGATAATTTAAATGGATACGGGATAAAACACTGAGACTTTAAAATAATGTTTAAAATAATAGTACATTCCAAATTCCATTGTTCCAGATGGAATACTTGACTCAAGTGAGTTCTGAAACAGGAATAAAAGTGGTCCAAAAATGACCAGGTATATTTTAAAAGTGAAACCAATCCCCCTCAAGGAAAGGATCTTGCAGATAGCCACTTTCATAAGAAAGGGGTTAAATCAGTATCTTCAGGAAACTTAAGCACCAAAAACTAACTTTCCCCCATGCTGGGTTATCAATCTGTTGCTACTAATCATCCAACAGAATCTACTCACCTGCCTCTATATCATTTTTCTCCCAAGCATCTTTACAAGTATAAACCTATAGGATAGAAATTTACTAGGCAAACTTCCTATTTACAGTTCTTATCAGAGTGAATTTTAAGACTCTTCCCCATTACATGCAAGTGGCAAAGTTCCTAAATTATCAGAATGGCCTCTTCCTATAAAAAAATCAAGTGATGTTGGAAATGAATAACCCAAGTTATTCTTTTTAAATTTTCCTGTTCATCTCCATCGTCATCCTGCTATGTTTAAGAACTCCTCCCAGTATATAAACAACCCTCCTGGTGACAAAGAAAATGTGGAGACCATGATTAGACTAACCGTGGAAGGCCTCTGCACCATGTTCTCCAGCCTGGTGTGGCTAAACTCTAAGCTGATGACATTATAGAGTTTTTCTCGCTCCTCCTCTGGGGTCTCATAGTAGCGTGTCCACTGAGCCATGGTCATTTCAATGCCTTTCTGTGTGTTCACATCCATGACATCCACCATACGACGACTCCCTGCCATGAAAGATGCATTGATCATTTCAACTGAGCCACTGATATCCTTAAATATATTAAGAATATAAGATACAAATGAAAGTAAACAAACTATTCTTTTTCCTTTACAGTATTCAGCAATAAATAGACAGGAGATAGCTGTCACTTGAAAGAGGTAATCAACAGAAAATCAAACCAGAAAGAATGAGAATGACAATGATTAATACTAAAAACAATAATCACTCCCTATGGCATGTTTACTACATGGTCAGGCATTGAATCTTTATTCAGTATCTCAATGCTAACAATTTTAAGTACTCAGTACCATTCATAGATGACAAATTTCATACATTGCATAGATATTTACTGAATGATACAGACATCTCAATGGACACAAGATTCCCAACCAACTGCAACAACCACAGCAGAAGGCAGCATGCCGAAGAGGCAGCATAAAAGAGCAGGGGAGCAACAGCCTCAGAGTCAGAGGCCGGAGTTTGACTCTCAGCTCTAGTATCACTTAGGCGAGTTATTTAACTTCTCTCAGCCCTAATACTTCCCTCTATAACTGCGGGATACTGTCACTTGTGGGCCAATGTGAGCATTTAGTCAATGAAGTAAAATGTTTGACATAAAATAGATGCTAATTAATTAAACGGGAGTAAAAAGAAAAATGAAAAGAAAAAAATTGTTTTAGCTGACTGATTGGAGAAGGCTTTTAGGAAAAGAGAGGGAAGAGGAGACATTTGAGTTGGGCCTGGAGGACTGAACAGAATTTCAACAAGATTCAACAGTGAGAATTCCAAGCAGAGGTAACAGCATAAGAGAAGATATGGAGAGGCAGTCCAGCCTCTTTTTCTAAAAGCCTTCTCCGATCAGTCTAGTTCAAACAATCCTTTTTTCTTATATTTTTACTACTGTTTAATTAATTAGCATCTATTTTATGTCAAACATTTTACTTCATTGACTAAATCCTCACATTGGGCCACAAGGTGATATTATTCCCCAGTTATAGAGGAAAATATAACTTTTTAAAGTTAAGAAAACAGTTGTCAAGGAGGGGAGAAAAGAAAAAGCTGCTGTCGGAACATTAAGAGTACTATTCAATTTGTAAGAAACTAACAAACACCTACTATATATACCTAGCCTTGGTGGATAGGCCAAGAATAGTGTTAGGACCTGGTCCCCTGCTCTCAAGGAGTTTACAGTCTAGTTAGATATGAGAGATAATAGGCAAGATGACAAGAATACGGTCACAACAAAGCAGATATGGCAGGATACATATAAAAAAATAACTGATAATGTAAGACAAAAGACTGAACCTTCATTACTTGGAAGAAAAGGTGAATGCTAAATCAAAACTGCCTTGGGATACCACTTCACACCCACTAGGATAGCCATAATAAAAATAAAAGGAAAATAATAAGGGCTGGCAAGGATGCAGAGAAATCAGACTGCGCTGGGTGGAGTGTAACATGGCACAGCTGCTATGGAAAACAGCTTAATGGTTCTTCCACAAATTAAACCTAGAATAACCATATGACCCAGCAATTCTACTCCTAGGTATATATCTAAAAGAATCAAACACAAGTGTTCAAACAAAACTCACACATTAATGTTCTCAGCAGCTCTAATTACAATAGTAAAAAGGTGAAAATAACTCATATGTCCACCAATAGATCAATCAATTAACAAAATGTGCCATACCCATACAATGAATGGATTATTCAACCATAAAAAGGAAGTATTGTTATATGCTACAATACAGATAAACCTCAAAAACATTATACTAAGTGAAAGAAGTCATACACATAAGGCTACATGTTTTATCATTCCATTTACATGAAAATATCCAAAATGGGCAAATCTACAGATAGAAAGTAGACCAGTGGTTGCCAGGGCCTGAAGGAAGGCAAGAGCAGGAATGACTACTTAATGGGTATGGGGTTTCTGTTTAGGGTGATGAAGAATTTTAGGAAGTTGGTATTAGTGATAGCTGCAGATCGTGAATATACTTAATGTCACTGATTTGAATACTTTAAAATTATCACAATGATAAATATTAAATTAGTTGTATTTTACCATAATTTTAAAAAAAGTAAATGCTCTTCTTTAGGAATGTAAATCAAAGCAAACACCATTCTGCCAATGCTACCAAGGCACTTAAATAAAAGAATGACAGTTAGTCATAGTAATAGCTAACATTAACTGAGCACACACTATGTGCCAGACACTGTTCTTCACATTTAAGTAACTTGCCCAATGTTACAAATGTAGTAATTAGTGGAACTGGGATTTGAAACCTGTCAGTTATGAGTCCACATTTTAAAAATCAACATATCCCTTACATCAAGTTTCCTCGATAGAATGGTTTTCTTTTGAGGACATGAACTGACACTGGACATGTGACAGTCATTAGGTAGAAAAGAAGAATCAATTAGCCAAAGTATATTTAGTAATAATGGATTATGTAATCACCAATATGTTGTTCACTGAATTTTAACAATCATCAGTTATCCAAGAAAAAAACTATCCAGACTTCAAACAATTTGGGTGCAAAGCATAAAGATGAAATTTCTGATAAGTCTTGCTAGTTTAAATATAATCACTGCTTTATTTAAATCACAACAAAGGTATCTATGACCATCCACAGGTCTATTTGGAAAATATAAGATTAGGAAGGGCTCCAACCATTTTTAGCAGTAAACAAACAGAAGACATGAGAAAGTGGCAGAAGTGGGAAGAAATCCACAAGAAAACTAGTGAGTAAATAAGTCTCTATATTAGTATAGCTCAGAAATGTGGATACTGTAAGTCTATGACAGGATCTAGAAGTTTGTATTTTTAACAAGTACCACATATGATTCTGATGCAAGTCATCTGTGGACTATAAACCCATAAGGACGCCTGACCAATAGAGAAAAGCTGTAGTGGCCCATTAACTTATGGATCCAAGGAATTACTTTCTGGAGGTCACTAGGAAAAAGTCAAGTAACAGACCAACAAGCACTCTACTATTAGGTTTTCTGAAGGCCCCTGAGAACCCTGCCTTGTAAAGAGTAATTACTAAACAGATCTACTGAGTATCTACTACACCACAGAGACTGTGCTGAGTAACAGGAAATACACAGTGACAGAAGAAAAGTGTAATCTAACACAGAAACATATAGGGGAGTGAAAAATACAGGGATTGAGAGAACCTTCCTCTACCTCGGACATTCAGCTGTCTAAAAAAAGCCCTCAAGTGGCCAAGAGTAGTACTGCAATACTTACTTACTTTCAAAGGGGAAGCCTGAACTGAAGCTTCAGCATAGAGGACAAGGCACAACAGAAGTTGTCACGGGGAAAGCATCCAAAGCTCCTTTTGTTTCATGTTTTGTTAGAAACATTTCTAAAACATTTTAATCCACTTTACTGCCTTATCATGTATATGAGAGTAACCATCTCTGAATTCCTGAGGATCCTGGCATGTCTCGGGGCCACACTAAACACCAGTGATGCGCAGAAAAATTGACCCAAAGCCTTTCCTGGTGGTTCAGATGGTAAAAAATTTGCTTGCAACATGGGAGACCAGGGTTCGATCCCTGGGTTGGGAAGAGCCCTTGGAGAAGGGAACAGCAACCCACTCCAGTATTCAGGCCTGGAAAATCCCTGGAGCCTGGCAGGCTACAGTGCATGGGGTTGCAAAGAATCGGACATGACTGAGTGACTTTCACTTAGTGACACCAGAAGTTTTCTTCTTTAATTACACTGCTCTAATTTGCTCCCCCCCCCTAAATTTTGAATATAATCAAACACAAATCTGATTAAAGACTCAAGTTAACCAATCACCTGATGAAGAGATATTTTAATGTATTTACTTCTCAGTTTACAAAGTTTCAAATCTTAGCCATGTTACCAAATGTAGCATTGGTGAAAATTTTCTGGAAATTTCTCTATGGCTTTTAGGGAAGGACAAGAATCATAAATGAGGTTTCATTCTTGGCTCAGAGAAATACAATTCTACTTTTGAAATTTTACCCTGGAAGGAAGGCTCTTCATGGAGAGAAGGAAGGATGCACAGTGATAAAACTGGAAGGTAGGAAAGAGGCAGATGTTCAGATGCAGTATGTCTAATGAGAAGTACTCAATGAAGCAAATTCGGTAACTCCCTTTGAGAAAATTCTCAGTCGCTCAATAGTAGTATCTAATCAAGAAACTACTTCAACTAGTATATACTTCAAATAAATATATAGTTCAACGCTCCAAAACCTTAAAATCTCAGTAAGAGATTTAAGACTCAGCTGTAAATCTTAGATCTTTGCCTCAAAGACACTCAAACGCCTTGAGTGTAACACTTACCCACACACATTTTGACATCATTCACAGTGAAGTCTGGATCTGGCATCCTATGAAACAAACACCAGTAAGTATAATGGGAAGCAAAACTATTCTAGTCAGAGTGAGTTTTTTCTTAAAGAACTAAGAACTCCCCAGTCAAGCCCCATCAATCTTCAAATTGAGGATTAAAAAATATATTTTAAATATAAATGTTTATACATATATATGTTTATACATATATAAACAGATGTACATATATGTGTAGGAAAAAAGAATATATGAGAAAAAGTTAATAGGGATTACTCAGGGTGGTAGATTTCAGGAGATTCAAATTTATTTTCTTTATAGTTCATCTATATTTTCTCATTTACCTATAATAATACATTTCAGACAGTTTCAATTATCTATGCCTTGGATTATCAATACTGCACTGTCTATAGCCCTGGGTGTAACGTGGCCACTTTGCAGCCAAACCCAATCAGTGAACACTTACTTTATTCCAAGTCCATCGGAATTCTTGAAAATCAGAGGATCTCTTAAGCCACCCCGCTGGATATACTCTACATTAAAATCTGTCACCATAAGAAAACAATTGTTAGAAAGGCCAAGAGGTTTAGCTGGAACAAGATAAAAGGACCTACGATACGATAAGAGATGGTGTCTGCTATTTCTGCGTATACAGTTTTACTGTTAAGTAATACATGCTTGTTATTAAGAAACATCTCTTATGGTATAGGGAGAGCTCACTGAGAAGCAGGACTCAAGGGGTTTGCTAAATCGATATTTCCACAATAATTCAGAATTTAACCAACAGGGGATAGTACTATTGAGTCATCTCATAAATCCCAAGCAGAAATCACATCCTGTGCCTTAACAGCCTAAAATGTAATTCTGCCCACTGCAATACATACCATGACATCCTTGTCAGTTTGCCTAAGAACAAAGCTGCATGACGCACATGGAGCTCAGTTATGGTGGCACAGGTACATGCATAAAAGAACTATTATTGAACTATTCTTAATTAAACCCAAACCAAGGAATAAGAGAAGAAGGAAGAGGCCTTTAGGGAAAAAAATCCCAATATTCCTGTCCTAATAAACGCTTGCTTTATCCAATATAGCCGAGAATGACTTATGGGGTAGAACTGGGGGGCCGGGGGAGGCTGGTGCATGAGTGGCATTGTGTAATAAGAGAAAATAAAGATAAACAGCATCACAGTATTAACAGGCAGTATTTTGGCTGCAGACAAGCTGAGCCCACAGCTCCCAGAGTCTACAACCTCCTACATCAAGTGGCTGCAGGTCTGAATCCAAATGATACTGACCTTTTCCTTCCATAAAAGTAACAAAGTTTGCATTATATTTGTTGGTGTGGAGTTTCTCTTCCAAGTCAAAAGTTCTTTTTCCTTCAATTTCATCATCTGAAATGCCATCATCTTCATAGCGTCGTCGCATGGTACCACGCTGGGGAGAGACAGAAGGATGAAATCATACACCTTTTCAAGATTTTCAGGTGCTACGTTAAGCATCCATTTGCCTTGCTTTGTAGATCTTTTTCTCAAATAAAGGTCAGCTAATATTCTCACAATGTACGACATTTAAAATGAGTCACTAGGCTCCCCACTTGTAAATTTTACACTAACTCTTTGAGCCTACAGATATAAAAATTTACAACAAAAATATGACCAAATAGGGTCTACTAAACATTTTTTTTCCTGGCTGCACCACACAGCATATGGGATCTTAGTTCCCTGACTAGGGATTGAACCCATACCCCTTGCATTGGGAGCACAAGTTTTAACCACTAGACCACAAAGAAAAGTCCTACGAAACATTTATCTACCATCGTTTATCAGATGGGGGACAAACTGTCTTTATAGACATTACAGACCAGGATACAAAACATAATTTTTTTATGGGGAAGGCTACTTCTGGATTAGCTTTCTAAAACAACCTTTGAAAATAGACTAAAACATTTTAATTAATGAAGCAAAACCTCTTTTACAGCAGATAAAGTTAACCTAAACAACAACAAAAGAGCAGACCATCAATACTTAGCATTAAAGATAATGTCTTCCCAAAGGAAAATATCACGAATGGTCAACAAGCACATAAAAAGTGCTTAGGATCATTAGTCATTAGGGAAAATTCAAATTAATACCACAACAATATACCACTTTACACCCACCAGGATGGCTATTACTAAAAAGGCAGACAATAGCAAGTGTTGAAGAGAATGTGGAGAAACTGGAACCCTTACAGAATGTTGATGGGAATGTAAAATGTTGCAGCCATTCTGGAAAAGTTTGGCAGTTCCTCAAAACATTAAACAGTCAATTATGATTCAGCAATTCTCCTCCTAGATGCATATCCAAAAGAATTAAAAACATATCTAAAATGCAGATGCTCACAGCAGAACATTATTTGTAACAGCCAAATGGCAGAAACAACCCAAATGCCAGTCAGTTGATAAACGGATTAACAAAATGTGGTATATTTACACAGTAGAATATTATTTGGCCATAAAAAGAACAAAGTACCATTATGTGCTACACATGGAAGAATCTTAAAAACAACATACTAAGTGAAAGATGCCAAACACAACAGACCATGTATTACATAATTTCATTTTTTAATTTTTTGCTGTACAAACGACCTTTACTGTGTACAATGGAAAGTGGAAGAGAAGGAGATATAACAGCTCTGGCTCCTGGGGCAGCTCCACAGACTCAGTCACTACCCTCAAAAAGCTAGTTTCATTTTCATGAAACGTCCAGAATAGGCAAATCCACAGAGATAAAAGTAGATTAATGGATGCTAAGGGCTGGGGAGACAGAGAGATAGAAAGTAACTTATCAATGTGGGTTTCTTTGGGGAACAATTAAAATGTTCTAGAACTAAACAGTGGTGACATCTACACAACCCTGAATATACTAAAAACCACTGAGTTGTACACTTTAAACAGGTGAATTTTATGGTATGTAAATTATCTTGGTAAGCTGCCTGTTTTAATTTTTTTCTTAAGATAACAAGTTGCTTATGCTGCAAATTTACCTTTTGGCATAGTTTAAGTATTAACATTTGCTGAAATTTCTGTAACACATACACATGGGACAACTTGTGTGGGAGGCAACAGTAAAGGAGCCCAACTCCAGGGTGTACTGTGCTTAGTCGCTCCATTGTGTCCAACTCTTTGCGACCCCATGGACTGTAGTCCACCAGGCTCCTCTGTCTAGGGGGATTCTCCAGGCAAGAACATTGGAGTCGGTTGCCATGCCCTCCTCGAGGGGATCTTCCCAACCCAGGTCTTCCAAAGTGCAGGCAGATTCTTAACCACCTAAGCCACCAGAGAAGCCCTGTTAACATCAAACCCCAGGGTTCAAGATTTTGGGAAAAGATGCATGTGTCATGGGAGAAAATCAGAAGCTGAACCTCAGAAGGGCAGAAGAGCAAAGGAAAGATTTCCAGAGAGACATTCCATGGCTTCCTTCCAATCTAACTTGAGTCCCAAAGGTAAGAGTTATGGTCCCACCGCAAGAAGCACAGCAGGGAGGGAGAGAAGGAACACAATCCACTGCTTATACAAGGGCCTGCCTAGCCCAGACCCTACCACCACCTGGTTACATCCAAGTGGAGCTCCTCACTTTACCTTTCACATATCCCTCTGAGTATTAAAATAGTTTAAACGAAGAAAAAAATATCACCCTACTCAGAACACCCCTCTCCCTGTCAACACAAATAGAAGGAAACAGGGAGCACGGCATGCCTTGGGTTCAGAAAAAAAAAACCTGGGAATGGAAAAAGAGGCTGGTTTGGTCCTTAGTTTCCTGGTGAGGTTCCCCGCGGCCGGGGTCGTCCCCATTCCCCTGCCTGTCGCGGTGCTCATCAAATGAGGTTCCAACAGGTGGGGGAGGCCCGGGTGGGAAGGAGTATGGACTCGGGGACTGAGGTGCCAAAGGCCCCCACCCCCAGTATGTGCTAAGAACAACCAAACCTGGAATTTAAAGTTTAGATACTGATGATCTAGAATTGATTACACAGCACTGGAATTTATGTAAATATGTTAAGAAAATGAGACACTGGAGAAAAGTCTCTTAGGGAATGGGACCAGGGAAAGAGCAAAAATAAGAAATTAAAATTAAAGTAAATAAAACTGACGGCTACACACCGGAGGAGAGCGTGACTCAATTTACCAGTTTTAGGAGGAAACACTGATGATACCTGTCATCTTTCCCGAGTTTGGCCAAAAAAACCCTTGCAACACTCTCACCTCGCAGTCTGTTGCCATAAGTCACAGCTTAAAGGCCAACTTTAAGGTCTATTTTTAGTAGACCTCTTACTCTAAAAATGCCACCAATGCTCAAAAATACTTCTGGGTACCTTTATATTTGAAGGGAGGCTGGTTATTTTCGCTGACAATTTCTTAAATGGGTTTGTGTTTTGAAAGGCATCACTCAGCTCTCTTCCTCACCTTAATTCACATATGTGTCTTAGAAAAGAACTCCAAAAGATGAGTTCCAAGTATGTCAAAAAGCAAGAGCAATACCACTGAAAAAAAATATGGTTTCCCACAACAATCATTTTTAGAAAGCATTCATTTGCACCCAGAAATAACCTCCTCACATACAAGGTCAATTAATTTATGTCAAAGGAGGCAAGAACATATAACAGGGAAAGGACAGTCTCTTCAATAAATGGCGTTGGCAAAAGTGGACAGCTACACACAAAAGAGTGAAACGGAACCACTACCTTCCCAGACACAAAAATTAACTCAAAGTGGATGAAAGACTTAAATATAAATGTGAAACCAGTAAACTTCTGGCAAAAAGCTCCTTGACACTGGTCTTAGCAATTTTTAGACACACACACAGTGAAATACTACTTAGCCACACCTACACATAAAATGTTGCCATCTATAGCAACATGCAAAGACTTGAAGGGCATGATGATTTGTGAAGTCAGGGAAAGACAAATACTGTATGTTATCACTTATATGCGGAATCTAATAAACAAAACAAACTAGTGTATGCAACAGAAGAGCAGCACTCACAGATACAGAGAGCAAAACAGTGGCCACCAGTGAGGGGGCAACACAGGGGCAGAGGAGTAGGAGACACAAACCACTGGATGTAAGACAGGCCCAAGGATGGAGAGCCAATATAGAGGGAAAGTGCCCTTTAAAAACCGTAAAAATTTCAAAAACTAAAAAAATTTTTAAATGGTACTGGGACAATGGATAACGACGTGTAAAAGAATGAAACTGATCTCTACCTCATACCTTATTTAAAAAAACTTACTCAAAATGGATCAGACTTAAATGTAAAGGCTAAGCCTATGGAATTCTTAGAAGAAAGCACAGTGCAAATATTCATGACTTTAGGCAATAGTTAATTAAATAAGACACCATAAACACAACCATAAACACAAGCAACAACAAAATAGATTAACTGGACTTCTTCAGAATTAAAACCTCAAAAACACTACACCAACAAAGGTAAAAAGAAATTAATTTATTGAATGAGAGAATATATCTGCAAATTATATATCTCATAAGGGTCTAATATCCAGGATATACAAAGAACTCTTACAACTTAAAACTGAAAAGACAAAAAATAAAATTAAAATGGACAAAGGTTTGAATGAGTATTTTTCAAAAATATATAACTGGTCAATAAGCACATAAAACATCATTAGTCTTCAGCTCATAAGTCATTAAGAAAATGCAAATCAAAACCACAATGAGAAACTACTTAACACCTACTAGGTAATAAGTGCTGGTGAGAATGTGAAAAAAGCAAAAGGGTCATATAGCTTCCCATAGCTAGTGGGAATATAGAACAGAACAACTCTATGGAAAAGAGTCTTGCAGTTCCTCAAACTGGTTCAGAGTTACCATATGACCCAGAAATTTCATTTCCAACTATCTACTCAAGAAAATGAAAACATGTCCACACAAACACACACACTAACGTTCACAGCAACATTATTCATTATAACCAACGGGTGATGACACATGGGAAAATAAAATATAGTACATATCCATACACTCTTTTCCAACAACACAAGAGATGACTCCACACATGGACATCACCAGATGGTCAGTATCCAAATAAGACTGATTATATTCTTTGCAGCCAAAGATAGAGAATCTCTGTAAAGTCAGCAAAAACAAGACCTGGAGATGACTATGGCTCAGATCATCCACTCTTTATTGCAAAATTCAGGCTCAAATTGAAGAAAGTAGGGAAAATCACTAGGCTGTTCATGTATGACCTAAATCAAATCCCTTACAATACAGTGGAGGTGATGAATAGATTCAAGGGATTAAATCTGGTCAACAAAATGCCTGAAAAACTATGGATGGAGGTTCGTAACACTGTACAGTAGGTGGTGACCAAAACCATCCCCAAGAAAAAGAAATGCAAGAAGGCAAAGTGGTTGTCGGAGAATGCTTTACAAATACCTGAGAAAAGAAAAGTGAAATGCAAAGGAGAAAGAGAAAGATATATCCAATTGAATGCAGAGTTCCAAAAACAGCAAGGAGAGATAAGAAAGCCTTCTTAAGTGGCCAATGCAAAGAAATAGAGGAAAAAAACAGAATGGACACAACTAGAGATCTCTTTAAGAAAACTGGAGATACCAAGGGAACATTTAATGCAAAGATGGGCACAATAAAGGACAAAATTGGCAAGGACCTAACAGAAGCAGAAGAGATTAAGAAAAGGTGGCAAATATACATGGAAGAACTGTGTACAAGAAAGCTCTTAAGGATTCAGACAACCATGATGGTGTGGTCACTCACCCAGAGTCAGACATCTTGGAGTGTGAAGTCAAGTGGGCCTTAGTAAGCATTACTATGAACAAAGCTAGTGGAAGTGATGGAGTTTCAGCTGAGCTATTTCAAATCTTAAAAGATGATGCTGTTTAAGTGCTGCACTCAATATGCCAGCAAATTTGGAGAACTCAGCAGTGGCCACAGGACTGGAAAAGGTCAGTTTTCATTCCAATCCCAAAGAAAAGCAATACCAAAGAAAGCTCAAACTACCACACAATCGCATTCCTTTCACATGCCAGCAAGATTATGCTCAAAATCCTTCAAGCTAGGTTTTAGCAGTATGTGAACCAAGAACGTCCAACTGTACAAACTGGATTTAGAATAGGCAGAGGAATCAGAGATCAAATTGCCAACATCTGTTGGAATCATAGAAAAAGCAAGGGAATTCCAAAAAAAAATCTACTTCTGGTTCACTGACTATGCTAATGCCTATGACTGTGGATCAAAACAAACTGTGGAACATTCTTAATAAGATGGGAGTGTCAGACCACATTACCTGCTTCCTGAGAAACCTATATGCAGGACAAGAAGCAACAGTTAGAATTGGACATGGAACAATGGACTGGCTCAAAACTGGGAAAGAAATACTTGAAGGCTGTATATTGTCACCCTGCTTATTTAACTTATATGCAGAGTATATCATGAGAAATGCTGGGCTGGATGAAGCACAAGCTGGAATCAAGATTGCCGGGAGAAATACCAGTAACTTCAAATATGCAAATGATACCACTTTAATGGCAGAAAGTGAAGAGGTACTAAAGAGCCTTTTGATGAAGGTGAAAGAAGACATGAAAAAGCTGGCTTAAAACTCAACTTTCAAAAAGTGAAGATCATGGCATCTGGTCCTGTAACTACATGGCAAATAGATGGGGAAAATGTGGAAACTGTCAGATTTCATTTTCTTGGGCTCCAAAATCAATGCAGACGGTGACTGCAGCCACACTTGAAATTAAAAGATGCTTGCTCTCTGGAAGAATAGCTATAACAAACCTAGACAGTGTATTAAAAAGTAGAGATATCATTTTGCCAACAAAGGTCTGTATAGTCAAAGCTATGGTTTTTCCAGCAGTCATATACGGATGTGAGAGTTGGATCATAAAGGAGGCTGAGCACTGAAGCATGGTGCTGGAAAAGACTCTTGGGAGTCCCTTGGACAGCAAGGAGATCAAGCCAGTTAATCCTAAAGGAAGTCAATCCTGAATATTCATTGGAAGAACTGGTGCTGAAGCTGGAGCTCCAATACTTTGGCCACCTGATGCAAAGAGCTGACTCACTGGAAAAGACCCTGATGCTGGGAAAGACTGTGGGCAGGAGGAGAAGAGGGCGAGAGAGGATGAGATGGTTGGATGACGTTACAGACTCAATGCAAACAAGTTTGAGCAAACTCAGGGAGATGGTGAAGGACAGGGAAGCCTGGAGTGCTGCAGTCCATGGGGTCACAAAGAGTTGGACACAACTTAGGGACTGAACAATGTATCCATACAATGGAATATAGTTAGGCAACAATAGCAGGGAGTGAAGTACCGATACATGCCACAGCCACAGATGAACTTCGACAAAAACACTAAGTGAAATAAGCTAATTACAAAAGACCATATATTTTATGATTACCTTTATCTGAAATGTACAGAATAGGCAAATCTATAAAGACACAGGCTGGAGAGAAGAGAGATGGGGAGTAACTGCTAACGTGTACTAGGGTAATGAAAATATTTTAGAATTAGATACTAGTAATGTTTTCACAGAGAATGAGATGGCTGGATGGCATCACCGACTCAATGGACATGAGTCTGAGTGAACTCCGGGAGTTGGTGATGGACAGGGAGGCCTGGCGTGCTGTGATTCATGGGGTCGCAAAGAGTCGGACACGACTGAGCGACTGAACTGAACTGAACTGAATGTTTTCACAGAGGACTTCCCTGGTGGCTCAGATGGTAAAGCGTCTCCCTACAATCCGGGAGACCTGGGTTCAATCCCTGCATTGGGAAGATCCCCGGGAGAAGGAAATGGCAACCCACTCCAGTACTCTTGCCTGGAAAATTCCATGGATGGACGAGCCTGGAAGGCTTCAGTCCATGGGGTCACAAAGAGTCGGACACGACTGAGTGACTTCACTTGAATGTTTTTACAACTTTGTAGATTTACTAAAAACTACTGAATTGTGCACTTATAATACTATTTAAAAAAATATTTATTTGGCTGTGTTGGGTCTGAATTGCGGTATGTGGCATCTTCACTCTTTGTTGCGGTCTGCGAACTCTTAATGGCAGTATGTGGATCTAGTTGCCTGAACAAGGACTGAACCCAGGCCCCCTGTGCTGGGAATGTGGAGTCTTAGCCACTGGACCACCAGGGAAGTCCCTGAGTTGTACAATTTAAAAGGGTAAACTGAATAGCATATGAATTCTATCTCAATACAAAATAATGATGGGCAGTCTATAACAGAAGAAAGGTTAATACAATGTACATATTTAAGTAAAGCAATGTATTTTTATAATATCTTGCTGAATAACATTTTATGAGAAAGCAATTTTTCTAAATTTTCATAGCCATTTCAGTTGACTTTATATTTAAGGACACATAGATAAGTGACTAAAAAAAGTTCTTAAGTATTTCATGAACCACCATGCTGTGCCAGAAATGCAAAAGCAGTTTGTTAGTTCTGAGAATTTCCACTCCATTGACTATTGTCATTCACCACGTTAACAGATTAAAGGAGAAAAATTAAACGATCAGCTAGATCTGAGCTGTCCAAAATGTTAGCTGCTAGCCACACGTGGCTATAAGACTTAAGTTTATTAAGATTAAAAACATTTTCAACAAACGATGCAAGGGAAACTAGGTATCTGCATGCAAGAGAATGTGTTAGACCCTTACCTTAAACCATTTCATTTAGTACAAAAAATTAACTCAAAAACACATCAAAGACCTAAGCATAACAGCTAAAACTATAAAATTCTTAGAAGTAAACAAGGGAAAATCTTCACAGCATTAGCTTTAAAGAGGATTTTTTAAAATGACATCAAAAGCAAAAGAAAAAAAAATAGGTAAACTGGACTTCATCAAAATTTTTAAAATTTGTGCAAAAAACACTATCAACAGAGTGAAAAGAAACCATAAGAGAAAATATCTGCAAACCACACATCTGGCATGGGATTAAGTATCCAGAATATATAAAGAACTCTTACAATTCAACAACAACAAAAGAAACAACCCAATTAAAAAATGGGCAAAGGACTTAAATAGGAATTTCTCCAAAGAAGACATCCAAATGGTCAATATGCACTGGAAAAGATGCCAAATATCACAAATCAAACCCACAGTGAGATACTATTTCACATCCATTAAGATTCCTATCACCAAAAAAGAAAAAAACAAAAAAACCCACAAAATAACAAGTGTTATCAAGGAAGTGGGGGAACTAGAACGCTTATGCATTGCTGGTTGCAGCCTGTGTGGGAAAAAAGGTACAGCAATTCCTCAAAAAATTTAACACAGAACTGCCATATGATCCAGTAATTCTACTTCTAGAACCAAAAGAAAACAACCAAAAGCAGGGACTCAGACACTTCAACACCAGTGTTCATAATGCCATTATTCATGATGGTTTAAAAAGAAAAAAAAAAAGGTGGAAATAGTCCCAAATTTCCATTGACAGATAAAATGTAGTATATACAACGAAATATTATTCAGCTATAAAATGAAATGGAGATCTGACACATGCAGCAATATGGGTAAACCCTGAAGACATTATGTTAAGTGAAATAGGTCAGACAAAAAGATAAAATATTGTATGATTCCATTTATGAAGTACATAAAATAGACAAATTCATAAAGACAGAAAGAGATTAGAGATTACCAGGGGCTGGGGGGAGGAGGAATGGGAAGTTACCATTTTATGATTATAGAATTTCTGTCTGGGGTAATGAAAAAACAGTTTTGGAAACAGTAATAATGGCAGCACAACACTGTGCATTAACACCACTGAATTAATTTGCTTCAAATGGTTAGAATGGCAAGTTTTGTTGCAAATATCTTACAATTTCTAAAAATAATGTAATATATCAAAAATCTTCCTTTAAGAGTCACTGTACAATTCCTTCATTTTATATCAAATAGTTTTTGCCTAGGATATCTTCTGAGAATCAGGAAATATGATGGAATTATTTTACAAAGAAGAAAGGTAAAACTGACCTAAGTTTACCCTTCTAGAAAACAGAAAAACAAGAAAGCTAAACTATCTGAAGGGAGAGCTTATCCCTTGTCAATTCTGCTACAGGCACTTCACTGTGTGGTCTTAGGCAGTTAAGTGAATCGTTAGCCTCTCGAGACCCTAATTCTCCCTTGGAGGTAAATACTGAGGCCCCTGGTGCTCTACAATAAAGCCCTCGCCGCCTGACTCTCAGACTTGCTCTCTTCTACATTCCACTGTGTTGACATTTTGCTGACCCATAGCCCCCCTCTGTCCTGACCAGGGACACCAAGAGGCACGAGTGGTGGGTTGGCAGGGCAGCCCTCCAAGGGACTTCCGCATGGTCCTCCTGTCCTCCCTACGCCTCCTCCCCCATATTAAACAAATCTCCGTGTATCTCAATCAACCAGATGTTAAGGCAGTTATTTCTGGAGAGCTTAGGCAATTACCATTCCCCAAGGGATCAAAGGAGTCAGAGAATGAAGAAATTTTATAAAGTATGAAAAGGCAGTTGCTTTTTTATTAATAACACCCAGAAGGGCTACTGCTCTGAAGGTGAACTATGATGCCAGGACAAAATAACAGTAGTTACAGCAGTTAATATTCGAGTGTTGACTATGTACCAAGTACTGTAACAAGCATTCTGCATGTATTAACACATGTAAGGATACTATCTTCTCTTCTGTATGACAAAAGGCAAATGAAGCACAGAAGTAACCTGCCCAAGTTACAAAGCTCGTAAGTGGTGCAGCTGGGACTGGAACCCCATTCTAGAACCCACAGTCTTAACCACTACTCTCTACTACTGAAATCACTAAGCAACGAAACTCTGGCCAGACCAGTGGCTTGGGGCAGCTGAAGTAACTATCAAAGGAGGAGATCCCAAACAACTGAAATGGCTCCGGCAGAGCAAGGAGGTGAAGTGATGGGGCTGTTGACAATGAAGCAGTCTATAAACCAGAACACCATGCCTGGTAGAAAGATCTTCAAAATATCTTCCAGAGGGAGGGAGGTTTCTGATATGTGCTAAGGGATACGGCATTTCCCTTAAATGTTATTTAACATTTCACCAATCCTGACTTATTCTAGCTTTTACTTGTCAAATTATCTTCCTGGACATTCAGTTATTTTGGATGAAATAAAAATATTGCTATTTCTAACCAGACACCATTTTACATCAAAGAGTGCTTTGAACCTAGTACATTTATTATATATGTTAATTAGAATTTGTTTTCATTCTCTATATTTGTAGTCAGGGACATTTATCACACACCTTCTGTAAAGATGACGCTGCTAACATTTTTTTTAAACCAAGATTCATTTCTACATCTCCTACTATCTCTAAGTTCTGATCTGAGATAGATCTACCTCACTACCTTAGAGAAAAGTTTTAATTACACAGCCTCTTTGCTGGTGCTGGTATAGGAAGCCACGTAACAACTATATTTTCATGTCCCACATCATGATACTGCTTGAAAGAAAAAGTTTGGGGGCATCTTTTTATAAATTTATAAAAGCTATATGGATTACATCTGAACCTTTCCAACACACACCAAATCCCTACTTGATAAGTGCTTAATAAGCTCTTATACATCTTCAAAGAAAGAAGCAAGCTCAGGTTCTCAACTGGTCTCCTTCACAAAAGTATAAATACATATATAACCTAAAAATCAACTAAACTTTAAGGTGTTCTCATTTTCTTTCTTTCCATATTTTTGAAAACCTGATATTACTGTAAGATCACACACTGGGGCAGGTACATATGTAGATGAATCACTGCCTACCACCTTTCTATGTGTGTACGTGTGTTTGTGATATAAAAATTATTTGAACACTTATTCATAAAACAGGGCACTTATTATGGAGTTACAGCCAGATGCTCTGCATACAAGAATAAAAGGCACAGTCTAGCGCTAAGATTTCTGGCCAGTAGGGGGAGACAGACATGTAAATAAATTACAGTATTAGCACGGCAGCCCACTCCAGTGTTCTTGCCTGGAGAATCCCAGAGACGGCGGAGCCTGGTGGGCTACCATCTATGAGGTCGCACAGAGTCGGACACGACTGAAGTGACTTAGCAGCAGCAGCAGCAGCATTAATGTGATATGTATTAAGACAGGTAGATACAGAATTTATTAAAGTCCAAGAGGAAGGAGTAGCAGAATGGTTGGTGAAGGCTCCACTTATGAGAATAAATGTTTTCTCATTCAATATAACTTTACTGAACATCTACTAAGTGCCAAGGACTATGGATATAGATTATATATTGCTCCTCTGTAGCAGTGACCTCTGCAGCTTTTGAACTGCAGTGCTGGAGAAGACTCTTGAGAGTCCTTTGGATTGAAAGGAGATTAAATCAGTCAATCCTAAAGGAAATCAATCTTGAATATTTATTAGAAGGACTGATGCTGAAACTGAAGCAGCAATACGTTGGCCACCTGATGCAAAGGGCCGACTCATTAGAAAAGACCCTGATGCTGGGAAAGATTGAAGGCAGGAAAAGGGACGACAGAGGATGAGATGAGATGGATGGATGGCATTACTGACTCAGTGGACATGAATTTGAGCAAGCTCCAGGAGATGGTGAAGGACAGGGAAGCCTGGCGTGCTGCAGTCCGTGGGGTCGCAAAGAGTCGGACATTACTGAGCAACTGAACTGAACTAAACTTCTCCCCACTGGATTACTGAGGCTCTCCTTAACAGAGGGTGAATAACATTTTTCAAAAATAAAAGTTATAATATTTGTTTAGAAAAATGTGGTAACTTCATTACATCTCATGAGAGATTTTAATGGGAATATCCTAAGGTAGTACAAAAACAGTAGTCACTTTACAGTGCCTAAACCCTGGGCCCAAGTTTTTGCCTTTAGATGTAACATCCACTGTCCTTAAAACAGTAAGAGGCTTGAGGACAAGGATGAAGGAAGACACAGGCTTAATTTTGACACAGCTGCTTTACTGTATGACAACGCGTCCTGATCAACTACACAGCTGAAAAGCTCGCATTTCTTTCACTGACAGTTCAGCCTTGAAATATTTCTGGGCTAACTGAAGATCAACTTATGCAGAGACCAACAGCACAAAGAACACTTTCTATACATACAAAACATTAGCAGATCACAGTAATTCCAGCAAGACAGAGCAATCCATAAATAGAAATTTGGCAAGAAGCTCATCCACATCTAAGTCTCTGATTTTAAAAAAAGAAAAAAAGACAGCTGAGAAGGCAGAACGCTCAAAAGCAGAGGGATATACAACACAAAGTGAACTCCTCCCCTGAAGTTCCCTCAGAACTAATGTCAAATGCGTAGTATGTACAGAATGACCCTAAAATCCTGAGTCAGGATACACTTACTCAACCACAAATATGTCCTCCAAAAAGCCAACTGGCTGATAAATGAGTTACAGTGCTGGATCTCTTCCATCAACATTCCCTGCTTTTCTGCATACTATTTGGTATAATCAACTGTTCAGTGTGCTTGTTGCACAATTAATTGTGATAGTGCCACAATTCTATAAAAGAAAAAAACTGTTAAGTAGCGAGGTCAGTCTCTGAAATTCAGGATGAAGACAGGCATCTCAACACCATCCTGAAGAGAAATAATATGAGTTCAGACGTTAACAGAAAAAGCATATTTTCATTCCTCTAGTTTTTACTAGAATATACATACACTTTTCTTCTTGGATACTGGCAAAAGCAGTACTCAGCAATATTACACGTTCTATCAACATGCAAATGTTCAGTTTATCCTCCAAAAGAAGCCCAGTCAAACCATCAGAGAAACTGGAAATAACAGCATTTGTCAACGTCCAAGTCACCTTGGGGGTTTTACTTCTTAAGTAGCTGGGAAAAAAAGATGTGTAATTCCTCACTCTACTTTCTGTTTCACTCTCAAATCTTCACCTCCTTTTTGTAACCACAGAATGCTTCTTAAACTTAGGACTCTTACCATCTGACATTCAAAAGTCACTCTGAGTTAAGTGAAATCATTATCTAAAAGGAATATAAAATGTTTTGCTTTTTCTAATTTTTATCTCCCAGAGCAGAAAAGGGAATTTTGGAAGGATTGATCACTAGGAAATAATCTTCAAATTACCCACATATAAACAAAATGGAAAATACCACCCACCAAAAATGGAAACAATAATGAACTCAGAAATATTGTTTGTCCCTCAACTCAACAAATGTCTTAACTTATTTTCATTAGCCAATGAACATCCTCTGAGATTCAAATAGTCCCTGAACACCTATGTTTACTGCCTGGTTTGTTTCTATAGCAACGGATACCCAGAATGCAGAAACAAAGATAATGCCTAGTTTCTTCACCATCTTCTGTAATTGATGCAACTGTAAGTCATTAGTATGATAGATGGCACAAGCAGAGCCATTTCCAGTTCCAAGAAGGTAAAGATTAGTGTATCTGTTGGGCAAAACAATTTACAGAAAAAGATAAAGTCCCTAAAAGTTTACCTCAAATTTAAAAGGGAAGTAAGAACGATCTGCCAGTCACTAAGAAAGATACAGGGAACCTGAAAAGACAGCTGATTTTAGAAAACACTAACTCTACTTACTCAGTAAATGATATGAACCATTAAAGGTCACACACACTGCTTCTCCTAAATTTTAGGTGAGTTAGGGAAGCCAGCAAGCAGTCACTTGAAGCCAGAAGATATTACATAAATGCACTTATTTCCAGCCTTGCTATATTCCTCTGATCAACATGCGTTTCGCTATGGCCCTCCTCTCTCTGGAGCTCTGACTAATGCTTTGATTCATAGACAAAGGTCAATCTCTTAACCAACACATAACTTCTTTCAAAGTGTCAAACCTGAGATTTAGAGGAGTCATGAAATTTCATGTTAAGGAGCAGAAGCTCTGGAAGGAACTGGCAAACAATCAAGAGCTGGTATTTTACAATATCCCCACAAACACATATACTCTTCCCCTCCCCTACTGCCATGGCCACATTAGAATCCTGGCAAGACCGCTTTCCATCTTTCAGTCATTCACTCGTGTCAACTAAGGTTAAGGCACAGAAAATTGAGTCTTCACTTCTGAATTGACCTAGGAATGCAGTAGGAGTGGCAAAGTAACCCACTGCACTAAGAAGCCCAACAGCAAAAGGAATACTCAATAAAGCAGTTATACTCAAGCTAAGAGAGAAACCAATAATGCAAGTATAATGGTTTGCTAAATTCCTCCAGACAATTTAAAACATTGCCAATCACCGCCCAACCAAGTGAACATTCTTAGAAAAATTCACCTGCAGCTATGACCCTATTTATTACTTATTATCTTCAGCAAAACTACATAAGGAGAGCAAAGCAACTGGAGTTGGAGTGGGTGTCAGCCTGGGTCTATACACTGGTACTTTGAGCTTTGAATTCCCTAAGCTTTCATTTTCTTGTGCGAATATGTCAAGAATTTCACTTAATTCTTGACACCACAGGATTGTGGTGAGGTTTAAATGTACATATGCAAAACCACTCTGCAAACTGTAAAGTGCCCTATCAGTTCAGTTCAGTCGCTCAGTTGTGTACAACTTTTTCCGACCCCACGGACTGCAGTACACCAGGCTTCCCTGTCCATCACCAACTCCCCAAGCTTGCTCAAACTCATGTCCATTGAGTCAGTGAAGCCATCCTACCATCTCATCCGCTGTCGTCCCCCTCTCCTCCTGCCTTCAATCTTTCCCAGCATCAGAGTATTTTCCAATGAGTACCCTATATAAAGAGGCTAAATGGAGTAGTGGCAGAGTCAAGGGTTCAAATAACAGTTCTGCCTCTCACTGTGTAAGAGCCACTTAACTAACAATTATAATAGAAGCCATGGGACAGGACTGGATGAGGATTAAGTGAGATAAAATACATAAAATAGCCGGCATGAGCTCAAAAAGTATTAAGAATCGTGATTTTGAACAGGAATCAACACTGGATTGGGAAATAACCATCTTTCCCAAAAAGAGTGATTTGGTTTATGTGGCTAGAGACAAGTCCTACCTGACATGCCTTTTCTCATATAGCATTAAACACTGGATAAGGTTTTCTCCTTCTTTATCATCCCAGATGGCAGACTTCTAGTAAGTTTTCTAAGCCTAACCCTCTCAGGAGCTCTTTTATGGTTCCACCATCTCTAAATCTTCTCATACCAAATACCTAATCCTAGGGATAAAATTTCATGAAATCCAACAACTGTACCCTGTTCATCCCCACACTGCCAGCTCTTTTAATTTAATATTAAGTGGTCATTTCTGGAAGGTGTTCTTTAGGAGAAGCCTAAGTGGTAGAGTTGGTTCTACTGTTATGACCATTAAAGGAACGGTAACATGTGAACAGGGGAAGTGCAGAGCCAGAACAGAGGAGCTACGTGCTTATACAAGAAGTTTTTGGACATCAAGACAGACTAGGACATAAGACTGAAGATAAGACTAAAGGAAAAAAGAGAAGTGACCAAAAAAGGAGAAGGTTTAGAACACAGTTGAATTCTTGACATAAAGTAAATTTCACACCTGCCTGCCTATGTTGCTCTAAAATTTCTGAAGGTGTTACAGGAGTAATAATTATATACATTTATAGAAAATAAAAATTAAATCATGCCAATCTGAATTATTTGGCATCTATTGCTATGATTCTCTGTACTGTTGGGAGGTAATGACAGAAAACCCTAGTGAAAAGTAAATTATGTTAAATTTTATACTGCCAAGAGAAAGGGGAATAGACAAAGAAATTGAAGTGATTTGCTAAACTGTACTTCATCCTTCACTGTACTTGTTAGGAAGCTTGTTCAGTACTGAAAGAAAGTTTCTAAGAAAGAGAGTAAGGACTTAGAACAGGGACCTAAAAGCTCTCTCCCCACCATCATCCTCATAGAGATTCTAAGCGGGTGAGTCCCATGGCTCTTGTACCAGAATTTACATGTCCTGAGTACTTACTGTAGGCTGAGTTCTGTCCAAGACAGGAAAGAAATAAAGAGAAGTGAGTGGCTGTTTTCCAGAAGTTCATAATTTGTTTGGAAAACAAAACTCACTGAATTAAGAAAAGACTGGAAGCATAGGCAAGAGCAGAATGAGAACAAGAACTTAGAACCGGTTTAGACAATTCACTTTCACAACAACAGGTGAGTGTTGCTATGAAATGCTATACAGCTAAATATCAATGTGACTAGATGCTACCACATTTTCTATCATAATAATAGCTAACATATGAATGCCTCCTTGTGTTAAGCATTTTCAAACCCATTTTATAGCTTATTTATAATCCTTACAATAATCCAATGAAGACAGTAAAATGTCAATTTTAGTTATGAAGAAAGAATCAAAAAGGTTAGGTAACAAACCGGAATTACGTAACAAGTAGCTATTTTTAATCCCTACAACAGACATTCTGGAATTTTTTGGTCTCAATCCCTTCAGTTCAGTTCAGTTCAGTTCAGTTGCTCAGTTGTGTCCGACTCTGCGACCCCATGAATCACAGCATGCCAGGCCTCCCTGTCCATCACCAACTCCCGGAGTTCACTCAAACTCATGTCCATCAAGTCGGTGATGCCATCCAGCCATCTCATTCTCTGTTGTCCCCGTCTCCTCCCACCCCCAATCCCTCCCAGCATCAGAGTCTTTTCCAGTGAGTCAACTCTTCGCATGAGGTGGCCAAAGTATTGGAGTTTCAGCTTTAGCATCAGTCCTTCCAATGAATACCCAGGACTGATCTTCTTTAGAATGGACTGGTTGGATCTCCTTGCAGTCCAAGGGACTCTCAAGAGTCTTCTCAATCCCTTACACTCTTAAAAATTACTGAGGACCCCAAACAGCTTTTGTATATATGGGATATACAGGTCAATATTTAGTGATTACAAATTAAAAGGCAAGAATTTCTAAATATGTAACTGCAAAACAAGCCCTTTATTTCCACAAAGGCTCAAGAAAAACATCAGGATTTCAAAGTAATGTTTCACAGGACCATGATGAAGTTACAAAGGTTAGAGCAGGTGTAATCAAAAGCACCTAGTTAAGCGCACAATGAGTACCGAAAACTGAGTTAATCTGTGGAAAAAAATACAAATCCTGCTACTTTACAAAATTTTAGAAAACACAGGAATAAACAAATGCACATTCAATTAATCCTGAGAGTGATATCATCAAACATCAAATAGTTCTGGAAAACTCCACTGTATTTCTAGAAAATCTTCACTTTAATTAGAGAATGAGACAGAAAAAGGCAAATAGCATCTTAGTATTACTACAAAGATAGTTTTGACTTCACAGATTCCTATACATAAAAGAATCCTGAGTATGTACGATACTGTGGGAACCACTGTTTCACACCAATCCTCTTTAAATCCTGGGTCATAAAAATTAATTTAGGTCATTTATGCATTTTTTAAATGAAATAATAGAACAGAATGAAGTGGAGAGTATCAGAAAACACAGTATGGGTTACATTTCCTGAAACTTTTGTTACAATGATGTATACCCAAGTATATGAGTGTACTGGCTCCTAACTGAAAAAGGTGTTTCCTACTGCAGTGAAAAACACCCTACCACACACTAATTTCCCTATACTACTGCCAAACCAAAGGCTATACGCACATAACCTATAATCTGTATACTGAAAACTGAGAATCTGTGATATTCTCTGATATATTCTGAGAATCTAGATATTCTCCAACATGAGGGCAACTAAAGGTTTCAGATGGATAAAATGTCTACAGAATAGTTACAGTTTACCTTACCATGGTTTCATGCTGTTGCCACAGCCATCTCTAATGTTTCTCTACCACCTCCTCTTCCACAGTCAGTTCAGGTAAATAGGAAGGCAAGAGGGGTTATCCAAGCTCCACTGTCACAAACAAAGGTGCTCTTTCCTTCCCTCTAAACAGAGCTCCCGCTCTTAATAACAGGTTTACTTCCTAAATGAAGGGCCTGCCTTCACAGCAAACTGGTCAACAATCACTTTGCTGCTGGCATTATGGTTACTGCTCTCATCCTGAATCTGTAGGATTTCCTGGGTCAAAACAGCAGCATTCAGACAATGGTTCAAGCTGTAGATGTCTCTCCATATCCTGGCAAAGGCAGGCCTGCATCTGGCGAACTGCAACAAATGGAAACAGCAGAGCCTGTCTGCACCAACAGCTGAAGCTCCACCCACAGCCTGGGCACAATCCAGGACACCCAGAGATCTCAACAGTGGACTCCCTGAGAGGCGACAAACTCTACTGGAGGCAGTGAATGAAACGTGACATCACTGCCTCTTCCTCTCTACCAGAACTGAACTACAGAATTTTATCTCAGAAGGGTTTCTCAGTCCAAACAGACCAATAAGAAGCCTGAGGAAAATTATCAGAAAAAAGGCAGGGAGGCAGGGCTAAGTTCAATGATGCATCATAATGGCATATATTTTTTAAAAATTGTAGTAACCTACACATAATGTAAGATTTTTAACCATTTTTACATGTATAGTTCAGGGGCATTCACACTGTTATACAACCAACATGACTACCCTTCTCCAGAAGTTTTACATCATCCCATACTGAAATTCTGTCCTTACTGGTTGATACTTTTTCAATGATCTTATTTTTCTGGTATGAGCCTACCCTGAATTGCAAGTGCACCCCTCTCCTAGGATAGACCCAATCACACTATTATCTTCAAACCTGGAGCGGAGAGGGCAAATTTCGTGAGGGCAGAAATCTTTTTACTGCTGCCTTCCAAGAATCGAGCACATGTCTGACAAATCAAGATTCAAATATTCATTTATTACATGGCCAAAGCACTACCCCGAGAGAACTTACTAACTGCAAAGGGAAAACATACCTTTACAATGAAGAGTTCTGCTGGTTACCACCTTAACCAGTCTTAACTGTCACTACCAGGGGGGCAACTGAGCTCTGTGCCCCTTCTGACTTGATCCAATTTGAAGTTCTCAATCACCCAGGAAGCATCCTTGCCAAATGTTTGACATGAATCTAATCCTCTAGACTCAAGTTCTAGTTTACAAGGAATACAGTTTAGAAAAACAAAGTACACAATGAGAAAAGAGACAAATCCAGAATGTGGGACATTTTAAAAAACAATGTCACTCACGTGAGTACAGTCAACTGATTTCTGACAGAGGACCAAGGGCAATTCAACACTTTTCTGTGGAACGAATGCACACTCTTTCCAACAACTGGTGCTGAAACAACCAGACAAGCATGGAATAAAAAAATCCAAGTAATAAACCTTATATATTTCACAAATTAACTCAAAATGGACCATAGACCTAAAGAGACAACAGAAAGCTTCTAGAAGATAACAGGAAAAAACTGAAATGACCCCGGGTTTAGAGTTTTTAAGACAAGTACCAAAAGCACAATCCACAAAAGAAAAATTTGGTATATTAGTCTTCATTAGAATAAAAAAACTTCTGCTCTGTGAAAGACATTCTTGAAGAGAATAAAAAGAGAAATAACAGACTGGGAGATAACATTCACAAAAGGAGCTGAAAACATATGTCCACACACCAAAATCTGTATACAAACGCTTACAGCAGTTTTACTCAGAAGTGTCAAAACCTGGAAGCAACCAACATGCCCTTCACTAGGTGAGTGGATAAACAAACCATGATACAGCCATACAAAAGAATGTTGCTGCTGTTTAGTCGCCAAGTTGTGTCAGATTCTTCTGTGACTCCACAGACTATAGCCCAGCAGGCTCCTCTGTCCATGGGATTTCCCAGGCCAAGAATAGTGGAGTGAATGCCTTCTCCAGAGGCTCTTCCTCACCCAGAGATGGAACCCACATCTCCTGCACTGGCAGACAGATTCTTTACCACTGAGCCACCAGGGAAGCCCCACAGTGGAGTGTTATTCAGCAATGAAAAGAACTATCAAGACACAGAGATATGCAGGAAACTTAAATGCATATTACTAAGTGAGAAAAACTAGTCTGAAAAGGCTACAATACTGTATTTGGATTCCAACTATCTGACATTCTAGTAAAAGCAAAACTATGGATTAATAACCCAAATAACTATAAATACAAAGAGCAAACCCTAACATAACACAGACTTTGAGTGATAATGTTTTATCACTTTAGGTTCATCAATTATAACAAATGTACCACACTAATGCAAGATGTTAATAACAGGGGAAACTGGGAGGCAAGGTGGGGTATGTGGGAACTCTGTACTTTCTGCTCAATTTTTCTGAAAATCTAAAACTGCTTTAAAAATAAAATCTTAGTAGTTAAAAAAAAAATCTATGTCACAAAAACAAAAAAGATAGAGGGTCTGTTCAGGATCAGCAAACTTTTACTGTAAGGAGCCACAGAGTAAATATTTTAGGTTTTGTGGGACATAAGGTCTCTATCACAACTATTTCAACTCTGCCACAGTAGCATGAAAACAGCCAGAGACAACACAAATGCATAAACTTCATCTACAGATACTGAAATCTGAATTTCATATAGTTTCTATATGTCACAAAATACTGTTCTTTGGATTGTTTTCAACCATTTAAAAATGTAAAAGCCAAAGAACTGAAAACACGTATTTAAACAAATACTTGTACACAAATGTTCACAGCAACACTACTCAAAACAGCCAAAAGGTAGAAACAACCCAAATATCCATCACTGGGCAGATAAAGTGTGGTATACCTATATCAAGGAAATATTATTCAGTCATCAAAAGGAATGAAATATCGATACAGGCTACCATGTGAATGAACCTCAAAAACATGCCGAGCGGAAGAAGCCTGACACAAAAGGTCACATATTATTCCATCTATATGAAACATCCAGAACAGGCTAATCTATAGGAACAGATAGTCAACTAGTGCTTCCCAGGAGCTGAAGGGATATGCTGATGGGGACACTACTTAACAGTACAGGGCTTCCTTTTTGGGTGTTGAAAATGTCTTGAAACTAATGCACTGAATGTATTAAATGTCAATACACTGCACATTTTAAAGTGGCTAATGGTTAATTTATTTATGTGAATTTTACCTCAATTAAAAAGAAACAATACGGGGGGAAATGTAAAAGCTAGTCTTACTTTGGGGGCTGTATAGAAACAGGTGGCTAGTCAGACTTGACACGAGATATATAGTATGTCAATCTCTATCCTAGATTAAAAGAGACTGAAGAGCTATAATTAAATGGAATGCATAAACCTGGAATGAACCCAGAGTTTTACAAAGCCAGAAAAGCGCCATTTAGGCAAGTGTGAATATTAGGTAACAGGGACCTGCCATTATCTTCTTAAGTTAGGACAACAGATTTATGATCAGGTTCATGCCCTTAGTTAGGAAAGACATGCTGAAATATTTAGGCGCTTCCAAGTGGGCTTCCCTGGTGGTTCAGCTGGTAAAGAACCCGTCTGCCAATGCAGGAGATACAAGAGACACAGGTTCCACCCCTGGGTTGGGAAGATCCCTTGCAGGAGGAAATGGCAACCCACTCCAGTATTCTTGCCTGGAAAATTCCATGGAGAAGCCAAGTGGGCTACAGTCCGTGGGGTCACAAAGAGTCGGACATGACTGAGCGCACACACACACACACAAATACGTCATGATGTGCATACTACTTTCAAATAATTCAGCCTTGAGAAAGTATATACAGAAGTAATGTGGCAATTTTTAGAAAACACTCGTGACTCTAGGTGAAGAATATACAGATGATCATTATACTACTCTTTCAACTTTTCTGTATTAGAGTTTTTTCCAAACTAAAAAGGTTTGGGGGTAAATGCATTTTGTGAAGATAGAAAACTGCCTTCAACTGGAGACAGCTGAATACAAAGGTTGACAACAGGCAGATTCTTTACCACTGAGTCACCTGGGAAGCTCATATACTTGGATTACTGAGACTATAAAATATAAATTCTAATAACTAGTACTTGTAATATTTACAAAATTACTAAATACTATCTTTTTATACTGGGTCTATGAAGTAGAAAATACATTTACCTGTGTATTATTTGTGTACATGCAGGCATGTGTGCAGGTATAAAGACAAAGAAGACAACACGGGAGGATACCTGTACTGATAAAATAGTTCCTCTGGGGTAAGGGATCAGGGCTAAAGCCATCAGGAGCTCTTTAGCCTTATCTATTGGAGAAGGAAATGGCAACCCACTCCAGTTTTCTTGCCTGGAGAATCCCAGGGATGGGGGAGCCTGGTGGGCTGCCGTCTATGGGGTCACACAGAGTCGGACAAGACTGAAGCGACTCAGCAGCAGCAGCAGCAGCCTTATCTATAACACTTTAGCTTTACATAATAATGTATTCTTTATCTATAATACTTTATATAATAATATATTCCTACTCTATTTGTATAATTAAAAACCAGTCATATTTGAAATATATAGAACTAGCTGGTTATATAACTTAAGTTTTGAAAATTATGATACCATTTATTGAAACTTCACTGTTTGCAAAGCAGTCTATATTCATTATCCTATTAAATCCTCAATCAACTCTAAAAAGGCAACTATCATTATTACCCCTAATTTAGAAATGACTAAACTGAGACTCTTGAGAGGTTAAGAAGTGCCCTATTTAAGGCCACACCATATCAGCATCTGGAAGGGACCCCAAACCACACTGAAGCAAATTCACACAGAAATTGAGAGATTAGTTACAGCCTTGCTAAGGGAATATTCAGTTAATATTTTTCTTTAACAATGGCAAAAATTAAGGATTGTTTTCTCTTTACTCCTACCTTAATTTTTGCCATTGTTAAAGAAAAATATTTGCTTATTTATCTGCCAGACTCAATAAAGGAAGTTGTAAGACCATTTCTTGACTGACTTACTAACTACACTGAACATGGTTGTGGCATTCCAAACCTACCAAAAGCTTACCAGATTTAAGTAGAACTGAAGTGACAAGCCATGGACAACCAGCCTCTACCTCAGCTCTTTTGGTTCATTCTAAGCAAAGTACAATAGATGAATTCATCTGGATTGCACTTTAGGGTATGGGTTATTTGTTTCTTTTGTTTTTAACTGGAGGGTAATTGCTTTATAATGTTGTGTTGGTTTCTGCCGGATAACAACTTGAATTAGCTGTAACTACACATACACGGGCGCATGGGGGCACATACACACAGCCCCTCCTTCTTGATCCTCTCTCCCACCCCACCCGCTATCCTGCCCCATTTAGGTGGTCAGAGCACCAGGCTGGGTTCTCTGTGTCATACAGCAGCTACCACTAGTTATTCATTTTACAAATGATAGTGTATATATGTTAACAGTACTTTCTCAATTTGTTCCATTCTCTCCTTGCCCTGCTTGGATTATTTGTTTCTGATAAAGAAAAAACCCTACAATTTGAGTTTTATCTACCAAACATCTCATTTTTTTTTAAAGGACAGCAATAATGACAACTATTTAAAGCAACTATAACTGATCTAGTAAAAACTAAGTTAATAAGTGTACACTCAGTTGATATTTACATTACCATTAGAATAAAGTCTTGCTGCAGGAATCTCTAACGTAAACAATCAAGTGTCTCTGAAACTCGTGATCCTTGAACTTCTCCTCCCTTTTTACTTTAATAAAGTTTAGCTAGGTTCACTGACTTCTGAAATCCAGTGAAAGTTATCTCTTTTAACTTGACCTTTCCCAGGATGGCACAAGGAGCTGTGGTTAAGCCTGGATGAAATACCAACAAGACTTACCTCTACTCTCATATGCCAAATCTTCCATAACAGAATTGTTTTTAAGTTGATTACATGCTCTGGAGAGTAAGAATAAGGAGATCAAACCAGTAAATCTTACAGGAAATCAACCCTGAATACTCACTGGAAGAACTGATGCTGAAGCTGAAGCTCTAACACTTGGGACACCTGATGCAAACAGCCAACTCACTGGAAAAGACCCTGATGCTGGGAAAAATTGAAAGCAGAAAGAAAAGGGGGTGACAGAGGATGAGATGGCTGGATGGTATCATCAAAGCAATGGACATGAACTTGGGTAAACTCCAGGAAATGGTGAGGGACAGGGAAGTCTGGCATGCTGCAGTTCATGGGGTCAGAGAGAGTCAGACGCGACAGGTGAACAACGACAGCAACATATTCTGGGCTTCCATGTCAGACTATCACAAATCTTAGCTGTTTCATCTCCCATCTTGCATGGGATATTTCTATCTGGTTCAGGAAATCTTTACTGCTAGTGCTACAAAGTAACTTTAGTGCTGGGCCAGATTCTGAGGAAGTTTCAAACATACTAACATAATTCCAGATGAACTAAAAAAGCTGCTGCTGCTAAGTCACTTCAGTCTTGTCCAACTCTGTGTGACCCCATAGACGGCAGCCCACCAGGCTCCCCCGTCCCTGGGATTCTCCAGGCAAGAACACTGGAGTGGGTTGCCATTTCCTTCTCCAATGTGTGAAAGTGAAAAGTGAAGGTGAACCTTTAAAAGCTTTTACAAAACATCTTATATTCAAGAAATCATTAAACTCACTAAAATGAGGGCAGAAAGCATGGAACTATAGTTTATAACCAATATTTTTTATAGCCAATATTAACCTGAAGAGTTTTTTCCTAAAGCAAAAAAAAAAAAAAAAGAATAAATGGTTCTTTCCCATTCATCATTTCAATATTGCTCATTTTGTATTCAGCGACTTCAATTCATATTACACATGCTGTTGTTTCAAGCTTCTTTCCTAAACTCTGTTTCCTGTTCTATCACCTTTCCTTACAAATGATGACCTCATAATGAACATCAAACCTTTAAAAGCTAGCAGTTATAGTTCGCCTCCCCCACAATGTCAGGCAAGCCCTTTGCTCCCTGCTGCTGCTGCTGCTAAGTCGCTTCAGTCGTGTCCAACTCTGTGCAACCACATAGATGGCAGCCCACCAGGCTCCCCCGCCCCTGGGATTCTCCAGGGAAGTACACTGGAGTGGGTTGCCATTTCCTTTGCTCCCTATCCTACTCTAATTATCAAGGTAACTTTCTCACTCTCTCATTGGGTCTCAGTTAATTTCACTCAAATCTCAAGACAACTAAGTTCTAAAATATGCCTTTTGCACTTTACTTTCTAAAATTATTTCTCTGGCTCTCTGTCCTCAATAGTTTAAGATCCAGCATTTCCAGAGAAGCTATTATTTAATTCTGATCCTTGAATATCAGATATTCTTGAATATCAGTCTCCCAACAACACAGTTCAAATCTCAGGTACTACGGTATATGATCTGTGGGTAGCTGCCTAAGTACAAATTTTACTGCTCGAAAAAGTGGCTATGAAAATGACAGATGTGTATTGTGTCCAGTGATCAATCACACCCCTTCTTTCAAAGTCTGTTGATGAGTCACTGGGCATGTTATTCAGTTCATACACAAACAGTATACAGTGTGTAACTGTGTTGATGCCTAGTCTCCAGCAATAAACCCACATGAAATTTTACAAAAACAGATAATCAAAAGAGGGAACTGGCCTTCAGAGATAAAAATGAAGAAAGATAAAAAGTAGTAATGCTGGAAGTGAAATCTGAGTAGAAAACAGAGTTACGTGCATCAGATGAAGTTAGTGCAGGCAAACTTCTCGACATGCACATTAAGGAAAGTGATGATGGTGATAAGGATGAGGCCGTCTGTCCCAGAGAGAGAGACACCAGCAAAAAAGGAACTCTCAGTGATGTTCATGACATCTAAAGTACAAAGGATAAAATGCTGGAAGCCAAGGCACCCAGAAGATGTTTGCTCCATATCTTAAGTTACACAACAAGAAGCAGGTAAGCACCCTTTAAGCTAAGGTAAGTTTTTAACAAAGATACAGAACACTTTAATATTCAATGTTTCTAATGCTTTAAGTTATAGTGTATCAATAAACACCTTCCAGACTCAGAGATCAAACCCAGGTCTCCTGCATTGCTGGCAGATTCTTTACTGTCTGAGGCATCAGGGAAGCCCCCCAGAAACATATATGTTTACTATTGTTTTCACTTTCTCATACATTTATAACCAATGATGAAATCATTTTTAATCCTGTGTGTGTGTGTGTGTGTATACAGGTATGGAATTTACTGAAGCATGGTTGATTTACAATGTGTTAGTTTCCGGTGTACAGCAAAGTGACTCAGTTACACATATATATACACATATTCTTTTCCATTGCTGTTTACTATAGGATATTGAGTATAGTTTCCAGTGCTATACAGTAGGACCTTGCTGTTTATCTATTTTATATACATAATAGTTTGTATCTGCCTAATATATCCCCCTGACCACCAACACCACTTTTCACTTTTGGTAACCATGTCTGTTTTCTGTGTCTGTGAGTCTGTTTCTGTTTCGTAGATAAGTTCATTTATGCCATATTTTAGAGTCCACATATAAGTGATAGGGCTTCCGTTGTGGCTCAGCTGGAAAAGAATCCACCAGCAAGGCGGGAGACCTGGGTTCAATCCCTAGGTTGGGAAAATCCCCTGGAGAAGGGAAAGGCTATCCACTCCAGTATTCTGGCCTGGAGAATTCCATGGACTGTATATAGTCCACGGGGTTGCAAAGAGTTGGACACAACTGAGCGACTTTCACTTTCACTACAAGTGATATCAAATTGTATCTCTTATTTCACTTCATTTGATAATCTCTAGGTCCATCTGCTGTTGTTGCTAAGTCACTTCAGTCATGTCTGACTCTGTGCAACCCCATAGATGGCAGCACACCAGGCTCCCCCATCCCTGGGATTCTCCAGGCAAGAACACTGGAGTGGGTTGCCATTTTCTTCTCCAATGCATGAAAGTGAAAAGTGAAAATGAAATTGCTCAGTCGTCTCCAACTCTTAGCAACCGCATGAACCACTGCCTACCAGGCTCCTCCGTCAATGGGATTTTCCAGTCAAGAGTATTGCAGTGGGGTGCCATTGCCTTCTCCGCTAGGTCCATCTATGTTGCTGTAAATGGCATTATTTCATTCTTTTTTTGGTCAGGCCAAGCAGCCTGCAGGATCTCAGTTCCCCAACCAAGGGCTGAACCTGTGATACAACAGTGAAAATGCTGAATCCTCATCACAACAACAGAAGAAGGCAATGGCACCCCACTCCAGTACTCTTGCCTGGAAAATCCCATGGATGGAGGAGCCTGGTGGGCTGCAGTACACGGGGTCGCTAAGAGTCAGACACAACTGAGCGACTTCACTTTCACTTTTCACTTTCATGCATTGGAGAAGGAAATGGCAATCCATTCCAGTGTTCTTGCCTGGAGAATCCTAGGGACGGGGGAGCCTGGTGGGCTTCCGTCTATGGGGTTGCGCAGAGTCGGACACGACTGAAGCAACTTAGCAGCAGCATCACAAGAGCTCCCTATTATTTCTTTTACATGGCTGAGTAGTATTCCACTGCATATACACACCACATCTTCTTTATAGACATTCAGCAGATATTTAGGTTGTTTCCATGTCTTGGTTACCATAAACAGTGTTCTGTGAACACTGAGGTGCGTTTATCTTTTTGAATTACAGTTTTCTCTGGATATATACCCAGTAGTGAGGCTGCTGGATTATATGGCAACTCTATTTTTAGTTTTTTAAGGAACCACCATATTGTTTTCCAAAGTAGCTGCACGAGTTTGCATTCCGCAGGTGTGTATTTTTTTGCCCACTTACTCCCAAACCATCTGAGAATAAGTTGCATATATGATGTCCCTTTACTCCTAAATACTTAAGCATGTATTTCCTAAGAATAGGATTTTTTTCTACCAAACCATAGAACAGCTGTCAGAGATTACTTTTTAAGAACCTATCTACTCTGAAGGAATAAAAGATGGAATCAATGCCTGCTGTTCAATGTCAAAGACAGCAGCTGTGAAATGTATAAATTAGTTTTTCAGATGTAGTATCTTTCAGGCAATTATATAGTTTAAACTTTCTGTTTAAGACACTGTCAACAGTAAAAGTAAATGAATAAAAATAAAGTAAATGGATAAAGAAAACTCCCTAAAGCTAGTCAAATATTCAATTAAGTTTTAATACTCCCTAGTATGTAGGGAATAAAAATAAATTTTCATAATCTTCCCTTTAACATGTTACAATCCTTCAGGTACTCAGCAATCACAAGTGGAGCATCGTGACACTACACAAAAATGTTAAATTACATACACCATAGCGTTAAGTATACAGTAAAAACAACAACAAAAAAAACCTGTCACTAGTAGATAAAGAGAGAATTATATTTAATCAAATTCATTATATTTTTAATCATCTCCCATGTGCCAGACATTATTAATATTCTGATAAATAAAACTGTAATGGTTCCTGCCCTCAGAATCAAGAGTAAGTGGAAAGACAATCAGGGTATTATTTGCTACGACAGCAGAAAAATGTACTGTTAAAGAAATAGGGAGAAGAGGTACCTTACCTGCAGGAAAAGGAGATGTCAAAATTTTCCCAAAGGATGAAACATAGAAGCTGAAATCTGAAGGATAAATTAAATTCAAGAGAGGAAGAAAAGTGTTCAACTTAGAGTTACATATGCAAAGGTCCCAAAGTAAAAGAGCTTTAAGAAAAAGAAAGTAGCTAAGTACAGTATCATTTTCATGTAATGGGAAAAGAGAAACGGAGAACACGGTGTGACGGAAAGAAATTCAACCTGAAAGAAAAAGACCTGGTTTCCAAGCTTGCTCTATTAGTTGTATAACTTTAGGACAAGTCATTTTACCTCTCTGGGCCTCTACTTCCTAATGAGCAAAATGAGGACACTACCATATCCCCTTTCAAAGAGTCATCTCAAAAATCAAGTTTTAAAAAGCATGTTACAAATAAAAAAAAAAATAAAGATTTTAAAAGTTCTGTTTACCAAAATATACCATTAAGAAAATAAAAGAAGTCACAAACTTTTGGAAAAAATATTTGCAGCACATTAAGTCTAACAAGGGACTTGCATCCAAATATATGTTGTTTTGTTGTTGTTTAGCCATTTAGGTAATTATGTCCAACTCTCTGCGACTCAATGCACTGCAGCCTGCCAGGCTCCTCTGTCCATGGGATTTCCCAGGCAAGAATATTTGAGTGGGTTGCCATTTCCTTCTCTAGGGGATCTTCCCAACCCAGGGTTTCAACCCAGGCCTCCTGCACTGGTAGGGCAGGTGGATTCTCTACCAATGAGCCACCAGGGAAGCCATATCCAAATACAAAAAGAACTCAAATTAACAATTAAAAGATGAACAAACAAACCAATAAAAAAAGGGGGTGGGTAAAAGACTGAACAGACACTTTTTTCAAAGAAAATACACAAATGCTTAATAAGCACATGGGTGCTCAACAAGATTAGTTATCAGAGAAATACAAATTGTAATAATGAGATACTACTTCACACTCATTAGAATGGCTAATGTCAAAAATGTTGGCAAGGGGACTTTCCTGGTGGTCCAGTGTTTAAGACTGTGCTCTCAATACAGGGGGCAAAGGTTCAATTTCTGGTGGGGGAACTAAGATCCCAAACGCTGCACAGCATGAACAAAAAGTGTTGGCAAAGATATGGAGCAGAGTGAAGTTCTCATACACTGCTGGCAGAAGCATAAAATGGAACAGCACTTTAAAGGTATACATACATTTACCATATGACCCAGCAACTACTCCTTTGAATTTTCTCAAGAAAAAATGAAAACATGTCCATATCAAGACTTACAAGAATATTTACCACAGCCTTATTCACAATAGCCAAAAACAAAACCACCTAAATGTCCATCAAAAGGAGAATAAACAAATTATGGTATATAAGGACAATGGAATATATTCAGCAATAAAAAGGAGAAAACTATGGAAACATATGACAAATCTCAAAAACATAATGTTAAGTGAAAGAAGCCCCTCAGGGAAGAGCAAATGCTATGATTCTGTATTTATGAAGACTGGCAAATTTAGTCTATGGTGACAGAAGTCAGATTCAGGGATGGAAGAGGACATTAAAGACAAAGGGACACAGGGAATTTTCCATGAAGACAGAAATGTCCCACTGTCGAAACTCACCAAACTCAACGTGAGACCTGTATATTTTATTGTGTTTTAAATATTAATATATCTCAATTTTAAAAATAACATGGGTATGAAATCAGCACAATCCAGAAAGTAGGAAATTCCATAGGACAAGTAACCAGATCTTTCTACAAGAAAAGGGGGAAACAGTGACTTACAGGTTAAGAGAGACTTTAAACACATCAACCATACACAACATGTGGATGGACCTTATCTGACTCATGATTCAAACAAACCAATCATTTATTAAAAAAAAAAAGTGAGACAGTCATTAGGAAAATCTGAACAATGAAGATATTAAGAAGCTGTTCATTTACTGAGACACTAGTCATATACTTTTAAAGCCTCCATATTACAGGGCAACACAGATAAATCTCCAAATGTTGGGTGAAACAAGCCAGACACAAAATACACATTCCAAAGTTCAAAATCAAGTAAAACTAAATGAAAGCACTAGAAGTCTCCACTGGAAAGAAAAGCGAAGAAAAGAAAAGAGTTAGTGTTTAGGAGGGGCATGAGCAAACTTCTGAGGTGACAGCAACTCCAAATCTTGATGAGTGATAGTTACAAGAGGATTCATTCTGTGATCATGCACTGGACTAGAAGTTAATACGTTTTATGTTCTTTTCTGTAGGTGCTTTATACATCACAAATAATAAGTTTTACTAAAAATGCAGATATACATAACTGACGTATGTTACAGATGTTACTCAAATAAAAGTATCTGGGATTTAATTAAAATAATTGTGAGGGAGCAGAGGATACGGACGAGAGAGTTCCACATGCTGATAATCACTGCAGCTGGGGATGGGTATAGGGGAATACATCCATTATTATTTATTTTGTGTTTAAATTTTTTCACAGTAAGTTTTTTTCACAGTAAGTTTTTTTTTTTAATGTTCATAACCTTAACTACTGTACTTCTAGGAATGATAAGGATATACCCAGAAACATTAAAAAAAAAAAAGTTAAGTTCACCACTTTTTCTTTTTGGCCGCATTGTAGAGCATACAGGATCTTAGTTCCCTGACTAGGGATTGAACCCGAAACCCCAGTAGGAAGTGGAAGCACAGATTTTTAACCACTGGGCTGCCAGAGACGTCCGCACATTTATATTGTCAATGTTCCCCAAATATTCAATAACAGAGAAATGCGCAAATAAATTATAGGAAATCACAGTATACCTTTAGTCAATAAAAACTTTAATAAGAATTTTTAGTGATTGGAAAATTATTATGATAAAGTTAAAAAGCAAGATATAAAATGGTATCAAGCATAATCCCAGCTACACAGAAATACTTTTATGCATGGGGAAAAAAAACTGGAAGGAGATATGTTAAAATGGTAATGGTTAAGTTTAAGATTATGAATGATTTTCCTGTATTTTTCACAGCCAGCATGTGTAACTTATATCAGTCGACAAGGTAAAATCCTTTAAACATGTTCCTCATTCACTCACCCAAAATATGGATTCTATCAATGCTGAGGGAAGAAAGCAAAAACACTAATAAATTGTGGAAGAGTCATCAGTATTACATTCCAAAAGACTGATCAATATGAGAAAAGGTAAAACAAAATTTTACCCATGGGAAAATCTTATTTGAATTTTTCTCAAGTCCTTTGTATTATTTCTGTATTTAATTATAATGTTAATAGGAGTCTTTTATTATCAAATTAGTCCCACAGTACAACTAATCAATAAACTATTTTTAGGATTTAATAGTATACAAAAAAAGCACTGTCCCAAAAGAACAAAAAGTATATAAAAAAGCACTGTCCCTTTTCAGAAATTGAACAGAGCCTATTTCACAGGTAAGCAAGCCAGTGTGTCTAGTTTACAGTCCTGTGGCAATGAACCGATCACACACTTGTGAAATGGACAGGTTTTGATTCAAATGGTCAGCTTGCCATTCTTTTGCCATCAGTGCTTTCACAGAAGTCAATGAATCTGATTAATATTAATATGGGTGGGCATAATTTTAGCCAATAGTTTTTAGTTTTCAGATGGATCTTAGAACTAAGTCATCAAATTAAGGAGCTGTGTACAGGTGACTGGGCTTCCCAGGTGGCCAATGCAAGAGACATAAGAGACCTGGGTTTGATCCCTGTGTCGGGACGATCCCCTGGAGGAGGAAATGGCAACCCACTCCAGTATTCTTGCCTGGAGAATCCCACGGACAGAGGAGCCTGGTAGGAGTCCATGGGATTGCACAGAGAGCGACTTAGCATGCATGCATCCAGGTGATCAGAAAACTCTCCGTCTATAAAAAATGAGAGAAGGCTGTTCTTACACAGGAAGGACCAAAAGGCTTAGAGATGTGATGCCTTCCCAGATCTAAAACTACCACCACCACCCACCTGACATCTGATCATAGCACTATAAATTTCTTTTATCCAGTGAAAGTAGAGTTTGTTGGCTTATGGCTGGTAACTGAGAGTTCCTCACACTTCCAACCTGACTTAAGATGGCCAAGTATCAACAAAGCTTTTCCCAAATGTGCTGTTGGAATGGCCACACGGACTCCATGAAGGGAGAAACTCAATAAATGTAATTTAGTTAGAATTACAAAAATTTTTTAACAAAGTTTCTCTATAGAATTTTTAAAACAGAATTTGGAATAATTTTGTATCATATATGGAGAACTGGTTTAAAAAATTAAATTAAATAAGGAACAAGATGTTTCCATATGTTTTCCACAATAAAAGAAGAAGGCAATGGCAACCCACTCCAGTACTCTTGCCTGGAAAATCCCATGGACAGAGGAGCCTGGTAGGCTGCAGTCCATGTGGTCGCTAAGAGTCGGACACGACTGAGCGACTTCACTTTTCCACAATAAAATGTTTGGGACAGTTCCTAATACTTTCATAAATGACAGAGAAGACAATACAGAGTAATATTTCAAACAGAGTGGGATAAACTGAGAAAAGGGCTTAAGCCATATGAATGAGTATAATACTATTAGCCTTTGATTTAGGCAAGTTAAAAGCAGAAAGCCTACAGGGAAATTAAGTAATCCACATAGTAATTAAAATACAATGGTTGTGGACTAGTCTCACCTAATAAAAAGTCATCCCAATACATGTTGATACCTCACGACATTAGCCCAGAATCTCTGATAGAGTTCTTCACAGAAGACACCCAATAAATAATTGATTATTTAAATATGCTACTGTAGACATAAAGACTCGGAGAAGGCAATGGTACCCCACTCCAGTACTCTTGCCTGGAAAATCCCATGGAGGAGGAGTCGTAGGCTGCAGTCCATGGGGTCGCTAAGAGTCGGGCACGACTGAGCAACTTCACCTTCACTTTTCACTTTCATGCACTGGAGAAGGAAATGGCAACCCACTCCAGTGTTCTTGCCTGGAGAATCCCAGGGACGAGGGAGCCTGGTGGGCTGCCGTCTATGGGGTTGCACAGAGTCGAACACGACTGAAGCGACTTAGCAGCAGCAGACATAAAGATTAACAGATTAGTCGCTCAGGCACAGGCACATCTGACTCTTTGTGACCCCATGGGCTGTAGTCCACCAGGCTCCTCTGTCCATGGAATACTCCAGGCAAGAATATTGGAGTGGGTGGCCATTCCTTTCTCCAGGGGATCTTCCTGACCCAGGGATCAAACCCAGGTCTCCTGCATCGCCACCAGATTCTTTACCATCTGAGCCACCAGGGAAGCCCAAGGACTAATACAAATATACCAAAATTACATTCTTACCTTTGCAAAAAACCATGGTATTCTCTTTCAATGAGTGACACCACCCAACAACTGGGAACAAGAACAAGTCAAGAACTCAGGAGTCATCTTCCTCTCCAAGGGCATCTAACAGGATCATCATGTCCCACCAACTCTGTCCTAAACTATCTCGACTCAGTCACTTCTCCATGTCCATTCTTGGTACCAAGGCTTGGTTATCACTTCTTTCTAAGCTATTATAGTAAATTCTTATCTGATTTACTTTCCTCTGCAATTCCTCCCTCACTAGTCTATCTACCACAAAACCCTCCCAGGGCGGTCTTTCTAAAGCAGATATCATCAAGTATTCCCGTGTTTCTAGTTTCTGTCATGTCTCCTCACTGCCTTCTGCATAAAGTACAAACAACAGGATTCAGACTCTTCTGATCTCAGATCCTCTCCATTTTCTATCTACTAGCTAACACTGAAGTACTGGCAATGCTGCAGTGCTGTTTCACATTTTTTCGCCTATCAACATGCTGGTTCCTCTGCTTGGAATTTCCTTCCTCATCCTCTGGCCTCTTGAACAACCTTAATGTCCCAATATCCAGTTAGTTTACCTCCACTTTTAAGACTTTCTTTCATACCCTCCTTTCTCTTGTCTCTTTACTTTATACCTCCTAAATTTCATTTATCAGAGCACAATTTTTTGTCCTCCTGGTACAGATACTCATTTCTGTATCCCCAACACATGCATTAAACATCAGCAGCACACCCAACAATGTCTGTTGAATAAATAAATGAGCAAAAGACCAAGAAGAACAAAATTTCTGAACCTACGACAGTTCGTACAGATTTGGTAACGACACTAAGAAGCAGTTAAAAAGGTAGAAAAGATTTAGAGAAAGGCAATTACAAAAAGTAAAGAAAGAAAGAAAGAAAAAAAAAAGCAACTTCCATGTAAGGAAAGACGAAAGAACACAGGCTTCTTCAACTGACAGGGTATGAGATGGGTAATAACTAAAGGTAAAGTTACTATGTATAAAATAAATAAGCAACAAAGATATATTGTACAGCACAGGGAAATACAGCCATTGTTTTGTAATAAACTTAAATGGAGTATAATCTATAAAAATACTTGCTCACACACACAAAGCACAAAAGATAAATGGAACAAACATGATATTGTTTACTAAACCCTGGAAGTGTTCAACCAGGTATACTAAAAGGAGTTCTTTTTAGGAACTCTAGTAGTATTTAATTTAACAGAGAGTCAATTTAAACTCAAGGCAGTAAGCCAAAACAACAATAGTGGAAGTGGACCACATGGAAAAGCACTTAGCATAGTGCCAAGCACAAAATATGCATCTGACATATGCTATTATTATGGTTTCCAATAGTAAAGTGTGCAACTCCCTCTATAGGAAGTAAATGAGTATCAAGAATAATCAGTACCTTTCAGTCCACAACAACAACTCGTTGCAGGTAACACAGAGGCAAACATCTATTATTGAGAGCTCCTTGTTACAGGAAGTAAGTACAGTCCCTCAGCATCAATGTGGGATTTGTTTTAGGAACTCCGCTTACCCTCTACCCCTGCCACTGGAAACCAAATTCCACAGATACTCAAGCTCCTTATAAAATCGTGTAGTATTTGCACATAATCTATGCACATCCTCCCATGTACTTTGAACCATCTCTAGATTACCTATTATAACGCTATACAAATGATTATAAATATGTTGTAAATGCTATGTAAGTAGGTGCCAGCATAGCAAATTCAAGTTTTGCTTTTTAAAACTTTCAATTTCCCCCCCAGATATTTTCAATCCATGGTTGGTTGAGTCCACGGATGCGGCTGTGGGAACACAGTGGGCTGACTGTATGTGTATCTACTACTGCAAAAAAAGCAACCTTTACGTTTTGATACTTCTTATTCTGCCATACCACTCACTAGTGCCTGCCTAAGAAATGCCTGTACAGTATCTTTCCCTTCTCTTCACCACTCTTTTGAGGAGAATCTTCCACTGATAGGAAAGCATGTATGTATGCTAGATGCATATAGAGAGATATAAGCACATACACATACTCATTCTTTGCTTTGTGCAAGCACCAGTCTCCAAATACTTCTCAATCTACAGCCTCTGATTCAAAAACCTCACGATTTCGCTGCTACTAGTTTAGAAAAACCGGAGAAGGCAATGGCAAGCCACTCCAGTACTCTTGCCTAGAAAATCCCATGGATGGAGGAGCCTGGTAGGCTGCAGTCCGTGGGGTCGCTAAGGGTCAGACACGACTGGGCGACTTCACTTTCACTTTTCACTTTCACACATTGGAGAAGGAAATGGCAACCCACTCCAGTGTTCTTGCCTGGAGAATCCCAGGGACGGGGGAGTCTGGTGGGCTTCCATCTATGGGGTCACACAGAGTCGGACATGACTGAAGTGACTTAGCAGCAGCAGCAGCAGTTTAGAAAAACATCCTCAAATTCAACTGGTAGGAAACACATATGAAGAAAAGTTTTAAAAATAACTTTAAATTCTAAAGTTTGAATTAAGGTAATTAACTCTGCGTTATTTTTGAATGAAGAGAAAAAGACTTAAAATACCTCAAGCGCTTCTCTTTACCATCTATCAGAATCACTTGGCAGACTTGTTGGAACAAGCCTGGGTCCATTCCAGTTTCTGATTCAGTTAAGTGTGGGTTTAGGACCTGGGAATCTGCATTTCTAATAATCTCCCAGATGACATGGTCATCTGGGTCACACTTTGAAAACAACTGCTTTAAACTATCTGAAATGAGAAACATCTTGCAGGTGAATAAAATAAAGCTGAGAAAACGGATACAGACTTCCTGATGACCAAGCTAAGGTTTTTTAATTGTTAGGGTTCAGTTATTATGTTGTATATGTTTTATGTACTTTCAAGGACGTGCATGACCCATTTCTGCTCATTTCAATAGACATCTAAGCATATCTTGGAGATTCATATATAAAAGTTGTGTTTATATTAAGTTATGTCTCCTATGTGTGCAAAAGTATTGTCTAAAAATATATATATACTTTAATTTCAAAATATTGCTAAAATCAATGCTAACCATCATCTGACAATGCAGAGTTATAAATCTTGAATCTGTAAAAACTGTAATATTTGCAAAACGCAATCAAATGAAACAGAAATCCAGGCAGTCTTTAGCAACGGATTAAATATGGAGAGGAACAGAGAAAGGAGTAACAGCTGATAATGCCATTAAAAAAAACGCAGTGGTCTCTTCCATCTTAAAACAAAACACAACGAACACTCAAGAGAGCATCCTCTGGACCCTGCACTTGTAGCTCACGACGTGCTCCCCTTCTCTCCTCACAGCGAAGCTTCTCTAAACTTCTCTTCATTCACTCTCTCTCTGTTTCATCTCGCATCTAGTTTGAAGAACGTCTTCTGCCTTCCAATGCCACCGAAACTCCTGTAACCTCTATGTTGCCAAATCCAACAGAAATCTCTGTTCCGTTCCGTCGCTCAGTCGTGTCCGACTCTTTGCGACCACGTGGACTGTAGCCTACCAGGCTTCTCCGTCCATGGGATTCTCCAGGTGATCTTCCCGACCCAGGGATTGAACCCGGGTCTCCCGCATTGGAGGCAGACGCTTTAACCTCTGAGCCACCAGGGAAGCCCTATGGGCTGCTTAGTTCTACAGAAATATGTCAAGAGTCTTCAATCTAACTGTCTAACTGGGAAGGGGAACAGGAAACAGGGAGAAGAAATGGTCAGATGCAGCTCATCTTTGCATCCTTTGGCACAAGGGGCAGGAGGAGGGGGAGGAGACAGAAATCTCAGTTTCCAGTATACCCAGCCTCCACTTCAGCTTACCATTCCCTCTTCTTTGAAACACTATCAGTGTGAAGAATACAAACTGGAGCCAGACAAACCTGGATTCAAAAACCAACTTCTCCGGTGGCTACTCAGTGGTCTTGAGCAAATTATATAATATAGTCCCTTCTTGGGTCATTTCCCTGATCTATAAAATAGAGATAATAAAAGCACCTACTTCATACATTTGCAAGCATTAAATGAGTAAAAATACACAAATGCTTAGAACAGTGCCCGATAATCACAGGGCACCACAGTCCCTTGGCTTCCAAGGCACCGCTACTTTTGATTTTCCTCATATCGCTCTGTTCCCTCTTTCTCTCCCTCTTTGCAAGTCACTCCCAGTTTGAAGTGAAGTGAAAGTGAAAATTGCTTAGTCTTGTCCAACTCTTTGCGACCCCATGGACTATACAGTCCATGAAATTCTCCAGCCCAGAATACTGGAGTGAGTAGCCTTTCCCTTCTCCAAGGTCTCCAAGGGACCTTCCCAACCCAGGGATCAAACCCAGGTCTCCTGCATTGCAGGCGGATTCTTTACCAGCTGAGCCACAAGGGAAGCCCATGTGTGAACTACCACACATGTGCCGATGAGACCCAGTTGTATGCTAATAAGCTCTTCCTAAAGCCCAGAATGGGCCTTCCTTTGTGGCTCACACAGTGAAGAATCTGTCCGCAATGCAGGAGACCTGGGTTCAATCCCTGGGTGGGGAAGATCCCCTGAAGAAGGAAATGGCAACCCATTCCAGTATCCTTGCCTGAAAAATCCCATGGAATGAGAGCTTGGCAGGCTACATATAGTCCATGGGGTCGCAAAGAGTCAGACATGAGCGACTAACACTAACTAAAGCCCAGAACCACAGTCAGTTACCTACTCAACGGTTCTACCATGATATCTCACAGCTACTTCACCCTCAACCTATCCAAACTGACTCAAAACTGAATGCAAGCTCTTTCCTTCAATCTCCAAACCTGCTCTTCCTTCAGAGTGACTTGTATCTCAGTAAAAGGACTCCAGCAAACCATTCACACAAGAAAAACTTGCGAGTATATCCTCGTGTATACCCACTAACTTTGCCCTTCAACCAACCAACGAACCAAAGTCCTTTGACTCTATTTCCTAAATGTTTGTGAAGACCTCTATAATTCCATTGTCAGCCTCTCAAGCATACTAGCATTTTATCTTACCTGAACTGTTTTCATTCCAATCCCAAAGAAAGGCAATGCCAAAGAATGCTCAAACTACCACACAATTGCACTCATCTCACACATTACCAAAGTAAAGGTCAAAATTCTCAAAGTCAGGCTTCAACAGTACATGAACAGTGAACTTCCAGATGCTCAAGCTGGATTTTGAAAAGGCAGAGTAACCAGAGATCAAATTGCCAATATCTGCTGGATCACTCAATTCACTTCTGCTTTATTGACTATGCCAAAGCCTTTGGCTGTGTGGATCACAACAAACTGCGGAAAATTCTTCAAGAGATGGGAATACCAGACCACCTGACCTGCCTCTTGAGAAATCTGTATGCAGGTCAAGAAGCAACAATTAGAACTGGACATGGAAAAACAGATTGGTTCCATATCAGGAAAGGAGTACGTCAAGGCTGTATATTATCACCCTGCTTATTTAATTTATATGCAGAGTACATCATGAGAAACGCTGGGCTGGCTGAAGTACAAGCTGGAGTCAAGATGGCCGGGAAAAACATCAATAACCTCAGATATGCAGATGACACCACATTTACGGCAGAAAGCAAAGAACTAAAGAGCCTCTTGATAAAGTGAAAAAGTTGGCTTAAAGCTCAACATTCAGAAAACTAAGATCATGGCATCCAGTCCCATCACTTCATGGCAAATAGATGGGGAAACAGTGACAGACTTTATTTTGGGGGGCTCCAAAATCACTGCAGATGCTGACGGAAGCCATGAAATTAAAAGATGCCTGCTCCTTTGAAGAAAAGTTATGACCAACTTAGACAGCATATTAAAAAGCAGAGACATCACTTTGCTGACAAAGATTCATCTAATCAAAGCTATGGTTTTTCCAGTAGTTATGTATGGGTGTGAGAACGGGACTATAAAGAAAGCTGAGCACCAAAAAATTGATGCTTCTGAACTGCGGTGTTGGAGAAGACTCTTGAGAGTCCCATGGACTGCAAGGAGATCGAAGCAGTCAATCCTAAAGGAAATCAGTTCTGAATATTCATTGGAAGGACTGATGCTGAATTTGAAACTCCAATCCTTTGGCCACTTGATGCGAAGAACTAACTGGAAAAGACCCTGATGTGGGAAAGACTGAAGGCAGGAGAAGGGGACGACAGAGGAGATGGCTGGATGGCATCACCGACTCGATGGACGTTGAGTTTGAGTAAGCTCCGGGAGATGGTGATGGACAGGGAAGTCCGGTGTGCTGCAGTCCGTGGGGTTGCAAAGAGTCGAACACGTGTGAGCGGCTGAACTGAACCACAGTAGCTTCCATCGGTCTCACCAAATCCATTCTTGTCTCTCCCTGATCCTTTCTCTACACGGCAGCTACTGATACTAGTCTACTGATACTAGCATGTTATACTCCTCTGCTGAACTTCTGCATTCCCACTGCATTCACAATAAAGCCCTACTTGACCCCTGATAGTCCATTCTGAAGGAGTTCGATCCTGGGTGTTCATTGGAAGGACTGATGCTAAAGCTGCAACTCCAATACTTTGGCCACCTCATGCGACGAGTTGACTCACTGGAAAAGACTCTGATGCTGGGAAGGATTGGGGGTGGGAGGAGAAGGAGACGACAGAGAATGAGATGGCTGGATGGCATCACCAACTCGATGGACATGAGTTTGAGTGAACTCCGGGAGTTGGTGATGGACAGGGAGGCCTGGTGTGCTGTGATTCATGGGGTCGCAAAGAGTCGGACACGACTGAGCGACTGAACTGAACCTTGATTTTAATTGTCTCCACCACTCACTTCTCTCCAGTTACACTGTTCTTTCTGGTTTTATTTGGCTGGTAGGTTCCTGAAACATGTCAGATTCCTTTCAACTTCGGTGGTGGGGTGGGGCAAGGGGGGCAGCTTTGCTTATGATAATCACTTCTCCCTTTTGCCTGGTTACCTCATGGTCACCCTTCAGGTGTCGGCTTTAAAGGCTTTCTCAAGAAAAGGTGTTCTCTAATGCCTGCTGGCACTCCTGAAGCTTAGATTACGTCACCCTATTATACACCTTCATTGCCTCCTATATTTATCTTTATAGTCCTTTGTGTAACTATAACTAACATCACTAGCATTAAGTATTTAATATCTGACTTCCCTAACACTGTACTCTTGTGGCAGAGGGACCATGCCTCCCTGGCTCCTCACTGTATCCCAAGCACTCTGCCTGGTGCCTGACATGTGGTTAAGTGCTTGAAACATTTTCTCATTCCTACCTCAGGGCTTTGCAGATCCCTCAGCCTAGAGCTCTGCTGACCCAGATCTGGTCATTCAAGCCCTTGATCTTCACAAGACTGGCTCCGCATCACTCGGGTCTCAGTTACAAAACACAATCTTCTCACTGAGCCTTTACCAATGACCCAAGCTCAAGGAGTGATCCCCACACTAAAGTATTTCATCCCCCCTCTTAATATCTTCAAAGTATCCAACACTACCTGAAACCACAGTTATTTAAAGTTCTAAAAAAGCAAGGCCCAAGTTAAGTGCCTAACACAGATTAAGTATTCAGCAAACATTTAAGTGAATGAATCTCCTGAATGAGAAAACATGATTTGGAGAACACCCTAAATGGCAAAACATTTACAAGCTGTACTCCAATGAAGATGAAGAAGAGACAGTGTATCTTAGACTGCCTACCATGAATCCTGGCTCTTTCCCTACTTAGCTGTATGCATGCTTAGTCGCTCAGTAGTCTCCGACTCTCTGCGACCCCGTGGGCTGTGGCCTGCCAGGTTCCTCTGTCCACAGGATTCTCTAGGCAAGAATACTGGAGTGGGCTGCCATTCCCTTCTCCACAATCTTCCTGACCCAAGGATTGAACCCAGGTCTCCTGCACTGCAGGTGAATTCTTTACTGTCTGAGCCACTGGCTCAACTTACTTAGCTTTACAACCTCTGGTAAGTTACTTAACTGCACTATGCCTCAGTTTCCAAACCAGAAAATGGGAATCATAGAACCTACCTCAAGGGGTTGCTAAAAATTAAATTAGTTAATATATGTAAAATGCCAGTACCAAGCACACAATGTACACTCAATTAATGTGTACTACTATCTATCAGACAGGACTTTCTCCCCCTGTTTCAAATATACAAGGTGGCTTTTCGTTTATCTCATCCATCCAAAAAGCACCCCCCCTTTTTTTTTCTTTTGCACCCTGTGCAACTCCAGTGGCATCTTTCACACAGTTTAAGAAATGTGAATGATACCCTCCGGAATTGTGTAACATGGTAGCCCCATTCCCATTTCCTAGCAACTCCCAGAATTGTGGTTATCAAAACAATAAGATGACCAAAAGACAAAAAATAGAAACGTACTTTGGAAATGATTAAAATACTACAAATCAAGCACTATATTTACAAATCTACACTCTCTCGAAGTTACTGTCAAAAAAAGGAAGGGCTGGCTACTGTTGCTAAGTCATTTTAGTCGTGTCCAACTCTGTGTGACCCCATAGACGGCAGTCCACCAGGCATCCCCGTCCCTGGGATTCTCCAGGCAAGAACACTGGAGTGGGTTGCCATTTCCTTCTCCAATACATGAAAGTGAAAAGTCGCTCAGTTGTGTCTGACTCTTAGCAACCCCATGCACTGCAGCCTACCAGGATCCTCCGCCCATGGGATTTTCCAGGTAAGAGTACTGGAGTGGGTTGCCATTGCCTTCTCCAAGGGCTGGCTAGATGATACAAAAAAGTTTTGACACAAAAGCATTTGTAACTTCTGTGATCCAGGGATATAAGGAAATGAGTTAAGGTTGGGGCTACCTTAAACTCACATTGAGGGTCACAACCAGTTCATCACTGTTTCTCAGGAAGAGCCATGGGTTATTCAGCCACAGGGTAATGAACAATATTTCAATATTTTCTCGTGTCAATACCAAACCCTTTATCTTTTTTTTCTATTCTTCAAAGAGAGTATCAAAACATTTATTGTAACTTTATTATTGATCTCAAGACAGTGAGTATTTACTTTGGTTACCCACATTAGTTGATCTTAGAATAAATAAGTGAAGTAAAAGTCACTCAGTCATGTCCAACTCTTTGCGATCCTATGGGCTATAGCCTGCCAGGCTCCTCCATCCATGGAATTCTCCAGGTAAGAATACTGGAGTGGGTAACCATTCCCTTCTCCAGGGGAATCTTCCCAGGTCTCCCACATTGCAAAGTGGATTCTTTACCATCTGAGCTACCAGGGAATAAGTTAAAAGGAGTAATAAAGAAATCTGCAACTAGGTTGAGGACTTGTCATGACCATGAAGTTACTTCTGTGAAAATTCAACAACAAAAAACCCATTTCATGCTTATTTAGGCAAAGCCCTGAAAAACGCAATCTGAGATGATTTCAAGATGTTCCGTGTTGGACTTAAACCTCTAAGATTAACAGAAGATAATCAGGATGGAGACCCAGAACCCACTGACTGAATTTCTCTCTTTAAATCTGAATTCAAACTCCCACTATTAACACTGGATAATTCTCTGTTGTAGGAAATGTTTAACGGCATGTTTTAACAGCATCCCTAGTCTCTACTCACTAAAATACCAGCAGTACACCCCTGGTCTGACTATCAAAAATGTCTCCAGATATTGCCAAATTTCCCCCGATAGGGCAAAAATCACCCCCAGCTGAGAATCTCTGCTTTAAATAAATCTGTCCCAACTGTCTAAAATATCCACCAATATTCTCACCTCCCTCTTTTAAAAACCCTCCCACTGATCTTCCTGATAATCGAGATAATCCCAGAGTCCACCTTAATTCATTTATCTTTGTCTCCAGAATCCTCAGAATTCACTTAGCAGTACAACTCCCTCAGTAACAGGTCAGTTCTCTTGTTTTAAGCTAGAGTTGCTAATGCAGTTTGTACAAGGACTCTGGGCTCACAATCCCCAGTCAAGCAATCTTTTCCTTCAAAATACACTGCCATCCATCAGACAGCAAGTTTTGTCAGTCATTCATTGCCCAAGTGTCTTGCTTCTATCCTTCCTTTCCATTTCTACTATCCACACCCCAGAGTGGTGGTTCTGAAACTTCTGCACGAATCAAAACCACCTGGCTTGTTAAAAACACTGGTCGCTGGGCCCCAACCCCAGAGTTTCTGATCCAGCAAGAATGGGGCAGGGTCCGAAAATAAGCATTTCTGCGCAGCTCCCAGATTCACAGATAAGATCTACCTTGCTGGTAAGGGGACCACAGTTTGAGAACCACTGTACTTAAGTGCAGGTACCTATCACCTCAAGAGGTAATCTGTTTCAATCTTCTTTCAGACACCTTCCTGACATAAAACTACAAAAATATTACTCCTAAAACAACACTCTGATCAAATCAGTGTTCAATTAAAAATAAACCATAACTTGTAGTGGCTCTCTATTTTTCATACCCAGCTTTCATAATTGTTTAAAATGTGTTCCCTACATTATCAACACTACCTCCCAAAACAAATCATCTACTTTAGTCCTATTAACCTAACAGCTTACCAGACCCCCCACTCCATAGTAAGGCTTATGCTATCTTTACCTTCTGCAAGGCCATCCTCTTCCCTCCTCCTCTACCTACCTGAAGGAGGCCTTCACCACTGTATTTGTCAAAACCACTGGTTTGGTCACTATCTGCTGCCTTTTATCTTTATGCTTTAAGTTTTTACCAAGTACTCACAGATAGAGAAAACCCCCAAGAACCTAAAATTTAAAACAGAAAACAATGATGAGTGACATGCATAAATAAAAGACATATATACAAACTACACAAATATTGCTATTTTAATAGACCAAGTGCAATAAGTTCAGAATTGACAAAAAAAAATGAAAGAACACACTAACTTTTAAAAAACATGATCAAATGTTGGCTGTCAAGTAGTTGCAGCCATCTCATTTAGGACATTAAGTAGTTACATTAACTACTTAAAAGAAATTGCAAAAGTAGCTTCAAAAAAAGATAAAACTCTCAGTTTACAACTTCCTACAACAGAAGTACCTATTTGTTTTCGGTATGAAATACACTGCGAGAGAGATGACACGGAGTGAAAGGAGAAACAGGGTTCAAGGTCTGGCTCCACCCCTTATCAACTTTGTGATCCTGGTCAAGTCAAGGCAGCTCCCTAGGCCTCGACTTCCATAATAAAAATATTAAGGTTTAAAATTATACCATCTACCTTACAGGGTTGTTTTTAGGATTAAATAAGGTAACGTGTTTGAAAGAACCTGGCCCAATACCTAACACATGATAAATGTTTACTGAATTTTAAGCTCTGCTGATAGGAAAGCACAATGCAAAAACACAGTATTATCCCAAAAGTGAGACCAAGAGAGCAAATTAATAAAACCTGACTAAGGACGTCCATTCCCTAAGAAGAAAAATAAAGAGAGACATAAAATAAGAATGTTATGTCCCTCTGCATGGTATATATCAAATGTATCCATTCCCCAACTTAATAGTCAAAACCAAGACTTGAGATAAACACAACCACCATCACTTTCAACTTCACAACCATAAGCTTGTCTTAAAAGTCAGCAAAAACCTTAATATAGAAGGTTTTGCTTTTGAACTGTGGTGTTGGAGAAGACTCTTGAGAGTCCCTTGGACTGCAAGGAGATCCAACCAGTCCATTCTGAAGGAGATCAATCCTGGGTGTTCACTGGAAGGACTGATGCTAAAGCTGAAACTCCAATACTTTGGCCACCTCATGCGATGAGTTGACTCACTGGAAAAGACTCTGACGCTAGGAGGGATTGGGGGCGGGAGGAGACGGGGACGACAGAGAATGAGATGGCTGGATGGCAGCACCGACTCAATGGACATGAGTTTGAGTGAACTCCGGGAGTTGGTGATGGACAGGGAGGCCAGGCATGCTGTGATTCATGGGGTCGCAAAGAGTCGGACATGACTGAGCGACTGAACTGAACTGAACAGGATTTGATGAAGAACTTAAAATTCAGACTGAGCTTTTCCAGTTAACTAATACTGTCTTGTTTCAGTGGCCTGCTGCTGCTGCTGCTGCTGCTAAGTCGCTTCAGTCGTGTCCGACTCTGTATGACCCCATAGACGGAAGCCCACCAGGCTCCCCCTTCCCTGGGATTCTCCAGGCAAGAACACTGGATTGGGTTGCCATGTCCTTCTCCAATGTGTGAAAGTGAAAAGTGAAGTCGCTCAGTCGTGTCCGATCCTTAGCGACCCCACGGACTGCAGCCTACCAGGCTCCTCCATCCATGGGATTTTCTAGGCAATAGTACTAAATACTATAAATACGTTCACGTGGCAGGTTTGCTACACGCTCTTCATTTGCTAGAGCTCAGGCATTATGGTTCTTATGTACATACTGCAGAACCCAAAACCCCAACAGTGTGTGCATCCCTGTACACCAGATTCTGCTCCATTCTTGATCTATTCCTAGCAGTCAAGAAAACTCAGGGGGGAAAAAAAGTATTTATGCAGGGTTTCCACAACATCAACAAATACTTATTGAGCATTTTCTATATATTGCAGACTGAGAGCACTTTCTTCTCTCTTTTTGAGGCTACTTATTAAGCACTTTCTATGTGTCAGGCACTATTCAAAGCATCTAGTAGACATCACAAACAAAAACAAAGCGCCTAATCTCAAGGAGCTTACACTCTAAAACGGAGATATATGCACAAACAAACTTAAGTATGATAGTGATGAGTGCTCAGCAAAATAAAACAAAGAATAGGGCTTAAATACATCCCTCATTCTGTATTTGGATTCCCAAAATACAGGTCACTGTGGAAGACTGATGCTTAAGTATAAAAAATTAGCTCCCTCATCATCTGCATTTTGAATACCAAAAATAGGCAATAAGATTTTCCTATATTACTAGGAAAGAGACTGCAACAATGTACTCTTTCACCAATAGAGACTGACAGTTAAGTCTAATGGAATAATTATAAACAAGCAAATTCAATGATTTAGACCATGCTATAATTTTTTTAATTGTTAAGCTATGGGAAAAAAATGGCTTAAAATTAGGTTTTTGTGTTGCCTGGTCTATTCCTGGCCAGAAAAACCTTACAGAGGGGACATTCAAAGTGGGACTGTTTGTAAAAGGGTTAATCTGTTCATTGCTCCTGAATCGGGGGATACAATTTTAAGGATAACCCAAAGGAAGGTGAAAATATCATAAGGGATTGGTGCCCTCAGTTTCCTGCAACATATAAATGATTCAGCTACTTCAGAGAGAATCATATATAAGGCACATTAACAGGATGGAGCATCCAACAGTGTAATAACATCCTTTAGAAAATCTCTTAATTTCATCATCAAGATTGACAAGCAAGCTGAACTCTTAAGTAAATCAGCATCTTTCCCTTCAGATAACAGTACCAGCTCAAGTCAAGAGAAAAAAGTATAACTTCTCTTACCCTGAAGCATACTGTCTGAAGTATACTGTCTTCGCTTTCTTTTTACACTAATTTAGTCATTCATTTGTTTCTACAATTGCCTTTGGCAGGGGCTAGTGAATTTTCTCCATACCAAATGTAACTACACCTTACTCATTTACTTTCACGCACATTATTTTGCCCGTGACTTTCTATGCAATAGCAAGAACTACTCAGAATTGGTGTGACTTCAAAAACCTAAAAGACCATCAACTACAACCGCTAAGGATTTAACTAATATTTTAGACTAAGAAACTCTAAAATACTATGTAGAACATTCCCTGTAAATGAACACTTAAATACACATGGCTGTGACAAGCATTCAAAACTGCTCCAACACTTTGGCTCCTGAAACCAAATTAAGGAACAAAAGTTCCATAATTAGTACCTGACAGTTTCTCAGTAAGGTCCTACATCCAAATTTACTAGAAATACAGAAATAAGTCATCTTTACCTCAGGACAACCAAATAACCACCCATCACCAAAAGTGAAGGTTCTATTCCTCTCACTTAAATACCTCCTTAGGGATGTCAACTTGCCATGGAGAGCTATCTGGCTTTCTTCTAGAATTCTATACACAAAACTACTAATATTTTCATTAAAAACAAAATACTTTCATTAAAAACATACATACCATCTTCAAAGGTGTAATTCTCCTCCACAAATACTAGTTTGACAAAAGAAAAGCCAATTTTTAAAAATCATTTCTGATGTTTTAAAAGATGACTTGTCACAAAGATGATATAAACATCATAATTTATCTCACCAAATCCAAGTCAGTTAAAAGCATTAAAGAGGATCTATTCAATCATGAATTATACATGTTCTTATTAGTAAGGACACAACTTTCTTCTTTTTAAGATACGTGAAAGGTTCTCGATATAAAGAAGTTTTGTTCCAACAGAGTCTGGACTCGGACTGTTAATATTGGAGCTACATTTTCTCTCCCAAGAAGCAGTTTTGAAGATATGTCAGAGGGACCACCATTTAGATTCTGTCCTCTAAAACAATATGGAAGTAAAAGCTGGTAAGACTGTAATCAATATACTAAGTGATTGTATTCGACAAATATATGGCATGAAACCAAACTTTAATCATAAAGCGAAGTTAGTATACCTGTCATTTATTCTCTTTCAAACTTTATGTTCCATGGCCAGTAACTGCAAAGGAAAACTAAATTCTATACTCTGACCTACTTTAAAGAGACACAGTGTTATAACTACTGCAAAAATTAGCCTTTATATCTTCATGTTAGTCTTAAAATTCCTCAAATAACTAACCTAATACAGAATTCTATGTGTTTGACACAGAGCCATTAAGAGCTCGGTAGGCACACCGCCATTCGAATAAGCCACCAATATCACATCAAAAGTTATGTTATGGAAGGGATTTACACTTCAGATATAATTCTGTCATGTAATTTTAAAAAGGAAAACAAACATCAGTCACTCTAAACTCCAAGATTATTACCCAAAATTGTAAGAAAGATTCTCCCAAAATTTGTGCTTTATCCTCTTACACAACACTTTACAAAATCACAAACCAGAAGGAAAAATATGCTAGATAAAGAAAGGTTAATGTGTGCAACAGGTAGCAATCATTTTACAATTAAAAAAAAAACTTACCAGGACAAAAATCACACTTACCACTACCTTTCTACCTTGTTAAAAAATGTGAAAACTTGTTTTGAAAGACTAGATCCCAACATCTCTTATTTACAAAACAGCTCAGCAATCCTACCAGCTGACATGATAAAAACGAATTCCAAATAGCAGTAACTAACTGGGAAAGAGTTTCGCAGCATCTTCTTTCTTTTCCCAAAGAAAAATTGAACTGAAGAAATTTCAAAACAAAAAATAAATCCTAAACGTACAAAATTCCACTAATGATATACTTTATTTATAAAAGTTGGAGATAAAGAATTATAACCTCAACAGATTGGGAAACGCGAAGTAAACCTCTGAAATAAGGTTTACCAGAACATTATTGCCTACTGGACATATTAATACTTGCCAACATACACCACACCTTTTCAACAGTCACATTAAGGGGGGTGGGGGATGGGGGTGGGATGAACAGGTTATTCTCAAAGAATCTGGAGATCAACAGAAAAAGCTTTAGAGAATCATTCTTTTTTCCTCCAGATTCAGTCTAAAATGCAGAGCCAAGTAAAACCAGCATAAATTCCTTTAGCTAATCTTCTAAGTCTTTCAGTTCACCAAATTTACATAATTCAGACAGTTCTGTGGCTTTCCTCATTCCCCACTCTACAAACATAAATTCAAAATTCTGAAATGAATATATGGTGAGTATTAATAAAGCTCTCTTTGATGAAGAAAAACAAAAATCAAATTCTTTAACTCCAGCAGGGAAACCCTGAGAGGAAAACGGCCTAAAGGACAAAGTATCCTCATGCAGACACAAGCTAATTCCCTCCAAATCATTACTAAGTAGAAATTTATTTCCATAAGAGAGATTACATACATCCTTCCCAAAATACAAAATACAGAACTTTATCAGCATCCAGTATTCTACCTTCTCTCAATCAATACCCTTCAACACTATCAATGTTAATTTGTGTTTTAAAAAAAAAACCTTAGTTCTACTCCCCAGATCAAAGCCACAGATCTTGATACACCATAATCTATAAAAATAATTATACAGAGCTATCCTTCCTCCAATAGCTTTGCTCCTAAAATTTACATTCTAATCTAATTCAATCAATTAGATTTATTACAATTCAGTATTTTGGAATCCTTGTCAGGCTGTAATTCACAAAATCGTCTGATTTACAATCGTTTTGGCAGACGTTAAAGGCTACCTATACATTCATTTCCAAATAGGATGACTATTACGGCTGTAACTACTTGGCCTAAAACCCACAGAAGATATTATCTTCCCTCCTCCTCCGGGGCAGAGAAAAAGACACCTGAAAAGTTTTAATCACAGTATCTTCACAAATGGAAACAAGATAGTTATTCTGCTTCAAAACTGAAGGGAAAAAAAAAAGGCAAGTAAATACTAACCAATCTCTGGCTGTAACGAATCCTTTCTTCTTCGGGTTCCATCTCTCACTCTTCTGTTGAAATTACAGAAAGAAACCACTCCAGGGCTGCCTTCCTCTTCCTCCTTAGGAACCAGATTGCAACACTGAAGAATAATGATAGGAGCAGAGATGAGAACTCATCCTCGAACTCAAGCTTTTTCCCTTGCAATGAAGTATTTAGGATATGTGTAAGTTAAAGTTTTCCTAAGAAACCGGGTTCCTCTTCACCAGTTTGGGAACTCTCAGCTTTGGGGCAAGTGGTTCCAAACCAAGATCAACAATCACATTACAACTGTCTGAGGCCTATAGGCAAAAGAAGATGGTTTCAGTTCCTTACAGTCGGGCTACACCACTTGTTTCTCCCCACAGGATTACAATAGGCAAGGCTCCCCTTCACGGCAACATTAGCAAAAAAAAAAAAAACGCGGGGGCGGGGGGGGGGGGCGGGTAGTACTTTTCTCTCCTAGAGCTGACCAGGTAAAGCAGGCACTGAACTAATCCAGATCCTAACCAAAATAGTTCTTTCATAGAAACTAAAGGACAGACTAACTACATAAAGAGAACAAGAAATGAGGATTGAAATGAAGACTCCAAAACAATTTCCTATACACCTCTAGTAAAATCCGTATACAATCGTCGCCGTCCTTCCTAAACTCCCCGGATCTTTTCATTCCCAAAACAACGCTCCACCCCAACACAAGATGCGTACAACTCTGAAACAAATTCAAGAGAGTTGCAAAGCAGAAACAAAAATTGATCAGATCTTTCTGTTTAAAGTAATAAGATATTTTACTTATATAGACATATAAGTCAAATTCATCTTTTCCAAACATTAAAGACCGGTTTGTGCGACAGTCGATCCCTAATACCAAGGTTTTTCTTTTTCCTAAATAATTCTCAGGGATAATGGCTTCCACAGAGAATGCCGATTTTTTTTCTTTTTTGTAACTACATTATGGCCACGTTTAAGAGCATCCTTTCAAAACTGCTACGAGACCCGAGGACCCGATGACACAGTTTGCAATAGCAGTTCGTGGCAGAGCCCTCCTGGAGGAAGCCCTCGCCCCAAGTCGGGAGGCAAACCGTGTTTGCACCCCCTGGACGAGGACAGCCCGGGCTTGGGAACAGTCAGGGCCAGAGAAGAAAAAAATGGCAAATCTCGCCGGGTTCCCCCCGGGAAAGGCATTTCAATGGTTCGTTCACCCATTGGAAAAAGAAATAGAAACTTTACATTAAGTCTTTAGATAACACAACGAACCAAAACTTCCAAAGGGGGAGGGGGGTAAACGATAGGAGGGGGAAATCTCACCGGGGATTTTGCTCGTGAGTTCTTGTCCAAGTGAGAAGTGAAAGATTCCAAAAACTGAGAAGAAAAATTAAATCCCAAACGTCGTCTTCGGTTTTTTTCCGTGGATCAATCCAGTATCCAGAGGGTCAGAGCGACCCGGAAAAGAGAGGAAACAGTTGCTGAATCAAACCTCCTCTTCTGGCTTTGGAGACCGGGAGTCGGAGGCGTCAGGAGAGGGGAGCGCGACCCCTCGGCGCCGGGCCCGGGGCGCCCCCGCCTCCTCCGGGCGAGCGGTCAGCAGCCCGGGCGCAAGCCCCGGACCAGCCCCGGCCGCGGGGAGCGCCCTGTTCGCCGTGCCCTCGGCGAGCTGCCGCTCGGCCGCCTCCAGAGCCCGGGAGCGACGGCCGATCAGCTGAGACCGGCCGCCCCGAGGCTGCCCGCGCCGCCCCGGCCCCCCGGAACGCGGGCCCCGGCCCCGGGGGGCGGAGAGGGCGGGAGCGGCGCGGTGCGCCGGGCTGGGGGCCCCGGGTCCCCTCGCGTCTCCCCCTCAGCCCGAGCTCCGCGCTGCGGGACGAGCCCCCGGCTACTCCCCAGTCGCAGAGGAAGGATTCCGGGGGATGGGCCCCCTTGGCGTTGCCCCTCCTCCCGGAGCGCCCCCTGCCCAGGATAGACAGAGCGGCGACAGGCCCAGCCGCTGGGAAGGTGCTCTGCGAGCCGCAGCCGCCACCGCCGCCGCCGCCGCCGGGGAGGGGTGTTGTTTCCCTCACACAGGAGGAGCCGCTGAAGCAGCCGCCGCCATTTTGAACCCGTCAGACTCTCACATACACACAGCTCCTCCGCGGCGCACTGCGCAGGCGCCGCCTCCCCACCCCTCCTTCGGCTCGCCGCTTCGGCCCCCACCCCGCTTCAAGCCTCTCTTCGCTCCTTACCGCTCTCCGGGGTGCACGTGAACGCGCACGCGTCACTCCCCTCGAACGCGGACACTTTGCCGGCGCGCGCACGCGCGGATGCGTCGGCCTCGAATCGCCCGCGCCCGCGACGCCGACGCGGCTCCCCGCCCCGCCTCGCGTCAGCCCGCCCGCCCTCCCGCCGGCCCGCCGGCCCACCGCCCCCGCTCGCCGTCGGCCTTCTTCCAGGGCCCCGGCTCGGCCCGCTGCTCGCGCCTGCGCGCAGACCACGGATCCTCCTCCGCGCGCGCCCTGCCCCCCACACGCCCTCGCTCGAACACACACTTCGCCTCCGTGACCCCGCCCCTCGCCGGCCAGCTGCGCCGGCGGCCCTCCCCCACCTCGCCCGGGAGGGCGGTGACCCCCGACCCCCCAGAAAGCACAACACCCCCCAAGCAGTGGGGAGAAGCGCCCCGGTCCCCTTCAGCCGCCCTCTGCCCCAGTCAGCCCGTCACAGTCACACAACCTGAGGGCCGGGCGGCCTGGGCGAGGGCAGCCGTTGCCCGCCTCAAAGCGGGGGCCTTCCCGGGGTCAGGCCTCTGGGCCGGGTCGGCCAGACTGCCCAGGGCGAAGGGGCGCAGGGAAGGGGCGCCTTCCCGCCGGCTGCCCTCCCCTCGCGCGCCCGCCGCTGGGCCGCGGCCGGCCTGCCCGCCATCTCCGGGCAGGCCCTTGGCGCCCCCGCCGCGGGGCCCGTCCGCCCTCGGCTCTGGGGGCTGCTCGGTGCAGCAGCCCGGCCCCGCCTCACCCACTCCTCGCCGCTCCGAAGGGGCAGGAAACGGGAGTAGCATGTCTGTCCTGGGCTCGGCTCCCCTGGGGGGAGCTCCGGGCGCTTGACAAGGGCCTCCACAGGTACCAGGCTCGGGAGTGGTCGCCGCGACGGCCCGGGGGCGTTGGCGGCCGGCGCGCCCACCGCGGCCCCGAGGCGCCCGGGGAGGTGGCCCTGGAAGCCCCCGCTCCTTGGCCACGCTCAGGTTTCCGCAGCGCCCGTGCCCCCGGCGGCCCGGGTGGGACGTGACCCCGCCCCCGGCGAGTCGGGGCGCCCCCCACGGAGGGGTGCGCGAGCCGTCCTCGGCCCCCGGGCCGACCCCGCCGCCCCGGGCCGCGGCGGGCGCGGGAGGCCCGGCCGGGAAGATGTCGTCTCTCGGTGCGCGCAGCTTCACGCGAGGGTCAGCGACGGGGCAGCGGCCGCCGAGCCGTGCCAGCCCTGCCCACGAACGGGCTCCCGTGGCTCGACAGCTGCCCGACGGGCTTGCAGGCTGGGGACGTCGTCGGAGCCCGGCCGGAGGTATCTGAGCAACGCCATGCGAGCAGCCCAACCGCGATCAGGGCATTTCCCCAGCCAATCTCGTGCTTTGGGGCCCGTTTAAATTATAAATCCGGTAAAGGACCGTGGCTTGGGCGTTACGCACCCGGGTCAGCTCTACTGGCTTCACTACACTCTTGCTGAGAGGTGTCACACATATCTTTTTTCCTCCCTGCCTTGGTTTCCTACCGTTTAAACTCTTGATTCCTGGGATCTGAAGATGGAGAGAGGAAAGGCATGCAGGGAATCATACAACTGCCATAAACAACCTCAAACTCTTTTAGGAAAACGTTAGAGGAAGACAATGATTGTAATAATGATTGAGAGTTCGGTTTGAACTCTAGGGTAAAGGCAGTATGTAAACTCAAGGTATTATAATTTATTTTTAGCACGTGAGATTTTTCTACGTGCAAACTTGGGGGTCTTTACAGATATTCTCTGCTTTGTCTCACGATATCTTTGGAAATAAGCTAAAGGGCCCAGTAGCATTATATCATTTCAAAGATAAGACACTTGAAGTACAGAAAGGTTAAACAGCTTGCACGACTACTCTTATAGAGGGGAGTTCAGCTCTGCCATACCAGACCTCAGCACCTCACAAACAACAAAAGGTTTGTTAATATGGTATTGCCCTCTTGCATTCCAGTCACTGGGAAATGTTCTTTATTCTAATAGCAGCTTTGTTCAGATCTCTTAGATTTCCAGAGTAAATGAAGGGCTTCACCCAAAATTATCAGGCCTAAAACCTGTTTCCTGCTATAGTAAAATATATTTAAAAGGCAGCAGTCTTTAACACTGGCACTACCAGATGGGATCCCATAGGCATCTGGATCTCTGCAGGTAGAGGAAAAGGCAGCAGCTTGCTTGTTTTGTCTTTAAGGAGAGATTTTGCCATTGTCAGATTGAGTGTCAGGCCTCATTGCTATTTGCAAAATAAATGGCTTTATTTCCTTCCCACATATTCCTATAAATTCATGAAATATTTACTTGGGGACAGAGAGACATAAGGAGGTCTCTAGCAGAAGCTCAACTTGGTCTTTTCCTTTGTCTTAAGATCCAGGACTCCTTAAAGTGATTAACCGTCTCACCTTCAGATAACAGATGCAGGTTTAACTAAGGTTCCTGTGCTGGGAGGAAACCCAGCTCCAAGAACAGTAATAGGAATACTTAACTTTGAACAGGACTTCAAGTAAAGGTTTGTCAGATTGGAGCCAGCTCCCTTCCAGTTGAAAACCATTTGTTAACTAGTCTGCATTGGGGGACATGATGTTTAAGCAGATACCCACAATGGTTTCTCCACAGGCTGGCTTTGTTAATATTCCAACGCAGATGTGCAGGGTTAGATAAGAGATAGGCAGATGGCTAGTGGTTCCCCCTACAATCACAATGGCTCTGGTTGGCAAGGACATATCATGAGGCTCATTGCTTTGCCCCAAAAGAGCCATTTTCAAGGAGAACAGAGCTTGGGGATTCCCCAAGAAGGCCGCTAGAACTGTGAACAGCTAGCTATACATATTCAACTGTAGGGAGAGGGCAAGAGTAGTAGATGGAGAGAAAGAAAAATTCCTTCTAGAACCATTAAGAATAGACTCTGACTGGAATAAACTGGTGTCTTGATAAGATATTAACAAATATCTGCTTTCTTAAGCAAAGCTGGTGGTTTATTCGCTAAGTCATGTCCAACTTGTTACCCCATGGACTGTAGCCCTCTGGGTTCCTCTGTTCATGGGATTCTCCAGGCAAGAATATTGGAGTGGTTTGCCATTTGCTTCATCCAGGGCATCTTCCCAACCCTGGGATTAAACCTGGGTCTCCTGCCCTGCAGGCAGACTCTTTGCCAACTGAGCTATCAGGTTATATTAAACAAAGCTGCTGCTGCTGCTGCTGCTAAGTCACCTCAGTCGTGTCCGACTCTGTGTGACCCCATAGACGTCAGCCCACCAGGCTCCCCCGTCCCTGGGACTCTCCAGGCAAGACACTGGAGTGGGTTGCCATTTCCTTCTCCAATGTGTGAAAGTGAAGTCGCTCAGTCATGTCAGACTCGTAGCGACCGCATGGACTGCAGCCTACCAGGCTCCTCCGTCCATAGGATTTTCTAGGCAAGAGTACTGGAGTGGCCTGCCATTGCCTTCTCCAATTAAACAAAGCTAAGACCCAACAAATACTGAGAACCAAAATCTATATCACCTTCAAAAAGAGAACCCTGTAATCTGGTCAGCTAAGTTAAGCTGTTTCCAATGTCATTGTACTCCCTAAATATTAAGGAGGAAGTAGGGATATCCTAAACGGTGTAGATCTAAACCAAAATAGAAAAGTTGGTCTTGAAGATCTCCTAAGAGTTAGCATGCATGTGCTCTCAGTCATGTCCATGGACTATAGCCAGCTAGGCTCCTCTGTCCGTTGGGCTCTCCAGGCAAGAATACTGGAGTGGGTTGCTATTTTCTCCTCCAGGGGATCTTCCTGACCCAGGGATCAAACTCAAGTCTCCTGCACTGACAGGCAGAGTCTTTACCACTGAGCCACCTGATAAGCCTACAGGAGGTAGTGTAGCCAGTAATTTAAAAGCTTTGGCATCAGAGACTGAAGGCCTGCTCTTCGGCCTACCAGCTACTTGGTCCTATTGAACACCTCAAAGCCTGGGTTTTTCTTCTATACAGTGGGGAAAATAGCTAACACTCAAGATGAAATGAATAGTGTCTTAAAGCCCAATGTCTGACACAGAATAGCCACAGCTTATAAGCATTTACTATGTTTCTGACCTCCAGTTTTAAGGAGAGATGGCTTCAGTGTTTAAGCAGATTTACGTATCGTGTAAGGAGTGACTTATTCATAGCTTTTCCTCTTTCCTTTCCCGGATCCTAGTCTCTCCTCTTCAGCCCCTGACTCTGATCTCTATTCTTCTGTCATCCCTGACTCTGCCTCTCACTGATCATCACTCGACCATCCTGAAGTCTCTTTCTTTTCATCTTTCTCTCCGTCACTCTTCCCTTCCTCACCTGCTGTGCTCATTCCTCTCTCCAGGCATGCCCATGTCATCCACTCATCATCGAAGCAGCCCTTGCTCGCCCATCTCCCTCTACCCATTTCTGGTGCACTCTGATCATGCGTGCTCTCTGGTTTTCTAACAGTCACTTCCTGAACATCTTCCTCCACCCGCTCTGCTGCTGCTGGTAAGGCACGTCAGTCGTGTCCGACTCTGTGCGACCCCATAGATGGCAGCCCACCAGGCTCCTCCATCCATGGGAGTTTCCAGGCAAGAGTACTGGAGTGGGTTGCCAATGCCTTTTCCTCCACCCCCTCTACTGGACTGTAAGGTCCTTGAAGGCAGGCCACATCTGTATCCCTCGAAAGACCTTCCAAAATTAGTATCAGATACTTACTGTGTCAACCTTCAGTTCAGTCGCTCAGTTCTGTCTGACTCTTTGCAATCCCATGGACTGCAGCACGCCAGGCCTCCCTGTCCATCACCAACTCCCAGAGTTAACTCAAACTCTTGTCCATTGAGTTGGTGATGCCATTCAACCATCTCATCCTCTGTCGTCCCCTTCTCTCGCCTTCAGTCTTTCCCAGCATCAGTGTCTTTTCCAGTGAGTCAGCTCTTCACATCAGGTGGCCAAAGTATTGGAATTTCAGTTTCAACATCAGTCCTTCCAGTGAACAGTCAGAACTGATTTCCTTTAGGATGGACTGGTTGGATCTCCTTGCAGTCCAAGGGACTCTCAAGAGTCTTCTCCAGCACCACAGCTCAAAAGCGTCAATTCTTCAGTGCTCGTCTTTATAGTCCAACTGTACTTAGGAAGGATAAAAATTAGGTGTTAGGTGATTATGGGTCTTAAGGGATAAAAAGTTTTCTTTTGAGTCTGAAAGTAAAATCTGAATTGATCAACAAAAGAAAGGAAGACAGAAATGCCCTGCAAATTTGTGTATCATTGAACATTGATAACATGAGATTCTTTCTAGTTTCATGGAACATGGTTGATCCTTTCCTTGGGACTGTGGGACCAAAGCCTTCCCTGGCACAGTCTCTCCTTGCTGCCATTTTCCCCAGGCATTTGGCTTGCCTTTATGCAGACCCACCTCTCCTGAATGGTGGGGTTGACTTTGGCTGTGGGGCCGCTGCAGCAGCATCTGGGATCCACCTGCTCTTTTAGCAGTCTTAGCTTTGCCTGGGGGCCAGGCCACCCTCACTTCCACTTCTGAAAGGAAGAGACTTCCTGCTCTTTCTGCCAGTGGGGCTGAAAGAGGCTGAGCCCTATGCCTCATGACACCTATGTTTAGTAGGGGGAAGTTTGTGTCACCCTAGGGTTCCAGGGTCTGTTTGCAACCCTGTGCTTGTTTGCTGGCTCAGCTGGTGATGGCTGATAGCTGTGGGGTGCCCCAGCCACATCCCCAAAGGGCTAGTTGCCTAAACACTTGGGCCTGTTCCTAGGTCCTACCAGAGAGTCTAATCTTTGCACATCTTCTTCAAGGCATTCACTGCCTTTTGTCAACTTCAAAGTCTGGTACTCTTACAGCTGTTTTGTGAGAGGCCTTACCAGCTGTGTGTTATTAGTCTAGTCCCTTAACCTATGAGAAACTTCTTTCTTTTATAAAGCAGAGATCCTGACTCCTTGCTCTGTTTCCTCCTAGGATTATTGTGGAGTCAAATGGACTAATCAACAACTTCCTATGGAAGCTGGAAGACAATATATTTAGAAAGGATTGCTGGTTCTCTTATTTCTTTTTATTTATTTTCCTATAAGAAAGATTTGTTTTGTTACCGAGTACCTTGTGCTTTATTTTTTTGGACTCCAAATTCACTGCGGATGCTGATTGCAGCCATTAAATTAAAAGACGCTTACTCCTTGGAAGGAAAGTTATGACCAACCTAGATAGCATATTAAAAAGCAGAGACATTACTTTGCCAACAAAGGTCCGTCTAGTCAAGGCTATGGTTTTTCCCGTGGTCATGTATGGATGTGAGAGTTGGACTGTGAAGAAAGCTGATTGCCGAAGAATGGATGCTTTTGAACTATGGTGCTGGAGAAGACTCTTGAGAGTCCCTTGGACTGCAAGGAGATCCAACCAGTCCATTCTAAACGAGATCAATCCTGGGTGTTCATTGGAAGGACTGATGCTAAAGCTGAAACTCCAATACTTTGGCCACCTCATGCGAAGAGTTGACTCACTGGAAAAGACTCTGATGCTGGGAAGGATTGGGGGCGGGAGGAGAAGGGGACGACAGAGAATGAGATGGCTGGATGGCATCACCGACTCTATGGACATGAGTTTGAGTGAACTCCGGGAGTTGGTGATGGACAGGGAGGCCTGGCGTGCTGTGATTCATGGGGTCGCAAAGAGTTGGACACGACTGAGCGACTGAACTGAACACTCTTGTGATCTCGTCTTTCTGCTCCACTTATCTCTGCCATCTGCAGTTTCTGGGTGTCGTCCATAGAGTCCATATCAGAGCATGGCTTTTGATATGACATTATAAAGTTAATATCAACAGCCAACTTTTTTTCAAAGTGCCTCTTTAATTATACTAAAGTTCATTATCTTTGGAGTGTTTAATTTTAAAATGACAGTCTCCTTTTTTCCCCAAATGCTTGATAAATATTTAAACTCTGAAATATATTTAGTCTTCTTTTTCTTCCTGGCTAAATCTATTTTTGCACCCTCTGGGGGACTGCAAGAAAATATTGACTGCAGTTAAGGTGAGATTTCCACGTTATGTTATTTTGCAAATATACTTGATTTGCCACAGCTTGCAGTTCATGTTTTGATTTGGTCATAATTACTAGATCTGCTTCTATTATTGATCTAATTATCTTCATATTGGTAAACTACATATCATTAGTTAACTTTCAATTCTTCTGTAATTTTATTGGTATAAGGAATGTGAGCGATATAAGATCTATACCTCAGTCCTTTATTATTGAAACTGCTTACAAGATTTACACATCTATTGGGAATTCCTTGGTCATCCACTGGTTGGGACTCCAGGTCTCCACTACAGAGGATGTGGGTTCAGTCCCTTTGGGGGAACTAAGATCCTACATACTGAGAGGTACAGCCAAAAGAAAAAGATTGACAGATCTCTGTTTTTAATGCACATTTTATACTGGTGAAGGCTTATGTTTTGTATAAACGTTAATGTTTTTATGATATATTTTTAAATTTTCTATTTCATTTCAGTATTTAGTGCTTATTTACTATTTCCTATATTTTGTGCATTATAGTCAACAAATTCAGAAAAGTGGGCAAATTGAATTCTCAATTCTGGATTGCTGGAAGATACATATAGACTTGGCAGAAGCTTGCTTATTCTGAATTCACATTATTCCTCTTGAAGGGACCATATTCATTTCTATAAGCATTTAAGTTGCTCCTTAATACACAGGCCTGTAATTCTGAAAGATACTGGTATAAAACAATATACTACTAATTTCCAGTGCTTTCTCTTCATTTTCTGGTGTATTTCTGATTAAGTCTGCAAATGTCTGTCTCACACTTGACTGGATCTCTATATGACCATTATCCTCATCAACCGCAAAATGCATGCCAATTTCTGACTGCTGGCTGGGTCTTCAGGATTTAAAGTATAAGACTTGGACCCTGCCCTCAAGGAGCTTACTATTTAGAGAAGAAAAAAAATGACCACTTTGAAAATGCCAGCCTTCATAGAGAGCAGCAGCATGGCAGAGTTTGGGAAGGGAGAAGTAGAGAGGGTTCCCACAGAGCCCTGGGCGAGGTGGGAACACCCGCCTCTCTTCATGCTGCGCTTCTCAGTGTCCCGTTAACTTTTTCCGTACAGTGCCTACTAGGTCCTTCTCTATTTAAAAGGGACATTAGTGTGAATTACAGAATCTTAGAGTTGGTTGGCATGGCGCTCAGAGGTCATTTACCCCAACCTGCTCAGTTAAAAAAACCTGGCAGTCTGAGTCCCAGAGATGTTAAGCAGTTTGGCTGAGGTCATACAACTAGTTTAGTAATGAGATTGGAACCATAAACCATGTCTTCTCATAGCTGCTTTTCCTGCTGCTCCTCAAACATGACATTTTTCACCATCAGATCAAATGTTTGCTAATTCATTCCTTCCTCCAAGAGAGCACCTGCCTGTTTGAGACAGTGTGTTTGGCACAGGGGTTGCAAGGTGACTGCAAATGAGACCTCATTGGGGTGGGGCAGGTGACTGTATAAATTAGCCTCCAGATGAGGCCCTTTGAAACAAGGAAAGGGTCTAATAATAACTATGCACTTCAAGTGCAAACCAAGACAAGTGTTGCGATGGACACCAGGTCTATGCAGGATAGATAGGAGGTCTGTATAGGATACTGTGGAGGGCTTCCCCAGTGGCTCAGCGGGAAAGAATCTGCGATGCAGGTGACACAGACTTGATCCCTGGGTCAGGAAGATCCCCTGGAGAAGGAAATGGCAGCCAACTCCAGTATTCTTGCCTGGGAAATCCCATGCACAGAGGAGCCTGATGGTGTATGGTCCATGGGGGTCACAAAAAGAGTTGGACAGGACTTAGCGACTAAACAAGAGGAAGGACAGGATACTGTGAGGACATAAAGGTGGGAGGGGCCAGTTCTGCTGTGGGGGAGGGGTGTCCAGGCAGGAAAGGTGTGGACAAGACAGATGCTTTGTGAGGCAACGTGCTGTAAGGGTCCAGCCGGGATCCTTGCAGTGAACACGGCACCTTGCTCAAGCCATACAGCTCCAGTTTCAGTTTCCTCATTTGTAAAAAGGGTTAAGAATTCCTCCTCATGGTCACTGTTATAGGATCTGACTTCAAGTTTAACATTCACGGTGTTAGAACAGCACCTGGAACATAATAGATGCTTATAAACAAGTTTGTGAAAACTGAGCTTGCAGTTAGTTGGGAGCCCCATAGCAAATTTATTAGATAAAGTCTATAAGGAAAATAGGAAAGCTTCTGTGAGAAGGTGACATTGGAGTTGAGACTGTATGACAAAAAAGGAACATTCCAGGGAGAGACAACAACTTGACCAGAGCCCTCAGTGGGAATGGGCATCGGTATGTTCAAAAAAGGAGGCCAGAGTGGCTGAGGTGGTGAGGCCAGTCCCACAAAGCTGAGAGTGTCCTCCCAAGGTGGGGGCAACCCACGGTGGTCATGGAAGCAGGGGAATTACAAGGTGGAATTTAGGGTTCAGAAAGAACTCTGAAGTGGGAAATCCAGGTGGGTCACAAGATGGGGTCAAGGCTAAGAGACTCTGTAAGGGCTGTGGTGGAGAGCAGGCTCCAATTTGGAGATCCGAGAATCAGCAGCACCAGGTTAATCCCGTGAAGGGAACAAGATGGCCCGTGGAAAGTGTAGACGGAGTCTGGAACTCCAGGGACAGCTCCATCCGGGAGGACCGTGCCTGGCCCATTGCGGGCGCTCAGTTACTGCTCGAAGAATGAATGGGTGTGGGATGCAGCCCTCGGGAAGAGGAGCCCATGGAAACAACTGAGAGGGAAAGATCAGAGAGGCTGAAAGCAGCGTGGAGGAGAGCGTCAGCCGGAGGGAGGAGTTGAGGGGTGAACTGAGATGGGAGGACCAGCCCTGGACGAGGAGCCACTGTGACGTCACTGGCAACCTTTGCCCGCAGTGGCAGCGCAGCTGGGGGCGGCGGAGTCACAACCAGTCAAGACTGACTGGGAAGTGAGAAAAGACGGGGTGCCTACACCCATCTTTCAAGAAACCGGCTGCGAAGAGAAGAGCAGAAGGAAAGACACATGCCTGTGTGTAGCCTACTGGAAGATGCCAGGAGGGGGAAAGGGGTTGAAAACGGAACCTGGAAATAGGGATAAGGGATGGAGCAGAAGGTACTCGGTGGGGGACAGTCAGGGTGGCCGACTGGCCCCGAGATAAGTGCCAGCTGAGAGAAGACACGCCTTCCTCTGAGCCCGGAGAGAGGTCATCAGGGAGATCGTTGGCCAGTACGGCGGCAAGAGGCAGGATGAGTTTCCACTTGAAAGCCGGGGTGAAGAAGGCAGTTGCTGTCGGCTTTGAATTTCAACCCCTTCCTGCTGAACAGAAGCCACGTCTCAGTGCTCTTCGCTTCCCTGGAGGGAGAAGTGACAGAGGGAAGCCCACTTCCTGTGAGCACAAGTCAAGCCAAAGGTCAGTGAGGACCCAGGCGGGTGCCCTGGGAGAGCCTTGACTCCAGAGCAGGGCACGATGCCCCAGCTGACAGATAAACAGGGCCTCTGCTGGCACCACCTGGCCAGCAGCTTCCCCGTCAGAGCTTCCCCTGGACTCCCCTGTGAGGGTGAGGTCTCCTACCTGACCCTCCTCTCCAGTCAGGCTTTGCTATGCTCCTCCTGTGCCCTGCTCTGCCCCCAAACCTGGGCACCAGGCCTTCCCTGCTCCCCCTGGGAATTCCCACAGCACCCACCCACCTGGACAGGCATATTTTTACTGAATGCCCTCTTGGCGCTAAAAGTCTCCAGTGTGTCTGATTCTTCCCTCAAGGGGAGGAAGCCCCCTGAAGGCTGTGTGTGCTCCTTTCCTCCACTACGTCTGGAACCAGGCCTGGAAAACAGCCATTTTTGATACATCTATACTGAGTATGGCTGAGTCCTTCCACTGTTCAGCTGATGTTATCACAACATTGCCGATGGGCTATACCCCCATACAAAATAAAAAGTTAAAAAAAAATAAAAACAAAGCCAGTATCTCACTCACTCAATGTTGGTGAAGATAATGTGAGAGCACCAGCAGAGGAGAGGGATTGCCAGGGAAGAGGTGGAATTGGCAAGAGTAACCATCACCTATCAAAAGTATCAAATGGGATGACCTGATGGGAGATGGGGGGTGTTGAGTTACTTTGGAAGGACCCAGCCAAGTGGGTGGGGTTGTAAGAGGACGAGGAAGCAAGAGGGCCTGAGGAGAAGGAGCTGGTGGCAAGTTTAGCTCTGGGTGGGAATCGGTTAGTCACTGATAGGCACAAAAGGTTTAGAGAGAACTTTATCGCGTGCTTCAGGCAAGAGCTGGGAAAAGCAGCTTTGGCAATAGCAGCAGGCAGGCAGCAGGCCATTCATTGCTGGAGGCTGGATTCCTGCAGCGAAAGTCACTAAGTCAGTGCTTTGCCCTGTGAGCCGGAGAGGAGAACCTGGGGAAGGGAGTTCCATAGTGGTCCAGTGGCTAGGACTCCCCACTCCCGAGGCAGGGGGTTCAGGTTTGATCCCTGGTCAGGGAAACAGATCTTAGAGTTTGCTTGCCACAACTAAAGATCCTGATGGCTGCAACTAAGACTCAGCACAACCAAAATAAAATTTGAAAAAAGAAAAGCGGGTGAACATTGCATTTCTTAGTGGTCCCCCTCCAACCCTATTCAAAGAGATTGTTCCTAAAGGTACCCCAGGCTCTGTATCTTGGAGACCCCTCATTGTTGGTCTTCCCTCTGTGGAAACTGAAGGGGCCAGGCCCTCGGCCCCTCACCTCATGCAGCTAGCGGTGGCTTTTGTCATAGGTTTGACCCAGCAGACCCTCTCTTGCACGATGTTGATGCCCAAGCAGGAGACTTTAGGATGTGGGGGAAAGCGGAGGTCATTCCTACTAAGTCACTGGCAGTGGGGCCACAGAGCTCCAAAGCTTCCTACCAACCCAAACCTGGTCCCTCAGCCCCCAGTCCGTTCTGGGAGCCACGTCTACCATCAGCTCCACCTGTCCCCTCGCAAATACAGCCGTTAAATTCCTCTCTGCTTTGGTTAGCTGGAGTCAATCTCTGTGGTTTGCAGCCAGGAACTCTGACAAGCTGAGGGTTTCGTCCTGTTAATTAAAGGCTGAGAACACTGTCAGGCTCCCATGCAGAATCCGTGGAAGAATTTGGAAGGATTGCCCTATGGTTCCTAGTGCCAGGTGCTGTACTGAGCACTGGGCATAGAAAGACAAGCACAGTCGGCCCTGGTCTTCACGTAAGCAACTGAGAGTGTCTTAGTTTGAGTTTGTGCTAAGTCGATCGATTCATGTCCGACTCCTTGTGACCCTATGGACTGTGGCTCGCCAGGCTCCTCTGTCCATGGGATTTTACAGGCAAGGATACTGGAGTGGGTTACCATTCCCTTCTCCAGGGGATCTTCCTGACCCAGGTATCGAACTCACATCTCTTACGTCTCCTGCATTGGCAGGTGGGTCTTTTACCACTAGCACCACCTGAGTTTGAGTTCACCTGGAAGCACACCCTGAGACAAAGATTCAAGTATAAGTGTGTTTGGGAGGTGGTCCTGGGGAGCCCAGACGGGGGAAGAGAATGAAGAGACAGGGAGGGAAGGAGGCCCCTAATAGAGGGCCTGTCACCAAAGCTGTCACACAGAGGGTGTCTCTGGTGGCCCAGGGCTTAAGAATCTGCCTGCCAGTATAGCGGACATGGGTTCAATCCCTGTTCTGGGAAGACTCCGTGGGGCTACTGGCTGTGGGGCACTGGAGTGACTGTGAGGAGATACCCCACGTCCAAGGGCAAAGGAGAAGCCCCAGCAAGATGGTACGGGGGCGAAATCATGCTTAGAATCAAACCCCACACCTGCCAGAGACGCTCAGAGGGCTCAAACAAACCTTGTGCACACCAGGACCCAGACTCCCCACAGAGACTGAGACAGAACTGTGTTTGAGTGTCTCCTGTGGAGGTAGGGGTCGGCAGTGAACTGCTCCAGAGGCAGGGGCTCTGGGTGCAGCAGACCTGGGTATGGCATAAGCCCTCTTGGAGGAGGTCGCCATTAACTCCACTGTAGAGCTGCCGGAACTCACCCAGGACTGGGGAAATAGACTGTTGGAGGGCCCAAACAGAACCTTGTGCACTCTAGGACCCAGGAGAAAGGATCAGTGATCCCACAAGAGACTGACCCAGACTTAACCATGAGTGCCCAGGAGTCTCCAGCAGAGGCGTGGGTCGGTGGTGGCCTGCTGCAGGGTCGCCGTTATCTTCATGACCTCCACCGTAGTTTAGCCACAGGTAAATTACAGGGAGGGAACACAACCCCACCCATCAACAGAAAATTGGATTAAAGATTTATTGAGCATGGCCCCATCCATCAGAACAAGACCCAGTTTCCCCCTCAGTCTCTCCCATCAGGAAGCTTCCATAAGCCTCTTATTCTTCTCCATAGAGGGCAGACAGACTGAAAACCACAATCACAGAAACTAACCATTCTGATCCATGGACCACATCCTTGTTTAACTCCATGAAACTGTGAGCCATGCCATATAGGGCCACCCAACATGGACGGGTCTTGGTGGAGAGTTCTGGCAAAATATGATCCATTGGAGAAGGGAATGGCCAACCACTCCAGTATTCTTGTCTTGAGAACCCCATGAACAGTATGAAAAGGTAAAAAGATAGGACACTGAAAGATGAACTCCCCAGGTTGGTAGGTGCCCAATATGCTACTGGAGATCAGTGGAGAAATAACTCCAGAAAAAATGAAGAGTTGGAGCCACAGCAAAGCCAACAACCAGTTGTAGATGTATCTGGAAGTAAAGTCTGATGCTGTAAAGAGCAATGTTGCACAGGAACCTGGAATGTTAGGTCCATCAGTTCAGTTCAGTCGCTCAGTTGTGTCAGGCAAAATGGTTGTCTGAGGAGGTCTTACAAATAGTGTGAAAAGAAGAGAAGAAAAAGGCAAAGGAGAAGAGGAAAGATATACCCATTTGAATGCAGATTTACAAAGAATAGCAAGGAGAGATAAGAAAGTCTTCCTCAGTGATCAATGCAAAGAAATAGAGGAAAGCAGTAGAATGGGAAAGACTAGAGATCTCTTCAAGAAAATTAGAGACACCAAGGGAACATTTCATGCAAAGATGGGCACAATAAAGGACAGAAATGGCATGGACCTAACAGAAAGAAGATACTAAGAAGAGGTGGCAAGAATACACAGAAGAACTGTACAAAAAAGATCTTCATGACCCAGATAATCACAATGGTATGATCACTCACCTAGAGCCAGACATCCTGGAATGTGAAGTCAAGGGGCCTTAGGAAGCATCACTACAAACAAAGCTAGTGGAGGTGATGGAATTCCAGTTGAGCTATTTCAAATCCTAAAAGATTTGTGAAAGTGCTGCATTCAATATGCCAGCAAATTTGGAAAACTCAGCAGTGGCCATAGGACTGGAAAAGGTCAGTTTTCATTCCAATCTTAAAGAAAGGCAGTGCCAAAGAATGCTCAAACTACCGCACAATTGCACTCATTTCACACGCTAGTAAAGAAATGGTCAAAATTCTCCAAGCCAGGCTTCAATAGTACATGAACTGTGAACTTACAGATGTTCAAGCTGGTTTTAGAAAAGGCAGAGGAACCAGAGATCAAATTGCCAACATCCGTTGGATCATCGAAAAAGCAAGAGTTCCAGAAAAACATCTATTTCTGTGTTATTGACTATGCCAAAGCCTTTGACTGTGCAGATCACAATAAACTGTAGAAAATTCTTAGAGATGGGAATACCAGACCACCTGACCTGCCTCTTGAGAAATCTGTATGCAACAGATTAGAACTGGACATGGAACAACAGACTGGTTCCTAATCGGAAAAGGCATACGTCAAGGCTGTATATTGTCACCCTGCTTATTTAACTTATATGCAGAATACATCATGACAAACTCTGGGCTGGATGAAGCACAATCTGGAATCAAGATTGTTGGGAGAAATATCAAAATCTCAAATATGCAGATGACACCACCCATATGGCAGAAAGTGAAAAACTAAAGAGCCTCTTGATGAAAGTGAAAGAGGAAAGTGAAAAAGCTGGCTTAAAACTCAACATTCAGAAAACTAAGATCATGGCATCCGGTCCCATCAGTTCATGGCAAACAGATGGGGAGACAGTGGAAACAGTGACAGATTTTATTTTGGGGGGCTCCAAAATCACTGCAGATGGGGACTGCAGCCATGAAATTAAAAGACGCTTGTTCCTTCGAAGAAAAGTTATGACCAACCTAGACAGCATATTAAAAAGCATAGACATTGCTTTGCCAACAAAGGTCTGTTTCATCAAAGCTATGGTTTTTCCAGTAGTCATGTGTGGATGTGAGAGTTGGACTACAAAGAAAGCTGAGCACTGAAGAATAGATACTTTTGAACTGTGGTGTTGGAGAAGACTCTCGAGAGTCCCTTGGACAGCAAGGAGATCCAACCAGTCCATCCTAAAGAAAATCAGTCCTGAATATTCATTGGAAGGACCGATGCTGAAGCTGAAACTCCAATACTTTGGCCACCAGATGTGAAGAACTGACTCATTGGAAAAGACCCCAATGCTGGGAAAGATTGAGGGTGGGAGGAGAAGGGGACGACAGAGGATGAGATGGTTGGATGGCATCACCGACTCGATGGACATGAGTTTGAATAAACTCCAGGAGTTGGTGATGCACAGGGAGGCCTGGCATGCTGCAGTCCATGGAGTCGCAGAGTTGGACACTACTGAGTGACTGAGTGGAACTGTGGGGCTCCTGAGGCGGCATGCCCTTGAGCCCGTGCTCTGCACCAAGAGAAGGCATGTCAATGAGAAGCCCGCACATTTCAACGGAGCGTAGCCCCCACTGTTGCAACTGGAGAAAACACATGTGCAGCCGTGGAGGCCCAGTGCAGCCATAAGTAAATTAAAAAACAACAACAACAAAACGATCACAGAGGGCCGCTGAGCTCAGCCTGGCTGCGGCCTGTGGAGGTGGTAGCCCAGGCCTCACAGTGTCATCTCTCCACCAGCTGCCCCCTGTCATTGGCTGAGGGCTGCCTCCAGGGGCCGTGGGGCCCCCGGCACTTTCACTGCCCTCTCCTGTGCAGTTTGCAGCCTGGGCAGCCCCAGGGCAGAGGTACAGAATGGGGACTGCCTGGGGTGGTGGGCGGGTCCCCTGTCCAGGGCTGCAGAATGCAGTGGAGAGAAAGTTCTAGGAGAGAGAGAACTAGGACAGGAGCACCTGAGGAGAGCTGTCAATTCCCAAAAGAAAGTGTCATCAGACTTGAGAAATGTCCTTTGCTAAGGCTTTCTAGGCATGAGGGGCTGCAGGGATCTGCAGGTGTGTCAAGGAAGGTGCTCTGGAGAGAAAACCCGTGCCAGGGTCCCACCCCAAGAGGAGCCAGTCTGGCTGGAGGCACCCGCTGGGCTCTGATGGAGAGTGAGTGGAGGCCCGAGGGCGGCAGCATCTCACCAGACCCCCCTGTTCCCAGAGGGCCACCCGCTGCCACCAGCTGGGACCCCACCAGCTGCTAGAGATGCTCTCTAAACCATTCACGTGTGCTGAGGGCCCAGCCCTGTTCCAGTCTTCACGCTGATCCTAAACTCCCCGTGAGGAGGTGTGACATTCACTCTGCTTCGGAGACCGAGGAACAAGCACTTGGTCTTACCTAAGGTCACATGGCTTGAACAGACAGAACTAGGGTTTGAACCCAGATAACAGGGTTCCCGGGCCCGTGTTCCCCAGGCCAGCCTCCCCAGAAGGATGTACTGACCAGCCGGCACAGTGGTCAAGACTCCACCTGCCAATGCAGGAGACATGGGTTCAATCCCTGGGGCAGGAAGTTCTCCTGGAGAAGAGAATGGCAACCCACTCTAGTATCCTTGCCTGGGAAATCCCATGGACAGAGGAGACTGGCAGGCTACAGTCCATGGGGTTGTAAAGAGTCGAACACGACTTAGCAACTAACACAACACTTTCCAGAAGGATTATTTAAACATACAATCAGGGCTTTACTGGTGGTCCAGTGGCTGAGAGTCCAGGCTCCCAATGCAGGGGGCCCAGGTGCAGTCTCTGGTCAGGGAACTAGATCCCACATGCTGCAACTGAAAAAAGATACTACATGCCTCAACTAAAGGTTCTGTGTGTTTCAACTAAAACACAGTGCAGCGAAAAAAACAAAAAACATAAGTGAGCGTGCTCCTGCTTGGTTAACACACAGATAGCTGACTGTGCAGGGAAGGACAAGTGAGGTCAAATGAAGCTCTCAGAGGGCAGGTGGCTGCTTCGATGGCTACAGAGTGATGGCTAGGCATGGGTGGAGTGTAGGGCATTGTGAGGAGCATTCCCTGGGTGCCAGGCACGGCTACAGGCTGGGGGATGAGACATGTCACGTGACATGACTGAGGAGGCCAACTGGGGGTCACCGTCAGACCCTCAGCATGCACGAAGTTTGCAAAGGCCAAGGAAGGCCCTGCCTGGCCTCTCCCTCAAACAGAACCACAGACCAGTGGAGGAGATCAAAAAGGCCACAGCAAATGCCAGAGGGAGGTGACAGCTGCCACGCAGGACGTGACAGCAGCCTGGGAGGGGAGGAGGACCCGGGAAGCAGGAGGGCAGTGTGGTCTGAGTCCTCCTCCGGAAAAGCAGGCCCTGCTCCCCGTCCTCCCCCTCCATATACCCGCTCCGTCCTGCCTGCCAGCTTCCGTCCACCCAGGCCACAGGCTAACGGCACCTGCCCGCTCCAGGCCCAGTAACCGCAGTTGCCGGCCACCCACCCACTCCCTGCAAGTTTCAGCAGGGTGCAGTTGACACAGTTAGCAGCTGGAAAATGCCCCCATGCCCCACCACCCAGATGTCAACTGTCCTCTGATCAATGCTGTGCATGGGGATGTCGAGTTTCAGGCAAGGGGCCAGCAGCAACATGCTCTCAGGGGCCCAGCTGGGGCCTCAAAGCTCAGAGTTTTGTGACAAGTCTGAGGACACCAATCCCTGGGATGAAGCCCTGAGCCTTCGCAGCTTAGCTGTGCCTGGGGTGACGCTGTGGCTCTGTGGGTGCTGAGGTGACACACCCACAAAGCTGAGCCTGGTGGGGTGATCTTCTGGAACTATTTCCAACTGCCTAGCTCAAGCTTACTTTCCTCTTGAGGTTCTCCAGGGTAGGCATGAGGCAATGCTGCTAAACTGAAGTTCTGCTTCCTTCTGAGACAGAGAATGAGAGCTCAACCAGGAGACCAAGGTACCTTGAGCTCCTGCAGCAATGTGGCAGGATGGGTGGTGGGTTTGCAGGGGCTGCAGCCACAGGCCAGCAGCAGAAGGGGGCCTCTGCCGTGAGAAGCTGCTCCTGGCCTAGGACATGCGGCCCTCTGCAGTGGCCCCTGCACCTGGGGGACTGGAGCAGAAGCTGCCTCTAAGGAAGGAGAGGAAGGAGGTGGGGAAAGTGGGCAGTCTTGTCTGCAAGTCTCAGGCAGCTTATGTGACTGGAACAGACGCCCCAAAGGGAGTTCAGGGAGTTCCCTTTGGTCCAGTGGTTAAAAACCCACCTTCCAATGCAGGGGACGCAGGTTCGATCTCTGGTCAGGGAGCTGAGATCCCACGTGCCACGGGGCAACAAACCTGCTCTCTGTAACTAAGCCTGCGTGCTCTGAAGCCCACACGCAGCAACTGGAGAGAAACGAGAGCGCTGCAACAGAAGATCCCGCAAGCCGCAACAAAGGCCTGATGCGACCAAATGCATTTATGCATCAGCATCATCGTTCAGTCGCTAAGTCGGATCTGACGCTTGTCGTCCCCACGGGCTGCAGCAAGCCAGCCAGGCTCCCCTGTCCTTCACCATCCCCTGGAGCTTGCTCAAACTCATGTCCACTGCGTCACTGGTGCTTTCTAACCATCTCATCCTCTGCTGTCCCCTCCTCCCGTTGCCTTCCATCTTTCCCAGCAACGGGGGTCGTTTCCCATGAGTCAACTCTTCGCATCAGGTGACCAAAGTAATGGAGATTCAGCATCAGTTAAAGATATATATATATATATATATATATTTATTTATTTAAATTAGTCAATGTAGACACCTGGATAAATCCTCAGAGTTGGCTGCTGCTGCTTTGTTGCTTCAGTCGTTTCCGACTCTTTATGACCCCATGGACTGTAGTCTGCCAGGCTCCTCTGTCCTTGGAATTGTCCAGGCAAGAATACTGGAGTGCCATTTCCTTCTCCAGGGGATCGTCCCAACCCAGGGATCAAACCTGGGTTTCCTGCATTGCAGGCAGATTCTTTACCGTGTGAGCCACCAGGGAAGCCCTGGAGTTGCTGGATACTCTAACCCTAACCCTAACCTATGCCGGGGCGGAAGGCCCATATTCTTTCAGCTGAGAGCCCCTAAAGACTAACCATCAGGGCCTGAGCAAACCCCTCCTCCAACCTAGATGGCAAAATGGCTAAGGTCAGGTCCCAGAGGCTTGGTGACACCCCTGGGGTCTCCTTCAGTACAAGCAATATTTGTTGAATGCGTGTGGACTGTCTAAAGCCCGAACTGCTCTACTTTCGGGCAAGACCTGAGATGGGTATAATTCACACATACTTGTGAAATTCAAGTTCCTAACTGCAGCAGAGACCCAAATGAACCCTCAAGAGACCTCCTGAAGTTTAAACAAACAGACACTGACTTCAGACAATGGAGAGGTAAACAACCCCTGATGGGTTTGCTCACACATTCTCACTCTCGCTGTGTCAGGTCTGCCAGAGCCCAAGTTCCCTTGGCCCAGGAGTCAGGGTCAGTCAGTTATCCAAACACAGTTTGGAATCACATCTAAGCCCTTGGTCGCAGTGAACTCAATTTGGAGTCCCAGGGCACGGCCCCGCCCGTGGGCTGACGCCCTGCCTGAGTGACCCTGGTTTTTGAGGGCCCAGGACACCAGTTCACTCCTCCCAGGGTTTCTGGGTGTCCAGCAGAGCTGCTCCCAAGGCCTCTTCCAGCTCACCGGCCCTTGTTCACACCCCGTAGCTGGCCTCCTCAGCAGAAAGGATTATGCAGGTATCAAAGGCCTGCCAGGGCAGGGCACAAACTGCAGGGCTCCTGTCAGGTAGGCCAGGGCACCTGCTGGGGACAAGACAGTAAGACCCAGCTGTCCACTGGCCAGAAGCGGCCCTGATCCCCCAACCACCTGGCCACAGCCTCCCTATTGTTCAGCTGATAAGTTGAGTACGACTCTTTACAAACCCATGGACTACAGCACGCCAGGCTTCCGTTCCGTTCCGTTCCGTCGCTCAGTCGTGTCCGACTCTTTGCGACCCCGTGGACTGTAGCCTACCAGGCTTCTCCGTCCATGGGATTCTCCAGGCAAGAATACTGGAGTGGGTTACCGTTTCCTTCTCCAGGGGATCTTCCCGACCCAGGGATCGAACCCGGGTCTCCCGCATTGGAGGCAGACGCTTTAACCTCTGAGCCACCAGGGAAGCCCCACGCCAGGCTTCACTACATCCCAAAGTTTCCTAAAACTCATGTCCATTGAGTCATGATGCCATCCAACCATCTTATCCTCTGCCACTCCCTTCTTGTGCCTTCAATCTTTCCCAGCATCAGGGTCTTTTCTAATGAATTGGCTCTTCGCATCAGGTGGCCAAAGTATTACAGCTTCAGCTTCAGCATCAGTTCTACCAATGAATATTCAGGGTTGATTTCCTTTAGGATTGACTGATTAGATCTCTTTGCTATCCAAGGGGCTCTCAAGAGTCTTCTCCAGAACCACAATTAGCCTCCTTCTGCCTCTGGCCAAAATTCTATCCAGACCAGCCTTACGGGGCAGTGGTCCCTGGTCACCTTGCATGAGGCTGGGCCCTGGAACGGGGCATTGTGGAGGAGGTGAGAAAAGAATTTCAGGCAAAGCCAGGTAGGATGGGGGGAACCCTGGAGAATTTCTGCAGCTGGGCGAGGACGGAGCAGGGCAATGCAAGAGCCACCGGTGGGACGGTCTCTGTCGCGGCCTGTGGGATCTTTGCTGTAGGAAGCGGGCTTCTCTCCAGTGTGGCGAGCAGGCTCCAGAGCGTCGGGGCTCAGTAGTTGTGCCACCTGGGCCTAGTTGCCCCATGGCATGAGGAATCTTAGCTCCCCGAGCACTGATTGAACCCACATCCCCTGCATTGGTAGGCAGATTCTTAACCACTGGACCATCAGGGACGTCCTGGACTAATTTTTAAATAACCTTTTTATTTTAGAAACTGTGTGTTAACAAAGAATAAGATCATACAGAGGATTTCATTTACACTTTCATCTTGTTTTCCCCCGTTAGCACCTTATATTTGTCTGTACAAATATAAGGTGCATTTGTTACGTTTGTTCATCAGTAATGAACCAACACTGATACATTAGCAGATTTCCTTAGTTTTACCTAATATCTAATACTTAATATATCAGTTTTTACCTTTTCTTTTAATCTTCTTCTATCTCAGGGTCTCATCCAGGACACCACACATTTGTCTTTATTTTTTATTTATTTTGGCCACGCTGTGCACTTTGTAGTTTATGAGATCTTAGTTCCCCGACCAGGGACTGAACCTGGGTCCTTGGCAGTAAAAGTGCGGAGTCCTAACCACTGGATTGCCAGGGAATTCTTGGTTTTCCTGTCTCCTTGGGCTCCTCTGTGCTGCAGTTTCTCAGATTTCCTCATTTTTGATGACCTTGGCAGTTTTGAGGACGACCTCTCAGATAGCTTATGAAATATCTGTCCACTGGGGTTTTTTCTCATGATTAGGTTAGGGAAGGAAGATCATGCAGGTAAAGTGCTTTGATTAATTTTTGTTATAAAAATAAAATTATTTCCCAAATTGTTCGTTTTCTCTCCCCTCCCTCCCTGCCTTCCCTCTTTCCTTCCTTCCCATTTTTTTCTGTGGTGCACATGCTTTGCTGCCCCCCCCCCGCCCCCGAGTGCTTCCTCTGTTGGGCAGTGAGCCCTGAACCTGGCAGCAGAGCTCAGATGTTGAGAGGCGGGGTGCTCGCTGGGACCGGAGAGCCCCAAGAAGGCTGCTGGGGTTGGTATGTTGCAGCAGTTGAGATCATGGAATTCCTGGAGATTTGAATCCCAAGGAGCTTTGCATTTCTCACTTCTCTGTTAAGAGTACCCTTGAAAAGTGAAAGTGAAATTTGCTCAGTCCTGTCTGACTCTGCGACCCCATGGACTATAGCCTGGCAGGTTCCTCTGTCCATGGAATTCTCCAGGCCAGAATACTGGAGTGGGTAGCCGTTCCCTTCTCCAGGGATCTTCCCAACCCAGGGATTGAACCCAGCACTACTGCACTGCAGGCAGATTCTTTACCATCTGAGCCACCAGGGAAGCCCAAATATGGAATTCTTTAGGGAAGAATACTGGAGTGGGTAGCCATTCCCTTCTCCAGGGGATATTCCCAACCCAGGGGTTGAACCCAGGGCTCCCACGTTGCAGGCGGATTCTTTACTCTCTGAGCCATTAGGGTTGTTGGGAGCACTGGGAGCTGGTAGAGAGTGGCCCCTGCAAAAGGGGGTGCTCAAGGTGAGCCCTAAACAGTCCTGGGTGACTGGAGTGGTGGGAGACATGGAGCAGCACCCTCACCCCAAAGACCCCTCAGCAGCTGGTGTTGAGCAATGCTGCAAGCTCCACTTCTCTGTGCACCCGTGCCAAATCAAATCTTGGGGACGGGGTTTTGGGTGAAGTAGAAAAGGATAACTTTATTGCATTGCCAGGCAAAGGGGGACACAGTGGGCTTATGCCCTTTAAACTAAATGAATGTCCCTATTTGGGGAAGATAGTGACAAGTTTTATAGAAATTGTTCAAAAAGTGTGTGATCAGCTCCTGGACGCTCTTCTGATGGGTTGGTGGTGAGGTCAGCAGGAGTCCGCATTATCAACCTTCAGATCCAACTGGTCAGGGGTCTACATCCTTGTGGGCAGCCCAGTCGCCCAGTTGTGTCCGACTATTTGGAACCCCATGGACAGCAGCACGCCAGGCTTCCCTGTCCTTCACCAACTCCCGGAGCTTGCTCAAACTCATGTCCATCTAGTCGGTGATGCCATCCAACCATCTCATCCTCTGCCATCCCCTTCTCCTCCCGCCTTCAATCTTTCCCAGCATCAGGGTCTTTCCCAATGAGTCAGTTCTTCGAGTCAGGTGACCAAAGTATTGGAGCTTTAGTTTGAGCATCAGTCTTTCCAATGAATATTCAGGACTGATTTCCTTTAGGATTGATGTGTTGGATCTCCTTGCTGTCCAAGGGACTCTCAAGGGTCTTCTCTAACACCACAGTTCAAAAACATCAGTTCTTTGGCACTCAGCTTTTTTTTTTTCCAACTCTCAAATCCATACATGATTACTGGAAAAAACATAGCTTTAACTAGATGGACTTTGTCAGTAAAGTAATGTCTCTGCTTTTTAATATGCTGTCTAGGTTGATCATAGCTTTTCTTCCAAGGAACAAGCATCTTTTAATTTCATGGCCGCAGTCACCATCTGCAGTGATTTTGGAGCCCCCCAAAATCAAGTCTGTCACTGTTTCCACTATTTCCCCATCTATTTGCCATGAAGTGATGGGACCAGATGCCATGATCTTAGTTTTCTGAATGTTGAGCTTTAAGCCAGCTTTTTCACTTTTCTCTTTCACTTTCATCAAGAGGCTTTTTAGTTCCTCTTCGCTTCCTGCCTTAAGGGTGGTGTCATCTACATACTTGTGGGCAGTATCTGTTCTGTTCTGTTCCGTCGCTCAGTCGTGTCCGACTCTATGCGACCCCGTGGACTGTAGCCTACCAGGCTTCTCCATCCATGGGATTCTCCAGGCAAGAATACTGGAGTGGGTTACCGTTTCCTTCTCCAGGGGATCTTCCCAACCCAGGGATCGAACCCGGGTCTCCCACATTGGAGGCAGAAGCTTTAACCTCTGAGCCACCAGGGAAGCCCCCAGTGGGCAGTATACCATCATTAATCATTAACTTCTCCCATCCCTTCTTGACCTTTTGGCTAAGATCCTGTGTAGTATGAGGGCTTCCCAGGTGGCACAGTGGTAAAGAATCTGCCTGCCAATGCAGGAAATGCAAGAAATGCAGATTTGATCTCTGGGTTGGGACAATTCCCCTGGAGTGGGGAATGGGAACCCACTTCAGTACTCTTGCCTGAAAAACTTCAAGGACAGAAGAGCCTGGTGGGCTATAGTCCTTGGGGTTGAAAAGACTTGGATTTGACTGAGCACACACATACCTGGAGGGGGGCTTCAGTATCTGCAAAGACATTGTTGTGTGTATCCTTTGATAGGAAAAGAGGATCTTACCCCAAGGCTGCTCTTGACTGTTTCTCCCCTATCTCCCTTCCTCTCCCTTCCCTGATTAACAACTGCTTGAATCTGCCCATCAGAACTCAGGGAAGGTCATGGAGGCTGAGTGAAGGCTGTTCCATATAATCAAAGACATGGGGGACACAGAAAGGTCCTGTGCCCAGGAGCCCTACAGGGCCCTACATGGTATCATAAGCTCTGCAGCAGAGCTGTCCTCTGGGCTGGCTCTGGCCTGCAAGATGCCAATAATGATGTCACTAATCACACCCACTGGGCTCTCACCTGCTGGACACTCACTAGGCTGAGAGTTAAGACCTCTTCCAACCTGTGAGCCAGCAATGGCATTACCATTGCCCCTTCACAGAAGAGGAAGCCCAGGCACCACCCATTTAGTTAGCCACTGCTTCCTGATCTTGATCTGACAATCAATGTATCTGAAACCAAGAGTGTCATAGGAAAATCCCATGGATGGAGGAGCCTGGTGGGCTGCAGTCCATGGGGTCACTAAGAGTTGGACATGACTGAGCGACTTCACTTTCACTTTTCACTTTCATGCTTTAGAGAAGGAAATGGCAACCCACTCCAGTGTTCTTGCCTGGAGAATCCCAGGGACGGGGGAGCCTGGTGGGCTGCCGTCTATGGGGTCACACAGAGTCGGACACGACTGAAGTGACGCAGCAGCAGCAGCAGCATAGAAGAATCCAGAAAGAGTTCGTTTACTGATTTCTTTATCCCCTTTAACAATTCTGAATAAAAACCTCGCTAGCACTTTGATGGAACAGAGCTTCAGTTTGAGGAGTCACCCTAGTCCTTCAGGAAAACCTGTGTCCTGTGTGACCTTGGGCAGGTGTCCTAACTTCTCTTCCTTATTAGCACACTGGGGTGTGTGCATGGGTGTGTGGGGAGTGGTTCAGAGATTTTGATTGATTAACTGTTGCTGTTCAGTCAATCAGTCATGTCCAACTATCTGCAACCTCATGGACTGCAGCACACCAGGCTTCCCTGTCCTTCACCATCTCCTGGAGCTTTGAACAGACTTTGATTGCCAAAGTGATGTCTCTGTTTTTTAATATGTTATCTAGGTTTGTCATAGTTTTACTTTCAAGGAGCAAGTGTCTTAATTATGTGGCTGCAGTCACTGTTCGCAGTGATTTTGGAGTCCAAGAAAATAAAATCTGTCACTGCTTCCATTTCTTCACCTTCTATTTTCGTGAAGTGATGGAACTGGATGCCATGATCTTAGTTTTCTGATTGTTGAGTTTTAAGCTAGCTTTTTTCACGCTCCTCTTTCACTTTCATCAAGAGGCTCTTGCTCCTCTTCACTTTCTGCCATTAGAGTGGTTCAGTTCAGTTCAGTTCAGTCACTCAGTCGTGTCCGACTCTTTGCGACCCCATGAATCACAGCACGCCAGGCCTCCCTGTCCATCACCAACTCCCAGAGTTCACTCAAACTCATGTCCATTGAGTTGGTGATGCCATCCAGCCACCTCATTCTCTGTTGTCCCCTTCGCCTCCTGCCCCCAGTCCTTCCCAGCATCAGAGTCTTTTCCAGTGAGTCAACTCGTCGCATGAGGTGGCCAAAGTATTGGAGCTTCAGCTTTAGCATCAGGCCTTCCAATGAACACCCAGGACTGATCTCCTTTAGAATGGACTGGTTGGATGTCCTTGCAGTCCAAGGGACTCTCAAGAGTCTTCTCCAGCACCACAGTTCAAAAGCATCAATTCTTCGGCACTCAGCTTTCTTCACAGTCCAACTCTCACATCCATACATGACCACTGGAAAAACCAAAGCCTTGACTAGACGGACCTTGGTTGGCAAAATAATGTCTCTGTTTTTTAATATGCTGTCTAGGTTGGTCATAACTTTCCTTCCAAGGAGTAAGTGTCTTTTAATTTCATGGCTGCAATCAGCATCTGCAGTGATTTTTGGAGCCCCCCAAAAATAAAGTCTGACACTGTTTCCACTGTTTCCCCATCTATTTCCCATGAAGTGATGGGATCTGATAGCATCTGCATATCTGATGTTGTTGATGTTTTTCCTGGCAGTCTTGGTTCCAGCTTGTGATTCATCCAGCTTGGCATTTCGCATGGTGTACCCTGCATAAAATAAGCAGGGTGACAATATACAGCCTTGACGTGCTCATTTCCCAATTTTGAACCAGTCCTTCACATGACTTAGCGCCTTCAGCTAGGAGGTCGGGAAGAAGAGAGTCAGCAGCTCCACTGTCTTTCCTCAGCACCGTCCCACCCCCCTCACAGGGTCTGGGTCTCCTTGTGGGCTGGTTCTCCAGCAGGAAGGACTCCAGGGTCCTCTGGATCCTCCCCTTCCTTACTCCTCCAGCCAGCCCCCCAGGCTGGGTCTGACTGCAGAGGTGAGGAGGGCACACCCCCACCTACTGACTCACAGCACCTTACTTTCTGGCAGCACTCCCTTGTGGCACCTTGACATTCTTAAGGATTTTTAAAAGGTATTTATTTATTGATTTGGTTGCTCTGGGTCTTGGTCGCAGAAGGCCAGATCTTCGATCTTCATTTCAGCATGAGGGATCTAATTCCCTGCAGAGGATCAAACCTGGGCTCCCTGCTTTGGGAGGGTGGAGCCTTAGTCACTGTACCAACAGGGAAGTCCCAACATTCTCAAGTATTTTAATCATCTCCTGAACTATACATTCTGAGTCAGGATCAGGGGTGAGGAGGGCAGAGAGGAGGCCCCTCAGTTCCAAGCCGCCTCCCCAGGAGTATCACAGAGGAGATTAAATGGGGCTGGGTTACATGGCCCCATGGGAAACATGTCACTTCGATCTCACTCCAGCCCATGCACTCAACTATAATCCTGTGAGCAGGATCGGGATTCGAATCCTAGGTTCCGACCCTGAAACCATGACAGCATGACTTTCATTCTAGTTCTGCTCAGACTGGCCAAGTGCTCAAGTCACATGGCCTGTCTGAGCTTATCTTTTCTGAAATGTTAGGATCCGCCCTGCTCAGTGGGCGGTGGCTGGAGGGAGAGGTGTGTCCCGAGGCAGGAGCAGATGAAAAGGTAGCTCTCCACACCTGGCCTGCCCTGCGGACCAGCCTCCTGGAGCTGGGGACGTCTCCTCTCCTTGGGCCCTGCTGCCCTCTGCTGGTCGAGGTCCAGCTGCCTGGCCGGTGCCCAAGGGGCAGTCAGGAGCCAGGGCTGGGAGTTCCCGTTCTATCCTGCCCCGTGTCCAAGTGCCCAGCTCTGCCACTCACTGCTGTGGGTCCCAGTCCCCAACTTCCTGAAACTGTTTCCTCAGCTGCAAAGCGTGGGCTTGGAAATGCTGACCGGGGGAGGACGTGCGGTATGTCACGTACAGCGCCTGGCCAGACAGGACTCTGTGATGCTGCTCTGGTGGGCAGACAGGAGCAGGAGTTCCAGAACAACGGTGCTGCAGAGGCATGGGTGCAAGAGGTGAGCTTGACGTGTCTTTCTTCACTGACGCCCCATCCCTGCCCTGCAATCCCCAGCTCCCTTCCTGTTTATCTCAACGGCAGGCAGGCGCAAGCTGCTCAGCGAACTTGAGACACTCCCCTCCCCTGCTGCTTGTGTCCACACTAGAGCTCCCATATCCTGCTCACTCCCTCACTCTCCTCTTGGTGTGCAATGGCTGGAACAGGGCTGCACGTAGTAGACAACCAATATTTCCTAACCCAGAAAAGCTATGACCAACCTGGACAGTGCATTCAAAAGCAGAGACATCCGTTTGCTGACAAAGGTCCATAGAGTCAAAGCTATGGTTTTTCCAGTAATGTATGGATGTGAGAGTTGGACCATATGGAAGGCTGAGTGCCAAAGAATTGATGCTTTTGTATTGTGGTGCTAGAGAAGACTCTTGAGAGTCCCTTGGACAACAAGGAGATCAAACCAGTCCATCCTAAAGGAAATCAACCCTGAATATTCATTGGAAGGACTGATGCTGAAGCTGAAGCTCCAGTACTTTGGGCACCTGATGTGAAGAGCTGACTCATTGGAAAAGACCCTGATGCTGGGAAAGATTGAGGGCAAGAGAAAGGGGCAGCAGAGGATGAGATGGTTGGATGGATGGCATCACTGACTACTCAATAGACATAAGTTTGAGCCAACTCTGTGAGACAGTAAAGGACAGGGAAGCCTGGTGTGCCTCAGGTCGCAAAGAGAGGAACACGACTTTGCAACTCAAGAACAACAATCCCACACATGGAGTATGTGCCCTGTCCTCAGTCCTGGACCAGGCTCAGCAAACATGAGCCGAGGAGGAAATTCTAACCCATTCTCCCCTCCGAGGGTCCAGCCTGCCCTGCAGAGAGCCATCTGCCATGTACACCACATCCACTCCCCTCTGAGGCTGCCCGTCCTTGGCATCAGGATCCCTCTCAGGCCTGGGATCACATTGAGAAAAGGGGACAGACACCCATGTAACACTGACATGCTTGCCCCTGCTTTACAGCCCCTGCAACAATGTTGTATACCAAATAAACCCTGTGCGTGCGTGCTAAGGCGCTTCAGTTGTGTCTGACTCTTTGTGACATCAGGGATGGTAGCCCACCAGGCTCCTCTGTCCATGGGCTTCCCCAGGCAAGAATACTAGAGTGGGTTTTCATTTCTTTCTCCAGGGGATCTTCCCAACCCAGGGATTGAACCCATGGCTGTCATGTCTCCTGCAGATTCTTTACCACTAGTGCCACCAATCGCTCTAGTTAGCAGTTAGCACTGACTACGGAGTGAGTAGGCAATCGCTGCTTTAATTCATATACTCCGGCTCCCGGAGGGACGTCCTCCTCTGCCCTTCATCTCCTTGTTCAGTTGTCCGGTCGTGTCTGACTCTTTGCGACCCCATGGACTGCAGATGCCAGGGCTCCCTGGCCTTCACTGTCTCCTGGAGTTTGCATAAACTCCTTTTACAGATAAGGAAACTGACACAGAGAAAGCCCCGGTGACTCCTCCAAGGTCACAGAACTGGTAAATGGCAGGATCAGAATTGGAAACCAGGGAAATCCCTGGCTTTCCATAATCTGACCGATTTATCAGATGCATGGAGCTTGGAGATCAAGCCCAGGAATGCAGGGTGGGCGGTCAGTTCTTCCACTCTGCTTTGGGTCTCTCTGCCTGAGGTCTGGCCTCAGGCTCCGTTGAAGACCTAGCTAGTGGCTTCAGGGTGATTCCCGGGGAACTGTGAGTTTTTGATTCTCCAAAGGAAGGGCCCCCCAGAGCAGGAGGCAGGAGAGAGCAAAGAGGGTGGCCCAAAGTGAGCTGATCTGCCAGCCACCAACCCCCTTCCACACCCAGATGTGGGGCCCCGGGGTGCTGTCTTGGGGGGGCGGAGGGTAAAGCTACGTGACTCAGAGACAGTGTGCCCCACCCTCTCTGCCCGAGGATGCCAGGGAGTGGCCTGTCCCGGGCAATATGACTTGGGGTCCCCACCCCTTCCCCTCGCCTTCCCGGCAGACACCCCCAAGGCTGGGCGGAGGCAGCATAGAAAAATGAAGACAGTCGCCTGTCTGTGGCTCCTGGCCCCAGCTGGCCTCCGGGCTGCGCCTTCCCCAGGCCGTGCCCACCCTTCCAGGGGGGTTGGGAGGAATTGAAAGCCCGGCTTGATGGGTGAGGAGGAGAAAGAGGTGGGCAACCCACAACAACAACCCCGGCTCCAGGGATGCCCTGCACCCTGCCCCTACCCCGGGACCCCTGGGATGGCTGGTGGGCTGAAGCTGGAAACCAGCCGCCCAGTGCTTCCCACCTCTGGCAGCTGTGCAGGTGTCTCGGGCCGAGGGTGAGGCCTGCATTCTTCCCTTGCTCTCAGCATCCCCACCCTCCCCACGGTCCACCCTCCCGGCAGACACGGCTTCCCAGCCCAGAAGTCCCCCGGCCTTGACTTGTGGCGGCTTGTTCCTCGTGTCTGGGTGTCTGCAGCTGCCCAACTGGGTCCTGCTCCCGCCTCCGCCCTCCCGGCCACCCTGCCTGGCCCCGCCACCAACCATGGGATCCTAAGGCATCCAATCTGGCTTCTCCCACTGCACAGGGAACGAAGACCCAGTTCCTTCACCCAGGGGCCCACCCACAGACAACACATGCTCTGGTGTGCAGGTGAAGCGGGAGCTGGGAAGCCAGCAGGCCCACCGGTGTTCTGCAGAAGCCGGCCTCTGAGCCAGACTCTAAAGGATCTGGGGGTAGAGGAGGGCTTGGAACAAGCAGTGACCGGCAGGAAGGGCAGGCCGAGGTGGGGAAAGCACTTCAGCAGACTTCGAGGCTGAGCTAGCTATCAGGTGTGGCTGGAGTGTCAGGTGTGCTAGGCGTAAGGTGGGGAGGGTAGGCTTCAGTCGGTGCAAGAGACCTCCCACGTCCCCACCTGGGAAGTTAGACCTTCTTTGGGCAGAGGGCTGCAGAAGGCTCAAGCGACTGGATCTGTGAGGAGGAAGAAGGAGGCGGAGCGCCTGGAGGCTGGGAGATGGGAGAGGTCCAGGCAGGAGCAGCTGAGGTCCTGATATGGGGCATTGCTTTGCGGCATCCGTCCAATCATTCATCATAGATTTCTTCAGTGCTGCCTCCATGTGAGGGACTGGTGTTTGTTTTTAATTTTTTTGACGTTTTTTGGCTGTCGCTGGGTCTTTGTTGCCGTGCGAGGGCTTCTTGGGGGTTTCTCATTGCGGGGTGCAGGCTTAGTTGCCCTGCAGCCTGTGGGATCTTGAGGGCTTCCCAGGTGGTGCTAGTGGTAAAGAACCTGCCTGCCAAGGGAGGAGACAAGAGAGGTGGGTTTGATCCTTGGGTGGGGAAGATGCCCTGGAGGAGGGCATGGCAACCCACTCCAATATTTGTGCCTGGAGAATCCCCACAGGCAGAGGAGCCTTGTGGGCTTACAATCCATGGGGTTGAAGAGATTCGGACAGGACTGAAGCGACTTGACACACACACAAACACGTGGGCTCTTGGTTCACTGACCAGGGATGGAACCCACGTCCCCTGCACTGGAAGGTGGATTCTTAACCACCGGACTACCAGAAAGTCTCCTTGTGACGCATTGTTTGAGCTACTGTGTTGTGCTTAGTCGTTCAGTCGTGTCCGACTCTTTGCGACGCCATGGACTGTAACCTGCCAGGCTCCTCTGTCATGGGGTTCTCCAGGCAAGAATACTGGAGTGGGTTGCCATGCCCTCCTCCAGGGGATCTTCCCAACCCAGGGATTGAACCCCGGTCTCCTGCATGGCAGGTAGATTCTGTACCATCAGAGTCACCAGGGAAGCCCATTGGAGGCACAGAGGATCCCAACAAATCCAGCCTGTGCTCTCAAGGAACTGGCAATTCAGTGAGACCCGATCGCGTCAAACAGTGAGGAGCTCTCCAAGAACACAAGGGAGCGCAACCCAGGGTAGGGGGCTGGGGTCTGGCCAGAGAGAAGTGGGTGTATGAGCTCTGGACGAAACTGCTCCCCGGCAGGGACCCTCCTCCCCAGTGGCCCCATCAGACTCCCGCTCATCAGACCAGGAGCGTGCCCGCTCCCCCCACCACCACCCCACCCCCACTCATCAGGCCAGGCGCGTGCCCGCTCCCCCGCTCATCAGGCCAGCCGTGTGCCCGCTCCCCACTGTGTGGTGTGGCCCCAAGAGCCCTTCCCCTGCCTCTGCACACCTGCGGCTCTCCCACCTCCCTGACCCCATTCTGCTTCTGCTCTGTCTACGGAAGGCAGTTCTTCCCAGACCTTGGCCTCCCAGCCCGTGTCCTGGGCGCAGTGCAGCAGTGGTCTGAGCTGAACTTCAGTCCTCTTCTGGCCATGTGACCCTTTCCTTCAGGAAACCTCAGTGTTTGAAGGCCTTCCGCTGATTGGATGAGGCCCACACAGGTTATGCGAAGTAATCTATTTTACTCAAAATCTACTAATTGGAAAGTAATCACCTCGAATAAATACCTTCACAGCCTCTGTGACTGGCATCTGACCCAACAACTGAGCCCTGTTAACTTCATCAAGTGGACATTTTAATTTTTTTTTTCCTGGGTGTACCGAGCAACATGTGAGATCTTCATCCCCTGATAAAGGGTCACACCAGGACCACCGCAGTGAACGCACTGAGTCCTAACCACTGGACTGCCAGGGAAGTCCCAACATCGATTATTTCAAAACATTTAAAAATATTTATTAATTTTTGACTGTGCTGGTGTTCACTGTTGCTCAGAGCAAATCTCTATGCTGGGTCTTAGTTGTGGCATGAGGGATCTATTTTCCTGACCAGAGATTGAACCCAGGCCCCCTGCATTGCGAGCGCTGAGGATTATCCACTGGGCCACCAAGGAATTTAAATAGGCAGAATTTATTCTTCCTATTTATTAGGTGAGAAGGTTGACTCTCCAGGACCCAACCCATCAGTCCATCACCTTCTTGTTAATACTCTCCGCCTCCTTGTCCTAAGTCTCTTGTCCGCGTTGTAAAGCTTCACACAGCATCTGATGGACTCTCAAGGGAACACGAGGGACTCATTGCCCCCATGTTCACAGGGCAGTCTCTCTCTCCAGGGAAGTGCCTTCTCTCTCTTGGTAGCTTCCCAACCACCCCTGCATGCTGGAGTTAAGATCCCATCCTCCGTGGCACTGCACAGAGACTTGGCTTTAAGGGCACAAACTGTGGGTTCCCTGTTATACCCGCAGTTCTTGTCATAGCGTTGGGTACCTCATAGAGCTCCCTGGACACCAGGCTGTTGAAGGCATAGATGATGGAGCCTCTGGTTATCCCAGGGAGGGAGCCTGATCCAGACATCTTGTTCAGTATCTTGCCCTCCCGCAAAGAATATACTGGGCAGCCCCGCTCTACTCCATGCGATCAAGTCCATGTTTCCTGCATTCGTCCTTTATTCCTGGTACTGTGCTAGGCACCTGACAAGCATTTTGCCACTTCACCCTCACAGCAACCCTCTAGGGTGGGCAGGATGATCTCTGGTTGCCTGATGGAATTGTTAAGGTTGGAGAAGTGTCACACTCATAAAATCACCTGGCTCTGGAAAATGACGGGACTAGGATTCGAACCTAGATCTGCGACTGACTCCAGAGACAGAGCACTCTGCCCATCTGCAATGCCAAGGGGCCAAGCCACATCACCAAAAAAGGGACGGGGGAGACAGACAGCTTTCTTCAGGGACACCCAGGTCTGGTGCAAGAAGTCAGTGTCACAAGCTTCTTAGTAAAATAACTATCAAGGGTTCCAGGGACTCACATTTCGGGAAATTAGAAATGTGTGAGCTGGGCTTAGCTCACTGGGTTGGGGAGGGCAGGAAGGGGAGAAGAGAAAGAACATTCTGGGCATGGGGTGGGCTTGGGGGAGGAGCAACCAGGCTAGAAATCTAGGCCAGAAACAGTTGTTTCCCACCCCTGAGCAGCTTATATTAAGACCCTGGAGTGGAGCCTGTAATCCAGGTGGGGTTTTCTGAGCAGGTCCCTAACGTCACTCCCTCTGTCTCAGCTCAGCTCTGTAACCTGAGCCAGGAGCCTTCACCTGGAGGAAGCAGTCCCAACCCAGCGCTGTTTCTAATGAAACTGAGGGGGTGGGTGTTAGTGGCTGGTTCTGTGTGGGTGGACCTCACGCAATCAGTCGAAGGTCTTAAGAGACAGGTTTCCCAAGGAAGAAGGAATTCTGCCTCAGGTCAGCAACACAGAAACCCTGCCTGAAATTTCCAGCCTGCTGCTCTTCAGAATTCAGACTCAGGACAGCAACATTGACTTCCAACCTGTCCTACAGGTTTCGGACTTGTCAGTCCTCAAAACTGTTTTTAAGCCGATTCCTTAAAATCACCCTCTGAATATATATCCTATTGGTTTTGTTTCTCTGGAGAACTCTGTACAATATTTTAGACTGTACTATGTACATTACACCCATGGAATATTATCTGTTGTATTTATCATAAATGAAAGCGATACTGTGAACCTTTTGTGAGCACCCTCTGTGCCAGGCACCCGCCTCTTTCACAGGCAAGAGGCCCAAGTAACCTGCCCAAGGTCCTGAAGTGAGAGCCTGGTTTGGATCCAGATAGTTACACTGGACCCAGAGGGTGTGCTTTCATCCCCCACGGGGAACACGTGTGTGAAGGCATTTCAAAACGAGGCATGAGGCAGCGGACAAGTGATGTCATCTTAAAGTGTTTACCACTGGGATGGGCAGGGTGCAGCGGGGGGTGGGGTGGGTACAGCCCTAAGAAGAGCCACAAGGTAGCGCCAGGGCACACAGGCCACTCCGGGATGTGTGGTCCAGGGCTGGGAGATGGGGGTGAGTCAAGGGTCTCCAGGACCAGCCCTCCATAGGACTGGTGAGCCCGGGATCCCCTTCCCTCAGGCCTCAGAGAGGTTTCGCTGCAATCCAGGATCCCAGCTCCAGGGTCGGGGGGGCTGGCCTCGGGGGTGCCCATCTGTTTGAGGTACAGTTCGGTGGTCACAGCCTGGGGACTGGGTCCAGCCCAGCCAACTGGGCAGAAGGTCAGCAACCAGCTCCTTCCTGTGCTGCCGGGGCAGTCGGGCGGGGAGGGCCCTAGGCCCTCAGGTCACCACACAAAAGCTCCGGGTGATCCGCCTCCAGAAGTTGCGACCGCGGCTGCTGAGGGCCACCTCGGCCGCCTCCTGGAAGACGGCGTGGACGTTCTCCTGGAGCAGAGCCGAGCACTCAAGGTAGGCCACGGCACCCACAGCCCGCGCCATCTCCTGGCCCTAGCAGAAAGTGCAACAGGGCTGCTGTCAGGCGGCCGCCGCTGGGGCCCTGCCATCCAGCCACCACTCCCCCCACCAGGCCCCTTGGCCATCCTAGGTGTGCTCTCCTAGGGTGCCCACAGCTCCTGCCCACTGGCCTGACCAAGCACCCTGATGGCTTCATCCAGTTTCCTGCCTCAGTTCTCGGCTGGGTCTCTGCCTCTCCAGGTACCAACTAATTAACTTCCCAGCCTGACCCAGGCATGCCACAGAGAGAGGCCTGCGGACGAAAGAGCTGGGGGGTCCCCCCGGCTGTGAAGTGCGGGGGCAGGACCATCTGATGTGCACTCCACTTGCTCTCCATCCTCACTGGAAACTTCCAAGCCTGGCAGTTCTTGACCACGGCTGTTTCTAAAACACCCCCCACCCTGCTCCACATCCTGTGTGTGCTGAGAGGCTGGGCCGGAGTGGCATCACCCCAGGGGTGCCCTCTCCTGCCCCCCACCCCACCCCACCCCGGGCTGCGTCTCCTACCCTGTGGTAGGTCACCGGATCCAACCCGTTTTTTCGCAGCTTCTTCACCAGCGACTTGTCCTTGCGCAGGTCGGTCTTGCAGCCCACGACGACGATGGGCACCTCCTTGCAGAAGTGATTCACCTCTGGGTACCACTGGGGGGAGAGGGCACGTGTGTGAGCCATCAGGGGAGTGGGCCGCTGTCCTGAACTCCAGGTAAAGTCTGACAATGATACTTGGCACAGCCAGTGTAGGGAGCACTCTTGGCACTCGTGGTAATGTAGTGCCGATGCAGGAGACATGGGTTCAATCCCTGGGTCAGGGAAGATCCCCTGAAGAAGGAAATGGCAACCCACTCCAGTATTCTTGCCTGGAAAATTCCATGGACAGAGGACACTGGCGGGCTACAGTCCATGGGGCTGCGAAGAGTCAGACACGACTGAGCGACTGAGCAGGGGAACAACTCACTGGCGCTAAGAAAACAAGCACTCCGGGCCAGGCTGAGACTTTACACGTGATGAACACATGAACCCCCAAGACTCTGTGCGGCAAGTTCTGTCCTCAGTCCCACTGCACAGATGCGCCCACTGAGGCACAGAGAGGCTCTGTAACGTGACCTCGGTCACAAGACCGGAAGTGTTAGAATTTGAACCCAGTGGTTAGCGCCCAGAGCCCTGTCCCCACCTGCTCTAGAATCCTGCCTCTGCAAGGTAAGGGGTCCCAGGACCATCTCCCCAGTGGGGCAAAATTTATAAAGAAATAGGCTCTAAAACTAAAGCAGCTCACGAAATGCTTGCAGCAGCTGTTGGCCTGTCGGAGGGGGCACTCCTGTCCTGCCAGCTGCTCTCTGGAATGCGAGGCCTCACGGCTGGGTTATTTCAGTCTGGACTATAACCCAGGAGCCTGGAACCAGCAGTGCACGCCGGCTCAGTTTCAGGGAAAAACGGCATCAAACTGTCTGGCTTCTGGAGACATATGGGGCCTGTGTTGGGTCCCAGCGACCCTCCCATCCACAAAACTGCCCTTGACAAGGGTCTTCTCTCTGACTCCACTTTGATAAGTCCAACAGGGCATCTCATCAGACCTCGTCCTAGCTAAGCCCTGGCATCAACGATCATTCTATCCTCTGAAAGCTGGTTGGCACGGTGCCCCAGGGCCCCACTCTCCTGGCTGTCCTCAGGTCTCCAGGTGACAGCTCCCCTCTGTCCCCCACCCCCAGTCCACAGCTCTTCTCCACCAGCAGCTCCTAAATGGATCTGCCCAGTCCTGTCCCCTCCCAGGAACCGCAGACTCAGACTTCCACCTGCCCCTCCACTGGGATGTCCAAGGGGCCTCCACTGCCCACCTCCCTGCCCTCAGCCTGCTACCCCTCGTCTTGGGAAACAGCAAGTCTACCTTCCAGGTGCTCTGAGCAAATGTCTCTCTCCCACCCATGTCTAATCCACCTGCAAATCCTGGTGGTTCGGTTCTACCTTCCAGATTTGGTACCCACTCACCTCTCACCATCCCCTCTGCCTGTACCCTGTTCCCAGCCTTGGTGCCTAGAACAGTCCTGGCACATAGAGGTGCTTTCTGAATGACTGCGTGGAGCAGACTGGTTCAAGTCCCAGGGTTACCACTTTAATAGATGTGTATCTTGGAGCAAGGGCCCCAATCTGGGAATGATAGTATCTGCTCCATAAATTTTTTTTTTTCACTTTTTGGTTATATTGTGGGGCATGCAGGATCCAAGTTCCCCGACCAGGGATTGAACCTGCGCCCTCTGCAGTAGAAGGGCAGAGTGTTAATCACTAGACCACCAGGGAAGTTCCTCCTTAACATTTCTAGGTTAGCTGAGTAAATATGTCAGGACCCAGAACTGTACCTGGCCCGTATTGTCTCAGTAAACGCTGCCATCATCGTTGTGGTAATTGTTACCACCACTGTAACTGGTTGTGCTCTGACGGACCCTGGAGATGCCCTTCACACATGCCTGGAGGCCCTGGCAGCACGAGCTGCTGGCCAGAGCAGAGGAACTCCAGGGACCACGTCCCCAACACCTGTGAGCAGCCCCAGGGACATCTACCATGATCAGGGGATGTCCTGGCGGCCACTGGGAGCCAGCGGTCATGTTGTGGGAGGCTGACAGTTCCTATGACCTCAGACAGGACCGGGCTGGGGAGAGGCAGGGGTCTCTGGGTCACCCTGCATCCTTAGGCAGGGTCATGGTGGAAAGGCCTCAGCATTCTGAGTCTGCAGTACGGGCAGGCAGGAAGTACTGGACTGGGAGTCAGAGGTCCCATCCAGACCCTTCCACCAGATCCCTGTGGGACCTTGGGTAAGCCGCTCTGGACCTCCGTTTCCCCACAGTTATGCCAAACACATTGGGCCACACATCATCCAGGGCCTGCCAGGTTCTGACAGTCGGCTGGGTCCAGGGCAGGGGCAGAGCAGAGTGGCCTGGCTATGGGGCTATGCCTCCCTGTCCATCCCCACCTCCACCCCGCTGCCACCTACCCGGTTAGAGATGTTGTCGAAGCTGTGCGGACTGGTGACATCAAAGCAGAGGAGCAGGACGCTGGCATCAGGGTAGAACAGGGGCCGCAGGCGGTCATAGTCCACTTGCCCTGGTTGGGGGGGGGCGGTCACTCCCTCCAGATCTCCTGCCCACTGTCAGCACGTCCCCAACATCAGAGAGGTTACCCCAACCAAGACCAGGGGGCGGTGTGAGCTGAGTGGGTGAACTAGACCAGGGTCTAGTTCTGTGCCTCGGAGTCCAGCCCGTGATTGATCCCCTTGGGACCGTGTCCCCCTGGCCAGCCTGTGGGATGTGCCAGTCCCAGCCTGGGTGAGACCACTTGCTAAAAGAGCCCTGCTCTGGCAGGAGTAGGGGGTTTCTGAGGCCCCAACTCAGAAACCTGCTTTGCCCTGGGCTTGAGGGAGCTGGAGGATGAGAAGAAAGAGGCAGGCGGGACCTGGGCCAAGATGTCACAGCCCAACAAGGTAAGGGGCTGTGGGATTCCCTGAGTTTAGCTTTGAATTCTTTTTTTTTTTTGACCTGTGGGATCTTAGTTCCCTGACCAGGGATCAAACCCAGGCCCCCTGCAGTGGAAGGCAGAGTCGTAACTGCTGGCCTGCCAGGGAAGTCTAGCTTTGAGTTCTGATGTAGTTAACTCTGAACCTTCTTGTGGGCAAGGTCAGGAAGCTGAAGGTCAGAAGTCAAGGTCGAACAATCTCATAGGAGCTAAAGCCAGAGTGGAACGCTCAGGTGGCCAGAAATAGACCGCCTCTAGACTGATGCTAAAGCTGAAACTCCAATACTTTGGCCACCTCATGCGACGAGTTGACTCACTGGAAAAGACTCTGATGCTGGGAGGGATTGGGGGTGGGCGGAGACGGGGACGACAGAGAATGAGATGGCTGGATGGCATCACCGACTCAATGGACATGAGTTTGAGTGAACTCCGGGAGTTGGTGATGGACAGGGAGGCCTGGCGTGCTGTGATTCATGGGGTCGCAAAGAGTCGGACACGACTGAGCGACTGAACTGAACTGAACTGAGAGAGCCAAGAGTTCCGCCTCGTCTCCAGGACACGGTGGGCTGCCCTTGGTTGGGGGGCTACAGTGAGGAGGGTTCAGGCCGACACCCGTTCCCTGGAGACTGCTCAGCCTCCCTGGTTCAGAAGGAGGGGAGTGGGGCCCCTCCTCCCACCCTGCCCCTCCCCCAGCCCTGCACCCACCTGCCGTGTCCCAGATTTGGAGGTGGACGGGTTTGCCCTTCACCTGCAGATTCACGGCAAGCCGCTCAAACACCGTGGGGGTGTAGCTCTGAGGAAGAAGGGGTTAGGGGTGGTTAAGGGGGCAGCTTCTGAAGGGCGATGGTCTAGGCAACCAGGCCAGAGCACAGGAATGCCCACGGCATAGCCCCTTTGGCAGTCAGCAGAGCAGACGGTTTCTGGGCGGGAGCTGGCTGGTGGAGTTAAGGCCCAGAGCAGCCACTTTGCAGTTGTGCGCCCCCCCACGCGAGGCACTGAACCTCCCTGGGGCCCTCTGAGACTGAAGAGTGGATCTCCTAGAGCACCCACCGCAGCGGGCTGCTGTAGGATTCACTGCAGAGCTTCACTCGGAGCCCCGAGCCCAGGGCCTGGTGCAGACTAAGATTCCACAGGAACCAGGCCTATTTTCCTCTTTGTCCTCGTCCACACTGTGCCATTTCCGAGCCTTCCTTCCTGCTGCCCCGCCTCCTGAATAACACTGACCTGCGCTTATTCTTTCATTCACGAGCACCTTCTCTGGGTCTGATTCTGGACGTTCAGAAACAAGGAATAAAGACTCACCGCCTACCCTGGGGAGCTCCTAGCTTTCGGAGGGGGGGCCCTCTTTTGCCTCTCAACCTCTCCTAATCCAACCAGGATGCTCCCGTTTCTGTCTCTCTTACCCGCCCTGCCCGGCCCCAGGGGGAGGTCACCTGGCCAGGGGCCCCTCCACCCCAGGCCCGCTAAGCCTGAGCTCGCCCCCTCTCTACAAAGGCTGAGTGAGTGGGAGCAGGAGGGGCTTTTACACAAGCACAGGAATGAAGATGGGGAGCTTGTGCAGAGGGGGGCCGAGCAACAGGGGGGAGGTTTTCACACCACAAGCCCTCTGCACCAAGTGGCACGCAGGACCCCCTGCCTTTTGGGGAGCCAAGTCTTCCCCCCTTGCTCAGGGCTGGGCAGTGGGACCATAGCCCGGGGGACCCTGTTTTTCCCTCTTCCCATGCCAGGTGGGGCCCCCACCTGCCCGTGACTTAGGAGGACTTCGAGGCTGCCTGCCCACTGGCCCTCTGAGTCAGGGCCTGGCTACTGGGAGGGGCAATCCCTTAGCAGAGGGTCAGCACCGTCCTTCAGGGGCACCTGGGAAGCAGCAGTGGGGAGGGTGGGGAGAAAGGTGGGTCACGTGCAGCAACCAGGCAGGATGGAGAAGCCAAGGATGGCCCTGGGGTCAACCACCCTGGACTCCAGTCACTGGCACTTCCTCTACTCAGACTAGGGCTGCCCCCTCCTTCCCACACCCCTTCCTCGCCCCCTGCCCTCAGGCCTGGTGGGGGACAGTGTGACATGGTGCCACGGTGGCTATGAGCGCTGGCTTTCTTTTTCGGGGGCTGTGCCACACAGCATGTAGGATCTCAGTTCCCCAACCAGGGATCGAACCCGCACCTCCTGCAATGGAAGAGCAGAGTCTTAACCAATGGACCACCAGGGAAGTCCAAGGAGCCCAGGCTTTGGAATGAGATGCGCCTGGCTTAGGAAGGGCTTTGGCACTCACTGTGTGACCTTGGGCCAGCACCCTCGCTGGTTAAAGGAGGCGAGGATCTGTGTGTGACAGCGAAGGCTGGTTGGCAGGCGAGGTCAAACGCCCACCGCTTAGGAAACTGGGTGCCAGGGGCAGCATCCACCCTTCCAGGAGGTGCCCCTTCCCTAGCCCCTCCCCAGCCTGTCTCCGTGGAGGTGCTGACATCTGTTGAGCTCCCAGCCTGGCTGCCCACTGTGGCAGGGTCCCTCCTGATCTGAGGTGCAGGGCAACCTGCCATGAAGTTCTCGGGAGACACACTTCAGGACTGCAGTGTCCGTGGAGATAATACCGTCACCCACATTCTTGAGGGATCTGCTCTGCGTGGCCCTTTACCGGCACCATCTCTGATCCTGGTAACCTTAGAAAGTCTGTACTATCCCCAGTTTCTCTTTTTTGGCCTCACTTGGTATGTGGGATCTTAGTTCCTTGACCAGGGATTGAACCTGCGTCTCCCGCAGTGACAGCGTGGGGTTCTAACCACTGGACCACCAGGGAAGGCCCCTCACCACATTTTCCTGTTGGAGACACTGATGCCCAGAGAGGGGAAGTGACCGGCCCACAGTATACACTAGACAGATGGCTGAGCATGGGGCCAGGTCTGTCAGGCTGCAGGGGCCAGGCTCTGACCCCCCTTACCTGTCTCTCCTGAGGTCACCCACTCTGGCCCCTGGCACCAGAGCTGAGCAGGAAAGCCCCATTCACGGAGTGGGACTGGGTTCTCCTCTCTGGAATGTCATCCCGCAGACTCCATTGACACCTTCTGTCTTGTTCTTTGAACCCCCCAGGCAGGGTCACTCTCTGCACCTAATCTTATCTGTCGCACTGTCCTCCTGCAGAGAGACAGGGCTGGGCCCAGCTAGACCAGGGCAGATGACTCAGGCTTGGGTCTGACCTCACAGCACTCACAGACAGACAGATGGACCATTACAGCATGGGAGACACAGCTCCAGAGAGGAGACCCAGGAGTTTCGCCGGGGAAGCACACCCACGGGAGTCCCTGCAAGGGGCCAGGAAGAACTCGGCTGGCCCTGGAAGGTCAGTTGGGTGCCCTGCCCCGTTCCACCCTGACCCTGAGTGGGGCTCCTAGGCTTCTGGCCCTGTAGTTGTGGTTGATGCCCCAAGTGTTAGGGGTCGGTGCCCAGCCAGGAGACCCCTGCATCAGGAGCTTTCTCTCTACTCTCCAGCCCTGAACCCGAGGTCGGGTCACAGCCAGACAAGGCTCACTGTAGGCCTCCAGACCCCTGAGGCCCTCCAGATCCCAGCCTGTTCTTCACTGCAGGCAGGAGGCCTGGCATACGGGACCCCAAGTCTCCTAGCTGTTGGCTCCCCAGGCTTAGAGGGCTGTCAGGAGAAGGCGTCCAAGGCCAGGACAGGAGGAGGCTGCTCTGGCTCGCAAAGTTCTGGGGGGTTGCGGAGGATGTCCTGGTCACGGCCAGGAAGACCTGGGTTCTAGGCCAGCACTCTCACGGGCAGGCCCTGTGCCCTGAGGCCAGACTCTTCTCTCCAGCTGCCGTCTTTCCAGCTATAAACTGAAGGCCTTTTGCGCTCTCAGACCTTGTGTTTCTTTAAATGAAGCGTCTCTCTTGTGCCTGGAGGCAGACAGGTCCCGGGGAATGAGGGTCCCCAAACGGAGAACGGTGGCAGGCCAGCCCCCTGGTGACAGTCATGTGCTCCCTTTCCCGGGCCACCCGGAGTGTCCTTCACCCTTCAACACACACTTCGTTCACATCAGCTGGGAATGCCTATTTCCACATTGCAGCCTCTGCAGTCGGGATGGGTCTCACTCTTGAGGATGTCTCAGAGCCCAGGACAGTGGCGATGAGGTACCCCCACCCTCCGCCCCCATCCAGGCCCCTCTCCCAGGCCTCTTTCCCGGGCCTCAGGTCGCCCAGCTTCTCTGTGGAGCTCCCCACAACTGTGTATAATTGTTGGGTTTGGGTTCTCACAGGCAGCATCTGGGGGCCCGGAAACACATCCCTCCCCCCAACTTAAAAAAAAAAAAATGTGACTGGCCAAAGGACATGACGTCAGCTCCCAAAACCACAAAGCAAGAGTTGGCTTGATGCTGCCACAGTGGAAAGAAAGGCTGACTCCGTTAGCAGGCCCGGACTCCCCAGCCTCCCCCATCCAACTCCCACACCCCCGTGGGTCAGAGGTGCAGGGATCCACGGGAGGGGGCGGTGGTGCTGCAAGGGGACCCATGGACTCCAGGGTAACCGGGCTGAGGGGGCACACAATGGGCGGGTCTCACCCTGCCCTGGGGCCGACAAGTCCACCTGGACAGGCGGTGGGCATGCTGGTAGGGGAAAGACAGTCCACGTGCCCAGGCATCGACCCCATGCCAGGTACTACCCGGGACCGTGTCTTAGCCTTGCCTTAATGCTACCTCACCACCACCCTCGTGTCTCTCCACCCAAGGAGGTCGCTTGAGGGATCGGAGGCTCACAGAGGCTGAGCAAGGCATGGTGGGCCCCAGCTGAGGGAGACCGAGATGCCAACCCAGCTGTCTGACAAGGTTGCTGTGTTCTGACCCTCTAAGGCTGAGCCCACAGGACAGCCATCGTAGGGACAAGTGAAGATGCGATGTCTCCCAAGAAGAACCTTTGCCACTTTTCAGTGGGTCCTTCCTGCTGCAGCTCAGCCTCTGACCTGTGTGAACTCACTCATCGCTGAGACCCTGAGAGCTGGGCACCACCGCTATTCCTGTTAGGCAGCTGAGCAAACAGGCAGAGAGTAGGGGGCCTGCCAGAGGGTACACAGCTGTGAGTCCCCAAGCCTGGGTTTGAAGATAGGTGATCTAGCTCCCCCCAGAGTGGTCAGTCCCTCTTACCCAGGCAGTGCCACCGAGGGCTCTCTTAGGACCCGCGACGTCCCCAGGCCGCCCAAGTCAGTCCCCGGGGACACCTCCCCCCAGGTAGGTGCCGTTCTTGGCACTTAACAGACGATGCCACTGAGTCCTTCTCTCCCGGGGGCGCGGTGAGAGCTGCCTCGGACCCCAGGCGCTGCAGGGAGGCAGGAGGCGCCGGGGGGCCGCACTCACCTCGGGGAAGGCCCCCTCCGCGAAGACCATCAGCAGCGACGTCTTCCCGCAGCCGCCGTCGCCCACGAGGACCACCTTGACCGACAGCGCGCCGCCCGGCGCCTCCTCGCCCGGGGCCTGGGCCGCCTTCATCGCGGGCGCCGAGGGACGGAGCGAGGGAGGCAGGCCGGGGCGAGCGGCGGCCGCGGGCCGGCGGGGCAGGAATGTGGAAGGGGCGGGGCGGCGGGAGGAAGTGCGGGCGGCGGGCGGCCCAGGTGAGGGGCCGGCCGGCGCGGCCCGCGGCCGGCCTGGCGGCCCGAGACAAACTCTTCAGTCCCTGCCCTGTGGGGCCCTCAGGCTGCAGGAGAGGACCCTCAGGAGCGCACCCCGGTCTGATGCGGAGAAGACTCGTCGCTGGGCAGTGACCCGGTGGACGGGGACGGACGAGGCTCGGGGCCCACGTCTCGCTGAGCAGGGAGGTGGGGGTCAGTCCTATTGGCCCACCAGCGTGGTGGGGGGCAGGGACGGGTCCCTAGTGCCTAGTCTCTGCGGGGGCCCGGAGCAGGAACTGGTGACTTGTGGTGGATGAATGAATGAGTATGCATCCCCCTCCACCCCTCTCCCTGCAGACAGAACACTCCACAGCTCTCCTGCAGGTGTTCCAGGGCAGGTGGGAAGAGGGTGACCCGGGCAGGCCCTTATGGGCGAGTCTGTGGCACTGCCAGCTGGACCTCCCCTCCCCCAGCCAGTACCAGGAAGTCTCACTAGCGGTGGGTCTCCCCTCTGCCTGGGGCATGGCCTGGGGAAAGCGATGGAACCTTCCATCTGTAAAGTGCTTAGAGCAGAGTCTGGTCCATGGTCGATGATGCCATGTGTAATTCTTGCTATTTAACCAACAATGATGACCGCCTGTGCCCAAGGGCTTGGGGACTCTGAATTGCAGAAGTTCAAGTCTCTCACAGGGACTTCCCTGGTGGTTCAGTGATTGAGAATCCGCCTTCCAATGATAGGGATGTGAGTTCAATCCCTGGGTGGGGAACTTAAGATCCCATGTGTGGGGCGACTAAGCCCCTCGTGCCACAACGAAAGACCCTGCAGGCTGCAGTTAAGACCTGATGCAGACAAATAAATAAATTACAAAAAAAAAAAAGTCTCTCACAGCCTAGATTGGGAGACAAGCAGGACATATCACTGTTATGAGAGCTCTAGCGATGGCAGGGACAGGCAGTAGATGGGACTTAGGAAGAGGGGCCCCACACTCAGGCTGGGGGTGGTTAGAGAGAAGGGCCAGAGTCTTGAGGAAAAACTGAAACACAGTTAGATGGGGGAAGAGAAGAGGGTTCCAGACTGAGGGAACAGCCTGTGTAAGGCGTAGAGGTGTATGTGTGGGGTTGTTTGCAGTGTGTGTGTGGGGGTGCAGGTCTTCCCTATGATGATGGGTGAGGTTGCATTAGGGAGCTGGTCCTGGGGAGGAATTTGAGGATTAAATGGGGCCTGGGTAGTGGAGCACTTTGGGTGCCAGGAATTAATACAGACTTGAACTGGAAACTCACTGTCACCTGACCTCCTACTCCAGTTGTGTGTGCTTAGTCACTCAATCGTGTCCTACTCTTTGTGAATCCATGGACTGTGGCCCGCCAGGCTCCTCTGTCCATGGAATTTTTCAGGCAGGAATACTGGAGTGGGTTGCCATTTTCCTCCTCCAGGGGAACTTTCTGACCCAGGAATCCAACCTGCGTCGCCTTCCAGATTGGCAGGTAGATTCTTTACCACCAGCGACATCTGGGAAGGCCTCCTACTCCTATTAGCAGCCAGAAATATAGAATTAGAATTGAAATATATATTTATAAGATGGGCACAAAGGCTGCCGCAGATCATGGACTGTTTTCACTGAAGCTCAGAGAAACAGAGGGCAGGAGTCTTGGGGTTTTGCACGTTCCCCCACACAAGTCATGACATCATTCCTCACGCAGTTCAAAGCCAGGAGGTGAAAAACCACGCTCAGCCACCTTAAACCTCACCGTGGCCCAAAGAGGCAGCTAGGGCAAGAGTTACCGCCCCTCTGCTGAGCGGCAGAGTCCAGGCCGCTGACTCCTGTTCCAGGCTCAGCCAGGGCCACGGTCAGCGAGCTGAATGAAACCTCACCTGGATGGAGCGAGCACCCCAGGACATCCCCTTCCACCCATCAGCTGCCCCTTCCTCCCCGAAACTGCCAAAGGGCTGGGCAGTGACTTGGCACCGGACTGGGTGTGTAGCCACTGATCTGGGCTCCCCGCCCCAAGGAGTGGTGAGGAGGAACCCCACCCCCAACAATCAGCTGTCGGCCTCGTCATCCCTTAGGCTCCCCTGATGACTGCTGTCATCAGGCGTTGGATGGCAAGGCTGGGAGGCAGGTGGGGCCCGACTAGGGGTGGAGGGAGCTAAGAGTCAGGCAGAGGTGTTTGGCCTTGGTTGCTACGGGGATAATCACTCTAATGACACTCTTGATGTGTGTCATGCTTTAGAGTTTCACTGAACATTTCCTAATAGTAACAGCGCCCATCAATGGACTGCCAACCGTGTGGAGGCTCTTCTGTCCCCTAGCCGGTGGGGAGTGTTAGCCCCATTTTACAGATGGGGCACTTGAGGCCCAAAAAGGTTTAAACTCTTTTCACAGCCAGCACGAGGCAGAGCTCAAACTGGAACCCGGTACTGACTGCAGAGCCGGGCTTTCTCTCTTCCAACATCACACCTCATGTGCATGATTTCGTGTAGTGCTCAGACAGTGAGCTGGGCAGAGTGTCGGATCGGATGGACTCCCCCATTCTACAGATCTGGGAACTGAAGCTCAGAGAAAGGCAGTGGCTTGTGTCAGGCCAGCACGATCCTGAGCTGGGATTTCAACCCACGCCCCCTGATGTTAGACCCAGCCCCACTCTCACTCTATGCTCCTGCTTCGGCCAGAGGGAGATTTAATCAGTGGCCAGAGAGTCTGCCCTGATGCCAGGGAATTTCCCAAATCTCAGACATTGCCAGGCCCAGGATGGTGCTGTTTTCCTGGGGTTTGTTTTGGATGAAGAGATGGCCCGGGTCACAGTTGGCCTGACCAGGGTACAGTTTGCTGTTTTACGGTTTTCTGTGGCTGCTGTTCACCACCAGCTTGTGGGTGACTCAGCCCTTTGAGGCCTCAGCAGTCCTAGGCCCAGAGTCCTCCAGCACCCTGCTCAGCGGGTCACTGACCTGCAGACCCCCGGTCCTCAGCCTGAGGCGGAAGTCCTTCCTTCAAATGTAATAGCCAGGCAGGCTCTCCCGGCTCCCAGCCGAGCCCTGAGCACCTGAATGTCAGGGACTGAGGCCCACCCACCTCTGTCCCCTAGATAGGAGTTCCCAGACTGGAACCTAGCCGTGGCTCAGGATGTTATGCCCAGTTGACTGGCTGGACAAACAGGGAAAAGGAAAGCAGGTGAAGGAGCCAGGGAGAGAGAAAGAAAGGAAGGTGGGCTGACTCAAAGGAATCGACAAACCGAAGAAGTAAATGAAGGAACAACAAACAGTAGCTAGGCTGAGTGAATTCAGAACGTGACCTGAGCCGGGGTCAGCAGACAGGTGACTCCCTCCGGCCCCCATCTGCTCCAAGGACCCCCCGTGGCCCTGGCCCATCTGCCCCATTTTCTGACGGTCCATCCTCAAGGAGCCCGGAACTCCCCGCTGTCGGGGCCAAGTCTCTGCTGCCCCCGTGTGGCCGCTCTGCTCCCTGCACCGTCAACGCGCAGGCCTGTGGGCTCTGCTTGGTGTTCCTGGCTTGCGGTGTGGGGCGTTCATGGAGGGGGATGGAGGCCCCTGGAGTGGGTGCCAGAGGAGGTGGAACTTCAGAGGCCTTGTCCTGCGCCCTGCCATTTGGGATGTCTTGGCAGGGGACACAGATTCTTTGCTCTTAAAACCTCCCAATGTACCCCCCCCAACTCCTATTCATCCCAAACACCAGACCCCAGAGCTCCAGAACCCCTCCACCCAAAGCCTTGGCCTCACATTTTCTGAGCACCCACTGTGTGCCAGACACTTGATATGTGGCACTTCATTCTATCCTAAGAGCTTCCTATGTGGCTCAGCTGGTAAAGAATCCTCCTGCAATGCAGGAGACCTGGATCCGATCCCTGGGTTGGGAAGATCCCTGGAGAAGGGAAAGGCTACCCACTCCAGTATTCTAACCTGGAGAATTCCATGGACTGCATAGTATAGTCCATGGGGTCACAAAGAGTGGGACATGACTGAGCGATTTTCTATCCTATGAAGTGTGTTTAATTACTATCCTCCTTTGATGAATGAGGAAACTGAGGCGCAAAGGGGACAGATAATTTGCCCAAGATCCCACAACTGGTATGTGGGGGTGCAGGTGCCTTCAGAGACCTTCTTGACCAATATGCCCATTCTTCAGATGGGGAAATTGAGGCTCTTGAGGGGAAGGAATTTGTCTCACAAGTAAGCAGCAGACTCAGTCTGTGGCACATGGAACCCAGAAGGGCTTCTTGTCCCAGGTTTACTTCTGTCTGGCCTCCCCTGCTGCTGCTAAGTCACTTCAGTCGTGTCCGACTCTGTGTGACCCCATAGACGGAAGCCCAACAGGCTCCCCCGTCCCTGGGATTCTCCAGGCAAGAACACTGGAGTGGGTTGCCATTTCCTTCTCCAATGTGTGAAAGTGAAAAGTGAAGTCGCTCAGTCGTGTCCGACCCTTAGCGACCCACGCAATTCCGGTCGCCATTTAACTGGAGCTCAGGGCTGGAGGCACAGGCGTCTCGTCCTTGCTTTGCTATTACTGACCCTTCTGGCTGGGACGGGAAGGTTGATAGTGGGGTGGGAGGGGGTGGAAAGTGAGACAGCCCTGTGGCCCAGCCCGAGTGTCCATTTGGCTTTTTGGTCTGTCCCTTCAGGTTTCTGCAGGCATGTGCGACAAGGCGGGAGAAAGGAAGGGAGAGTTTGAGCCGCTGTCACCCGTGGCTGCTGCTGTGGCTCCTCCTGCCCCTCCCATGTGCAGGCCTGGCCCCTCCCATGTGCAGGCCTGGCCCCCCACTGCCGCTGTCAGGGTAGTGACCCCCACACCTGACCTCCTGGGTGGGGCTCGGCCTATTCCTGAAGGCTCCCAGACAGAGGGGGCTTGGGACCCTTGGGGCCTGGGGCTGGAGGAGCAGGGGAAGGTGGGATGGAAGGGGAGGAAAGGGTGAGAAGAGATGGGAGGACTGTGGTTTGGTCTCTGCTGAATGACCCTAAAACCTAAAAGCAGCGGGTCTGCTCCTCACTGACTGAGAGCAGGGCTCGCTGACATTCCTTGTCATGACTCCCAAAGCTGCTTAGAGTGCCACCTGTCCCCAGTCTCCCTCCCTCTGGCCCGCTCCCACCCAGGACCTCACTGCCAGCAGGTCAAGAATGTTCAGACTCACCCTGGGCAGGAAGCCTCCCCATCTCAGCCCCACCTGGCCTTTCCAGCCCCAGCTGGCTGTCTGGCTCCCCAGACACCTGTGCAGGCAGTTTCCCCGTCTTGAGGCTCTTTCCCTCCTCCACGTGCTCAGTCCTTCCCACTCTGCCATCTCCTCCAGGAAGTCTTCCCTGATTTCACTCTTTCTGGGCTCCTGCAGGGCCTGTTTCACTGGTTACCACTGGGCATGGGGGCGCAGGGGGCAGGAATTCTACAGAAGCTCTTCACTTAGGCCCTGAGGTGGGCAGGCCTCCTGGGAACCCTCCCCCCTTCCCCCGCTTCTGCCCCCTGGCCCAGATTCTCCTTCTCCCATGCTTGCTGTGATCTTCCAGGACAGGAGAGGGGAAAACCAGAGCAGCCTGTGATCGGGAGGGATGTCTCTGCTGCCCCTCAACCCCACCCTTGAGAAGCTGGGGAAGGAGGCAGTGTGGTTTAGTAGTTGAGTCATAAGCTCAAGAGCCAGAGAGCTTGAGCTCGAACCCCAGCTCTGAGATGCTCTGGCTGTGTGACCTTGGGCTAGTTACCTAACCTCTCTGAGTTTCAGTTTCCACATCTGCAAAAAAAAAAAAAAAAGAAGCAGCAGCAGACAACACTACCTGCCTCTTAAGTCTGCAGGTTGCAGCCGAGCACCAGCGCTTACTGAACGCACCTGGCCCATCTCCCCTCCAAGCCCTTCCTCTGGTTCCCTTCTCCCCATTCTCCCTGAGTTTGCTCTAGCAAGGCTGATGAGCTGACCAAGGTTTTTCCACTCCCGCCCTTTTTCACACGCTGTTTCTACTACCAGGAAGGCTCTTTTGGTCGTATCCACCTTTTTTGGGCCTGATCTCTCTTGCCAGGTGGCGCTGGTGGTAAAGAAGAACTCGCCTGCCAGTGCAGGAGACAGAAGAGACATAGGCGTGATTCCTGGGTCAGGAAGATCCTGGAGAAGGAAATGGCAACCCACTCCAGTATCCTTGTCTGGAGAATCCCATGGACAGAGGAGCCTGGCAGGCTACAGTCCATGGGGTAGAAAAGAGTCAGACACGACTGGAGTGACTTGTCCCTCTTGCCCTGAGGGACTTGTGCCCTCTTGCCTTGATCTTGCTGAGACAGCTCAGCAGCACTCCTCAGTGGCCTTCCTTGAGACTCCTGACTGCCATTCTCCCAGCCAGGCGGGCTCAGGGCCCCTTCTCAGAGCCACCCTGACAGCCTGAGGGCATTGGTCCTTGGGATGGCCTCCCCACGGGGGAGCCTCCTGTCCCTCTGGCATCCAAGCAGCAGGGGAAGGCGTGCTCACAGCAACCCTCACAGAGGCCCGAGTACCTGATTTCCAGAGACAAAGGTGATTTGGGGCCGGCAGGGCTCCCTGGCAGCCCCCTCCTTCCGCCCCAGCTTTATTTGGGTTCTAGAATCATTCCAGTCGACAGACTCGGTCCCCACCACGCCCATCCAGGTGCAGAGTCAGCATTTCATGCAGTTAGGGAGGGGGCGGAGGGGTGGGGGTGGTGGTACACGACATGGCCTGCAAGGCAGAGCCACTGGGTTGAAAAGAGTGGAGGGTCTCCCGGGCTGCAGGGGCTGGCTAGCTGCGTGTTCCCCGGCCCTCGGCTGGCCTGGGGTGCGCAGACCTCCGCCCAGTGGACAGCCTGGCCTCAGGGCTGGGCCACAGCCACATCAGGTGGGGAGAGCCACCATCCGGCCTCCAGTCCCGTGACCACCCTGGGGCCCCCCAACCTCACTGGGGGCCCCCCAACCTACCTGGGTGAGCCTGGGTCTCCAGAGGCAGCCAGCCGGAGAACCCACCTCTCACCCGAGGGTGGGCCCGCAGGGCATGTTGCCCTGTCTCCTCCCCACTCCCATCCCTGTGGCCTGGGGGCCCCTTCCCACCCCTCAGGGCGAGGAGCACACCCCCGCCTGCTTCTCTGGGGCTGCCTCTGGCAGCTGGAGCTTCCTAGGTGATACCCAGGCCAGGCACGCCTTCCCTCCAGCTAGGGTGGGGTAGGCGTCAAAGACTCCTGTGGGCCTGTAACAGCCCCGCCCTGGCTTCCAGGCTGGAGCCCCCTGGGGTGCCATCCACACGGCAGAGCACCCCCTCTCCATAGGGCCAAAGCTGGGCTCCCCTGAAGCCACAATCTGCTGGCCTCTTCTCTTGCCCCAGGGCTCTGTCCTGGCCTTAAATGTTTCTCTTGATGGCTCGCCGCCCCACCCCCTCCACTGTCAACCCCTCGCCTGAGAATCTCAGGGTCTGCTTCTGGAGCTCAGCCTCGGGCATCTGGTGTTCTGATGGTTTGAACTGGGCTCCAGAGCCACCTCCTTTCCCTAGGCTTCAAACCTGTTCCCCCCACTCCATCCTGACCCACTTCAACGTCCCCCACAACCACCACTCCGGCCACCCTTTCTCCAAGGTCCCGCCCTGGGGATTCCACCACATCCTCCCAGGAGCCTGTGCCCACAGAGGCCTCTCCCATGCCCCCGGCAGTCTGTATTCTGTCCACCCCATTGCCCCCCAGCCCCCCTCAGCTGAGGCATCTCTCTTCCCTACAGGGCCTGGCCTGGAGGGACGCCAACCAACACGGTAGAGCCAGTGCCTGATTTGTGTGGGGCTAAACACAGATCTGGGTTGAAAAGAGTGGAGGGTCTCCCAGGCTGCAGGGGCTGGCCAGCTGTGTGTCCCCTGGCCCTGGGCTGGCCTGGGCTGGGGCTGGGCCTCTTTGGACCCCTGGGCCTTAGAGGGTTATGGTTCTAGGGATTAGATTTCACATAGGATGAGGCTGGAGGTGCTGTCCCAGGTGGCCTGTGGGCCACCACTTGGCCTGGTGCCTCGGTCCCTCCTCCTGCCCAGAGAGAGGCCCCTGTGTCCACGGCAGCTGGTGAAGGACTGCGTTTGTGATGCGGTCACAATCCTACCCAGCTAGGCCAAGGCTGGGATGCGGCCCCGGACCCAGCTCTCTCCATGCCCCTCCCAGCGCAGCTCCCATGTTGCCCCCCATTCTCCCCGGTCCCCCTGAGCCCTCCACAGGTCCTGGTGGCAGGGCCGCCATCTGCACCGAGAAGATCACCGGGGCAGGGGGATCTCGTCTCCCTGACCTCCTAGGGGCTGGCCTTGTTCATGTCACCCCAGCCTGTGCCTCGCACAGCACCTGGCCCCCAAGACTCACAGGGTCCCTGTGCATGGCTTCGCAGCAGGGGTGGGGTGTGGGGAGCTCTGAGAGGCCAAGGCACCCCCAGGCCGAGGGACAGACCTGCTGGGGATCTGAAAATGGGGGCACAGGGTGCCGATTCCTGGCTGCGCTCCCCGAGTCCCGGCCCAGCCACAGCTGGTCCTCAGTGAGAGACAGCCCTGGGTCCCCTGACATTCAGTCAGGCCTGTTCCTCCAACGCAGCCCGCATTGAGGGATCATGATGGCTCTCGGGGACTCCACTGGGGGTCCCGGCGTTTATGGTTCCGGCCGGATGATAGAGAAAGGTGTCAGAGCTCAGCTTGTGCTGGGCTCCGGTGCCCGCCCCGGCCCTGCCCCGGCTGCTAGTTTCGCCGGACGGGGTGCCACATGGACACGGGCCTGCGCAGCGTGGCCAGCATCTGGTTCCAGTGGGTGGTGCCCATGCCACTGGCCGACGGCCCGATGATGACGTGGCCCACGTTGTCCCCACGGCCGTCACTGCTGCTCTCAGCCACCGTCACACGGAGAGACAGGTCCTGGGGAGGAAGTGACATGGGTGCTGGGGACCAGGGGTGGTGCCTGAGGTCCCGCATGGCCCCCAGACCCCAGCCGAGTGCCAGGCACGGCCCCCCTGAATCTTCACCTCTGACCTGTCTGACCCCACAGCCCCGCCTCAATGCTTCCTTGTTGGGTGACCCAATGACTTGGGCTCTTTCTACCTCAGTTTCCCCATCTCTAAAACAGTGGTAATCATAGATCCTATCTGTTCCAGGAACAAAATGAGTTAAAAAGCGTAGAGTCAGAGAGTTATGGATGTCTGATGTTGTGCCTGAGATAATGTGTTGGACTTATAATTTAGGAAGGGAGGAAAGAAGTTGCTTGAGATCAAAGTAGTGAAGCTGAGACTGGAACCCAGCCTGACTTCTCTCCTTCCTCTCCCCCACCTCTCAGCACCCCCTCACCCCACTTCGTCCCAAGAGTTAGCCCGCCTTAAGAGGCTGCGAAGCAGGAGAAGGGGCAGGATGATCGCCCAGAGGAAGCGGGGGGCAGACGGGTGGCCTGCCCCATGAGAGTGGCAGGGGAGGACCAGCCAGGGACGCTGGGATGTCTGCCTGGATTCGAAACACCCAGAGTGAGGCAAAGTTCTGGGTTTTCAAATTCAGACAGGGTGTCCCAGGAGGGGAGACCAGGGGGTTTCTGTACAGCCCTAGGGCCAAGGGGCAGGTTTGGGCTTCAGGCACAAAAAAGACGGATGGAAGGAAAGAGTAAGGGAAGGTGATGAGCTCCCCATCCTCTGAGGCAGGCAAGCCAGCTTACCAGCATGGCCCGGGCCTCAGCCTCTGCAGACCTCCCACCCTTGGTCTGTGATATCTGTGCTGGGAAGGGGGTCTCCCTGGAGCATATTGCCTTCTGAAGGCCAAGGGCCTCTGGGGAGGTCAGCCAGGCCTCTGTAGGCAGAACCTCAGGAGTCTGGGGGCCTGACCTCTGGGCCTTGGCCCAGCCCCGGCTCATCCCTAGGCCTGTGCAGTTCCCTCCCCTGGGAACTGTCTTCCCCCAGATCTCAGCTTAGCTATCCCCACCTGCCGAGCCGAGCCCACTGCCAAGGTCTGCGTGTTCCTTATGGGCAGGAGCTGTCTGGGGACTTCCCTGCCTGTCCGCTGTGAGTGTCCAGGAAGCAGTGCCCGTATCCCCGGCACCCACCAGAGGGCAGGTACCTAGCGGGTGTTCAGTACATGCTGCTCGACTAGAAAGGTGATGGCTTAGGGCCAACCATCACCGCCCGCAGACGCCCCGAGGATCGAGGCTGGAGGGAGTGGAGGGCCCCTCCCCTGCGCTATCCCCCTCACCTGGAGCACAGTGGCTGGCACGGAGAAGATCATGGCTTCGTTGAACACTGGGTTAGGGTCGTCCCTCTTCACTGCTGTCTTCTTTTTGCTCATCTTCCTCCCATCCTGCAGCAGGTACACCTTGACGAAGGGATCTGTGAGTGGGGCGGGGGGTGGAGTGAGGCCCTTGCCACACTCACTTGGCATAGACCTGCCCAGTCGCGGCAGTGCACAGGTTCCAAACTCCCCAAACATCCACTGTTTTCTTAACAAAGCTCTTTGGCTTGTGCCAGATCTTAGTCGCAGCAGGCACAATCTTCAGTTTTCTTTGTGGCCTGTGAACTCTTAGCTGCAACATGTAGGATCTAGTTCCCTGACCAGGGATCGAACCTAGACCGCCTGGATTGGGAATGGAGAATCATAGCCCCTGGACCACCAGGGAAGTCCCCTCAAACCTTCACTAGCAGCATTCTCTCCTGAAGTTCTGCCATCAGTCCTTTATTTCTTTCCTATTTTACAGATGAGAAAACTGAGGCTCACACGCACATCAAGAGAAGAGCTGGGATTTGGACTCTGGTAGCCTACCTCCCAGCCCATGCGCGTGCTCCCCTCGAATGATGCTGGGGGAGCTCCACAGAGCCGTCATTTTTCACTCTATTAATGGCCCAAACGCAAACGTCAGCTCTGAGTCACCCGGCGCCCGTTCAGTGGAGCCTGACTCAGGGACATGCGGCTCTGGAATAATGAGTCGCTGTCTGCTCGTCACTTATCACCCACTGGGTGTCCTTGCTACACCTGCCGGGACCCAGGGTCCCCCAGGCTCCCAGTCAGGCTCCTGCAGCCCTCAGTCTTCAGTTACCCGAGGCTGAGGCTCACGCAGACCTGAGACATCAGACCCCGCCTGATACCAACACCGTCTCGGTAGCACTGGTCCCCGTTTGGGATCTGGGATGAAGTCCAGCCTCTGGGATTGCCCACTGTGTTTTCATACCAGTGCCCCAGCCTCCTGCTCTCAGAGTCGCATCCCTCCCCCCAGGGGCTCCCTGTTCCCCCTCCATGGTTCCCATGTTTCTCCAGCTAGATTAATCTTCTCACCGTGCAGAGCTCCTGAGCCCAGCCTAGGCTGGGGGTGGGGAGCTTGGCGCTGGGCCCTACACCTGCTGATGCCCCCAGGTGCCCAGGGCTTAGCAGCTAGGGCGCAGCTCCCACCTGCCACATGGAGGAGGAGCCAGGCAGCCAGCGGGGCCTTACCCGCTGTGGTCTTGTCGTTGGTCCAGATGAGATTCTTGGCTTTCACCACGACTACGGTAAGGCGCTCTGCCGTTGGGAGGTAGCTGAGCGACAGCAGGATCTCACCCACGGCGTCGGCGGCCTGGAGGGCGAGTGGGTGGCTCAGAGGGCTTCCGCACTTCCTTCACCATTGAGGAGGTGCTGCTCTTGGGACTCTTTACCCCAGGGCACCAAGCTGGTGGGACTGAGAGACGGACCCCTCCCCTACTCCAGGGCACCCTCCCCACCTCCCACTGGGAATGGTCCTGCCTTGGAAGGAGGACCAGAGGTTGCCTGTCAAATGTAGCAACAAATTCATTCCCTCATTCCAGACCGAAGAAAACATTCTGTGGTAGTAGCACTTAGAGGGTCCCAGTGGACTGGAACTGGCAGATCCTTTGCTTCAGTATTGGCTCAGATGGTAAAGGATCTGCCTGCAATGCAGGTGGCCTGGGTTCGATCCATGGGTCAGGAAGATCCCCTGGAGAAGGGAATGGCCACCCACTCCAGTATTCTTGTCTGGCGAATTTCACGGACAGAGGAGCCTGGCGGGCTACAGTCGATAAGGTTGCAAAAACTGAGCGATGAACACTATCACGTTCACTTGCTTAAATAACAGTGATGCTCCCCAGGCACTGCTACACTTAGGAAGTTGAACTGCAGCTTGGCCTCCATCTGAAATAACTTACTTGGGGCCAGAGAGGTACTTCCCTAACAGAACCTCTACAGGAGTAGAGCTTCTTAAGGTTTGGTGGCAGGAGCAGTAGAAGAGCTGTAAGCAGTGGTCAGGGAGCCATTATGTGGCTCTCTTTCTCTAATCTCCCAAAAGTGAAAGAGAAAGTCTCTCAGTCGTGTCCGACTCTTTGCGACCCCATGGAGTCCATGGAATTCTCCAGGCCAGAATACTGGAGTAGGTAGCCCTTCCCTTCTCCAGGGGATCTTTCCAACCCAGGGATCGAATCCAGGTCTCCAGCATTGCAGGCAAATTCTTTACCAGCTGAGCCACAAGGGAAGCCCAAGAATACTGGAGTGGGTAGCCTATCCCTTCTCCAGGGGATCTTCCTGACCCAGGAATTGAACTGGGGTCTCCTGCATTGCAGGCAGATTCTTTACCAACTGACCTAACCTCCTAAAGATGTCGGCATTCAGGCTGCTTTGCGGACAGTGGATCCCTCATGTAAAGCACATGCGCGTGCCGCCATCCTGGCATGCGCAGGAGGGCAGACTGACCTTGTTCTGGTCCTGCAGGTAGAGCCAGCCGCTGAAGGGCTGCAGCGGGAGGTCGAGGACAGAGAGCTTCAGCTCCACCACCCCCGTGCTCACATTCCGCTCATCTTCATCAATGCCGAACACCGAAAGCCGCAGGCTCTTCTCCTCCAGGGCTGCGGGGTCCAGCGGGATGGAGAACTTCTCATCGAAGAAGATGGAGTAGGCGTTCCTCTGGATCTGCAGAGAGGAAGGGCGGTGGAAGGAAGTCTGACGCTGGGGAGGAGGCGGCAGAAGATGCCCGCGAGGCCATGGTAGGGAGAGAGCACTGGACGGGGGAGTCCGGAGACCTGGGCTACCATTGGGTTCTGTTGACCCCACACATCAATGTCGACCCTTTCTTTAGTGGCTCAGCCCTGATGATATAAAAGCCCCCTGTCCTCCTCTCAGAGGTGGGCATCTAGTGGGCTGGCATTCAAAGCTTGACAGGCTGACTCCAAATAATTCCCACCCTCAGTGACCATGACTCCACAGAACCCTTGCCATGTGCCAGCTGAGATGGCCATCTTTTTGGCACACGTTCAAGTCCAACCCTGGGTCCAGGCATGCAGTGAGGAGGGATAACTGTCTGTGAAGCTGAGCGCCCCCGTGGGGCCTGGCCCAGGACAGTCTGAATGTCATGGGGCAGATGGATGGATGGAATGATGAGGCAAGGCTGGGAAGACTCTGTTTCTAAGCCTAGTCCTGCCTGGTGGGCGCTACTGGCCTCCTCCCAGGAAGCCGTGGGCAGTCCCTGGGCAGGTTCACGCGCGGGCCCTGCTCCCCCTCCCCTCCGTGGGGGACTGCCTTAGTCACTGCCTGGCGTTATTTTAAGAGAGGAGCTGTCATCCCTGGTACCTTGCCTGAAGCCGGGGAGCTGCCCCCCTACTCACTGGGATTGGCTGGGCTGGGGTGCTAAGGCGCCTGCATTTCTGGGAATAAACCTGTCAGCACCTCCAAGTGTCCTGAGCCACACTCTCCAGTCACGCTCTGGGCTGAGGATAGGCTCTTACACCGCCCTGGGAGCTACATCCCCCACCCGGTCACCTGCTCAAGCATCAAGGGCTCCTCCCCTGTCGGACAAAGCCCACCTCCTGACCCTGACCCTGGCATTCAGGCTCTCCATGACCTTCAGCCCTAAATTCCTTCCTCTGGCCAAACCAGCCTTTTGACTGCCCGCTGCCCATAGAAGTGCAGGCTCCCTGATCATCCGTGCACTCTATGAGCATGTAGATGGAGAGCTCTGGGGTCGAGTTCTGGATTTCTGGCTCACTTGCTGGGGTTCTCGTGGGCAAAGGACTTCCATCAGCTTCAGTTTCCTCATCTATAAGATGCCCTCAATCCATCCCCCATCCCTGGGGCTAATGAGAGGGATGCAGATGGGTCGGGCGCTGTGAACCAGGTTCTCAGCACACATCAGGCTGTGGCGGCAGCTGTCAACCTGTCCCCTCAAGGGATGGATCCAGAACCACCCAGGGTCCTCCAGGCAGCTGAGGCCGCAGGCAGCGTGCTTTGGGCTTGAGAGAAACGCTTCACGGTCCTGACAGACAATCCATGGAGAGCTGACCAAGGACTGGGCTAAGGACTTTATATATATATATGAGAAGGAAATGGCAACCCAATCCAGTATTCTTGCCTGGAAAATCCCATGGACAGAGGAGCCTGGCAGGCTACCATCCATAGGGTCGCAAAGAGTCGGACACGACTGAAGTGACTTAGCTTGCAGCATATATATATATATATATATTTATATATATGTATATAGGATTTCCCTGGTAGCTTAGCTGACAAAGAATCCACCTGCAATGCAGGAGAACAGGGCTTGATCATCCCTGGGTTGGGAAGGTCCCCTGGAGGAGGGCATGGCAACCCACTCCAGTATTCTTGCCTGGAGAATCCCCTGGACAGAGGAGCCTTGGGGGCTGCAGTCCATGAGGTCGCACAGAGTCAGATAGGACTGAGAGCTGTATGTATTTGGCTGTGCTGGGTCTTAGTTGCAGCGTGTGGGATCTAGTTCCCTGCTGTCAAACCCAGGCCCCCCAGCTTTGGTAGCCGCTGGACCACCAGGGAAGTCCCAGGACTTTGCAGATATTAATGCATTCCTTCCTCAAACATGATGATGCCCATCTGACAGATGGGGAAACTGAGTTGAAGTGACTCCAGGTCACACTTCAAGGAAGCAGAGAAGCAGGATTTGAACCCAGGCAGTCAGGCTCCAGGGTGCTGCTCCTAACCGTCCCCTGGACTGCCTCTCTGAAGCTGGCCTCCCCTTCTCAGCCCTGCGTTGGTTCTAGCCCCTCCTGGAGTGAGGGGGTGGGGTGGGACAGGAAGGGAACTACAGTCTCCACCGCTGAGGAGCAGCCCGTTTTCAGCACGGGAAACAGGACTGGACACTGGGCCCTGGACCTCAGACTCCTCCTGCTGTGGTCAGAGGCCGTGCTGGGCTGACTTTGTCTGCTGGTGCTGGGCAGTAGGGCGTCTCGTGTAGACCTCGCTGTCTCTTGGCAAGGCGGGGGTGCCGTCTGGAGCGGAAACCTGGAGCAGGTTGCTGGTCCCTCTTCGTACCCTTTCCAGCTTATTCTGCATCCTCCCTCCCACTGCTTTCAGCCCCAGGAGCTGACCTCCAAGGGCTCCATCAACAGGCTCCCTTGGGGTTGGCCAGGAGGGGTCACTGGAGGGAAAACGGAAGCTGCAGGGAGGTCAGGGTGCTTACTCCCCCAGTCCTCGGCAGGATGGCTGCGAGTTGACCATGCCCCTTAACCAAAGGACACAGTCCTTATCCAGATGGCCCTCGGCACACAGTGGTCTCTGGGTAACTTCCCCTGCCCCCATCCCCTCGGACCAGGGTACCGCGCCATCCCTGAGGTCGCCCTACATACCACCACAGATTTACATCAGTCCTGTTACCAAACTCTCCCCAAATGAGCCAACATGAACCTGTTTTCCCTCCCCTGCCAGGACCTGAAGTTGACACAATTGACAATTGGACAATTACACTGGATGCATTTGGTAGGTTTGCTGGAGGCCCCAGACTATGCGGTCTGTCCTCCCTATAGCCAGCACCTTCCACTCTGGGATCAGCATCTGAATTCTCTAGCGCCCTCCTCAGACCCCGCCTGGCCCAGCAGCCCTGCCTGCCTGGGCACGACTCCTGTGTCCGGGGGCACACCCCCGCCCCCGAGCCGCCACTCACCCGGGAAATGCCCACGATCTGCTCGTCCGGCAGCAGGCTGACACGCATGAAACAAGACTGGAAGCTGGCTTCCTCCCGCTCCAGGAGATCCTTGCCCTGCAGCACAGCCACGTGGAGGGTGTGGGAGGCGGCGTCGTAGTCCATGCTCACCTCCACCTGGCCCAGCGTGAAGTCCTGCCCGAAGTTGTTGCTCACGGAGGAGACGGAGTTCAGGGAGTCGGCCGACTGGGATTTCCGGAGGGTCCCGTAGGGGGCCAAGTCCAGCTCGCGGCCCATCAGCTCCAGGGGCCCCAGCTCGCTGATGCTTTCAAAGGTGTCCTCGATGCTGAGGCTGCCTTTGCGACTGGGGGGCCCCCTAGTGCTGGCGCGCTGCGTATTCCAGGCCGGCACTCTCTAGGGCGAGAAGGCGCATGGGAGCATTGGAGGGCAATAGGCTTGGTCTTGAAATGTGGTTAGTCCCATTCATGCAACACACCTCCTAGCTCCCCTTTTGCAAAAACGGGGCATGCCTTAGAAACAGTCTTCTTTAATATTATTTCATGTTACTTAGCTTTCCCTCTCTTTCCAAGATACAAGAGAGCCTTTTCTGAAAATGTTTAGTTATATGAACCGAATTTCATTAATAAAGATGTTCACTGAGATGACGTGTATGAAAAGGAAAAATAATTAGCAATCTAAGTGTCCAGCAGAAGGGGATTGGGTAAGAAAACTAGACTACAGATACTCAACAGACAATGGAGCAGCCTCAAAGGAAGCTTACAAAAAGTCTACCACACGAGAAAGCTTTCATGTTGGATAACACTAACTCTAATAGGCAAATTTTTCTTTTCTCTAAATTGATCTTGGGATTTGAGAAAACAAAAGCCTGTGTATAGTAAGCATCTCCCTTGTTGGTAGTCTTCGTTACTGTATTTTTTAATGGCTCCATTAATTTGCGGTTAAGTGGATAGCCATCGTTTATGTTACTGTTCCCCGACTGTTGGACATTTATCTTGTGTTTCACAAACATAAACCATGAAGCATTGAATAGCTTTCTTAAAATCTCAACTTAAAGGACAGTCTTTTTGACAGCTTCTGACACATGTTTCCAAAACGCTCTTTGAAAAAGTTGTGCCAATTTACAGTCCTCCCAACAGAGTAAGAGATCATTCCTTCCAAAACCTCAAATGAGTGAAGCACGAGGGGACCTTGTCTGGTAACAGGTTCTGGCTGTGCTTTCTGGAACTCTCCATGATGTTAGCAAAATCCTCTGCCAAGTGTCAAGTGATGAAATGTTTAGCAATATATAGAGAGCCCTAAAAATGTTTACACTCCCTGATACAGTAATTTCACATCTGGGCATCCTTTCAAAGTACATAATCCCACATTAAGACAAAGTTTTACATATAAACCACTTACTGTATTATTTATGGTGGCATTTAGTAAATCATGGCACATACATAAAAAAGAATCTTATGCAGTCATTAAAATGTTTATGATCAACAACATGAGAAAGTGCTTCAACTTTAAGTGAGATGAAAAGAGTAGGGTATTAAATTCTATGGAGAAATGACATCCATTGTATAAAAACTATGCACGGAAAAAAGATTGGGGTGGGGGCTAGATTTAAAATGTTGGAGAATAATTCAGTCGCTTGCCTCTGGGTTGTGGCTTTGGGGGAGGTTTTTCTTGTTTTTATTTTCCTGTATTTTTCACAGGATGGTGGGGAGGGTTTGTTTGTTTAGGGTTTTTTTGCTTTGCTTTTAAAATTTGGTCATACCGCATCACTGGTGGGATCCCAGATTACCCAGTTTACCCAGGCCCTGGGAGTGAAAGTACAAAGTCCTAACCCCTGGCCCACAAGGGAACTCCCAGGATGGTGTTTTAAATGTAAAGCATTCATTCATTCACCAAGTATTCATTGATTACCTAGCTGGACTCTGTTGGAGATGTGGAGGAGGACAAGGGACCCTGTTGACAGGAGGAAATTAACCGGGAGCAAGTTGGGGAGGGATTGGGGGTCAGTCCTGAGAGTGGATGGTGGAGGCGGGGCGGGGACCCAGGAGAACAGAAGCCTCACCTTCGGCCTGGCCTCCACGTAGGTCTCGCCATACTTCTGCTGAAGGTATCTGTAGTCATAGTTTGGGAACGGGGAGGGGCTGGGGAAGCTCCCTGACGTCCAGAGCTTCCACAGACTCACGGCTGCAATTCCCAGCAGAGCCAGCGCCCCAGCGGCGTAGACACCCACCTCCCAGTCAGGGGGGCTCTTGATGACTGAAGGCAAGAGCAGAGCAATCTCTCATTAATGGGCCTTGGGGCCTCTCAATCATTATACATCCCCACCCAGGGAGTCCCCAGTTCAGCACCGACTTGCTTATTCATTGAATAAATAAATAAATAAATATATATATATATTTAGTCTTTATTGAATTTGTTATGATGTTACTTCTGCTTTATGGTTTGGTTTTTTGGCTTTGAGGCAAGTGGGATCTTCGCTCCCCAACCAGGGATTGAACCTGAACCCTTGCAGGTGAAGTCTTAATCACTAGGGAAGTCCCTGAATAAATATTTATTGTCTTTTATATCAGGTGTTGTGCTGGGTGCTGGGGGTCCAGTGTTGAACGAGATATACACTCTCTAATTTCTGCTTCTGGCCACTTTCCACAAAAACACGTTTCTAGCAGGAGCGACACTTGGTTAGAGCAGGTGAAGAGCTGCGAACAATAGTTAAATATTCTTTAGGCTTTACATGGATAGGGTTGTTCTTGCCTCTCTGAGTTCTCTCAGCCTTCAGAGGACCTCTGCTTCTGGATAATCAAAGCAGAATTTTGGGATCTGGGGGAAGCAGAAGGGGGCTTGGGGGTGAAAAAGAAATGATCCCCTTTATGCCTCAACCTTCATCAAGAAGAACCTAATGTCCATCAGTTGATGAATGGAAAAATAAAATGCAGTACCTTCTTACAGTGGAATATTATTTAGCAATAAAAAGGCATGAAATACTGATATATGCTCCAAAAAGGATGAACCTTGAAAACATAACGCTGAGTGAGGGAGCTGGTCCCAAAAGACCACATGTTGTATGATTTTATTACTATGAAATGTCCAAGACAGGGAAAACTCTACAGACAGAAAGTAAATTAGTGTCAGGGGCTGCTGGGGGGAGCGGTGGGGGGTGTGGAGTATGGGGATTCTTTTTAGGGTGATGAATATATTCTAAAAATTGATTGTGCTCATGCTTGCACAATAGATGAACTACAGCCCACTGAACTGTACCTTTTAAATGAGTGAATCAGCATGTGAGTTTTATCTCCATAAAACTATTACTGAAAAACAACATACAAATAAAAACACTCCAGCCAGAAGCGAGAGGCGGCTGTGGGCTGTGCAGGGCTTGGGGACAAATCTAGATGCTCAGACGCTTTTCGTGCACGGGTGAGCCAATAACTTTCCTTATCTGAGCCTCACTGTCCCCAGACAGTAATTAACCACCCCCTCAGCTGTGCTGGGTAGGTCCTCATCCAGCATGGTGCTTGGCCCATGGCAGAACCATAAATGTTAAGTCACTCTACTGGGAAACCTGGTTCTTCAATCCCCCAGAGAAGTCAACGAGATAGTAAGGTTCATTTTGCAAAAGATCGAACTGTTGGCAAAGACAATTCTCTAAAGCATTCTCGAGCCCATCTTTGCATGAAATGTTCCCTTGGTATCTCTAATTTTCTTGAAGAGACCTCTTGTCTTTCCTATTCTGTTGTTTTCCTCTATTTCTTTACTTTGATTGCTGAGGAAGTCTTTCTTATCTCTCCTTGCTATTCTTTGGAACTCTGCATTCAGATGCAAAGATGGGCTTGATAAAGGACAAAAATGGTACGGACCTAACAGAAGCAGAAGATATTAAGAAGAGGTGGCAAGAATACACAGAAGAACTGTACAAAAAAGATTTTCATGACCAAGATAATCACGATGGTGTGATCACTGACCTAGAGCCAGACATCTTGGAATGTGAAGTCAAGTGGGCCTTAGAAAGCATCACTACTAACAAAGCTAGTGGAGGTGATGGAACTCCAGTTGAGCTATTTCAAATCCTGAAAGATGACGCTGTGAAAGTGCTGCACTCAATATGGCAGCAAATTTGGAAAACTCAGCAGTGGCCACAGGACTGGAAAAGGTCAGTTTTCATCCCAATCCCAAAGAAAGGCAATGCCAAAGAATGCTCAAACTACCGCACAATTGTACTCATCTCACACGCTAGTAAAGTTATGCTCAAAATTCTCCAAGCCAGGCTTCAGCAATACGTGAACCGTGAACTTCCAGATGTTCAAGCTGGTTTTAGAAAAGGCAGAGGAACCAGAGATCAATTGCCAACATCTGCTGGATCATGGAAAAAGCAAGAGAGTTCCAGAAAAACATCTATTTCTGCTTCATTGACTATGCCAAAGCCTTTGACTGTGTGGATCACAATAAACTGAGGAAAATTCTGAAAGAGATGGGAATACCAGACCACCTGACCTGCCTCTTGAGAAATCTGTATGCAGGTCAGGAAGCAACAGTTAGAACTGGACATGGAACAACTGACTGGTTCCAAATAGGAAAAGGTGTACGTCAAGGTTGTATATTGTCACCCTGCTTATTTAACTTATATGCAGGGTACATCATGAGGAACGCTGGGCTGGAAGAATCGCAGGCTGGAATCAAGATTGCCGGGAGAAATATCAATAACCTCAGATATGCAGATGACACCACCCTTATGGCAGAAAGCGAAGAGGAACTAAAAAGCCTCTTGATGAAAGTGAAAGAGGAAAGTGAAGAAGTTGGCTTGAAGCTCAACCTTCAGAAACCTAAGATCATGGCATCTGGTCCCATCACTTCATGGGAAATAGATGGGGAAACAGTGGAAATAGTGTCAGACTTTATATTTTTGGGCTCCAAAATCACTGCAGATGCTGATTGCAGCCATGAAATTAAAAGACGCTTACTCCTTGGAAGGAAAGTTATGACCAACCTAGATAGCATATTAAAAAGCAGAGACATTATTTTGCCAACCAAGGTTCGTCTACTCAAGGCTATGGTTTTTCCAGTGGTCATGGATGAATGTGAGAGTTGGACTGTGAAGAAAGCTGATCGCCGAAGAATTGATGCTTTTGAATTGTGGTGCTGGAGAAGACTCTTGAGAGTCCCTTGTACTGCAAGGAGATCCAACCAGTCCATTCTAAAGGAGATCAGTCCTGGGTATTCATTGGAAGGACTGATGCTAAAGCTGAAGCTCCAATACTTTGGCCACCTCAGGCGAAGAGTTGACTCACTGGTAAAGACTCTGATGCTGGGAGGGATTGGGGGCAGGAGGAGAAGGGGACGACAGAGAATGAGATGGCTGGATGGCATCACCGACTCGATGGACATGAGTTTGAGTGAACTCCAGGAGTTGGTGATGGACAGGGAGGCCTGGTGTGCTACGATTCACGGGGTCGCAAAGAGTCGGACACGACTGAGCGACTGAACTGAACTGAACTGAAAGCATTCTCAGTGTTGCCTCTACACTGGATTCAACTGGGGACACCCAGGCACACAAGAACTTGCCCAAGGTCACAGAACCAGGAAGGGGTGATGCTGGGATTCCAATTCTGTCAGTCAGACTCCAGAGCAAGCAGGGGTAACCACTGCCCCACCCAGCCTCTGCCTGCACAGGTCCCCAGCAGCAGGGTGCAGAGATGTGAGGAGGGTGTTTCAGGAGTGGCGGTTTCTCGTCACACAGCCGTTGGGCATCTACTATGTGCGAGCACCCCCTGGAGCCCCAGGCTCAGTCCCTTAAGTGGGTCACAGTCCCCGGGGGTGGGCAAGTCAATACAGGACAGTGATGGGTGTCATGATGAGAATAGCCCAGGAGGGTTTTGCAAAGAGGTACGCCCAAGCTGGGACATGCAGGAGCAGCAAGGATTGTGCGGCCAAGGGACTTCCCTGGTGCTCCAGTGGCTAAGCCTCTCCGCTCTCAATTCAGGGGGCCGGGGTTCGATCCTTGGTCAGGGAGGAGGCCAGTGTGCAAAGCTCAGAGAGTTCAGAGCACCGGGTTAACAGTGAGGGAAGGGGGCGTTTGGGGAGGAATCATGCAGCAGTGGGAGGCCCCAGCCCATCCCAGCTGTGCTGAACCCAGCCAGCTCCACCAGAATTTACAACACTCGCTCCAGAGAAGGGCAGGGCCCAGCTTTCAGCCCTGGCATTTACCCAGCTCTCAGCACCCTACGGGGTCCCTTCCTCCACTTTGGGGATATTCCCGACCCAGGGACTGAACTCAGGTCTCCTGCACTATGGGCTTATTCTTTACCATCTGAGCCACCTGGGAAGTCTCTAGAGGGGAACTGAGGCTAACAGAAGCTAAAGAACACATCTATTAATATTTCTGGGCTCAAGGCCACCAGGGTGAGAAATGGAGAGTCTGGTGTAGGTGCCTCGGCTCCCGGAGGCCATGTCGCCTCCCTGGCTCCTGTCTCCTCATCCAGAAAGAGGGCATGACACCAAAATCACCCACCATCCAGTGGTCCCACACGGGGGGATGAGAACGGTTATTCTCAGGGAAAAATCTCAACAAGTTTCCTGTCTGCGGTGAGTCAGCGAGTCTGTATTTATAACAGCAGAAATCTGAAAACAGCCCCAAGGTCTGACCGAGGGGGCCAGTGGGGGCCAGTGGCGCTGTCTCAGGAGGGACCGTCGCTGGGCTTTGAGAATGACAATTGAGGTCATCGGGACGTCGCCGTGGCAATGCAGAGAACTGTCTCAGGCATTGTTAAGAGACGAAAAAAAAATCAATCCCCGACACGGTATAACCAGATGATTTTGATATAAAAATCACACAGCGTGTAGGCAAGGGCTGGGCAGACCAGAGAGAGGAGAGAAGAGGCAGAAGAAATGCGGATGGAGAGATAGCGAGCAAACCTGTGTGCTCCTGACTCTGCTGTGAGAATGTGATCGGTGGGATAAACAAAATCACCAGGAGCTACGGAGGGCCCAAAGCGGGCCAGGCTCTCAGGAAGCCCGGTGAATGGGGGTTGGGAGGGGCCGGACCTGGTGCCTGGAGAGTGAAGTGTGTGAGTGTGTGTGTGTGTGTGTGTGTGTGTGTGTGGCAGGAGGCGGTCTCCCACCCAGATGCACAGGCAGCCCAGCAGGCTCACTGGGGCCTGGGTGCTGGCAGGAGGCGGACACAGTCCACAGGGGCAGTGGACACGGCAAGGGGGCTGAGCATCACCAGGCTCCCCTGAGAGTGAGGATCCCGGGGGCTGAGCGCCTGAAGCCAGCTCCCTGGTTGGCACAAAAGCAGGGCAGGGCAGACAAATCCCCAGGAGGCTGACATGAAATGATGACAGTTAACGCTCATCTATTTACTCATTTTATTGCGTGCCAGCCTCAGGACCGTATGGGAGGAATTCCCGCGGGGAAGTGAGGTCTGAGCTGAGACCAGGAATGAAGAGAAGCAGCCTTAGGAATAACTGTTCCCTCAATTTGCCAGGCTCTGTTCCAAACACTTCCTGTATATTAACCCACCGAGTACTCAGAACAACCCTGAGAAGATGGTTCTATTATTATCCCTATTTCACAGACGGGGAAGCTGAGAGAGAGGAGCGATTCGCTGCCAGACAACCTGGCTGCAGCTCGGTGCTCTTATCTCACACAGGCCTTGAGGACTTAGCCAGGCAGAGGCAGCGAGCACTCCAGGTGAAGGGCACAGCATGTGCAAAGGCCCAGAGCCGTGTTTGCACAGTAGGGCACTTCACACATGTTAGCTCACAGAGGCCCCCAGTTTACAGATGAGTAAGTAGAGGCTCAGAGAGGTTTCATCACTCACCGAAGGCCACGCCAAGGCCTTCAGATAGTAAGTGAGCCTGCAGATAGAAAGTGAAAATTCCTGGCTGGGAGTTGGGAAAGGTGGTTTGCCCTTCAGCTCTGTCCTGGGCTGGCTGAGGGCTGAGCTAGGGGAGGAGCTGGAGGGATGGGGAGCCACGGCCTGGGAGACCTGGGTCCATGTCCTGGGTCTGTTACTTAGTCACTGTCCCTTTCCTGAGCCTCCCTTCTCCCATCTGTGAATGGGCAGGGGAACAGACGGAGAAAATGTGGCGAGTGCATTTCAGCTGTGACACCATCCGCCATCACCCTGAGTGTGTCTGGGGTCTTGAGGCTGGTCCCAAGGGTGCTGGCTTTGCTAGACTGGACGACCACTGAGTTCAATATCCTGTGCATCTCATATCAACCTTCCTGGTTTTCCTTGCATTTGGCTCTAGGAACGGCCCTAGGGCAGTGGATTCCACACAGCAGGCTCAACCTTAGGAGCCGAAGGACAGGGGCCTCCTGGGGGACCCCCTCAAGTCCTTCCACAGGAAGGCAAGCGACTGGAACAGATAGAAGAGACCTCAGACTGGCCCCAATCCAGTGTGAAAGTGAGAGTGTTAGTTGCTCTGTCGTGTCCGTCTCTTTGCAGCCCCATAGACTGTAGCCTGTTAGGCCCCTCCGTCCATGGAATTCTCCAGGCAAGAATACTGGAGAGGGTGGCCCTTTCCCTTCTCCAGGGCATCTTCCCGACTCAGGGATCGAACCTAGGTCTCCCACATGGCAGGCAGATTCTTTGCCATCTGAGCCACCAGGGCTGTGTGACCTTGGGCAACTCTCTGACTATCCTCATCAATAGAACGGGGGTCTGTTACTGGGGCCCCACTGACACCCCCACCCCAGGCCTGGCGGGAGGGTCCTGTGAGATGGCTCACTGGCTGCGGGGACTCACCACTCAGGTGATATTCTGCCACGTCCACGGCCATGACGCCTGCCGCCAGGGGTGAGCCTGGAAGGAAGAAGAGAGTCAGTGGAGGGGGCTTCAGAGGGTCACCGCCCCCCACCCCGCCACGCCGCACATGCCCAGCATTCAGTACCCACACTCATGTGGAGGGGGCCTGGGCAAATGTAGTGGATTTTCATTTATTTTAAACTTTTTATTTTGTATTGGGGTATAGCTGATGAGCAAACAACGTTGTGATAGATTCAGGTGAACAATGGCGGGACTCAGCCATACATATACATGGCTCCATTCTCCCCCAAACCTCTGTCCTATCCAGGCTGCCACATAACACTGAGCAGAGCTCCATGTGCTATACAGTAAGACCTTGTTTATTATCCATTTAAAACACAGCAGTGTGCACATGCCCATCCCAAACTCCCTAACTAACCCTTCCCCCAATCCTTCCACCCGCTGGCAACAATAAGCTCCTTCTCAAAGTGTGAGTTTGTTTCTCTTTTGTATGTAAGTTAATTTGTATCATTTAAAAGTAGCAGATTTTTAAAATAGCATTTTATTTATTTTTGACCACTCCCTGTGGTTTTTCAGATCTTAGTTTCCAGACCAGGGATGGAACCTGGGCCCTCCACAGTAAAAATGTGGAGTCCTAACCCCTGGACTGCCAAGGATGTCTCTAAAAAATAGCTTAGAAAATGTCCCTTTAAAAAAAAAAAAGTGGTGTTTAAAGGACTTTTCAAGCACTCTGAAACCTCATTTCAGAGTTCTTGTTCAGTGTCTAAGTTGTGTCTGACTCTTTGCAATCCCACGGACTACAGCACGCCAGGCTTCCCTGTCCCTCACCGTCTCCTGGAGTTTGCCCCAGTTCATGTCCATTGAATTGGATCTCCAACCATCTCATCTTCTGCCATGGTGAGATGTGAGTTGTCATGGTGATGGGAGGGCCGTACTAACCAGGAAGGGCTTCACCCATGCCAGTTCAAGTGGAAGCTCATTCCTGGAATCTGGGCTGGAGATGGTGATAAGAACCTTGCCAAGGACTTCTTATACTCAAGCTGTAAGCACTTTGCATATACATTACCTCATTTAATCCCCCAACAACCCCTTGAGGTAAGTACTAGTATTATCTCTGGTTTGCAGAAGACAGTCCTGAGGCAGGGCAGTGAAGTCATTTGCCTAGGCCACACAGCTAGGAAACTGTTCAGCTCAGGCCATTCTGTTCCACACTTGCTCCCTAACCCCTGTGCCTTACGGCAGGAGGGCATATGGTTTCAAAAGGTGTCTGGGAACCCGCAGGCCAAATCAGGCACTGTGTACACACCCAAGGTGGCCCAAATTCCTGGCAGAAGGGGTTCTGGATACGTTGAAACACACATGTTAATATGAACACTCATGTCCCGGCCTGTTTCTGTCTTGCTGGGAATCTGATCATACTATAGGCTTTATTTCCCGCTTACCTGGCCCAGGCTGACTTCCTGCACTGGGACAGCCCATGCCAGCAGCATACTAGGGTGGGCTGGGGACATCCTAATGGCAAGTTCCTATAGCTGGGGACAGAACCCTTTATCTGCCATACTGGGCGTCTGGCTGTCAAGAAGCCCCTGTCTTTCCAAGGCTCCCACATGGCTCACCCTTCCCCTGCCCCCCATCACAACACCCCGGGATCTGTGCGTTCATTGAAGGCACCAATGACTCTAGGCTCAGCCAGGCCAGAAGGTCCCATAGAGAACCCCTGTGAAGGGGCAGAGGCCAAAGCACCTCTGCCTGAGAGGAGAGAGGAGAGGAAACAGAGAGGTTGAGGTTCTTGGGAGGAGGGCAGCCTAAGCAAGCTTTGAACCCCAGATTTCCCCTCTCACTAGCTCTGAGCCTCAGTTGTCCCATCAGTAAAACGGGGTTTATGACTGCCTCACCAGGGTGTTAAGAGGGAGGAAGGAGAAGGAAGTGAGGTAGGGTTTGGCAAATCTTAGCTGCTGTGATTATTAGCCTATAAATGGTCCAGTGAAAGTGAAAGTGTTAGTTGCTCAGTTGTGTCTGACTCTTTGCGACCCCACGGACGATAGCCCACCAGGCTCCTCTGTCCATGGCATTCTCCCAGTAAGAATACTGGACTGGGTAGCCTTTCCCTTCTCCAGGGGATCTTCCCAACCAGGGATCGAACCCTGGTCTCCTGCACTGCAGGCAGATTCTTTACCATCTGAGCCACCAGGGTCTAAAAGGCCGCCAAGCCCCCTACTTCGAGCAGTGGAATCATGTGGGCAGCACTACCAGCCTGCAGATGTGGTATTTTGTCTCAAAGTGAGTTGCCAGCATTCAAAAACTGGGGAGATTTCCCACTGAAAAATGGGTTTGTTTAAAAGAAAATAGATTTTCAGCTTCCCTTTAGAAGTTAGATTTAGGAATAATGGATCTCAGCCTCCCCTGGGTCAGAGCCAGAGCTGGAGCTGAGTAGGCCACGCCCTTCAGATCTGGAGCATCTGCTCTTTGGACCTGGCATCTTCTACCCTCGTATTCACTTCCAGAACCTGCTGGCCCCTGGAAGCATCTCGATTCATGAGCGTGGTAAGCAGGCTTTCGGATGAGTTAGGGAAGGTTCAGAAAGGTTAAGTGACTTGCCCAAAGCTGCACAGCCAGGAGGGGTGGAGCTGTGCCTGCCACCCTGTCCAGCACCTTGTCTATTAGTAGCCACAGCCCCGTGTAGACTTCAAAGACGCCCTCCCCATGGCCTTGCTCAAGACCCCGAGGGAGCAGAGCCTGTCATTCCCACTCCACAGAGGATGAAAGTGAGGCTCAGAGAAGGTCAGTGAGTCTGCCCAAGGTCACTGGCCAGTAAGCAGAGAGCTGAGACCGAGCCAGAGTTGGCTCTGCAGCCAGCACCCTTCTTAATGGCTTTACTTACCACTCCCGAGACCTCCTGACCCCATCCCACCCACTATGACAACCTCAGCAGACTCCTGCTGGCAGCCTGGAGGTTTGCCAGGCAGAGGGGCTGTGGCTCCAGCTTGGAACAAGATGCTGACACGGCACGGCACATCCAAGGCCAGGGCAGCCCGTGACCAGAGCTGCCCTGAGTTCTGACACGCAGGAAATGGGGCACAGCGGGGGTGGGTCAGAGCCGTTCCGAACCCTCATCTGAACCTCATCCTGAGACCCTTCCTCACTCCATCCATTCATTCTGGCCCCAACCCTCCAAACCCTAAATTGCAGGGAGCTTGCTCATTGAAAACCCCTCTAGGTTCAAATGCAGCCTTAATCATACCTACCCAGCAACACCTACCTTTTGCTGTAAGAATCAGACATAGTCCATGCTAAATGCCTCCCATGGTGTCTGGCTCGTCGTATGCATGTGATAGAAACCTGACCACTGAATGGGTGAACGGATCTCCCTTTGACAGAGGAGGAAGCCAGGGCTGAAGTCACTCAGCCTGTGAGTAGCAACGCTGGGACTGACTCCAGGGTGTGATGGGCCTGGGCCTGGGCTCCTGGCCACCATGCCACCTCCTGAGCAGGACTTTTGGGGTGGAGATGGGTGGGAAGACCTACCACGAAACTTACTGGAATCTGACCGTGGGTTGAGGACCCCTCCTGGGCTTATCAAGATGTGACTTTCCAGGAATTTGGTGACTCTGGCAGGGGAGGGGCTCCCCCTCACCCCATGTCCTTGCTCGGTGGCCCTGAACTAGCAATCTTTTGGCTCCCTTCATCCGGAGGCCAGCATGCAATGGGAAGGATCGGGGGTGGGGACAGGGGAGCCCTTGATCTCAAAGACTGGGAGCCCCTTTAGGAGCTTCAGGTTTGAAATTCTTTTCAAGGGCTCCCTCCCACTTTCTGGAATAACCATATCCTGCTACCATCCCCTCCTTAAAGCCCACAAAACCACAATACAAACCAGAGAGGGTGGTGGGAGCTTGCATTTCCTGGGCACATATTGTGTGCTGAGTTCTGTATCAAGGGCTCACCAGGTGTTATTTCAGCACACCCTCCCTGCTGCCCTCTGAGAGGACTGCTCCTCTGCCCACTGCACTGGTAAGAAAACTGAAGGGCAGGACACTACTTGCCAGTAGTCACCAGCGCTGACGAGAAGCAGGGTCCAAGCTGGGACCCCAGGCTGGGAGACCCTGCTCTCCCAAGTTGATTGGGGAAGGCTTCAGATTTCAGGGTGGGGAGGCCGGGGGCTTGGGTCTTGACCCTTCTCCAGACTGGCTGTGTTCCTTCTGGTGAGTCTCATGCCCTCTCTGAGCCTCAGTTTCCCTATTTCTAGTAGGAGGCATAGCTGCTGCTGCTGCTACTGTCCAACCTGTCACCCACTCCCTAGCTTCAGGAAAAGGTGGACATTCCAGGGTGCAGACTTGCCAGGTGCTTTGTGGGGAGGGTGGCCTCACTGGCTGAGGTAGGGGGCCACCCAGTCCCTCTGCAGCCCATGGAAGAGGGGTCACTAGGATGGCTGGCTCAGGGATCCTCCACCCACAGGCCTGGCTCCAGGTACCCCTGTTTCTCCCCAGTTCCCCACACCTTCAACCCAAATCTACAGCCCCAGGGCCTCGAGACTGACAGGCTTCCTCTCCCAAAATGCAATGGCACCAAAGGTTGGCAGAGAGACCCTGGACAGCGCCCCACCCAGGCTAGTGACAGCAGAGGCCGAGGATCCTCTTGGTTCCCCGGGGGCCTCCTGGCAATGGGGTGCGACATGGGGCATTTCCTGAAAACCCAGCACCTATGCTGCGGGGACCCTCAGGATATTTGGGGACCAAAGTGTTGGGGGGGCTGACCCTGGAGCTGGGAAGGAGGTGCGAGGCGGGGCCGGGGCAGCGGGGGCAGGCAGGGCGCTGGGAGCGTGATAGGTGTGCGTGCAGCGCGGGCGCCGGGGAGGCGTGTAAATGGCCGAGAGAGCCGCGTGTGTGCACACGCGGGGCGGGCGTGCGGGGCGCGAGGCGATGCGCAGTGCGCGGAGTGGCCGGGTCGGGGAAGGGCGCCCGGCGTGCGCTGTGCCGGCCGTGTGTGTGTGCAAGCGCGGCGCGGGTGTGCAGATGAGCGGGGCGCGCGGAGCCCGGGGGTCCCCGGCGCTGCGAGGGGCCACTGCCTTCATCCGCGCTCGGGGCACGTACTCACCCGGGCTCCGCGGAGGGGCCGCCGCTCCGGTTCGGGTTCAGGCTCGGGCTCCGGGCTCCCGCCGGCCTCCCGCAGCGCGCACGCACCGGCGCCAAGCCGGGCGCTCGCCGGCGGAGCCACCCCTGCAGTGTCGCCCCGCACCCGCCTGGGAGGAGCGCGGCGCGGGCCGGGGGCTCGGCCCGGCCGGGGCGGCAGTCGGGAGCTGCGCCGCAGTCCGGGCACGCTCCCAGGAGCCCGTCGCGCGCTCCCTGGCGCTCGCCCGCCCGCTCCCTCTTTAATTTAAAGTGACAACCCCGAGCGCTCTCTTCACTCCCGGGAGCTGCGCGGCGCTTCCGGGGTCTGAGCCGAAGATCCCCAAGCGCGTCCCGGATCCCAGGGGTCGTCCGAGGCCGAGACCAGCCCCGGGCTCCCAGGCCCAGGATGAATCGGAGTGGGTGCTGGGGTTGTGCTGACCGTGAGCTCCGAGAGCACTGGGCTCCGAGTCCGCAGGCCCCGGTTCTAGCCCGAGCGGCCGCAACCCCAGTTGTCCTGTTCCCTTTCTAGGGCCTCAGTTTTCTTTTTCCGTAAATGGGACTTGATACTGTGCACCTCCAAAGTACCGGTCAGAAAACAGGCAGCGGCGGAGGCCCCTTCTCTGAATGGTGAAACGTCATCTCACTCCTCACGGTGACCTAATGGGGCCGTGGTCACTCCTCTCTCTCTCTTTTTTTCCCCCTTTTTTAGCAGAAAGAAACAGCCTCGGAGAGGTGAGATGACCTTCCCAAGGTCACAGAGCCAAGTGTTAGCTAAGACTTGAACCTAGGTGGATGTGACTTCAAAGTCCACACTCTTAACCACTTAGGGGTCTGTGCTTTCTTTCCAAAGGAATGAATGAATCATTCAGGACATATTTAGGACGCCCCCGCTGGATGCTAGGCACAGTGCCAGGTGTGGGCGATCTTCCATCTTCCGGGAACAGGGGGACAGGTCCCTCCCTGCCAGCAGTCTGGCAGGGAGGCGCACACGCATCAGGAAGGGCTGGGATGTGCGCTGGAAGGTGCCACGTGCTGTGGGCGCAGTAACCCTGATAGCAGGCTGGGTGCGTCCCTGGTGGGGCTTCTCAGAGGATCTGTAGGATCTGGGGTGGCGTGGGGTGGGGAGGGGGTGAAGTTCTCAGGTGGCGAGTCAGAGTGCTAAGGCAGCAGTGGTTTCTGGATCATCGACTCTCTGGGACTTAGAGACTAAAAGCAACCTGTGGGGTCCAGGAGCTGGGTCTGTGCTGGTCTTGGGGCAGGGAGGGGGCACCCTTGATCTAGAAGGCAAGAGGATCCTGGGGAGTCAGGGAGGCAGTTTCACTCTCACAGGAGGCACCCCTTTTTCAGTTCATTTTATGGATTCTGAAGAAAAAGGAGACAAAGGGTATTAATTATGCTCCTTGGAAGGAGAAATGTCCATGGGCTCTCACTGACATTTCTCATTGAACTTAACCTTCATAGCCAGCCACCTGCAGTTCGGGATGACTGACCCATTTTCCACATGAGGACACTGAGCCACTAAAGTGTTCCCGGTTCAGGAGGGAGCATTGAATTAAACACACATAAAATGGTATACTCTGTTACTGGCTTCTGTTGGAGCAGCAAAAAGGTGAGGTTGGTCAACAACAAAAAATCCGAATAACCCAATTGAAAAACGGGCAGAAGACATTATTAGACATTTCTCCAAAGAAAACATACAGATGGCCAGTAGACGCATGAAAAGATGCTCAACATCACTAATTATTAGAGAAATGCAAGTCAAAACTACAGTGAGGTACTACCTATACCTCACACCAGTCAGAATGGCCATCATTAAAAAGTCTGCAAATAACAGATGCTGGAGAAGGTGTAGAGAAAAGGGGACCCTCGTACACTGTTGGTAGGAGGATGTTGGTGGGAATGCAAGTTGGTACAGCCACTATGAAAAGCAGTATGAAGGTTCCTCAGAAAACTAAAAACAGAACTACCGTATGACCCTGCAGTCTCACTCCTGATCATATACCTGAACACAGCTATAACTCAAAAAGATGCAGGCACCCCTATGTTCACAGCAACATTATTCACAATAGCCAAGACAGGGAAACACCTAAAAACCCACTGACAGACAAATGGATAAAAAAGCTATGGTACATATATACAATGGAATACTGCTGCTGCTGCTACTGCTGCTGCTAAGTCACTTCAGTCGTGTCCGACTCTGTGTGACCCCATAGACAGAAGCCCACCAAGCTCCCCCATCCCTGGGATTCTCCAGGCAAGAACACTGGAGTGGGTTGCCATTTCCTTCTCCAATGTGTGAAAGTGGAAAGTGAAAAGTGAAAGTGAAGTCGCTCAGTTGTGTCCGACCCTTAGTGACCCCACGGACTGCAGCCTACCAGGCTCCTCCATCCATGGGATTTTCTAGGCAATAGTACTGGAGTGGCTTGCCATTACTATTCAGCCTTAAAAAAGAAGGAAATAATGGTATTTGCAGCAATATGGATGCAACTAGAGATTATCATACTGAATGAAGTAGGTCAGAAAGAGAAAGGCAAATACCCTATGATATGACTTATCTGTGGAATCTGAAATATGGCACAAATGAACCTATCTAAGAAACAGGAACAGACTCACACACATAGAGAATGGACTTGTGGGTTGCAAAGAGAGTGGGGAGGGAGAAGGATGGACTGAGAGTTTGGGCTTAGGAGATGCAAATTATTACATTTAGAATGGATGAACAACAAGATCCTACTGTATAGCACAGGGAACATCTAATCTCCTGGGATAAACCATAGCAGCAAAGAATATTAAAAAAGAATGTATATATGTGTATATCTGAGTCACTTTGCTGTATAGCAGAAATTAGCACAACATTGTAAATCAACTATACTTCAATCAAAATAAAATGTTTTTAAAAAGATGAAGGGGCTTCCCTGGTGGTCGAATGGTTAAGAATTCGCCTTGCAATGCATGGGACACCAGCTCAATCCCCGGTGCAGGAAGATCCCACATGCTTCCGGGCAACTGAGCCCATCTGTCACAACTACTGAAGTCCGAGTGCCCTAGAGCCCATGCTCCGAAACAAGAGCTTCTCTGCACCGCAAGGAGAAGCCCACACTCCACAACTAGAGGGTAGCCTCCACTCGCCAAAAGTGTGCACGCAGAAATGAAGACCCAGCACAGCCAAAAGCTTAAAAAATAACAGAAAGTGAGGTTGAAGCTGGTCTGCTTCTGGGGTCAGTGCAGCGGGCTGATGTGGGAACTGGAGTCGGGAGTGAAGTTGAAAGGAGATCTTGTCAATTTCATGTTAAAAAACCCTTCAGTGACCAGAAACGAAACAGAAGTGCATGCACCAGAGACAGGGGCTCCAGGTGCCTAGCCGCAGGCGAGTACCTAAGCGTGTGGTGGTACAGTCATGGTGGGACACTGCACAGCAAAGAGAGCTACCACCATCTGCGACAGGTGGATGAACGTCACTGGTAATGTTGAGCGAGAGAAACCAGCCACAGGAGATCACATGGTGTACAGTTCCATTCACCGAGAGCTCAAAAAGCAGGCAGAACTATCCTCTGCTGCTAAAAGTCAGTATGGAGGTTACCCCGGGGGTGGTGGTGCCTGGAAGGGGGATTCCAGGGTGCTGCTCCTGTTCTGGTTTTGATCTCAGAGCTGGTTCCACACCTCCATCCCCCACTTCTGGCTCTGGTGTGTGTGTGTGTGAAAATGTGTGGCACTGCACACTTCTGATTTGTATGCATTTCTTTCTTTTTAAAAATATTTATCTGGCCTTGCCAGGTCTTAGTTGAAGCCTGCAGGATCCTCTCTGGGGCATGAGGTGTCTTTAGTTGCAGCATGTGGGACCTAGTTCCCTGACCAGGGATCGAACCCAAACCCCCTGAATTGGGAGCACAGAGTCTTCGACACTGGACCACCAGGGAAATCCCTGAGCCATGTACTTTTCTACACGTGTGATACACTCCAGTACGACTTACAGAAACACCCGAAAACCTTGCATGGCTGCCCACTGCACTGGAATAAAAGCCAAACTCCTTTCCGTGGTTTACAAGGACCTGCCATGCTCTCCTCACCCTCTGATCTCCTGCCTCTCCGCCTTCTGCCGCTCCCAACACCTGCCAAGCCATTGCCACCTCAGGGATTCTCACTTGCTGGTCTCTCTGCCTGGAAAGCACTTCCTTTGCTCTTGCCAAGACTGTTTCCTCCTCCGTTGGCACTCTAAAGAAATCACCTCTTCAGAGAGACCCTCCTGACCACCCCACCTATCCCTCCACCCACAGCACACCATTTATTCCCTGCAGAACACCAGCCATAATTGGCAATTATTTTATTTGTTTACAGTTCATTTTATGCATCTACCATGAGACTAATAACCACACTCGGCACACTTACCTGAGCCAAGTGCTCTTTGAACATTATATTAAGGCATCAAATCTTCACCCCAACTCCATGGGGAGATACTATTCTTAGCCCTATTTTACAGTTGAGGCAATTGGAGCTCAGAGAGGTTGTAATTCTTGTTCATGGTCACACAGCTGGAAAGCAGCAGGGCCAGGGCTTGAAACCCCTGGCTCCAGAGTCCTTTCTTTTAACTACACTTTGACAGATCTGTTTTTTCCCCCTGTAGTATCTCTGATACAGTACATGGCACACAGTAGGTACTTAATAAATGTGTGGAGTGGTCCAGTGGTTAATGATCCACCTTCCAATACAGGGGACATGGGTTCGATCCCTGGTCAGGGAAGATTCCATATGCCTTGGGGCAGCAAGCCTGTGCTTGTTGGAGCCCACATATGCTGAAACAGGAGAAGCCTGCATGCCCCAATGAACATCCAGTGCAGCCAAAAAAAGATGTTCTGTGATGAACAAGTGAATGGAGTGCTAGGGAGGGACGGATGGATCCCAGCGTGGGTGTTGAGGGGTGGGTGTCGTGTCACAGAATCCGGAGTCCCAGTAGCAAGGTAACTGGGGAACTGAGAGCAGGTGGAAGTTCCCAGACAGCTGGAATTAACTGCAAGCTGCAGTCAGGGCCCATGTCTTACCTGGGTCTGGACACATCTCCTGCCCAAGGGCAGCCCACCTTCACCGCCCCCCTATAAACCCTATGAGACACATAGGAGTGGGGTCTGCCTTGAGGGCATACACCCTATCTGGGGTCCCGTGCAAGATGTAAGCCCCTCAGTGGGTGACGACCCACCAGGTGCCCGGGCTGAGGTGGCCCTGGGGAGAGGGACACGGCTCACTTGAATCACCTGCCTCTGGCCTGAAACTCTCTGGACCTTAGAACCTCCCCAGGAACAGGAAGGTCCTGTGTGACTCAGAATCTAAGGTATGGCTACGGGGACGGTTGGTGAAGGCCACATCCTGCTTCCTCCTCCCTTTGTACATCATCCTAAACAGGTCACCTCCCTTGAGCCTGTCACAAAGTCCCTGCGCCCTAGTAACTGGAGCCAGCCGCATCACTGGTTCCCCACCATCTTCTCCACCACCTGGTCTTGATGGAACTGTCATAGCTGCGGGCTTGCTCACCCTGTCTCCCAATGGGGACCCTCCACATTCCTCATCAGCCCCTGGGACAACTGTGACCAGTTCCTGAAGATCCAACGGTGCCTTAGTTGAGGAATCACCCTGAGGTCGGTCTGGCCCAAAGGATGCTCCACCTCTGGGATGTTGTGTGTGGAGTCAGCCCATCTACAGATCAAAGAGCTAAGACCCAGAGAAAGGAAGGACTGGCCCAGGCTGCTCGGTGGGGGAGCTTCGGAGACAAGTCGGGAACCTGGGCCCCGAGGCCAGTGCACCAGCAGCAACTCCACATTCTCCAGGCCCTGGCCAGGAGCGTTTTTGCTCTGCGTCTTGAGGCTTGTTCCACCTGTAGGCCCAACTCTTTTGTGTTTGAAGAGGCTCAGCCTAAGTCTTGTAGGCGTGAACTCTGAGGTCAGGCAGAATTGAACCTGAATTTCCATCCCTGACAAGTGGTTTCACATCTCTGAGCAAAATGTCCTAATCAGTAAAGTAGGGATGAAGCTGTTTTCAGTTCACAAGGTTTGTTGTTGTTCAGTTTTTCAGTCATGTCTGACACTTTGTGACCCCATGGACTGCAGCACACCAGGCTTCCCTGTCCTTCCCCATCTCCCTGAGCTTACTCAAACTCATGTCCATTTAGTCAATGATACCATCCAACCATCTCATCCTCTGTTGCCCCCTTCTCCTCCTGCCCTCAGTCTTTCCCAGCATCAGGGTCTTTTTCAATGAGTCAGCTCTTCGTATCAGGTGGCCAAAGTACTGGAACTCCAGCTTTAGCACCAGTCCTTCCGATGAATATTCAGGGTTGATTTCCTTTAGGATGGACTGGTTTGTTCTCCTTGCTCTCCAAGGGACTCTCAAGAGTCTTCTCCAGCATCACTATTTGAAAGCATCAATTCTTCGGCACCCAGCCTTCTTTATGATCCAACTCTCACATCCATACATGACAACTCACAGGGCTGGTGCACAGCTAGTCCTCAGCAAATGGGAGCTGCTGCTATTACCCACTCTTTCCCGAGCTCTCTGTTCCGGCTTTCCCTCTTCTGCCCTCGCACTGTTTTTCTCCATCCATGAGCTCTCTGGCCTCCCTTTGGTCTCTCCGCACCCAGCTCCCTTCTCCTCCCATCCTCTAGAGGTCCAGAGCCCTTCTTGCCAGCAAAGGAGGCCAGGACCACTGAACACTTCTGTGTTCACAGCGTTGTTTTTTTTTTTTTTCTGGTGACGTACAGGAAGGGACTTTTTAAAGATCAGAACATTAGACACAAAGGTATTCTAGCAGCAAAGCCACACAGCTGAGATCTGTCAGGCGTGTTCCAAAACCTCTTTATATTCATTATCCCCTTTGATCCTGCCAGGCTGCTGCCGCTATTCTTTTGCTGATGAGGAATTCAAGTCCAGGAGAGCTGAAATCATGGGCCATGTGGAGCCCATGAGTCCTGGCCCCAAATCCTGAGCTCTTTCTCTCTCCAAGGAACCCTTTAACTTCTCTTTGCTTCCAGTTGGGACTCCCATCACCCCATCACCTGAGGGCACCCACCTTGCCTGATCCTCCCTGCCTCCCCGATCTATGCCAGGTAAGGAAGTAGCCCCTTGAGCAATTGCTACCAACACAGTTCCTTGGAGAGTTGCCAGCTGAGATGCTGAGAGCAAGCGGCAAGAGGCTGAGACTCAGGCAAGAGGCTGGGCAAGTGCTGGTGAGGGCAATCTTGTGGGGTACCTCGTTGTTGTTCAGCCACTGAGTCATGTTCAACTCTTTGTGACCCCATGGGCTGTAGCATGTCAGGCTCTCCTGTCCTTCACCATCTCCCAGAGTTTGCTCAGATTCATATCCACTGAATCAGTGATGCCATCCAACTCTCTCATCCTCTACCACCCCCTTCTCCTCCTGCCCTCAATCTTTCCAAGCATCAGGGTCTTTTCCAATGTGTTGGCTCTTCGCATCAGGTGGCCAAAATACTGGAGCTTCAGCTTCAGTCCTTCCAATGAATATTCAGTGTTGATTTCCTTTAGGAAATCACAGTCTGGCAGAGGAGGCCAACTTACGACCAATTTACAAGATGATGTGGTAAAGGGAGTACAGAGCACTGTAGGAGCTCAAAAGAAGGGTGGCTCATCCAGTCTCGGTGGGGAGGGCTTCCTGGAGCAGGTGACCTTTCAAGCCAAAACCTGAAAGATGACCAGGTATAGGCTAGGCAAAGAGGACTAGAGAAGGCATCCCAAGCGGGAGAAACTGAAGATACCAAGAAGCTGCAGCTTGGTAGGCAGTAAACTCTGGGAGAGCAGGGAGGGCGTCTGACCTGACCAACCTTGCATGTCCAGCACCCGGGAGGTGCCCATAAATACTTGCTGAGGGAATGAAATTCACTTGGGGAGGGAAAGAAGCCAGATGGATTTGCAGAGGAGGGGAGTGGGTCACAGAGTTTGGACTTTATCTCGAGGGCTTCAATGCAAGTCAGAAGTGGTCCTTCTGCTGGGATGAGACTGTGAAGTAGAGGGGTGTGGGAAGGAGATCTGGGGGCTTTGCCACCTACATGGGTCCCTGGGCTCCAGGTCCAAGTCCCTAGCCTGCTGACCTGTCCAGCCCTGGGGCCTCCTTCCCTGGGCCCAGGCTTCCCCTCACCCCATCCTGTCCCTGAAACTCTGTGCCCTTCCAGGTGCTGCACCCACCCCTCAGCTCGACCCCAGACCCTGAGCCTTTGTTCCTACTGTCAGTCCTGCTGCTGAGGCAACAAGCAGCGGGGGCTCCCTCTGTCTTTCGCAATAGGTTTCTTTCTTCTTCTTCTTTTTAAAATATTTTTTGTTTTTGTTGTTGTTACTCTCTGTAAATCCATGAAAGTGTTCATGAAAAATTATTTATTTATCTTTGATTGTCCTGGGTCTTCGTTGCTTTCTCTAGTTGTGGCGAGTGGGGGCTACTCTTCACTGCGGTGCCCAGTGGCTTTCATTGTGGTGGCTTTCATTTCTCTGTAGCGAAACACAGGCTCTAGGCGTATGGGCTCTGGTAGTTGTAACTCACAGGCTCTAGAACTCAAGCAGTGGTTGCAGGCCACAGGGTTTAGTTACTCAGAGGCGTGTGGGATCTTCCCGGACCAGGGATTGAACCTGTGTCCTCTGCATTGGCAGGCAGATTCTTATCCACTGTACCACCAGGGAAGTCCTGTAATAAATTTCTTGTCACTAGGGAACTGACCTAAGAACCTCAGTGTTCCCATCTGTTCAATGGGTGCTCCTCGTCCTGTCTCTCTCATAGGCTCACCATGAGGAGCAGTGAGATGGTGCGTCTGAAATGGAATGAGAAAGCACACTAACTATCCACGGTCTTCATTTTTCCCCTCTCATCATTAGAGCAGTCAGAAATGTTCATGAGAGAAAAATTGTAAAACGCTAGTAAACACGAAAAGAAAACCAAACATGATTCCCTGAAGTCCTATTACCCAAGGGGAACATCTTGGTTTCTGCCTCGAGTGTGTGTTGTGACCATTCTGAAGGGGGACCCAGCCCCGGGGAAGCATGGGGCAGGTCAGGCCAGCCCTCCCAGCTCAGGGTCAGGTTCTCCCCATCTCTAGACCTTCTGCCAGGAGAAAAGGATACAGGGAAGCCAGGCAAAGTACATTTATTAAGCACCCACTGTGTGCTGGGTTAGACTGGGAGACAAGTCCCTCATTTTCAGTGAGAATGTTGATTTCCCAGGTATGTTACTAAGGGTGGGATTGTGCCAGGGGACACTGGGAAGCTCAGAGTGGGAGGCTCCAGAAGGTTGAGGGGTTGGGAGCTTCTCTGAGAGGCTCTTCAAAAACAGCCTGGGTTGGTACTTCCCTGGAGGTGCAGTGGTTAAGACTCTGTGCTTCCACTGCAGGAGGCATGGGTTCAATCCCTGGTCAGGGGACTAAGATCTTGCATGCTGCACAGAGAAACCAAAAAGATAGGAAAAAAAAAAGCCTATTGCCTCCAACCTAGTTTGGCAAGGGCCCTACAACATCTGACACCTGGGAAAATTACTCCCTTCAAAAGAAAGAAAGAAAATCGAAGCTAATATTTGATCTCACAGAAATATTTTGTCAACTAGTAAACTGCAGGTCAATATAACATGATAAAGAATTCTATTTACTGCCAAGAGTGGACCCATTTTGTATGATGGGTTGGTATGTGGCCTTCAGGAGAAACAGGCCCTGGGGCCTACGAAAGTCTTAAATGGGCCTCGTCCTCAAACTCCTTCCAATTTCCCCAGGTCTGGAATTGTCTTGACTAAGCCTCTTCTGAGGTTTCCCTCATAGCTCAGCTGGTAAAGAATCTGCCTGCAATGCAGGAGACCTGGGTTCAATCCCCGGGTTGGGAAGGTTCCCCCAGAGAAGGGAAAGGCTACCCACTGCAGTGTTCTGGTCTGGAGAATTCCATGGGCTATATAGTGCATGGGGTCGCAGAGTCGGACACGACTGAGTGACTTTCACTTTCGCTTTCACAGCCCCTTCTAGGGATTGAGACCAGAAGTCCCTGCTAATACAGAACAAAAAGGGGAATTCTCTGGTGGTCCAGCGGTTAGGGGTCTGCACTTTCAGTGTAGGGGGCATGGATTCGATCCCAAGTCCCGGAACTCAGATCCCACAAGCTGTACAGCAGAGCCAAAAAAAGAAAAGAAAAAATAGGGCAGAAGAACCACAGGAATACATCTCTTGATCACTACTCCCCCCCACCCCCAGGACCCTGAGATGCAGCCAAGGCTGCCCTCCCTGGGGAACACCCAGTGAGGGACATCAGGGCCTTATGGGAGTGAGCAGGGTGTGGGACAGCTGCGGAAAGCCTTTGGAGGTGGTGGCAGGTGTCACCAGAGGGATACTGGGCAGAAGCTAACAGAGAACTGGAACCGCCCCAGTGAGACGAAAGGGGATTAGCTCAGGGTTGGGCACAGAGCCCAGGAAGGTGTCAAGTGGGGCTGGACACTCACTGTCCACCTCCAGATCCATCACGAAACCTCCTGTCTGGACACTGGCTCCCACTCCCCACCTTGCTATAATCTGTCCTGCCCACCCCTCAGAGACCAGCAGGTCAGAGCTCCAAAACTATGCCATGCCCTCCCCTTCAAGGGAGCCTAGGATAGAGCTGGCATGGATGCGTCCATGGGGGAGGAATGAATGACTGAAGATTCTTCTTCAGGGTAATTCTTAAGACTCTGCTCTTTCTTTTCTTAGCCTGGGAGGTGGTGTAGTATTTTCTCTAAATGTCTCAGTAAGGCAGAAATCAGGTCAGATATTTTCATTGTATTTTCTCACCCATCACTTCAGCCTCTTGTCTGCTCCTCATCATCCCCTCAGGCCACACACTTTAAGCTTCATCCATGATGCCCTACTATTTCCCAAGCACACCAAGCCCTTTCTTGGTTCCAAGCTTTTGCTCAATCCAATTCCTTTTCCTTAAAATCCTCTGTATTTGCTTTGCTCCATGTGAACTCCTCTTCATCCTTCAAAACCCTGTCCTGTGAAGCCTTCTATGATTGTGCCAGCAGGTCAGTCAGTCTCCTTGCCCACAGTGCCTGGACCCTCCCTCTAGCACATCACATAGAGTGTCTTTCCGGGAAGTGTTTCTTTCCATGCCTGTCCCTACTGGATGCTGGCCACTATAAGAGTAGAAGCCATTTCTTAGACATCTCTCAATCCTTCAGGCCCAGCCTATAACTCTAACTTTAACCCTTGTCAATATTTAAAAATCAAGAACTCATATATTTTCTAAAACATGCTTTGATGTGGACCATTTTAGAAGTCTTTATTGAATTTGTTACAATATCGCTTCCTATTTATGTGTTGTTGTTGCTGTTGTTTTGGCTGCAAAGCATGTGGAATCTTAGCTCTCCCAACAGGGATCAAACTCACACTCCTTCCATTAGAAGGTGAAGCCTTAACTAATGGGCCACCAGGAAGTCCCGAAAACCCTCATTAAAGAAGGTCTTCAGCGCCAGGCACAGGTTTTGGAGCATTACACGTGTCTACTCGTTTAAGATTCGAGCACCCCAACAGGGAGCTTCCTGGGTGGTGTTAGTGGTAAAGAATCCACCTGCCAATACAGGAGGTGCAAGAGACATGGGTTCTGTCCTTGGGCCTAGAAGATCCCTTGAAAGTAGGCATAAGGAGTGGGAGCAACCACTCCAGTATTCCTGCCTGGAAAATTCCATGGACAGAAAATCCTGGTGGGCTACAGTCCATGGGGTCGCAAAGAGTTGCACACAACTGAGTGACTGAGCACAGAACTCCCCTACAATGAGGACTACTTTATCAGTCCCAACTCAACGTATTCAGAAACACAGGCCCAGAGAGGCTAAGAAATGTGGCCAGCAAGACATGGAAATAATCTAAGTGTTTGCCAAGGGATAAATGAATAAAAATGTGATAGCTATACACAATGGAATGTTACCCAACCATGAAAAGCAAGGAAATCCTGCCATTTGTGACAACATGTATGAAACCCAAGGGCATTATGCTAAGTGAAATGAGTCAGACAGAGAAAGGCAAATACTTTATGGCATCACCACGTGTGGAATTAAAATAGTCAAACCCATAGAAGCAGAGAATACAGTGCTGATTACCAGGGCCTGGGGGAGGGTGGGGATGAGCGGGAGATGTTGGTCAAAGGGTACACAATTTTGGTTATAGACGAGTAAGTTCTGGGGAGTCTAATGTACAACATGGTGATTGTAGGTAATACTACTGTATTCTATACTTGAAACCTGCTGTGAGAAAAAATCTTCAACATTCTCACCACAAAAAAGAAATGGTAATTACCTGATGTGATGGAGGCATCAGCTAACTTCGTGGATCACTGGCAATACATGAGTGTATTAAATCAACACCTTAAATTTACACAATGTTATATGTCAATTATACTTCAATAAAGCTGGGGAAAAGCTATTTTTGAAGAAACAGAATAGTTTCTGACAAATATAAATGAGACCTGATGAAGGCGCTCATGTATTTGATGCTCCTAAATTAGATTCTACTTTTATCTAGTGGGGGGGGGGCTAATAAAATAATTTTTCTACCAAAAGAAAGGAAGGAAGAAAGAAGAAATATGACCAAGAACAAACACTAGCACTCTAGAGGCAGAGGCGGGATTCCGAAGAGTAACAAACCGCAACAACATCACAATAAGTCCTGAGCTGATGAATGAATACACCGAGAAAAGGACTGAAAGGCGGAGAAAATCAAACAAGAGGATGTCCTCGGGATCGGGGCGAAGCAGTCTCCTTCAGACATGCAGAGAAACCTTTTGATCCAAATCTTTTAATAAAGAAATATATTCTTCCTTCTCTGACTCCCTCCTATTATTGCCTCCCACTCTTGAACTGAGAATGCTCATGTAAAAATAGCAAACCTGAAGGAGTGTGAAGGAACTGCTCAGCAGAACACCCCACCAGGAACCCCACTCTCCTATCATGTCATCCACTCCCTACTTCTCGCTCATCCTTCAGGGCTGAGCTGAATACTTCCCCCTCCTCTGTGAAGCCTTTCCCAGCAAGTAACAGAAACGCGAGAAAACTACTGGAGGCAAAAATAGGGGAATTTAAGAAAAAGATCCAGTGTTTCAAGGCATCTCTGGGCATCAGTGGTGCCAGAAGTCCATAAAGAACAAGAATCAGAGACTGAAACACTGCTCACGAGTCCTAATGGCTCCCCTCTGTGGCCTCTTCTTCCTTTCCTCAGCGCATTTATGGGGGAGAAGACACACCTACCCGGTTAACTGAATCTTCAGACTTTTTATCTGGGCCACAGTCTCAGGGAAGAGCTCTGATTGGCTGTTGTGGATCAGGTGATCAGTCCTACTCCAATCCCTTTGGCCAGCAGTGCTGTCACGTGGCACAAATATGGCGGCTGGAGGCCTGCCCTCAGAGAACGAGGGGAGGAGCCAAAGGTGTTGAGGGTGTCTCACGGAGGCGTCTCTGCTGCCTGCTTACTCATCACCCTCACTCTTCCTGAGGAATTAATCTCTCTCTGACTGTGCTTCCTTCTCTTCGTCTGTAATTCCATTTAAGCTCCGATCGCCTTCTTCTGCTTGTCGAGTTGGTGTGTAGCTGTCTCTGTGTAAAAACCCACAGGAAGGCTCCAGCATGCAGTGTAGACTGACCCTCCACCCCTGTGTTACTTAAAGGCCTCCATGCTGATCCTCTCTTCAGGCCCAACTTCATGGGTATATAACTTGTGCCTGGTATAATGCCCAGCTTTTGCCCTCTTGAAATGCTCAATAACTTTTTTTTTTTTTTGCACAATAATTTTTGAATTGAGTCCAGGGTTTTTGTGTTGCATGAGGCCCTGCAAATTAAATTGCTGGGACTGTGTCTCCTCCTGTCCCACCTTGAGCTCTTCCTCCCAATCCATCTAAGTTTTCTTGGGCTGCAATAATAAAATGCCACAGACTGGGTGCCTTAAACAACAGAAATTGACTTTGTCATATGTCTGGAGATTTTAAGTTCAAACCGAAGTGTTGGCAGGGTTGGGTCCCGGTGAAACTCCTTGTTCTGGCATGTTTCGAGCTGCCTTCTAGCTATATCCTTAGTGGCCTTGTGCCTGTGGAGAGACAGTGTGTGCTGTGCTAGTGTCTTATAAAAGTGCAAGAGACTTTCTTGTCAGTCAAGTGGCTAAGACTCCACACTCCCAATTCAGGGGTCCACGGTTGACAACCCCCCATCAGGGAACTAGATTCTACATGCTGCAACTGAGTTTGCATGCTATAAGTAAAGATCCTGTACGCTGCAAATAAGACCTAGCACAAGCCAAATAAATAAATAGATATTAAAAACATACACTAGCTACTGTATTGAAGGTTTCTACCCTCTCGGATTAGGGTCCACCCTAGTGACCTCGTTTAACCTTCAGTTCAGTTCATTCACTCATTCGTGTCCAACTCTCCGCGACCCCATGAATCACAGCACGCCAGGCCTCCCTGTCCATCACCAACTCCCGGAGTTCACTCAAACTCATGTCCATCGAGTCAGTGATGGCATCCAGCCATCTCATTCTCTGTCGTCCCCTTCTCCTCCCGCCCCCAATCCTTCCCAGCATCAGAGTCTCTTCCAGTAACCTTAGTTACCTCCAAATACAGTCACACTGGGGGATTAGAGCTTCCACATAAGACTTGTTGGGAGACCCAGTTTTCTAACACAACCTTCTGACACATCTGACACTGAGCCTCTTGCGTCCTGGCCCCTTTGCCTGAGCACTCCCCAGGCCTGGAGGAAGGTGGAGTCAGACAGTCTCCTCCACCAGGTGGGGGGCACACACACCCTTCAGGGACTTGGTCAACTGCCTGGATGGTGCTTTCCTACTTGCCTAACTCACGCTCAACCTTCGGAATGTACCGAGAGCCCTCCTCTTCTTGCATGCTATTTCTGCCCACTTCCCTCGGTCCCCATGGCTGGGATCTGACTGGATTTCAGACCCCATTGGAGTTCCCACCATCTCGCATCACAGTGGCCAATACCTATCAGTCCCACTGGTGTCTTTGCAATGACAGGGACTCTTGACTCTTGTCATCATCTTCACCCTGGTGCCTTGCACAGGTTGGCACAGAGCAGGTACAATAAATGATAAGCTCCACTGAAGGCAAGGCTTAGGCTTGTCACCTTGGATGGTTTTCCCCCAGATCCTTTCTGACTGTACCCAGGAGGTATGTAAGAAGGATCACGTGCTGGAACGGAGAGAGAGTTGGCCACTTCTAGTTCAGATGAGAGACTGATCTTTTCGATTCTCAATCATGTGGCTTTTAAAAAACTAAATCAGTCAAAACCCCAGATAAACTACAGGCTTTGGTTCTTTTTTCTTTTTATTTACAGTCATGATAGCCTTTAAGAAATACATGCATTGATTGTTTTATTTTTTAAATAAAGGAAGCCATACAATCAAATCCTCCCTATATAAAAATCAAACAAATGGCTGTAGTTTAAGATTTGAAGGGATTTGTCTGGTGGTCCAGTAGCTAAGACTTCGCAATGCAGATCCCAATGCAGGGGCCCCAGGTTTGATCCCTGGTCAGGGAACTAGATCCTGCATGCTGCAACTAAGAGTTTGCCAGCTGCAACTAAAGATCCTATGTGCTGCAATGAAGCTTGAAGATCTCACATGCCTCAACTAAGACCCCTGGTGTAGTTAAATAAATAAATATATATATTTTAAAAGATTTGGAATTTGGAAAATTTGTACCAGTTGAAAATTGGTACCAAAAAACCTTGCAATAACTGTACTCAGTTCCCTAGCCCACAATTCTGATCAATAACAGCAAAATCCCTAATAGTGCCAAGTTTACCACTGGGCACTTTTCATGTATACTTAGATTTTGTCATCTTTGAGAAAGTTTCTCTACTATCTTTGACATTGGTCAACAGAAGGAAACTCATTGCACTTTGGAACTCAGTACAACATTGAATCAATAATCAGGAGCAAAAGTTTCATAAGATAAAACCTGATTTGGTACTCTCTGATATTTTCTATCCTGTTTCTATTTTCTATTCTATTCTGTGTTGTTTTATTTGATTCTAGTCTGTTGTGTGACTCACTGAATTTTAAGAACCACTGACGGGTAATAAACCAGTTTCTCCCCCTGCCTTTTTCCTCTTCTTCTAGTGTTTCCTGAAAACCAAGTTTGCCTCTTGGTGGGGATCGAGTCAAAAGACACAGCCAAGCCAAAGATCAGGAGAAGGAAGGATTTATTACTTGCACCAAATGGTGAGAACACGAGTGATCTTTTCCAAAGCAGTATCTCCCTGAACAGCAAAATTAGGGAAGTTGTAAGCTAAGCATATATGCATATTCATGAAGGGGGCTTGAACTACATATGCATATTCATGAAAGCGTTTGAATAGAGGAGAATTCAATACAGAATTGAGGCAAAGGTTGACAGAGTCCAAGCCTTGGTTGACTGTTGGAAGGTCAATGTCATCATTCTTTCGGTTCCCACCAGTCTGGTGTCTGGGGTATTAGCGTGTAGTTCACAACTCGAAGATGTGTATCAGTGTGTTGCTTTTCTTTCTTTTTTGTTTTGATTAAAGTACGATTGATCTACAACGTTGTGTTAATTTCTGCTGTACAGCAAAGTGATTGAGTTTTATAAATAAGCATATAATCTTTTATGTATTCTTTTCCAGTATGGTCTATCACAGGATATTGTATATAGCTCCCTGTGCTATACAGTAGTATGTACTGAGGAAGGAGACAGATGCCCCCCACCCCCCAGGATAAAGGGATTGGAAGTTCATTCCCTGTGGATTGAAACTCCAAGATGAGAATAGCAGAACAATTAAGAGAGGAGGCCAGGCCCTGCCCAGACCATATATTTTTCATTCCTGATGTCAGGAGAACTCCCCAACCACACATGCAAGGAAAGGCTCCTTGGGGGTCAAAGGGCAGTGATGTTAACTAATGCCAGGCTACCCACAGGCCTCTTCGGTAGAATCCATCTTGGCTAAGAGATGCTTGTGCACCACGGGAGGATCCTGAGTTATACCAAGTATGGACTGTGAACCAGGCAAATCAAAATTATTGGCCAAAGGAAACCAGGAAGAAATATCTCATAAAAATAGTTCAAACTGCTATGAAGGCGCGACTCAGCAACTCTCTCTCCCTGAGTCTGCGTGTGTCTATATACACGCACTGTACTTTTTTCCTTTTAATAAATACTTCACTTGTTTCACTACTTTCCATCTTTGTGGGAATTCTTTTCTACAAAGTCGAAGGGCCAAGATCTTTGTCACTGACCACTGGTCTAGTGGCTAGGATCTGGTGTTACCACCACCACCTGGTCTCAATCTCTGCTGGAAACCCAAGTCCTGCTCCAAGTCCCTGCAGGCCCAGGTTACCTGAGGTCAGTATCAGATTGTCCTGTGTAGCCCTTAAGAAGGAACTAGGACCCTTTTATCACTGAACTGTTGCTTCTTGACTGCTTTTCCTCTGTTTTTTCATTCCTTGGTTCCCGTAAGATCAGTAATTACTGAGAGCTCTTCAAGGGCAAGCACTGTGGCCACGTTTAGATTGCAAAATGGCTTAGGCCAAAATTGGCTTCTCTTTTGTCAAGAAAGCCAAGACTGGTTCTCTTTCCCTGGGGACCCTCTACCCTATCTGCTTACACCAGGGCAGGGCGAAGCTCTGTGGATTTGGGTATGGCTCCAGAGCCAGGAGAAGTATGCCAGGTCCCCACTTGGCACTCTTCTCTGTCTCCACTTGAGGGAGGCTTGCCCCTCAGCTCCTGGACCTTGGCCTCTGTCTAGTGTTAGCTATCGCTGACCAGGGCCTGACCAGGCGTCTGTCAAGGGGTCCAAGGGCTCAGGCCAACCTCCTTGCTGGTCTCGTGCATGTGTGCACGCTAAGTGGCTTCAGTCATGTCTGATTCTTTGAGACCCTATGGACCGTAACCCGCCAGGCTCCTCCATCCATGGAATTCTCCAGGCAAGAATACTGGAGTGGGTTGCCATGCCCTCCCCCAGGGGATCTTCCCGACCCAAGGATTCAACCTGAGTCTCTTATATCTTCTGCATTGGCAGGTGGGTTCTTTACCACCTGCACCACCTAGGAAGCCCCTGGTTTCACCTGCAGCCTCACAGCTCTCCTGGGGGGTGGGGACGGGGCGGGGGGGCAGGTGCTGGGGAGGTGGGCAGAGACGGAGGTGTGTGTGCGATTGGGGCCTGTCTCAGGCCCCTAGATCTGCTCTTTCTACCTGCTGGGCACGTGGAACACCCCCACGCCCCTCTTTCCCACTGCAGAAAACTTTGCTGTGAGTCCTCCAAGGCCTGAAGCCCTTCTTTTCTCAGCAAACCTCTTCTCCCGCAGAAAGCCCCACAATAGAAAGCCCCTTCGGGGAGATGCTTGTATTATTTCTGTTGTGAGTTTTGAAAAGTCTAATTTGAAACCCAAAGCTGATCAAGGATTTCTTTGTTCCTCTGCACCCGCCTCCCTCCCCAACCTGCCCCCCAGGAATCAGTGCCAAGGAGCCAATTCCAGAGGTCAGTGCGGAGGTGGTGGGGAGAGGGGAGGGAAGAGTTAAATGAAAGGGAAAACAAAAACAACTGCAGGATCAAAATACACTCTACAACACAGATGGAGTGGATCCCTCCCCCGCCCCATCCCCCGTGCTGCTGTCTGAAGGTAAGTGTCTCCATCAAGTGTCTGTTTATTTGTTTGCATATATATATATATATATATATATATATATATATATATATATATATATGCACAGCCTTCCCAGGTGGCTCTAGTGGTAAAGAACCTGACATAAGAGACACAGGTTTCATCCCTGGAGGAGGGTGTGGCAACCCACTCCAGGTATTCTCGCTTGAAGAATCCCACAGACAGAGGAGCTTGGTGGGCTACAGTCCATAGGGTTGCAAAGCATCAAACATGACTGAAATGACTTAGAACGCACACATGTACTTATGCACACAGATTTGTGACTGTACATCTATATTTTGGTGTTATTTTTGTCATTTAGAGCCAGCCTGCTTGGATGCAAATCTTCATTTTGCTATTTCCTCAAGTGTTACCTTGAGGAAATTAATCTCTCTGTGACTCAATTTTCTCATCTGTAAAATGGGAATAACATAATAATTAACCCAGAGTTGTGAAGATGACATTGAAGAGAGTCAAACTGTAAGGTCAAAACGGCCCATGACGTTAAATAAAAGAACCCAGACGCCAAATAATGTAACAGGCTTTAATGGCCAGGCCCCCGGGCAGGATTTCCGGACCTAACAGGGTGAGGTTGGGGAAGTCCTCGGGGAACAAAGGCAGACAGCAACTTACATAACTTTAGGCAAGATTTGGAGTAGTGGTCTCTCATAGGTCAGTTAGTCGAGGCGACGACGAGACCAGCTTGGTCGCTCCGGAGGTTAGGAGGGAGGGTTGATTTCGGTAGAGATGTGTTGCGTCAGAGACTCTTCAGCGGTTTGGCGGGACTTTTTCCCACCGGCGGGAAATGAAGAGGAGAAGAAGAAGCAAAGATGGCCACCGGGGAAGAGAAGCCAAGATGGCCACCGGGGCCTGGCCTTACGCAAATATGCGATAAACTATACAGTGTTAGTACAGTGACTGTTACACTCAATGTGCAATTGGTCTACCTCATGCTTTTTCTTAAAAAAACAAACAAACAAACATTTATTTATTTGTCTGGCTGCGATGGGATCTTAGTTGCGGTATGTGGGATCTTAGTTCTCTGACCAGGGATCTTAGTTCTCCAACCCAAGCCCCCTGCACTAAAAGTGAAGAGTCTTAACCATTGGACCACCAGGGGAAGTCCCACACTTTTTCTTTATTGCAGAATATTTCATTGTATGGGTGCACCATAGTCTCCTATTGAAGGGTCAAATTTACTCTTCAGTTTTGTTATTATGAATAATGTTACAGTGAACACTCTGGGCACCGACATTTTTATTTTAAAAGTTACAGCCCAAGGAAATTCCCTGGTGGTCCAGCGGTTAAGACTGTGCTTCCAGTGAAGGGGGCCCAGGTTTGATCCCTGGTCTGAAAACTAAGATCCCACATGCCTCAAGTAAACGTGCGTGCTGCAAGTGGAGAGCGTGTGTACTGCAGAGAAGAGTCCTCACTCTGCAATGAAGATCCAGTGCAGCCAAATAAATAAATAAAAAGTTACAGCCCAATTGCCTCCCCCAAAGATTGTACCAATTTGTACTCCTGCCAGCACCACATGTTTCCCTACATTCTCATCAGCGCTGGGCACCATCCATTTGATAGGTGAGTGGATGACGTGGTATTGGGCAGGCTTCTCCACTGTCAAGTTACTTTTTATTTCCACATCTCTTGTGGCATCTCTTTTAGCACTATAGGTAAAGAACCCACCTGCCAATGCAGGAGATGTAAGATCCCTGGGCTGGGACGATCCCCTGGAGTAGAAAATGGTAACCCACTCCAGTATTCTCACCTGGAGAATCCCATGGACAGAGGACCCTGGTGGGTTACAGTCCATGGAGTCACAAACAGCCAGACACGACTGAGAGATTGAACATACTCTTGTTCCTGAACTGTGTCTATGGTGCCTATAGTTATGTAGCAAGCATCCTGGAGCACTTAGCCCATCCTGAGAGCTTCTGCAGGTCACCTCCCTAATTTCTGAGGACAAACTCTCACTCTGGTCCCCTTATTGTCTCCATTTCATGGATGAGAAAGCAGAATCACCCCTGCAATGAGCCCCACTGGATTGCCATGCCCTCCTCCAGGGGATCTTCCCAACCCAGGGATTGAACCCTTCGGCATTGGTGAGTGGGTTCTTTAGCACTAGTGCCACCTGGGAAGACCACACCAGAGCGAGCAAGTGGCAAAACCAGGATTCCTGCCTGGTCTGCCTGACCCTGCGCATAACTGCTTAGAGGTAGAAGCTGAGGTCCCGAGAGGAGACGCTTATCTGAGTCCACCCAGCTGCCAAGGCCCTCCCACACCGCCTAAGCCACTTTTGACCCCACCAAGTCTGCAACTGTTTCTCACCCACCACGACATGCCCTGGCCTCAGCCTGCCCCACGCTGCCAACTCTAGACCCACCTCCAGTTTGTGTTCTTTGGCTACTGTGGCTTCTAGCACCCCCAGAGGAAGGGACCCAGACTTCCCAGCAAATAAACACTGCCCACAGATTTCCAAATATACAGAGATAAGTGGTCCCTCCTGCCTTGGCCAGGACGGTCTGGAACTCCACACATCCTGTCCCTCTCTTCTGCTCCTCCTGGCGTCAGGTTCAGGGTCTCAGTCCACTGTTTAGGGGAGGGGAAGCCTGTACCAAGCCTGTACCATGGGCATCGCCATCATCATCAATAGCAGAGTAGCTAACAGTCACATCCTGCTTTGGATACATTTTCCAATGTTCACATTTTATGAAACACTTGGGAACAGAGTCTCCCCAAACATCTTGGAGAGCAGTGTCTTTGTCACCAGACATAACCCTTTTGAGAGTCATCTAACAGGCTGTCGCTAGCACCCTGCCCCCAGCCTCACATCCAGGCAGGTGAATTGGGGTCCAGAGCTGTTCAGGTACGCTGACCATCTCCATGTGGTCACCACTTATGCAGAGAACTGCTTTTCAAAAACTTGATTATGAAGACTTTTGAAACACACAAAATTAAGCAGAACGCCCACCCTCACCCAGTCCCCATTACCCCGATTCACAATTATCAGCTCAGGGCTGATCTTGCTTCATCTTCATTCTTGTCCACTTCCCTCACCTTTAAAGTAAGTAACGTATCATTTTATCCACAAAAGGTAAGAGTCATCTTAAAGATGAGAAGTCTTTTATCAATATAACTATAGTATCATTTTCACTGCCAAAAAAGGAATTGTTCTCTAATGTCATTAAAAATTTGGTCAATATTCAAAGTTCCAGATACTTCATACTTCTTTTCTTTCTGTATAGTTTGAATTAGTATCCAAATAAAGTGAATATGGGACTTCCCAAGTGGCTCAGTGGTAAAGAATCTGGTTGAAAAGGGCTTATTAAAAATAACAAAAGATGCTCCTAACACCTCTATCACTCAGGAAATTCCTAGGGTTTTAGGAGCTCTGTGCCAGGAAATAGGGACAGAGACCAAATATATATTTCTTATGCCACACCGTCAAATTCAGGGAATGTTACAAAGATGGCATTCTATTATCTACTATCTTGACCGTACTCCAAATTTGCTGATTATCCTGTGTTACCTTTTAAAGTGATTTTAGGGAATTCCCTGGCAGTCCAGTGGTTAGGACTCTGAGCTTTCACTGCTGAGGGCTCAGGTTCAATCTGTGGTCAAAAGAGAAATCTACATTAAATGTATTTTTTCATTTATTTCATTTTTTTTTATTATTGAAGCAATGAATGTACTTAGTTCAAAAAATAGAAGTCTACACTTATGAAGAGAGTTGGACCATAAAGAAGGCTGAGCGCTGAAGAATTGATGCTTTTGAATTGTGGTGTTGGAGAAGACTCTTGAGAGCCCCTTGGACGCAAGGAGATCAAACCACTTAATCCTAAAGGAAATCAGCCCTGAATATTCATTGGAAAGACTGATGCTGAAGTTGAAGCTCCAATTCTTTGGCCACCTGATGCAGAGTCAACTCATTGGAAAAGACCCTGATGCTGGGAAAGATTGACGGCGGGAGGAGAAGAGGGCGGCAGAGGATGTGATGGTTGGATGGCCTCACTGACTCAATGGACGTGAATTTTAGCAAACTCTGGGAGATGGTGAAGCACAGGGAAGCCTGGCGTGCAGCAGTCCTTGGGGTCATGAAGAGATGGACACAACTGAGTGACTGAACAGCAACCTCATGACACTAGCATTCCTTTGCTTTCTCCCATTCCACCCCCCCACCCCCCCACATACACACACAGAGCTTCAGCTCGGGTAGGTGTTTCCTCTGGGATTTAGCTCTGGATTTCTAGATAATATGTTTTTCTGGCAATTTCTTGGTTTTTCAAGTGTAGACATCATCCATGGGCTTTCTACAATGGAAGAGGAGCCCTTCTTGATCACCCCTCAACCACCCTCCCAATAGAGTAAGACCAGGAACTGTGGTTAGATATGAATTGATTACATTGTTTTTATTTTGTAACATTTCTTTATTTATTTGGCTGTGCTGCGGGGTCTTTGGTTGTAGCACGTGGAACCTTCGATCTTCGTTGCAGCCTGCAGAATCTTTAGTTTTGGCATGAGAACTCTTAGTTATGGCTTGTAGGATCTAATTCCCTAAAACCCAGGCCCCCTGCGTTGGGAGCGCCGAGCTATAGCCACTGGACTCCTGGGGAAGTCCTGGTTACATTGTGTTGACTGTGTCAATACTCTCCACATCTGAGCCACCTCCCTCCCTCCAACACCCCTGAGAGTCTAAGCCGTAATGTGGGAATATTTGGTCTGCTCCCCTCCCCATCCTCCCAGGATCACGGAGAAGTGTCTGCATTATCTCCTCTCCTCTCCTGAGAAGCCTGTCGAGGCTCCCTGGGGCTCCTCAGGTGAAGAGCCATCCCAGGTCCTTTGAGCCTTCTCCCTTGTCTGTCTGTTCTCACCTCCCCGACTCCCCTTTTTCTCCACAGCAAAACTGAGTCATGCCTTGGTCTCCAAACGCTCCATCTGGTCAAGGTCTCCAGACCTCACATGTGCTGTTCCCTCTTCTTGGCACGCCCTGTCCAACCCTCCACGGGGTGAACCACACTCAGCTCTTCTATCCCCTACTCAGGAAGCCGGCTCTGATGCCCACCTTCCAACAGCTAACCTCACCCTTCTCTGGGCACTTCTGCTCCCTAGCTGGCTCTGGAGTGCTGGATCACTGCCAGACTGTCAACCCGGGGGGCATGGAGGGCGACGCATGTCATCCTCTCTGAAGTCCTTGCGGGAGCAGGGTTCCGAGTGAGCCTTGCTGAGTGTTGGTTGAATGGATCGCTTGTCCCTGGTGCTCAGAGCTGGGAGCCACAGTCTGGTGGTGGGTGGGGGCAGGAAGGGTTCAGCAACAGCCACAGTAGCGGGTGGGGTGCGGTGTGCAAGGAGACGGGGCTTCCTCCCACACCTATCCCAGCCCTGGAGCTAAAAGGGAGCCCACATCCTGGGAGGCCCCAGGGCGGCCGTCTGGTCTGTGGTCGGGCCCACTTTCCTGGATCCTGACGCCGGCAGGCCTGCCAAGGTCCATCTCAGCCAAGGTGAGCTGAGGACACGCCAGGCTCTGCGGACTCTCATGGAGAGGGTGCTTCTGTGGCCCAGCCCTGGGCTCAGGGTGTGTGTGCTTTGACCCATCTCATCCCCAGGACACCTCAAACCAGGTGCTATTATTAGCATCCTCATTTCCCAGAGGAGACTGCTGAGGCTCAGAAAAGGGGTCTGCCAGGGGTCACACCGGAAGAGTGTCCTGGAACTGGCTAGTGAGGACCGAGGGCTACCTGCCCCAAGTGTTTCACATGCATTAACTTGGGTGAGGCGGGACCATTATTATTTCTGTGGAGCAGATGAGAAAACCAAAGCACAGAGAGGTGAAGCCACTTGCCCAAGGCCACACAGCTAGCAAGAGGCAGAACTCGGGCATTTAGCCACAGAGCGTTGACACGCTTTGCTCTCAGCCTGACGATGAGGGTGCTGAGGAGGGGGGTGACGCTGGCATTCCCTCTCAGGACACGACACACTCCAGTTTGCAAAGATTTGCACCACTTGCCACCTCACCTGCCACTCAACCCAAGAAAAGGCACAGAGATCATCATCCCCATTTTGCAGAGGAGAAAATCAAGACCAGAGGAGAACTGGAAAAGGTCACAGAGTAAGTTAGTTGCTGGAGAGGGGCTTGGTTTGACACCGAGGCCTGGGTCCTCCCTGGCCCCCTGACTGGCTGGACACACTGAGTTTGGTGACCCTGAGGAAGGGGGTTTGGAGCATGTAGGGCAGGTGGGTTCAGAATTCCTGCCTGGGAGCTCTAGAGGGGAGCCTAAGTCTGGCCTCCAGCTTGCTGTGGGGGGGCCTCAGTTTCCTTATCTGTAAAGTAAACAGCCTGGATCTTTGTGCCCCCAAGGGCCTTTCCAGCCTGAATTCGCTGCCCTCACTCTGAGAGGTGCCTGGGGATACGGCGTCTCCTGCTTTTCCCATTAGGGCAGTGGCCGCCCCATTTTCGCTGCAGGGTCATTTTTCCCGCCTGCTTGCGGCCTCCTCCCATCTGGTGTGGCTGCAGGCCTCAGGAAGCTGAGGGAGAGACGTCCGGCCAAGCCCAGAGGGCTTCACACTGGTTCAGGCATCAGGGCCTCCTGCTCAATCTGCCTCACCACGCTGCCCAGGGAGCATTTACTCTGCTCTGCTTCAAAGCAGAGCAGCCGGTCATCTGTCTGGCTCCCTCTGCCGCAGGACTGTGAGCCCCTTGAGGGCAGGGGTCACGTGGAGAGAGCAGAGCTTGACAAGCAGTGAGCCTTCCAGTTCTGGGAGCAGGCACAGACAGGCTGCATGTGGCAGGGATGTTGAACAGGAAAGGGAATGGAGCTGGGCGTAGAAGTGAAGGAAATCAGACCCCTCCAGTTCCGGGCTCGGGGCTCTGAGACCCCTGTGAGCATGGGAGAGGCCTGGAGGCTCTGCCCTCTGGGGGCAATGGGAACAGAACAAAGAAGCGTGAAACTGACTCAGCAAGGATGTCCTTTTTAACCCCATGTAAAATTTCCATATTGCATTTATTTTTTAAACATTTTAATTTTTTAAAAATGCGTTTGACTGCCTCCAGTCTTTGTCGCATTGTGCAAGATCTTTTGTTGTGGCATGCGGGCTTAGCTGCTCCAAGGCTTGTGGGGTCTTAGTTCCCAGACAAGGGACTGAACCCACATCACCTTGCAATGCACTGAACCACCAGGGAAGTCCCTCAGTGAGGATGTCTTTCTGTGATCTTTGGGCAGATGCTGGCCTGAGGGCAGATAGACTCGGAGCCTCCGGGGCTTCTGCCCTTCTGGAGTGCCCTCTCTGCTTGGGCCACACTGACTGCCCATGTCAGGAGGGCTCTGTGGGGAACCACATCATGCCACGAATAACCATGATGTGGGCAACGTCCTCTGGGGTCTGCTTGCCAATGGCCTGCCGAGCCCATGATAGTGAAACCTTCTGTGCTGATGAAACCAGGATGGGCAAGGCCTGGTACATCAGGGGAGGCAGGCAGATGGGGAGGTGGGGGTGGGTGTTCATTGCTCAATCGTGCCTGACCCCATGGACCACAGCCCGCCAGGCTCTTCTGTCCATGGTATTGTCCTGGCAAGAATACTGGAATGGGTTGCCATGGAGGGGACCATTCGCTGTAAATACGTGCAGAGCCGAAGCCAGGGGCACCTGCTGCGTCCTGGCCCATTCACATGGTCTGCACCTCTAGATGCGCTGCGTTCCCTCTGACCGTGAGGCCTTCGCCCAGCCCCCTTCTTCCGTGGAAACACTCATTCCCTCTCTTGGCCGGGCTAACTCCTACTCATCCTCCAGGTCTCTGTTTCATAATCCGACAACTGCTTCATGAGACCTACAATAAGGTGTAGCTGTTGGCGGTGACTGTATAGTCCTGCCTTCTCTGAGTTTCCAGGGGATGCTAATAGGCGTGACTGTAACAAGTGGCCTCCAAATCAGTGGCTTAACCCAATGAAGGTTTATTTTGCATTCATATCATAGTCCAAATGAGTGGTAAGGGGGGCTCTACTTCAGTGCACTGCCACCCTGAGCCTTGGCTGGGGTCCCATGCTGGGGTCCCATTGGACGCTCTGCATCAGACTGGCTGATGAGGGAAGAAGGAGAGCTTGGAGGCTTGGTCTGGAAGGGCGGGACTCTCTGGGACAAACTTTTGCCAGGAGCGTTCTTGTTCCTGAATGGCCCTGCAGGGTTCCGGACTCTGGGAAACAAGGAAGCCTCCCCTCTGTCTCTTGGGCCCTCAGGTCCCCCCTCCACCCCAGAACATACCCAGACTACTTACAGCTGCTCCCTCACTTTGGACCTTGGGTCTGCTTGACCTGGAAGAGCCCCAGGGACCACACAGGAAGTGCCAGTGTCTCTCAAGGAGCTCAGGCCCTTTGGGGTCAGACTCTCCCCTCGGTGTGGCCCTGGGTGGGCCCCTTGTCCTCTCTGATCCTCAAGGTGAGCCCTGCCTTGGGGGTGAACCCAAAGACAGGGAGCTGGCGAGGTCCAGGCCCTCGAAGCTGGCCTGAGGTCAGCACAGGGAGAATCAGGCTGAGACAAGTGGCAGGTGAGCCCCAGCCTCCTGGAGAGCCACCCCTCTCCCACCTCACGCCCAGGGCTTCTGCTCCATCATCTGGGAAGCTCTGGACACCACCTGCCCCCAGCGGGTTGGGAGAGCCGTGGGGGGCATTTCGTCAGCAGGAAAATCATTTACTTCAGCTCAGCAACCTTTATTTCTGTGTTCAACGCAGAGTTGGGCATTGGGTGCGGGTGCGGCCGGAGACGCCAATGGCAGCAATCCATTCCCCCTCTGGGCCTTAGTTCTCCCCTCTGTCGAGCAGGGAGGGACTCCCTTCATCGGGAGACTGTGAGGAAAGCGACAACACGCGGCAAGACACAGGTCAGACGTGGTCCTTGCCCTGGGGATGGGCTCACCGTCGGGGAGGGAGGCCCAGGTCCCACCCATCGCTGGCAGCCGCTGAGAAGGGTGGGTCGGGCATGGCCCAGTGACCAGGCGATGTGCCAGAACTGCTCAGCCCTGGGTCTGGCTTCATCGAGCTCTGTCCTGGTGGTGGAGGCCTCGGCGTGCCACTAGGGAAGGCGGGAACAGTCCACGTAGAGGCGGTCACCCCATTCACAGTCCAGAGGGCCACGGAGAGTTGGGCAGCAGTTGTGCTGTCTCATCCGGGTGCAGCGAGGGTCCCCACCGCTTGTGGCTTCCTTAGCTGGTGGTGCCCAAGGGGGGCTGTGGGGAGGCTGACCGGCTCAGGGTCACGTTGGGGAAGCTGGTGACAAAGCTCTCCCACCTTCTCCTGATCTTCTGGAAGACAGAGGAGGGATTGAGATCAGAGCTCAGGTCCCTCCACTGAGGGGTGGGCTTCAGGTTCTGTTCCACCTACAGCCAGGAGGGGGTAGTAGACCCTAGAGACAGAAGCCCTTCACTAGGCACCCTTTCTCCCGGAAGGCAGGAGCCCAGCGGGCAGCGTCCACCCAGGGGGTCCTGATCCTCTCTTTTCTGGGGGTAGAAGGGACCACAAGATGTAACCCTGGGGAAGCTGTACTGACTCATCTCTTGGCTCCAGCAAAATCCACCGTCCAACCCACTGACAGAGTGGTCATCTCAGAACAGCATTGACTATACCACCCATCATCACCAAAACCTTCCCTGACTCCCCAGTGCCCACAGGATAAATGCCAAATACCTTCAGGCCCCTCTGGAATACCTCTCTCTGCAGCCCCCGCCCCGACAGCGCTCGTCTTCTTGATCTACAGCCCCATCCGTTTCTGCCTCTGAGCCTTTGCTCCCCTGGGCCCCTCTGCCTGGGCTCTTGCCTGTCCCCTCCACCCACCAGCCCTCAGCCAAACCTGATGGTACTGCCTCAGCCACCTCCGGCTGCCTTCTCGCTCCGCTTGGATCAGCTGCTCCGTGTCCCCCAGGCTCCCGGGCAGCCGCTCCTGACCGGGGTTGTCCAGCCGTTCTGGGCCTCCATCTGAGGACCGGGACTTCTCACGGCCCTGCCTGAGGCTCAGTGCCCGGCGCAGTCGGCCCTCCACAGGCTTCCCCCAGGGCTCCTGGAGCTTGCCGTAGGAGGGCCGTGGTCCTCGCAAGGACTGACTGCGTAGCCCTGTCCCCATGGTTCTGGAGGCGGCAGGTGCGGGACTGCTTCAACCTTCGGTGAGCCTCTGTCCTTCTGAGATGGCCTGGTGCCCCCACCCACCTGACAGGAGCTCCCTTGGGGACAAAGGTTGGTGCTGCTGAGGTGGCTGTCGTAAACCAAAGGGCAGGCCACCGGGGTCAAGCATCCCTGAGTCACCCACGCAGCACACCACTGCCTCTCCACCTCCCAGGGAAGCAGGTACAGGCTTCCTCTCCTCCTCGCCCCTCTTCCTCCTCCAGGCAGCTTTCCCTGACTACCCTATCCCAAAGATCTTATCCTCCCCTGAACTCTTGTAGCCCTGGCTGTCCAAACATTTTGTTGACAGTGAGAACAGATGGCTCAACAGCAAAACAGAGACGGGCTTTTAAGAAACAGGACAGCTCCAACCTAGAATGGCCAAATTCACAGGGACAGAAAATAGCATGGTGGTTGCCAGGGCCCGGTGGGGTGGGGAGGTGGGAGGATTGGGGGAAGAGGGGGCAGTGGTAAGTTGTTTAGTGGCTGCAGGGCTTCAGTTTTGCAAGGTGAGAAACTTCTGGAGTTTGGTTGTACAACAATGTGAATGTATATAACACTACCGAATTGTACGTGTAAAAATCGTTAAGATGGTACATTTTATGTTTCTGTATATTTTTACTACAATCAGAAATTTTAAAAAAGAAACAAAGAAAAAAAAAAAAGGATAGTTCTGGGGCTGGAAGTTAGGAGTGTTAGGTGTTTTCCAGGTCTAACTCTGCCCATAATTTTCTACGATAGTATAGGGTTAAGAGCTCAGGCTCTGAGGACCAGCTGCTCCTCGGTAAACTGTGGTTCCATCGCCCACAGCTGTGCGATGCTGTGCCTTCTCCCCTTGGCTTCCTTGTCTGAAACAGGGACGGATAACTCATATGTTGTCATGAGGACTAAATTCGATGACGCTGTGCCCAGCCCAGGGCTTGGCCTGCAGCAAGTGCTCAGTCAAAGCGAGCCGGCATTAGCCAGAATTTGAGGTAAAGCCTTTCCCCTCTTTGTCAGTCTCCTCATCTGTAAAGTGGGTTGTTGTGAACAGTAAGTGAAACCATGAATGCAGGTCCCTCCAAGGGCAAGACGACCAGGAGCCGCTCTTTCTCCTAAGATGGGGGGAGGAGAAAGGTACTTGGACTGGGCCAGCTAATCCTTCGAATCCTAGAATTTCAGGGTTACGAGGGACCTCACACATCCTTTTTGCTTTCACCACTATTTTTTGAGCATTTTTACTGGTTCTGGAGCTAATTCCTCCCTATATTTCCTTTAAACCTTATGATAGTCCTACGAAGTGGGAGTCATTATCTTCATTTGATAGCTCCCATTTTGTGGATTGGCAAACTGAGGCTCACCCAGTAAGCAGCAGAGCTGGGACTCCTGCCCTGGCCAGCCTGGCTTTAGAGCCTGTGCTCCACCACTCTGTTCTCCTGTCCTGGTGTTCGTAGCAGAGGCAGATGTCCTGCATCCTCCGTGTCTGGGGTGCTGCACGGGGTGCCCTGTCTGGGGTCAGGGAAGTGCTGGCTGTGAGACCTCTTGTTGGCTGATCCCAGACCCCTGGTCTTGCTCCTTCTCCCCTCTCAGAATCTCTAGGCCTTCCTTGTGTTCAGGTCTCTTGCTATCTGCAGGTTCACCCCCTTCGCCACTCCCCACCAGAGGAGCCAAGGGAGGGCAATGTGAAGAGGGGAATTCATAAAAGGGACCCTGACCCTCTGCCCCAGCCTGTCTTAGAGGTGGACTGTGACCATCACTCCAACCCTAACCACACCTCTAGCACCTGAGCCACAGACCAACCCTGACCCTGGTTAAAAAGCAACAGAACCATTACACAATCATCAACGCCTTCCCTGCAGCGCAGTTAGGTCAGATCCTCCTGCTCATCCCAGTCTGGGCTGGGAAGAGCTTGCTGATGACTCACAGGCTTCTGAGACGTGTCAGGGTGAATCACTCGCTCTTGCGTCACGCCTATAGCTGCCAAATACCTTCTTGCCAAGTGTGTAATCTTACAACAATTTCCCAAATCCACAAATCTGTGGAGGACCAGGAGAAAATATGTTCTTTTCTTTCCCTCCCCACTGCCTCCCTGCCTTTGTCACTGGGTGGGTGAACTCTCACCTTTCCAGAACCTGCTGGGCGACAGCTCCCTGGAAGCGGGCCTGACCCTTCAGCTGGGTTAGGGAGGCAGCCCCCTTTCTGGCCCTCCCAATACACACAGTAGCAGCAGTCACACCAGATTGTCACACCCCACCACACTTGATATCCCTTGACAGCTAGGACAACATCTCTTTTATCTCTGTCCCCAAGACATGATAGAGTCAATGCTTGACCTTAAATACTGGAGATTATTATGCGCCTATTGCTCTGTAACTAATTTACCCCAAAACTTGGTGGCTTAAAGCAGCACTCAGGTACGACCTCACTTCCTGTAGGTCTGGGATCCAGGCACGGCTTAGCGGGGGCCTCTGACCCAGGGTCCCTTGCAGGCTTCAGTCAGGAGGCTACAGTCATGTCCAGGTTTGACTGAGGGTGGATCTACTTTTTTGTGAGTTGTTGTACTGAGGGTCTTAGTTTCTTGCTGATTGTTGGCAGTTACCAAGGACAACTCATATCACAGCTGCTGGCTTCAATGGGAGCCAGCAAGTGAGAGGGCTAGAGATGGCAGGTGGGCAGAGGTCAGATTCTTTGCAGAATTTAAATCTTGGAAATAACCTCCCATCACTTTTGCCGTATTCTGCTCCTCCAAGGCAAGTCACCAAATCCAGTCAGTACCCAAGGGAGGGGACCCACAAGGGCATGAACACAAGGAGGCTGGGTCACTGGGGTCTTCACAGTGGCTGTGACAGCTATGTGCTTTTAAAAAAGCTATTTATTTATTTGGCTGCGTTGGGTCTCAGTTGCGATACAGGGACTCTTCCTTGAGGCACAAGGGCTTAGCCGCCGCTCGGCGTGTTGGATCTTAGTTCCCTGACTAGGGGTCAAACCCACGTCCCTTGCATTGGAAGGCAGATTCTTAACCACTGGACCACCAGGGAAGTCCTGCTAGGTGCTTTGAGTGAGCAGCTTAACCTCATGCACCTACAATTACTCAGCTATTAAAAGGAATGCTATTTCATCTCATGAAATCTAAGATGGCGTCGACGGAAGGGCAGCATTATTTTATACATCAGTAAGAAAGGATATCCACTGCCCATTCGTTGAAGATATAGCCCCGTTTCAGAGGTTGAAGTGTGTGTATACTGGGGGGGGTGCAGAATGTATGCCTTAACATGAATGAAACACAGTCTTCCCTAAGGTGGTCCGAGACTTAAATGTCTGGTGTCATTTAAGGTTGCTATGAGGTTTAGATACATGGAAGGCTGCAAACTGGGGCAGGCTGCCCAGTTTTTTCTTACTAATGATCCAATGAAATTGCTCCAAACCTACACACTGTGAGCAAGATCTTGTTTTGATGATGTCTAGGCACATGGACGGAGGAGCCTGGTGGGCTGCAGTCCGTGGGGTCGCTAAGAGTCAGACGCGACTGAGCAACTTCACTTTCACTTTCCACTTTCCTACATTGGAGAAGGAAATGGCAACCCACTCCAGTGTTCCTGCCTGGAGAATCCCAGGGATGGGAGAGCCTGGTGGGCTGCCGTCTATGGGGTCGCACAAGAGTCGGACATGACTGAAGCGACTTAGCAACAGTAGCAGCAGCAGCAGCAGGCTAGAAGTGAGGCCAAGGGGAGCAGGGTAGAACCTCCACCCCCAGAAAAGGAGGAATTCTCATGTACATCAAGGAAGGTACCGTAAAATAGACACCCAGTGCTGAGGGAGCACAGAGGAGAATGGGAGACACTGCCTGGTTTGGGGGTGGGGAGAATCCCGGTAGGCTCCCTGGAGGAGGTGGCGTTGGAGCCCAGCCTCAAGGGCATGGAGGACTGTTGAGGTAGAGATGGGGGGAGGCTCCTGTCAGTGACCGAAGCCTGGGAACAGAAGAAAGAGTTGCCCTTTGGGTGGGAGAAGACTGGAAAGGCAGACTGGCGACTGTTCTTCCTTCCAGGGCCAGGAAGAAGAATCTGACTGATCCTGAAGACAACGGGGATGGAGTGGGCCCTCCACTCTGGGAGCCTTACCTCTGTGATCGCGTTTCACCCTCACACTCCTCTGGAGCTTAGCCCCCTTTTTCAGATGAAATAACAGAGGCTCAGAGAGGTGAAGAAACTTACCCAGTGAGACAGAGTCAGCAGTGGGCCTTGAATGCAGTCCCGCAGAGTCAGGGCAGCAAACAGAGTCCTCAGCAAGTGTGCGCTCCACCCCCACCGGCCGCCATTTTTCACCCCGGTCTTCATGCACCCTTCAGGATGATCAGACAGAACCGTGAGCCTAATGGTTAGTGCCACTAGAATTTTCCTTGAAAATATGATGCCCACCAGAAACAGGGCAGGGGGCTCTGGAGATATACATTTGTTGTTTGCTTGTTGTTTTAGTCACTAAGCGATGTCTGACTCTTTTGCGACCCCATGCATTATAGCCTGACACGCTCCTCTGTCCATGGGATTTCCCAGACAAGAAGAATGATAAGGAATATATTTCCTTCTCCAAGGGCATCTTCTTGACCCAGGGACCGAACTGTGATGCCTGCACTGGCAGGCAAATTCTTTACCACTGAGCCACCTGGGAAGCCCACAGATATACATATTTAATTTTAAGTGTTTGCGTGTGTTTCAACTGATAATTTATCTCTTTGCCCGAGCAGGTCTTGCAATATAGTACATTTAGGGGGAACTAGTTTTTTACTTTAGAACAATGGTCTATTGTTTTGGTCTTCATTTATCCAAAGGAAGCTGGAATGCCAGGGTGTCAGGTTCAACAAGAGATTTTGGTCAACTTAGCACTTGGAGAAATCAGAGAAAGGGAAGGATAAATATTAGGTTAGCCAAAAATTTCATTCGGGATTTTCCGTACCATCTCACCCAACAGTCAAAATGCTTACAAAAGCTCCCATGCTCTGAGCCAGGCATCGCGCTTCGTGCTTCGTGTATGTGGTCCTGGCAGCACTCTGAGGAATCAGGGGAGGATTAATCTCAGTTTACAGTTTTATTTATTTATTTTGTCTGTGCTGGGTCTTCATTGCTGTGTAAGCTTTTCCCTCGTTGTGGCGAGCAGGGGCTACTCTCTAGCTGCAGGGCATTTTCTCACTGCGGTGGCTTCTCCTGGTGCAGAGCACGGACTCTAGAACACGTGGGCTCAGTAGCTGTGGATCCTGGGCACTGAGCACAGGCTGAGTCATAGTGGCGCGCAGCCTTAGTTGCTCTGCAGTGTGGGGTCTTCCTGGATCAGGGATGGTACCTGTGTCTCCTGCATTGGCAGGTGGATTATTTACCAGTGAGCCACCAGGGAAGCCCCTAGTCTTAGTTTAGACAAAGCATGTATCAATAATTGCAGGGTCCCAGTGCTGGTAACACGGGTGCTCTTGCAATTTTTTTCCCAAATATGAAGGACCTGATGACTATCAGTGTGGGTCTGCCCATTCTCCTGTCTGAGCCTGTCTCCTGGTCTGTAAAATGGAGCTGGGCAGGTCTAGCTAGGGTACCCCAAACTTTCCTTGTTAAAAAAAACACCAGTTGCTGAGCCCCATCACAAGCCCCTGGCATAGACAGGTCTGGGCAGTGGCCTGAAAAGCTGTCTGTACAATCACATTCCAGGAGATCTGTTTCTCGTGGGAAGTCTTGGAAACATTATTGCCCAAGGCCCTCCCACCTCTGAGGACTGTGATCTTAGGAGTCAAATTTCAAACCAAAGTTCTTCCTCTGAAATCTGAATTCTAAACATTCTTGTCTTTGCTTTTATACCGAGGTGGCCAGTGGAGCAGAAAGAGCACAATCTGGGGGTCAGTGAACTGGAGGTTCAGTCCTAGCTCTGCCCCTGAATAACTCTGTGATCCAGAGAGGCATCAGTTCATTTCTCTGAGCCTCAGTGTCCACACCTGCAAAATGGGTACAGTGTACCTGTTCAGGGATGGTGGGAGGTCCAGGGGAGCTATGGCTCAGAGCTGGGAGGAGGACCTTACCCTTCTCTGCCTCATCCTATGGGCAGAGCCCTTGATATGGACCTGGAGAGGTGCTAGACCTGGATCTACCTTGGCAGGTGGAAGGTCTGACTGACTTGTAGAGACCCTATGATGGGATGAACTTGTGTCTGGGGGATTCATCACAAAAGCGTGTGTGGAGTAGCCTGGACCCCTCGAGAATGTGGGGATGGGGAGGGGAGAGAAACTTGCAAAGAAGAGCAGAAGAGCTACACCTGAACCATTCCCAGCCCATTGAGGGTTCCCTGCTGCTTAGAAAGAAGACACGATCCAGCTTGCAGAGAAGGGCTGTTCTTCAGGCCATGAAGGGGGCATGTTCACCACAGCCTAGTGCTCCACCCTCTCTTTCCATCAGTAAGGGTTTATCCTGAGGTCTCACCAGCAGTGAGGCTGGGTCTCAGCTTGAACTGCTGCTGCTGCTAAGTCGCTTCAGTCATGTCTGACTCTGTGTGACCCCATAGACGGCAGCCCACCAGGTTCCCCCATCCCTGGGATTCTCCAGGCAAGAACACTGGAGTGGGTTGCCATTTCCTTCTCCAATGCATGAAAGTGGAAAGAGAAAGTGAAGTCACTCAATCATCAGTGATCCCATGGACTGCAGCCTACCAGGCTCCTCCGACCATGGGATTTTCCAGGCAAGAGTACTGGAGTGGGTTGCCATTGCCTTCTCCACTTGAACTGCTAGAATTTGATTATTAAAAAAAAAAAGTGATTTTCTTGTGTCATCTCAGGACAGGAGATCTGGGACATCTAGGTTGTCCTTGTGAGCTCTCAGGGCAAATCTGGCTTTCTGAATAGTAAACACAGAGGGGTGGGCTGTTTCTGGGTTTAGAGTGACTGCTACAGTTTGAGGGGTTCATGGCTTTATCTGGGAGCCCCCATTGACCTGGATGCTTCAGCTTACCCAAGACTTCTCAGTCCTTCTCTCGGCCTTCCCCACAGCCCCTCTCAGAATGCACTTGCTGGCGAGCTGTCCTCACTAACCCTCTCCATGCCTTGACCCCAACAAGCTGCCCCTCACCTTTGCTTGGGCCACATGCGGGGTCCTTTTTATCAATATCTTCATCTGATAAATGCTTGGTTTGTGTGTGTATCTATCTAGCTATCAACTTTGCCTCCCCCAGGAAGTCCTCCAAGCCCCTTCTCGTGGAATAAGGAGTTCTTTGGACGGTCATAGCACTCTGGCCATTATCTCTAGCATAGCACCACACTGTTTTGAAATGGAGTGCTTTGAGTTTTGTGTAACTTCACTAGTCTGGGAGCAGCCAGGGGACGGGAAAGTACCTTGTTTTCACTGTGTGTCTCTTGGGTGCAGCTAAAATGACTGTGGAGTGAAGGAATCGCACTGTCCCCATCACCTCATTTTCCTTCCTGGCCCTGTTGACACCTCCCTCCTCCCGGTCAGCCTGTGCCTCCCTCTCTGTAACTTTCCCCTTCCCCTTAAGTGTAGTGCCCTCTGGACTCCCCTCTCTACCGGACTCCACTCAGCCTCTGGAGATGGTCCCATTCACTCTGTGGTTTCAGACACTAAGTGTGGGCTGATGACTTCCATTCCTCCATTTGCCAGCTATATATTAAGCATCTACTGTGTGCCAAACTCATCTTTTGGAGAAGTGATGTTCAAGTGTGAGGAGGGGATGGGAGTACAGAACATGAAAACCAAGAACTTGCCCCAAAGCAACAGTTACTTAGGAATACCAAAGCAAGTGATTTCCTGGTGGTTCACTGGTTAAGAATCCGCCTGCCAGTGCCAGGGGCATGGGTTCGATCCTTGACCCAGGAAGATCCCACATGTAGGGAGCAACTAAGCCTGTGCCCCTAGAGTCCATGCAACAAGAGAAAGCATTGCAAGGAGAAACCCACGCACTGCAACTAGAGAAAGCCCCCGCAGCAATGAAGACCCAGCACAGCCATAAATTAATAAAAAAAATAATTTTAAAATTAAAAACAAACGCCGAAGCAGACATACTCCCAGACTAACAGAAGCCTGGAGCTGCTCTGCAGTTGCCCCGGGACCGCTCCCTCCAGAGGCCTGCGCGCCTCTGGACCAGCCCTCCGCAGGCTGGTCTCAACCTGTCTCTCCCACATCATCTTCCCCTGCATCTCCCAGGAACTCAGCCAAGTTCCCCAAGCTTCCTGGGCCTCAAGAATCAATGTCACAGGTTGACGTTTGTTTAAAAAAATAAACTAAATAGATTCTTGGGTCCCACCCTGTGACTCAGAATTCAGAGAGGCCTGGGGTCCAGGAATCCCTTTTATTTTTAAAAAGCCCCAGGGGATTCTTATCATCAGGGAAGTCTGGGTAATAACTTCGCTAGGTCTCTCTGCGAGTCTCAACACTGACCCACATTAGAGCCATTTGGAGAGCTTCTAAAACTAGCAATGCAATATAGAGGATTCCATTCCCTAGAGAGGGACTTAAGTGGTGTCAACTACAAACTGGCGCTTGCCAAGGGCATTTGCCATCTGCCTTGGAGGAGACTGAATCCCGTGTGGCTGCAGCTGTTGACCATCGACATGCCCTGAGAGGAGTTCAGTGTGGAGAATGAGCCACTTTGTGCTCCGGAAAACTGGTGTAACAAGTCTTTCAGTTCAGTTCAGTTCAGTCGTTCAGTCGCTCAGTCGTGTCCGACAATTTGCGACCCTGTGGACTGCAGCATGCCAGGCTTCCCTGTCCATGACCAATTCCCGGAGCTTACTCATACTCATGTCCATTGAGCCAGTGATGCCATCCAGCCATCTCATCCTCTGTTGTCCCTTTCTCCTCCTGCCTTCAATCTTTCCAAGCATCAGGGTTCTTTCAAATGAGTCAGTTCTTTGAATCAGGTGGCCAAAGTACTGGATCAGCTTCAGCATCAGTCCTTCCAATGAATATTCAGGATTGATTTCCTTTAGGATGGACTGGTTTGATCTTCTTGCTGTCCAAGGGACTCTCAAGAGTTTTCTCCAACACTGCAGTTCAAAAACATCAGTTCTTTGGCACTCAACTTTCTTTATAGTCCAACTCTCACATCCATACATGACTACTGGAAAAATCATAGCTTTGACTAGATGGACCTTTGTTGGCAAAGTAATGTATCTGCTTTTTAATATGCTGTCTAGGTTGGTCATAACTTTTCTTCCAAGAAGCAAGCATCTTTTAATTTCATGGCTGCAGTCACCATCTGCAGTGATTTTCAAGCCCCCCAAAATAAAGTCTGTCACTGTTTCCGTTGTTTCCCCATCTATTTGCCATGAAGTGATGGAACCAGATGCCATGATCTTGTTTTCTGAATGTTGAGTTTTACGCCAACTTTTTCACTTTCCTCTTTCACTTTCATCAAGAGATTCTTTAGTTCTTCTTCGCTTTCTGCCATAAGAGTGGTGTCATCTGCATATCTGAGGTTATTGATTTCTCCCGGCAATCTTGATTCCAGCTTGTGCTTCATCCAGTCCAGCATTTGTCATGATGTACTCTGCATATAAGTTAAATGAGCAGGGTGACAAAATACAGCCTTGACGTACTCCTTTCCGATTTGGAATCAGTCTGTTGTTCCATGTCCAGTTCTAACTGTTGCTTCTTGACCTCCATACAGATTTCTCAGGAGGCAGGTCAGGTGGTCTGGTATTCCCATCTCTTGAAGAATTTTCCACAGTTTATTGTGATCCACACAGTCAAAGGCTTTGGCATAGTCAATAAAGCAAAAGTAGATGTTTTTCTGGTATTCTCTTGCTTGTTTGATGATCCAACAGATGTTGGCAATTTGATCTCTAGTTCTTTTGCCTTTTCTAAATCCAGCTTGAACATCTGGAAGTTCATGGTTCATGTACTGTTGAAGCCTGACTTGGGGAATTTTGAGCATTACTTTACTAGCATGTGAGATGAGTGCAATTGTGTGGTAGTTTGAGCATTCTTTGGCATTGCCTTTCTTAGGGATTGGAATGAAAACTGACCTTTTCCAGTCCTGTAGCCACTGCTGAGCTTTTCAAATTTGCTGGCATGTTGAGTGCAGCACTTCCACAGCATCATCTTTTAAGATCTGAAATAGCTCAACTGGAATTCCAGCACCTCCACTAGTTTTGTTTGTAGTGATGCTTCCTAAGGCCACTTGACTTCATTCCAGGATGTCTGGCTCAAGGTGACTGATCACACCATCGTGATTATCTGGGTCGTGAAGATCTTTTTTGTACAGTTCTTCTGTGTATTCTTGCCTCCTCTTCTTAGTATCTTCTTTCTGTTAGGTCCATGCCATTTCTGTCCTTTATTGAGCCCATCTTTGTATGAAATGTTCCCTTGGAATCTCTAATTTTCTTGAAGAGGTCTCTAGTCTTTCCCATTCTGTTGTTTTCCTCTATTTCTTTGCATTGATCACTGAGGAAGGCTTTCTTATCTCTCCTTGCTATTCTTTGGAACTCTGCATTCAAATGGGTATATCTTTCCTTTTCTCCTTTGCTTTCGCTTCTCTTTTCACAGTTATTTGTAAGGCCTCCTCAGACTACCATTTTGCCTTTTTGCATTTCTTTTTCTTGGGGATGGTCTTGATCCCTGCCTCCTGTACGATGTCACAAACCTCTGTCCACAGTTCTTCAGGCACTCTATCAGATCTAATAAACAGGTCTTTAAATATTTTCAGGAACTGATTTCATGGTTCCAATCCTTGCATCTCCTCATATCTGTGTGTTTTGGTCACCCAGCTGTGTCTAACTTTTTACAACCCCATGGACGGTCGCCCACCAGGCTCTTCTGTCCATGGAATTCTCCAGGCAAGAATAGATGGGTAGTCATACCCCACTCCAGGGGATCTTCCCAACCCAGGGATCAAACCAAGGTCTTCTGCATTGCAGGCAGATTCTTTACTGTCTAGGGGCTTCCCTGGTGGCTCAGAAGGTAAAGAATCTGCCTGCGATGCAGGAGACCTGGATTTGATCCCTGGGTTGGGAAGATCCCCTGGAGGAGGACATGATGACCCACTCCAGTATTCTTGCCTGGAGAATCCCCGTGGACAGAGGAGCCTGGAGGGCTACAGTTTATGGGGTGGCAAAGAGTTGGACACGTTTGAGCAACTCATATTCATTCTTTACTGTCTGAGCCACCAGGGGAGCTTATCATATCTAGAAAAGCACTAAATCCCTTCATGATGACATCAGCTCTTCATGACAAGCAGAAAACCTTTTGTAAGATAAGTGCTTGATTGCACTGAACTCCCCATTCACCAAAATCTTATGTTGACTAAAAAAAAAAAAAAGATGTACAACTTGAGAGTTGTGAGTTGTTTTATTTGGGGCAAAATGAGGACTGGAACCCAGGAGGCAGCATCTCAGATAGCTCTGAGAGACTGCTCCAAAGTGGCAGTGGGGGAAAGTCAATATATAATGTTTTGGTGAAGGACACCATAAAGCAGACAATTTACAAAAGGTTTTTTGTTAGTCATGAGGATCTGATGTCACCATGAAAGGATTTAGTGCTTCTCTAGATATGAGGAGATCCAAGGATTAGGGTCATAAAATCTGTCCTGAAAACATTCAGCTATCTAAAGACCTGTCCCACAAGATTCCCTGGAGCACAGAGTGCCTCGCTCCACCCTGAACTCCCTCAGGGGTTATTGAAGGTCAACAGCTATAGCAGCCTGGGATTCAAATCTCTGCAGCAGTAGACAGCAAATGCCTTTGTTGTTCAGTCATTGGCAATGTTCTTAGTAAGTGCCAATTTGTAGTTGACACTTACATATTGACCTTCCCCTACTGATTCTTTGGAGCAGTTTCTCAGAGCTATCTTGGGTGCTGTCTCTTGGGCTGCAGTCCTCATTTTGCCCCAAATAAAACTTAACACGCAACTCTCTGTGTATCTTTTTTCAGTTGACAGTAATATCATGCTGGTGATTCTAAGACTTCTGAGTTGGTGGTTAAAATACATAAGGACAGTTTGGGGTGGGAGGGAAGGTGGGGGCTCAGGAATCTGTTTCCCACCAGCACCTTGTCCCAGGAATGCACCGAGGAATGCATTTTCTGGCCACATTGGACTCCCCACCCAGGCTTTTGTCTGGGCAGTTTTCTCTATCTGGGGTAGAACACCCTTTCCAATTTTGACCTCCAGGGGAACTCAACCTGGAGGTAGGAGAGAGCCTGGATGGAGAAATGTCTTGCTTCCTAATCAGACTTCAACTAATTTATGTGTCTGAGCTAACTGTCCAAAATCCATACTACTTTTGTTCACAGCAGTCTATTTTCTGAAAATGGTACTTTCCTGGGGACTCAGATGGTAAAGAATCGAGCCTACAAGTCAGGAAACTGGGTTCAATTCCTGGGTCAGGAAGATCCCCCTGGAGAAGGGAATGGTAACCCACTCCATTATTCTTGCTTGGAGAATTCCAGAGGAGCCTGGCAGGCTACAGTCCATGGGGTCGCAAAGAGTCAGACACGACTAAGCAACTAACACTTTCACTTTGTTCACAGTGGCCCATATCTAGTTCTCAGTTAATTTCTTTGTTCAGACCTCCACCTGGTGGTATTGACATGAGATTCACCTGAACCTGAGTGAAGCCACCAGACTCAGAATTTCACAGGAACCAGCCAGCACTGTGGAGAAGGCAATGGCAAGCCACTCCAGTACTCTTGCTTAGAAAATCGCATGGACAGAGGAGCCTGGTAGGCTGCAGTCCATGGGGTCGCTACTAGTTGGACAAGACTGAGCGACTTCACTTTCACTTTTCACTTTCACACATTGGAGAAGGAAATGGCAACCTACTCCAGTGTTCTTTCCTGGAGAATCCCAGGGACGGTGGAGCCTTGTCGGCTGTCGTCTATGGGGTCGCACAGAGTCGGACACGACTGAAGCGACTTAGCAGCAGCCGCAGCAGCAGCAGCCAGCATTGAGCCTATGTTCCCTGAAAATGGGGTCCATCTCTTGGTTCAGCCAAAAGATAGGAGAAGGAAAATTTTATTACTTGCAGCAAGTAAAGAGAACACTGGGGATTTTTCTCAGAATGATGTATCCCTGAACAGCAAAATTGGGGAAGCTGTAAGCTAAGGTTCATATTCATGAACTGCCTTGGGTTGTATATGCATATTCATGAAGGGGCTTGAATGGAGGGGAATTCAGCATAGAATTGGGGCAAAGGTTGACAGCTTCCAGTTGATCTCTTGGTTGAGCACCTGGGGTGGGGGTGGGATGAGGTGTTAAATCCTGCAAAATAGCTCAGGAAAGTGTTTTAGGCTAATTTTTATCATTGAAAACAAAAGTGGAAGTTTACAACTGATTTATTATCTTTGCTGTTGTTAATTCTCTTACCTGATAATAGTGTTTGCGCCCTTAAGAGCATTATTGCTGAGACCTGTTCAGGGCCGCATTGCTTTTTTTTTTTTAATCATCAATCTTCTTTCACTGGGAGGCAGTAATTTTGGTTTGTTTTGGTCACTTCTGCATCCTCTGGTTGGCACAGAGCCCCGTTTTGGAAACTTTTCGTTCAATCAAGCCTTCTAAACTCTCTAGGTCCTGAGTGGCCTCGATTTACAGACTAGGAAACTGAGGTTCAGAGAAGGGAAGTCACTTGTCCAAGGTCACACCGAGATTCCTCCCCATCACCATCACCCCCCTCACCACCACAGTTGCTAAAAGACACAATCACATCAAGTCGTGTGGCACAAGCGCCATTTCCTTCCTCCTGCCCTTCGCAAACCCTTTTTCTCCGGCTTCTCCTCCACCCACTAGCGCGTATCTGAGTGTACCCGAACCCCGAGCCGGGTTGCTATCTGTTATGCCTGCGGCTTTGGGAGACACGTGCTACTCGGGTGAATGAATCGCATGGCCCCACCCCCGCCGACAGCCAATCACAGCCTGTCAAAGCGCGGCCACTTCCGCCTATTGCGGGACGCGGCGGGGGCCTTGCGGCCCACGTGGGGCTCTGAAGACAAGGGAGTAGGCGGTGGTGTATCAGGGGCGGGCTCCCCCAGCCTCATCACCAATCAAGTGGCCCGCCGGGGACGCGAGAGGCGGGGCTAACGCGGGGCGCCAAGGCTTAAACATGACGGGCGGGCGGGGGTAGGGAGGAGTCCTGGGCAGGGAGCGGTGAGTGACGAAGGGCGCTGTCCAATAACAGGAGGGGTTGGGCTGCCTGAGCCAATAGGAAGTCCGTAAGGCGGGACTGGGACTGCAGCAAGTTCGGTTGCGCGGAGACCGCAGCTGTTCCCTGTCAGTGGAGGCAGCGGCCGTAGAGACGGTGGCGACGACTTGCGGCGACAGCGAGGAGGTGAGTGCCGGCGGCGCCGTGCATCTCCCGCTTCCTGCAGCGGGTCGGAGCGGGTGGGCGTGCGCCGGCGCTGCCGCGGGGGACGCTTATGTAAGGGTCGCGCGCGCCAAGGCGGCGCGGGCTCCACGAGTGACGGCTGGAGGAGACGGCGGCGGGCGGCGCGCGACGCGGCGCGACGTGCGCCGCCCCTCCCCTCCCCCTCCGGCGGGGGACTGCCTGCGCGAGCCCTCCGCCCCGCCCCGGGACCCCTCCTCCCGGATCCCTCGCCCGAGTCCTCCCGGCCCGCCAGCCGGCGAGCATCCTCCCCGCGCGGGCACCGCCCGGCCTCGTCCGCCCCGCGCCCAGGGGGGCCGCTGGCGGCCTTATTCCTGCTCTCGGGCCCATTTTGCAGATGGAGAAGCTGAGGGCACGGAGCCCTCAGATGCCTCGCGCGAGGTCCCTGAGGGTTCGAACCCAGGTCTGTCAGAATCCGGAGCCCAAGTGTCCCCCATCATACTGGAAGTTGCTCAGCTCTGAAGAAAGCCGTGGCGTGTAAGGAGAGGGTTTTCCGTGTTCCGAGTGCCTGCACTCTGCTTCCCATAGGATCCTCCTAGTAACCCCTGGGGGGCATTCTTATAATTCCACTTAGTTGCAGAGGTGGAAGCCTGGGGCGCCCAGAAGCACTGATTAGGAGGAGGTGGGGCTGGGCTCGGTCCGTTATTTCTACAGCTTTTCGCAGTTTACGAAGTGCAGTGAGTCGCAGCTGGGCCTCAGGGAAATGCCCTCCTGGGCATGCAGGCTGAAGCTCTGTCGGGGAGGACCTGCCATACAGGTTCCTCCCAGCTTGTTTTGAATTGTGTACTCTGAGTGAGTTCTTTCACTTCTGGGGATTCCTTTCCTCATTTCACAAGTGCTGGGGCCAGGTCAGGTCCCTTGGCCCCTGGCACCTTTGAAATTCTTAAAAATCTGATTTTTAAGAGAGAAGGAGTAGGCCAGGAATCCCCATTCTTTAGCTGAGGAAACTGAGGCTCACAGAGGTGCCGATATTTGCCAGATCATAACCAGAGCCTCCCCAGTCTTTACCAAGAGGTCAGCCTTCCCCTTGCTCCCTTACCCCCTGCCCCCCTCACCCTTCCCCTGCCTGTGTTGCAAACAGATGCGCTGGGATGGATGTGCTCAGCATTTCTATCTGCTCGCAGCTACAGCTTTTCTGCTTGCCTGCTCTTCATCTAAACTCTTGGACCCTTGCTCGCGTTCTCTGCACGCTTGTCGTGTTCAGAGCCCTAGACTGGCTGCTGCATGAACCAAGACCTGGGAGATGAGGTGTCCCAGAACTGCCAACAAACTGGTTGGGGGAGAGGAAAAGAAACAGCATGTGAGCAACCAGTCAGCATGCCGTAGATGTTTGTGGAGAGCGGGTGTGGGCGAGGTATGGCCCAAGGAGGACGTGGAGGAGGAAGTTTTGTAGAGGCTGGCACATCAGGGGGAGAGACATCAAGGCCAGGGAGAGGAGAACTGGACTGGCTGGGGGCTGGACAGGCATGGATTGGGGAAAGCTCCATGGAAGAGGTGAATTGCGAGCCTTTTGATTTTGCCGGGGCCAGCAGTGAAGAAGCAGTGATGGATTTGAGCAGCCAGCGTTTTACGTGGAAGTAGAGGTGAGTTTTAAGTAACTAGAGCCTGCCAGAGGAAGGCTGAGGAAGGTGGAAGGAGAATGTGGAGGAAACAGGTAGGGGTTCCCAGTGGAGTGAGATGTTCGGTTGGTCCCCGAGCAGAGACCTCTTCAGGAGACGTAACAAGGTGAGGGCACTCGCTCAGTCAGAAGTGAGGTTGGGTCCAAAGGCTCCAGGTACTTGGCTGGACCCTGAGGGCCCAGAAGCAGCGGCCCTGAGCTACAGTTTGCTGTTTGTATTCTAATAAGCAACCTGTGAGCAGACATCCTTGTGAGAAGTTTCGTAGTGGCTGCTCTGCCTGTCCTGAAGGAAAGGGCTTTGCTCACTGTAGTTGCTCAATATCTGTTGTTTAAATTAGGCGGCCATTCAAACTTTCCCTAGTTTACCCCAAGTCCCCTCTGTGCCTTATCTCTCTCTCTTTCTCTACTGAAGCCTGCTTCAGCTCGATCGGCTCTCACTTCCAGCATCACCCCTCAGAGGGGTTTGCTGTGGTGTTGTAAGTCCAGGGGATCCCTCCTGTCTTTGATGCACCTGTCCAGGCGGCTCGCTTCTTTCTTTCTTTCTGGCCCTCTGCCTTGTCTTCTTCTGTCTCACTTCTAGAGCCCTGGGTGCTGTGCTTGTGCCTGTCCTGACTGCTCCCTGGGGCGTGGGGACTAGGGCTCTGCAGGACTGCAGACCAAGGTCTTGTTCCAAGTTGCAGCCCGTTCTGGTGCTGCAAGGATGATCGTCACAAATCAGAGGATCTGGGCGGAGGGCCTGGGCAGCCCCGGACCGTCCACATCACTCTCCAGCACCCTTCTGTGTGAGCGGGACACCTCACGCACCTTGGTGTTGCCCTTGAGGACTAGTATGGGCCTTCTCTCTGGCTGGCTTCCAGGAGCATCTTACTTTTCTGAGTGGGGCCTTCTCCCCCCATCGGGAAAGTGTGCCTGTTCGGGGGGCTAGTTTCTCTTCCAGAGACGTCCTTCACGGAAGTGGGTCGTTTTGCCTGCTCTCTTTGAAGCTTCACCTGGGCCCGCTTGACCCTGTCTTCCCCTCTGTCCTAACTGCCTCTGGTCTCAGCTGTGGAAACTTTGCCAAACGAAGGAGTGGGGCCTGATAGTGGAGGATGGGGAGATGACGGAAAGAGGAAACCATGTCCTCTTACTGAAGGAAAAGCTGGGACCCCACCTCCTGGGCTTTTTCTTCCACTTGGCCCCACAGGTCCCCTCTTCTGCCTCAGCCTCATCTGAGGCAACTTGCTGTTGCCCTCTCCTCTGCTCTTATTCCTTGTGACCTTGTTCTCTGCAGGCCTTTTCCTCTTATCTTGTCCTGGTGAAATTGTTCTTCAGACTTTTCTGCATTAAGCCTGGCTGAATCTATTGAGTTGGACCTGGGTTCTCTCTTTTAATCATAATGATGATAAATTATGATTCCTTGTTATGATAAAAGCCAGCCTTTGTTGAGCTCTTACTATGAGGTGGCAGGGACCTTGCTAAACCCCTTTTATGTATTATTTATCACAACAACCCTACAACAAAAGTACTGTTAGCTTCTTGCTTACAGATGAGGAACTGTGGGTGCATAACTCCCCCAGAGTCACACAGCTAGCAGAGGGCGCAGCGGGGGTCCGCCACATGCTGTCAGGTTCAGGGTACCTGCTTGGGTCCCTCTCGTGTGTTATCCTGTTGTTAACCTCTCTTAGCTCACCCCCAACAACCTGCTTTTTGGCACTTGGGGAGCAGAGCCTGTGCCTTCTGGCACAGTGCCCTATGCAGGGTATGTGCTCAAGAAGTATTTTAATGAATTGAATGCCCCAAACATTCATATTCAGTCTTGACCTAATCTACCAAGTCTCGGAATACGGATTTAGTTCATCTGATGGTGCGTTGGCCTGTGTCTCCATTTTGCTCTTTCTTGACCAGTAGTTAAAGCTGACAGACAAGTGTGGTCATTCAAGCGGTCAGTCTGTAAACTCCAGAAAGTGGTCAGGAGCCACTATCTGGGCTCCCATGGGTCCAAACACAGGGTATGTTCCTCGTGTGTCTGCGTGTGTGTGGAGTGGGCGGGGGAAGGGTGCTGCTGTCTGTAGGAAAGGATCTGAGGACATAGTCAGTGAAATAGGAGACGTGATGGCTTCCTTGTTTGTGTGTCAGGTTGCAGAGAGAGACAGGAACCAGGCTTAGAGCACCCTGATGGGAGGCAGCTCCTAAGGATTGGCGAAGGCTCTGCAGAGAAGATAGGCCTGGGGCTCGATGGAGGGGGCAGGAGGACCAGGCGCTTCAGATCAAAGAAGTTTCTAGAACTTCTTGTTCTTGTGTAGGGGGTGCCAGAAAAGAGCTTTACTTAAATGCTTCTTACTGGGCCCGTCGGCTAAGGTCTGAGCACGTCCTCTGTACCAGGCGGGGTGCCAGCGCTCGGAGCGTGTGTGACTCCTCAGCAACCCTCCGACCGGGGTGGAGGTGTCACTCCCATTTCACGGAGGGGGAGACAAGCCTTGAGTGGTCCTGGGAGTGGGTGGCAAAGCAGTGGAGCCCAGGCAGTTGGATGGCAGAGCGCAGGTGCTCTCAGCCCTGTGTGGCCTGGTGTTCCCCGCCCCCAGGTACCCCTCCCTGAGATCAGGGGCGGGCCGGAGGGCGGATGCACAGCAGCAGTTCTGCTCTGGGTTCTAAGTGTGTGCTCCTGTCTCGCCTGGGTTCTCTGGGGAGCACTTGGAGAGAAACGGGGTAACACTCTCTTCTTCTTTTATTTAGATAGTGCCTGCCTCCCGAGAGCCGACAAAACACTGAGGGTAAGTCCTGTGTCTGGATCCAGGTCAGTGGGATGTGCGTGGGTCGTCTCCAGGAGCAGCCGCTGCAGATGTTAGCAGCCCTGGCGTGTCAGTGATCAAGCTCAATCAATAAAAAAGGCCAAGCAGTCCGATTTTTGGAAAATATAAGCAGTCTTTGTCTGTTCCCAGCGCTCTTGGTTTTCTTGGTTTTCACAAGACCGTGGTGTCTGGCTCCCTGCTGGCCCCAGTTGGCAGCTAGCCCGCCTCAGCAGGAGGCCCAATTTCTGGAAGGGTGTTGTTCAGGAGGCCTATTACGGGGAGAGGGGTGTGGCTCCTCAGGACCTCAGGAAGCCCCCCTGTAGGGCCAGGCAGCCTCTGAGGAGACCCCTTGAGTCCATATGGAGGGCAGGCAGCTGGGTGGAGGGACCTGGGGAGGCTGCAACCAAGCGCAGGGGGTGGCTCTGTAGGCCGGCTGTAACAGCACTGGATGCGTGTCCCCAAAACGATACAGGCGATGGCGGTGGACTTGCCCCTTCTTCCCCCGGTGGCCCTCCATGTGGCAGCATGGCCCTGGACAATCTCCTGCTCTTAAGGTTGCCCCTCCCGCAGGAAACACCACTGATTGCACTGATCCTGGTGCCTCTCCTCAGCCTGAATTCCAAGGCCGGCAGGCCGGGGGCGCTCCTGATGGTCTGAGAGGATGCCCTGGCTGGGCATGGTCCTGGCTCCATGCAGCGGCCCGCCTGCATTTCAGACGCTGATATGCCTCCCTGCTCCACCCAGAGGCTGGCCAGCCGCTGTCCCCATTTCACAGCCAGGTTCCTGGCTCAGGGACCACATTGCCCAGAGCTCAGTCCAGTGCTCAGCATGGGGATTCCTTTGCCCGGGGATTTTTCTCAGATGACCCTTCAAGACCCAGAAGCTATTCTCCATCCTGAGATTTTTCCATGTCCTCACATATCCTAGGTCTTGGGCCAGCAGTGGCTGTTTTCCACCCTGAGACGGCATTTGCTTGGAAAAGCGGGCCGAGTGTAGAGGCAGATGGTATGAGTGGAAATGCCCCTGGACCTCTGACAGACTCCACCCTCCACAGACTTCCACTGCCCTCTTCTCTCTGCTCTCGGCCTCTCCCGTCTTGGCTGATAGAGTTGAATGTCATCATTCTTACTGGCATCCCTGTGAGGAGAAAGGAGCAGCTGGGTGACGATCCCAAACCACCTCCCTTATGCAACTGAGGAACTGGGGCCCAGAGGAAGCTAATGAGCAAAATCCAAGATTCCCACCCCTTTCCTCCCCCTCCCAACCCCCCACCAGAGTGTCATCTTTTATTGTGTGTCGTCCCCAAATCCATCTGTTGGAAAGGAAAGTTAGTCGCCAGGAAGGGCCTTCTTCTCCCAGATCATCTAATTGGTTAAAGCTTGCTTGGATTCTCAGTCCCTGCATCCTTCCTGAGTCCCCAGAGGTTTGCCTAGTTACCGTAACTAAGACTCTGCCGTTGAAGGTTCCTGCCCTCCGGTGTCCTCCTCCTCTCCGTCTCCTTGGTGATCCTGCTGGGAGGTGGATGTGGCTTTTTTTTTAATGCCAGAAGGCATAACTCCTGGTCATCTCAACATGCCACATTGCTGCCATTCCTCACCCGCTCATCCTGATTTGCCTGCAGGTCAGGGGGAGGGTGCGGCAGGCTGGGACGTCCAGGGCTGCTTTAAGTACATTTCCACCAGCTGTGTGTTGCAGTGGGGCCAGATGCCACATACCCGCAGCTCCTCTCCTTATTGACATCCTGGCTGATGCCTCGGGAAAATTCCACGGTCTGGCTGTGCTGAGTCATGCTTTGTTTCTGAGGATGTGTGTGTCACCTTTCCAACGCCTGTTACTGGTCAGCCCAGGGTCTGGCTGCAGTTACTATAGACTGAGATCCGTGCTGCTAATCTTTTCGATTTGCCCATCACTATGTGCTTCTCCGAGTGCTTTTTCTAACGTGCTGTTTTATCAATGCAAAATTTATTAATCTTAAATCATTCATAATAAGTAGATTCTTTATCCTGGAAAACATTCCTCTCATGAATGAGTAAACTGAGGTTTGGAGAGACTAAGTGACTTGGTGAGTTTTGGGTGATTGGTGAGTGGCACGTTGGAGTGAGATTTTTTTATCCCCTTACCCTGGATTTCTGTGTAATGCAAAGATTTTTCAGAAGTAACTTGTTTGAAAAAATTGATTTTCAGTTTGTTTAAGTCACAGACTCAGAAATCTCGTTCTTCCTTTAAGGGCCAGTCTTTTACATCTAACTTTTAAGTGTAGCCTACAAATCTTTCTGTTCTACTTGTGATTCTAGAAAATGTTCACAATCATTTTAAGGGGTCTTTGGGTTAATACTTGATCCTTTTGTAATCTTAACTCATATCAGTTTATGAATTATATTCAGCTTCCTTAGTTACTGCAGTTTTCTGATTAACACAATCTTCCATAGTCCTGTAAATCTAGTAAACTGACTCTTAAATTTTCTTACACATTCCTATACTGTTTTATTTTTTTTTTACACAGCTTGATAGAGGTATTTTTAACATAAAAATTGCACATATTTGAAGTATACGATTTGTATTTTGACCTATGCATACTCTTATGAAATCACGAACACAGTTAAGATAGTGATTGTGCGAAAGTGTCCCTCGGTTATCCCTCCCACTCACTCCTCTCTGCTTCCCCCATCTCCAGGTAATCACTGACTGCTTTCTGTTATTATAAATTAGTTGGCACTTTCTGGAGTATTATGTCAGTGAATTCGTATAGTATGTATTCCTTTTTTGTCTGGCTTCATTCACTCAGCATAATTATTTTGAGGTTTGTCCATGTCGCGTGTATCAACAGTTCTTTCAATGGCTGAGTAATATTCCATTAGTGGACAATTTGTCTGTTCACCTGTTGTTGGTCATTTTAGTTGTTTCCAGTTTTTGGCAATTCTAAATAAAGCTGCTCTGACCCTCTGTATACAAGTCTTTGTATGGTCCTGTACTTCCTTTTCTCTCGGGCAGAGGCATAGGAGTGGAGTGGCTGCATGGTACGTTAGGTGTGTGTTCAACTTAAACTGCCGAGCCACTTTCCAAAGTGCTTGTGCCATGTTACGTTCCTACCTGCAGCGAGTGAGCTGGTCCCCGCATCCTCACCAACTCTGGAGATGGTCAGTGTTTTTCATTTTAGCCATTTTAAAAGGTATATAGTGGTATTTCATGGTGGTTCCAATTTGAATTTCTCTGGTGACTAATGATGTTGAGCATCTTTTCATATGCTCACTTGTCATCTGCTAATACTGATTTTAAACAGTAAAATTCCAGCTTAAGAGAGGAAAATGTGCTCCACTACAGGGCAGGGCATTAAGTGGCAGAGGATAGTTGAAACCTAAGCCTTAAAAAAAAGCATTTGACATGGTAATTTCAGCTCTAAAAATATCGCCTAAGGTATAATGGGACAAGCACACAAACATACTCGGCTGTTCGGACCAGCGTTTTTATGGCAAAAAAAACGTGAAACTGGTACTTCCCTGGTGGTCCAGTAGTTAAGATACTGCACTTCCAGTGTAGGGGTTGCAGGTTCAAACCCTGGCTGGGGAATGAAGATCCGACATGCCATGCAGCCAAAAAAAAAAAAAAAAAAAAAAGACTCCTTAAGGGCTTCCCTGGTGGCTCAGTGGTAAAGAATCTGCCTGCAGGTGACAAGGGACACCAGTTCAATCCCTGATCCAGAAAGATTCCACACGCTATGGAGCAATTAAGCCTCTGTGCCACAACTACTGAACCCACCCCAGTGAGAAGCCCATCCACTGCAACTAGAGTAGCCCTTGCTCCCCACAACTAGAGAAAGCCCAAGTACAGCAATGAAGACCCAGCACAGCCCTGTAAATAAATTAAATAAGTAAGTAACTCTTTAAAAAAAAAGTGAAACCACCAAAATGTACCTGAGAAAAGGATTGCAACATATGTAATCTTTTATTGCATCATACAGTGCAGATTTTAAAATAGCCCACATACCCTTATCAGACTGTGGCTCTGATCTGTTCCCACAGAACAAGAGCCATGATGCTTTTACTCGAGAAAGGTGAAAAAAGGTGTATGACACCTTAATTTTGGTTATCTGGGAATGTCAACACCTCATTTGTTATTTGGAAATGTTATTCCAGTTTTTTTTCTGGATGCTGGGATTATAAAATTATGTGTTTAAAAAAAAATTGCTGTGTCTTTGAAAATCAGAGTTTTGAAAAATTTAGAGTAGTGTGGCAATAATAACACTATTTGGAGCTTAAGATCAAGTACAGAGAAAGTATCAGCGTTCTTTTACCCATATATATTTCAAAAAGTTGTTTAGGGGATGAAAACCTCTTTTTAAATGCCATGTGAGATATAGATTCCTGGGGAATGATGTAATATTCCTGGGGAATGATGTAATAAGGACTTCTGAAAGATACTCCTCTCTATAAGAAAAGAAAACTGGCAAAAACTGGCAAAATCAACTTGTTCAGAACTCTGTAAATTAACCAAAGGCTTGCAGCAACCCAAGGTACATTTATTCAAGAAAAATGGCTGAATCTTGTTTTCAATAAAAAATTATGAGGCATGTAAAAACAAGAAAGAATGGCATGTACAACAGGAAAAGATGGGATCGGTAGAAACCATCCCTTGAGGAAACTCAGACCTTGGACTTTAAGCCGAAGATTTTAAATCATCTGCTGAAAAATATGTTTGAAGAACTAAAAAAAGTATGAGAACAGTGCCTCACAAAATATGATCAGTAAGTGATAGAAATTATTAAAAAAATTCTGGAGTTGCAAATTATGATAACTAATGTGAAAAAAATCACTAGAGAAGCTCAACAGCAGAGTTGGGCAAGTGGAAGAAATGGCAAACTTTGTTTTGCCTTTTTTTTTTCAAAGGCCTTGCCATGCGGCTTGTGGGATCCTGGTTCCCTGACCAGGGACTGAACCCACACCCTTAGCAGTGAAAGCGTGGAGTCCTAACCACTTGACTGCCAGGGAACTCTCGGGATCAGCAAACTTGAAGATAGGTGTATTGAGGTTAAACACTGAGGAACAAAAGGGAAAAAGAGTGAAGGGACATCTGCAACATACACATGATGGGAGTCCTAGAAAGAGGGTAGAGAAAAAGGAGCAGAATGAAGTTTGAAGAAATAATAGCCCCAAACTTCTCAAATTTGATGAAAAATAATAATTAGGTACCTGAGAGGTTCAGTGAACTCCAAGTAGGATAAGATTAAAGAGATTCACACATAGACTCGCCATGATCAAAGAATCTTGAAAGAGAAAGAGATAAGCAATTCATCAGAAGGGCTTTTTTTTTCTAACGATCAGTCAGTTCAGTTCAGTCGCTCAGTCGTGTCCGACTCTCCCTGACCCCGTGAATCACAGCACGCCAGGCCTCCCTGTCCATCACCAGATACAACCACTTTAGTTAAAAAATATTTTGTCGTCATTCCACAGCATGTGGGACCTTAGTTTCTTGACCAAGGAACATATCAGTATAGTCCCTAAATGACAATTACTCAAGCTACTTTCACGCTTAACCTGTAGGAATTCTTTTACCAAGTTCCCTCTCTAAGTACTTTTAGAAATACCTAAGGAGTGCTTGTTGGGTGTTCCACCAAACCTGGGACATAGTTGGGGCTCAAAAAATATTTGTTGAATGAAATCTACCTGGATTACTTATTTTCTTGGCCAGCAGTCTATTTACTCTTCTTCATGTAACCTAGTTCTACCTGTCTCAGAGCTGTGGCCTCTTTCCTCATACTGTCGATACTTTGCCTTCAGATCTACGCAAACAGATCTTCACATAACTTCTCAAAGTACATCTTTTGAAAAGACTATCAGATATTTCACAAAGTTTTACTGAATGCTTGGGAAGAGCAGAATGGAATTACAACACAGGAAAGAAAAAAATGTGTGTGTGTGTTTTTTTTTTTCCACATAAAGGTGAATTCAACCTTTACCTCTAGAAAAATGGAACAGCTACTATCATCTGCTAATGACAGCCTCACTCCTACCCATTGGCCATCAGTTTCAACAAATAGTGGGGTCTAATCTCAACTAGCGTACCCCAGGATGCTATGGAACCAACTGCTGATGTTCTGTTTCTTTTGTTGTTAATAATATTCCTTATAGTTTTATTCTTTTTTTTTCTGCATTATAGATTTTTTATTTTTCCAAATGGGACTTGATAGGGTTTATTGCATAACCATTTCTTCTTTGACCGATAGGAAAATTATACGCTTTATCACATACCAAATCCATGTGCATATTTGAAAGCGAAAGTGAAGTCGCTGACTCTTTGCAACCCCATGGACTGTAGCCTACCAGGTTCCTCCGTCCATGGATTTTCCAGGCAAGAGTACTGGAATGGGTTGCCATTTCCTTCTCCATATAGTTTTATTCTTTATTGGACATTTCTCCTTGGGACAGGTTAAGGTCATGGTTTCATTATCAGGGATGATGGATCAGAGGTTCAGGGGGTGTCCAGAGACTTATGTAAGAAGCAGAGTCATGTTTGGGAAGCAGCAATTCTGATTCCTGGCCTTGAGTTCTTCCTGCTGTCTCAACAGAATATCAGAGCGTGATGTCTCAGTGTCTCTGTGCACAGGTCTGAAAAGACCAACCCGAAACGCTCCAATTTCCTATTTGATCTCCTGATTGGTGTTGGCTGCTTTGGCCCCCAGCGCCATTTGTTGTCACTTGGGCTTTGGGAGTCTTCACTCAGGGCAGGGCTCTCCCCATTGCCATGTTGCCTAAGACCTTACAGCTTTCCCCAGTCTTTCTGGATTTTGACTATTTTATCCTAGTCGGTTGCTAAACAGCTGTTTTTGTTTTTGCTGATCCGAACCATCTTTCCATCCCTTTTTACTTCTGGTATTCTTAAATGGCAATTTCAGTATTTGGCAGAATAAATCTCCCATGATCTAATCCTGACTTTTTGCAACTGACTGAATGGTTTAAGAAAGGCGAAAGTTGCTACTGTGCATTATTCCAAGGAACTGTTTGTTCCCTCCTCAAGCCTTTGCTGAGCATCTGTGGCAGGCACAGCTGCTGGATGCTATGAGGCCACAGAGCATCTGACGACATGGCCCCGGCCGAGGTGGCTTGTCCTGTGGTTGAGACAATGATGTGTGTGCTGGAACAGAACTCACGCTTACACTCGTGGTGACTGATTGACGAGAACAGTCACAGTTGCCGTTTACTGAGCACAGTTTCTGTGGCCAGTGAGATGCTAAATGCAAAATTGAGTGTAGAAAATTACCAGGGAAGTGGTATAGCCATGGTTGAGTTAGAGAGCTCGGGCTTAGCCTTTTACCACTTAGCCTGTCACTTCTGGCAAGTTCTTTAGGGTCTGTGAGCCTTGGTTTCCTCATCTATAAAATAGGGGCAGTAAGAACTTCCTCATGGGCTGTTGGTGGGAATGTAAACTGGTACAACCACTATGGAAAACAGTATGGAAATTCCTTAGAAAACTAAAAATAGAGCTACGATATGACCCTGCAGTCCCACTCCTGGGCGTATATATCCAGAGAAAATCATGATCCAACAGGATACATGCAGCCCACTGTTACTTGCAGCACTGTTTTATGATAGCCAAGAGATGGAAGCAACCTAAAATGTCATCGACAGAGGAATGGATAAAGAAGATGTGACACATAAATATACAACAGAATATTAGCCATTAAAAAGAATGAAATAATGCCATTTGCAGCAGCTTGGATGGACCCAGAGAGTGTCATACTGAGTCCAGTCAGTCAGAAAGAGAAGGAGAAATATATGACCTCCCTTATATGTGGAGTCTAAAACAAAATGATGCAAATGAACTTATGAAACAGAAACTCACAGACTTAGAAAACGAACTTATGGTTGCCAAGAGAAGGATAGTTAGGTTTGGGAAGATCATGTACACACTGCTGTATTCAAAATGGATAATCAACAAGTTCTCTGTATAGCACAGAGAACTCTGCTCAATGTTATGTACCAACCTGGATGGGAGGGGGCTTTCGGGGAGAGTGGATACTTGTATATGTATGGCTGAGTCCCTTTGCTGTTCACCTGAAACTACCACAGCATTGTTAATCAGCTATTCCCCAAAACAAAATGAAAAGTTTAAAACTTGAGGAAAAAAAAAAGACCTTCCTCAGGGGGCTTCTTGGAAGGATTTAGTGAAATAATGTGAACCAGCACTTGGTGGATGCGTCCTAGTGGTGGCCGTGTGGATGGGGCCCATGGAGGACAGTTCCTGGAGGACTCACTGGAGAGCAGAACACGTGAGGCCAGGGACCTGCAGGCTGGGGGCACTGGGTGGGAGGAGAACTACTCAGGAAGGATGTCTTGGGAGAACTGGCCCGGAGTCACATCTGGGTTGGTGGAGAGGAGGACACGGCACCCAGGCAGTGGCACATGGAGCAAAGTCATGTGCTGAGAAAAGCCAGACTTTGAAGGGGTGATGCCCCCAGCCTCACTGGCGGGAGGCAGGCGATGGTGATCTATGAGGATGGAGATTGTGTCTGCTTTGTTTTCCACTGAACCTGCAGGACCCTGGCACTTAGTTGACAGAACGGATGCTGTTGGGGAGTAGTGAGCATCAGGGCTGGGGGGTTCTGTGTGTGCCCAGCTGCCTGTTGGCATTTTAGGTGAGACGCCTTGGAGATGCTTGAGCTGGCGACCCCTGCCCGCCCCCACCCCACCCCCGCCCCCTGCCGAAGGCGAATGGGGTTTTGAGAAAACTCTGGCGGCAGTGGGCCGGTTGACTTGGCATGGGGAGAGACAAGAGGTCAGGGTAGGGGCCCAGCTCTTAGAGGCCACTGCTGCAATTCAGACCTGCTGTTGCTGGGTGCATGGACCAGGGAGGGGGTGGCGATGGGAAGGAGGACGTGAACACAGAAGAATGGTTGTCATGGGCAGAGTGGAGAGAGGACTTGGAGAGCTCTAATTTGCAACTCTGCCTCCATCCTGAAATGCTGAGCAGGAGAAGCAACCCATTCATACAGTCGAAGGACTGACGTCAGGGGAAGTGGTCGCTGGTGCCGTTCAGTCACTCAGTCATGTTCATTTCTCTGCGACCCCATGGATTGCAGCACACCAGTCTTCCCTGTCCTTCACTGTCTCCTGGAGTTTGCTCAAACTTGTGTCCATTGAGTCGGTGATGCCCTCCAACCATCTCTTCCTCTGCAGGGGAAGTGAAAAGGCATAGAAATAGGGAGTTGGAATGGGGTGCCATCTTTGGAGATGAGCTATTAAGCCCAATTCAGAATTTCCTGAGCAAACTGAGTTTTCTTGAGACCAGAGTAGTTAATCTTGAGAAAACTTACCTGGAGAAAAACACTAGAATAGACCAGGGTGGGGGGTGGCGTACCTGCTGATGAGCGGGAAGTGCATGGAGCCTGAAGTCACAAGTTAGGGGATGGTCTGCTCTACCTTCTAGAAGAGGTCTGAGTCTGGTCCTGTGGTTGGCCTGTCTCTGTAGTTTTTACAACCCCAGTCAGTTTTCTTTCCCTTCATGGCTTGCTTCTCCAGCTGGAGTGTGCACACAGCTTAAAGAGGCTTTCTCTCCAGTGGGCGGATGAAGGACGTTTCTGGGGCAGAGGGTTTTGGATTTGGAATGTAGCCATTCCTAGCAGCCCCATAGCCCCAGAGGGATGATTCAGTCACTGCCTTTTTGAGATTTTTGTCCCAGATCAGCCAGGCCAGCAGAGTAAACCCAAGTGGCTGATGGGACCCCAGTCAGGGGTCTTTGATGGTGTTTTTAACCTCCAACATTTCAGATACCAAATGTGTGCTGTTTTTTCCAATGGCAGCAAATTCTCTGACATCAGCTGGGTGATCTACACTTTAGTTTGGTTCTGATACTAACCACTTGGAGTGAGTGCAGATGCCACAGGTGAAGGGTTCAGTCCCATAGAGTCCCATAGACTGTCCCTGCTTCAGTCACCTGTATAGTTACCACTACCTGTACTTCTGATCAACCGGTTATAAACAGGGGATTCCCACCTCAGTTTGATAATTGGCTATAATGGCTTATCAGTTCAGTTCAGTCACTCAGTCATGTCTGACTCTTTGCAACCCCGTGGACTGCAGCAAGCCAGGCTTCCCTGTCCATCACCAACTCCCTGAACTTGCTCGGACTCATGTCCATCGAGTCGGTGATGCTGTTGTAGCCATGCGTTCTGGGAAACAAACTCACTCAGAAGGACAATGCAGATAGTGGAGTGCAGTTTACTACACCGGCAGGCCCAAGGCAGAGTCTCCTCTTAACCAAGGACCCCGACCAGTTTTTGTGAAAACCTTATATACCCTAAGTGTACTTGCTCAAACTCACCTCCCCAAATTCTTTGAAACTAGTCTGGACAAGGTGAAAGAGATACGGTTAAAGTTAACCCATGATTCATGTGTCATAAGCCTAGATGGTTAAACAGTGGACATTTATCAATAGGCCTGTGGTCATATCCCCATAAACACAATGGAATTTACCACTTTGTTTTGTTACAGAGATAATTAGCATATTCTTTTAGGCAACGGAGAGTCCAAGTACAAGTCCTGAGGCTCTTTTATCCGGGGGTCTGGTTTTCCATTGGTATGCCGTTTCTATAGACACTGGGCACAAAGTTCAGACAGAGTTCATTGGGAGGATGACCATGTATGTAGCCTAATGTTTGCAGCCTGGCCTAAGATGGAGTCCAGCTCTATCTGTTTCCTCCTTCATTCCCCCCTCTTGATGCTCTTAATGCATATTATGAGCATCACTCATAGGGATATATTGCACCCTGGCTCTCTGACCACCAATTTGGGAGAATGATGTCAACCTTCGGGTTACAAAGTCCATAATACATTGTAAAATTCAGGGTCCGCAAAGCAGAACTATCAAGGCAACTATAACAATGATAAATATAGTTTTCCACCAATTGCCCTTCACCCAAGATAGGACCGAAGTCCAGAAAGGAATGTTTTCATTTGACATTGCTTTTACCTGGTTTTTCATGTCATCTAAAGCAGTTGATACATTGCCAGATAAGTCAGGAATGCATATACAACATTCAACCTTAATTATAGCACAGGGCCCTCCTTGAGCAGCTGTGAGTATGTCCAAAGTCATTCTATTTTGAATTACCGCTTTTCTCATTTGGATTTGCTCTTCATTTAAGGCTTGGATGGCTTTTGTTCTATCTAGGAGGGCCTGTTTTGTGAAATTAGTCTATTTTAATCATAATATCTGTTATCCCTATAGAGGGTACGAATAAGGCAGCAATATACTCATACCATTGAAACACAGATCTTGTCCACCTAGCATGTAAGCTGCTGCTGCTAAGTCACTTCAGTCGTGTCCAACTCTGTGTGACCCCATAGACGGCAGCCCACCAGGCTCCCCTGTCCCTGGGATTCTCCAGGCAAGAACACTGGAGTGGGTTGCCATTTCCTTCTCCAATGTGTGAAAGTGAAAAGTGAAAGTGAAGTCGCTCAGTCATGTCTGACTCGTACCGACCCCATGGACTGCAGCCCACCAGGCTCCTCCATCCATGGGATTTTCTAGGCAAGAGTACTGGAGTGGCTTGCCATTGCCTTCTCCGCCTAGCATGTAAATAAGGTAGATTTACCGGGGCTTGCTGTAGGTTAGGCTTTTGTTACACTGGCATTTATATCAAATGTAACCCTATGACCCAAGTCTATTGACTGTAGGTCTGGCTTACACCCAGAGAGCAGGGAGAGATTATGATTGTGTCCCAGAAAAGAGCAGAGTGGTTTAAAATCTCCTTGGTGGAGCAGTGACAGCCACCAGGGAAGTCCGTCCATCACAGACAGAGGCATAGCCCCGCATACCCAACAGTTGGAGGTATGGTGAAGTCCGCGTAGGAATGTGCACGTTGATGAGACCAAGCAGCAGGAGCTGATTATGCGGCTTCATCCTCGAGGGGCTCGTCTGGGATCTTCTTTTCCTTCTTCTTAAGGATGGTCTTAGTCTCTCGAGGGTTAGCGGGGTCCCTCTGTGCAGTCCACTCAGCGTTTTCTGGGTCTGCGTGGTATGCTCTCTTCACCCTCGTATGATGGATCCAAGGGGCAATACCTGCAACTTTAACTGCAGTAGGGGTAGTTAGAATAACATAAGGGCCCTTTCACCGAGGGGCTAGTAAATCAAGTTTCCAAGCTTTGACCAATACTTGGTCACCAAGCGTAAACTCATGAATCTGTTCCCCAAGGGGGAATGGCACCCTTTCTTGTACAAACTTTGTTACCCGATTTATTACCTTACCCAGTTCCATCTGCTGCAAAATCCTATCCCCCCCTTATCTGAGGCAAATTTGTTGACACCTGTTTTATTATGGGAGGGGGCCTCCCATACACAATTTCGCATGGAGAATAGCCTTGGGACTGTGGGGTCATCCTGAGTCTGAGCAGAGCCGTCGGAAGCAAGTCCACCCAGGAGCGGTCAGTCTCTATGATCCACTAAAGAGTCTCTTTAAGTGTCCGGTTGGTTCACTCCACCATCTCAGAACTCTGGGCCTATATGCAGTGTGCAGTTTCCATTTGATGTTTAAAGTTTTGCTTACTTGTACTAAATCAGCTGCAAAAGCTGGGCCATTGTCTGATCCAGTGCTGATAGGAAGTCCAAATCTGGGAACTATTTCCCTAAGCAGGCACCGGGCTACTTCTGATGCTCTTTCAGTCCAGGTAGCAAAAGCTTCTACCCATCCCAAGAACGTACATACCATGACCAGCAGGTAATGGTAGTGTCGGTGAGGTTTCATTTCAGTGAAGTCCACTTCCAGGTGTTCAAAGGGCAGTGTGCCTTTCAGCTGAATACCCAGAGGTTTTTGTCTGTGCCGAGAGGCAGCATTAACCTGTGAGCAGGCAGCATGGCCCAGATGGGTCGCTTGGTGTGTTTGGCTTACCAGAGTGTATGCCAGCTCTTCCGGTACCAATAATTTGCCACTTGGCAATTCCCACTATCCCTTTTCAGTCTTGATGGCCCCTTCCACTTTGGCTAACCTGACAGCCGTTGTCCTTGTTTTATCAGGCTAGTGCCATCAGTATATAGGACCCAATTAGGGTCTGGAACCTTGTGCCCTTCTTTAAAACAAACCCCAGATACCTTACCTCCTCCTTGCAGATCTGTGCCTTCTTCTTCGACACCCGGTAACCTGCTTCCATCAACAGCTGGGGCAGTGCTTTTGTCCCTTCCCAACATTTTTCCTTTGTCTCAGCAGCCAGTAGCAGATCATCCACATATTGTAGGAGCCAATATCCATGCTCTTTCGGATGGAATGAGTCCAGGTCAGAAGCCAAGGCTTCCCCAAAGATGGTTGGGGAATTCTTAAACCCTTGTGGGGGAGTCCAGGTGAGCTGTTGTTTGGTGCCCCTGACTGGATCTTCCCATTCAAAGGCAAAGATGGGCTGTGATGCTGGGGCGAGGTGTACGCAGAAGAAGGCATCCTTGAGATCTAGGTGAGAATAAACTTTAGTCCTCGACGGGAGGAGGCTCAGTAAGGTATAGGGGTTTGAAACAGTGGGGTATAAAGTCACAGTAGCCTGGTTGACTAGCCTGAAATCCTGTACAGGCCTGTAGTCCTGTCCTTCTTCCTTTTTGACTGGCAGGATCGGTGTATTCCAAGCCGACTGGCACTCCACTAGAATGCCTGCTTGTTTTCATCTATTGATGTGGGGCAGTATGCCGGCCCAGGCCTCTATCAGTAGCAGGTACTGGCGCTTTCTAACCATGGTGCCTGGTTTGAGTTCTGTTGTCACTGGGGCTTGATGTTTAGCCAGCCTGGGGGGAGGGGGCTGTCTTCCACCCAGACCTCAGGGAATAATTGAGTTAGCTCTCTCATGTTCTTCCGGCCCACCCAATTCTTCCTTCGGAGGCTCATGCAACCTCCACTTATCTTGGGGTGGTACTGAGAGAGAGCAAATAAGTCAGAGTGCCCATCCGGAAGGTGGGCCTCTCCTCCGGGGAGAAAGTCACTTGTGCTCCTAATTTGGAGAGCAAGTCTCTTCTCAACAGGGGTACTGGGCACTCAGGAATGTAGAGGAATTCATAAATCACTTGGTGCCCCCCCATCTGACATTTTCTGGGCTGGGAAAACGATTTAATCATCTCTTCTCCTGATACCCCAGTTACAGCAGTAGTCTTTTTGGAGAGTGGTGCCATGGGTTTTGTTATTACTGACAGTTCTGCTCTTGTATCCACCATGAAGTCAATGTTTCGGTCCCCCACTTTTAAGGTTCCCATGGCGGGGACCTGATATCTCTGAGCCCCGGCAGCCCTATTTCATTTCCAAGTCAGCAAGCCCCACCACTGCGGGAGCTTCCTTTTCCTTCCTTGCCTTAGGGCATTCATTCTTCCAGTGGCCAAAACCTCAGCACCGTGCACACTGGTTTGGGTGTAATGGGGCCAGGCCTCCGTTGGGACCGGTTGAAGGACTGTCCTGTCCCTGGGGCAGAGGAGGTTTTCCGGAGGGCCCGAGATAGACTTTCCCAGAGCAGCAGCCAGCATTGCAAATCTCTTGTCTGTTCTCTTTCATTCCCTCCGGCTCTCTGGCAGAGCGCAGTTTCTGCTTAATTCCAACGTCTCCCTCCGCTTCCTGTCAGTACTCACCAGGAGAAGTGGGTATAGCTTGGGCGGTTTGGCTATCCTGGAAGTGCTGGCCAGAGGCTTCTGCCACTGGGATCGGAGCCCGCCGAGGTGGCGGCTCTACGACCTCCGGGAGAGCTGGCAGAGGAGCAGTGGCTGCTGCAGGAACTTCACCTGGCCCTGGATTGGGCATTAAGGCGGCCTCCAGTCCTGGTGGAGCACTGGGCTGGCAGGTGCATTATCATCCAGTATCGGGGAGGGGCAGGGCACCCTCATCCAAATCCTGCCAGATCCCGGAGGGAGAAGGGGGATCTGCACGGCCAAACCAGAACACCACGCGGTCCAAGACTGTTTCTCCCTTAAAGCCCGTTCTTCCTTGGTGCGCTTGATCTTGATCAGGTGCGATGAAAACACAGATGGGTTAAATATCCCATGTCCCAGGCTGTCTCCAGAAAAGCTAATTCATACTCACTTATGTATCCCCTTCCTTCTAGCCTGACAGTTCTGAGTGGGTCAAGAATTTCACAGCAGATGGGACACCTCCTGGGGGAGGGCAGAATACGAGCATACAAGGACCAGTTTCCTATCCTAAAAATCCCCTGGCGATCGCTGGTAATAATTTTCCCTGAGATGGCATGGACACACCTCCTAAATGACCTTTGCAAATTCCCTTCCTAAGCCCTAGCACGCTGGTTGACCTGTGTAGCAAGCAATCACCACCTGCCTATTCCAGGCCCCTGTGGGTCCGTGCTCCTTCTAGTCCCTCCCAGGGGCGCGATCAGGCCCCCTCTTCACCCTGCGGGGTGGGCTCCTCCTCACCTGAGCGCTCCGTTTCCCTGCTGCCGTCCGCTACCTGCTAATGTGAAAGGTCTGGGCGTTGAGAAGCAGAATCCTTCCAGAAGGGCAAGGTGCCTTCCTCTGTCTAGAAGATTCAAGCTGCAAGGCCTCGGAGTAGTCCCAAATGGGACTTGTCTCCTCAAAGTGAGGAGTTTCCCGGCCAAGTTTTTTTTTGTGAAAACCTTATATACCCTAAGTGTACTTGCTCAAACCCACCTCCCCAAATTCCTTGAAACTTGTCTGGACAAGGTGAAAGAGAGATATGATCAAAGTTAACCCGTGATTCATGTGTCACAAGACTAGATAAAGAGTGGACATTTATCAAGAGGCCTGTGGTCATATCCCGATAAACACAATAGAATTCACCACTTTGTTCTGTTACAGAGATAATTAGCATATTCTTTTAGGCAACGGAGAGTCCAAGTCCTGAGGCTCTTTTATCCGGGGGTCTGGTTTTCCATTGGTATGCCATTTCTATAGACACCGGGCACAAAGTTCAGAGTCCACTGGGAGGGTGACCATGTGTGTAGCCTAATGTTTGCAGCCTGGCCTCAGATGGAATCCAGCTCTTTCTGTTTCCTCCTTCAATGTCTTTCAACCATTTTATCCTCTGTCGTCCCCTTCTCCTCTGTAATGGCTCATAGAACTCAGAAAAGCACCTTACTTATATTTACTGATTTAATATAAAGGTTACAAATAAACTGCCAGATAAAGGGGTACTTTAAGTGAGGTCTGGAAGGATCCAGGCATAGGATTTTCTGTCCCTGTGGAGCTGGGGTGCCTCACCCTTCTGGCAGTTGCCAACCAGGAAGTTCCCAGAACCCTGTTGTTTAGGGTTTTTATGGAGATTCCATTGTGTGGGCATCATCGGCCACTGGTGCTTAACTCAGTTTCCAGTTCTTCTCCCTTTCCTAGAAGTCTGGAGGTAGGGCGGAAAATTCCAATCCTCTAATCACATGGTTGCTTCCTCTGGCAACCTGCCTCCATCCTGAAGCTGTATCTAGGGGCTCACCAAGAGTCCGTGTGTTAGCATAAATGCAGTTGGTTGAAAAGGAGTTTCGCGAATAACAAAAGATGCTCCTCTCACCTCACCATGCAGGAAATTCCAAGGGTTTTAGAAGCTCTTGCACCAGGAACCTAGGACAAAGACCAAATATGTATTTCTTATTATATCACAACATCACAGGGTCTTTGTAGGATTCTGGGCTTGGATGGGCTGGAGTTGTACCCTTGCCGTGAAATCTTGTGAGATGACAGAGGACCTTCCACTCTGAAACCTGAGATTTGGTGAAGCAGTTACTGATAAGGTGAAGGAAACCCCGGTGTGACCCAGGTAACAGCCTTAGAGGCACCACACTTGAACCTGGTAGAGTTTTTTAACAGGTTACTGTAAGGTCAGACCTCAGGGGCCATTGTTGGACTTCTCCTCCTCTTCCCTTTCCCACCAGCGGGAAAAAGTCCCGCTGGACTCTGACTATTGTGCTCTATTCTCTCATTCCCTCCCTCGCTACTGGAGTGTCCTGGTAGAAATCAACCCTCTCCTAACCTCCCCCTCCTAACCTCCTGTCCAGAAATAGCATTCTGCCCAGAAACAGCAAGAACTATTCCGCTGTGTCAGCACAACCTTGAGCAGATCAGGCAACCAACCCGGTCTTGCCCCCCGGCTAACTGACCTATGAGAGACCACCACTACAAATCTTGCCTAAAGTTATATAAGTTGCCTCTTGCCTTTGTTCGGAGAGGACTTCCCCGACCTCGACCTCGCTCTGTTAGGTCCGGGAATCCCACCCAGGGGCGCCTACCCATTAAAGCCTGTTACATTATCTATTTGGTGTCTGGGTTCTTTTATTTAACATCATTGGGCCGTTTGGACCTTACAGTTACCAAGCAGCAACCCAAAGGATTAGGACTTGACTTTAAAAAGTTATATATTTTAGCTCAGTACTACTTGCGCCTGGTACAAATGTCTAAATGTATAAAAATCTCCTTTTGCTTTCTCTTCCTTGTAACCTGGTTCAGCTCCTTAGAGCGGGTTAAAGTGTCTTATCCTTTTAGAGATGATGTGGCCATTTAAAATAGAAGTATATTTCCGCTCTGTTTTCCCCTCTGCATCCTCTCTTTGCCTGTATGCTTTTCATTAATCAGTGTGTCTTGGAGATCTTCTCATATCAGGACAGATGTCTGCCTCATTCTTTAACAGCTGTGTAGCATTCCATAGTTTTTTTTTTTTTTTTCTTTTTGCCATATGTTTATTGCAAAATATATCATCCAGAAGACTTTTTTTTTTTTGGCCATACCACTGGGCATGTGGGATCTTGGTTCCCTAAATAGGGATGGAACCCACATCCCCTGCATTGGAAATACACAGAGTCTTAAGCACCGGACCACCAGGGAACTCCCCAGAAGACATAGGTTAAACAAGTACACACACACACACAACAAAATAATAAAATGAACATATATGTTCCCTTCCTCCAAGTTAAGGAATAAAAGGTTATAGCCATAGAAGTCCCCTAAGTGCCCTTACCCCCACAACTATTCTGACTTTTGTAGTAATCATTCTTTTGATTTTCTCGATAGTTCTACCACTCACGAACAATTTCTAGATAATGTATTCTTTAGTTGTGCCTGGCTTTGAACACCATAGACCTGGAGTTGTACTGTAGTTTTCTGTGGCTCGCTTCGCCTTACATTTTGATTCACGTCCAGGAACATGTGTCACTCCTTTAGTTTTCGCTGCTATGCAACTTTCCCCTGAATGAATGCACTACACTGTGCCTGTCCTTTCTGCTGCCGGGAAGCCTGTCGGCCGCTCCCCTGTGTTTGCTCTTAGGAATAACCCTGTTAGGCGCATTCTTATGAGGTTTCTCCAAGTTGTAAACTAGAAGTGGAATCTCTGCCATGTCTAAGTCTTCCTGGTTATGCAAAACTCTATTCGAATGTGGTTGTACTAATTTATCCTTCTTCCCACCAGCAGTATAGAGCATTGTTTTCTGACCACCCGTGTGGCAGGAATTTGAACCACAAATCTGTGATGGTTGTCTTGTGATTGCAACTTCTTAGGGTGAGTTTGTTTTGATTCTCCAACTGCTCAGTGCCAAAGAGAGAGACACTTGATTTTTCGTGCAGGTAGCTTTTGGGAGTGAGGAGAAGTAGATCAGATTTATTTCTGCTTGACTCATTTTCTAAGGGAGCATCCTTGGAAGTCCCAGCTTCACTGGAGGTAAGGTCTTCTTTGACCTCCCACCTTGGGTGGGCTCTGGGCTCTGTGCTCTGTGCATGTGCCCTTTGAAATTTTGAAAGCTGAATCACAGGTTTACCTTGATTCTGCCAGTGTGCTCAGGGTAAAATATCAACGTTTACTTACCTGTCTGGGTTTCTGTCTGTTCAGATTTTGGTCCAAGTGGTGTTCCTTATGTTCTTGCTAACTTGTCTATGCTTTTAAGAAATAAAAATTAAATACATAATTAAATACATAAAGGTACACACGTATTTTATCTAGCATTTTAAGTTGTTTTTAGCAGGAGAGATGAATGGTTATCTAGCCCAGGTAGAAAATCTCTTGTTTAACTTTAAAGTAGTGCTTCTGAGATGGAGTCCCTAGGGATATGGTTTCCATTCTTGTGGGTCTTTGGGTTTCACATTTGAGAATAAGACCACCAGCATCACAGTGATATTTTGGAGGAGGTTTGGGCTGTTTCATCAGAATTGCAGTACATAGATGCTTGAGTCCGGCCAGGTAATCTGACTCACTCATTTCAAACTCACATGACACTGATTTGTCTGAGAGGCCACTTTGTGAGTTTATAATAGACAATGGAATCCCTGGGATCTGCCCCTCCTGGTTTTGTAGACATGAACCAGAGATCAAATTGTCAACATCCGCTGGATCACAGAAAAAGCAAGAGGATTCAGAAAAACATCCACTTCTGCTTCATTGACTACACTAAAACCTTTGACTGTGGATCACAACAATCTGTGGAAAATTCTTAAAGAGATGGGAATACCACCTTACCTGCCTGCTGAGAAACCTGGATGCAGGTCAAGAAGCAACAGTTAGAACCGGACATGGAACAACTGACTGGTTCCAAATCAGGAAAGGCGTAATGTCAAGTCAATCTGAAAAGGAAATCAACCCTGAATATTCATTGGAAGGACTGATACTGAAGCTCCAATACTTTGGCCACCTGAGGCCAAGAGTCGACTCATTGGAAAAGACCCCGATGCTGGGAAGGACTGAAGACAGGAGGAGAAGGGGACGACAGAGGGTGAGATGGTTGATGGCATCACTGACTCGATGGGCATGAGTTTGAGCAAGCTCCGGGAGTTGGTGATGGACAGGGAATCCTGGCCTGCTGAAGTCCATGGGGTTGCAAAGAGTCAGAAACGACTGAGCAACTGAACAGCACCATCTGTACCAGGTGGGTCTTGCCAGGGGCTGGGTCCACTCTAGCATTTACTATGTAGATAGAGTTGCTTTTGAGAGCAGAATAGCACAGTATTAATAGCACAGTGTATTCAGTGACTTTCGAAATGAAATTATCCTATTTCAGTCCCTGGTCCCCTTTGACTCTGGCTACAGATTTCCTACTTTCAGATAGGTCTTTTTCTAAATATTTTGACCTTTCAATTTCTGAAATTGCCCATGCTGCTGCTGCTGCTGCTAAGTTGCGTCAGTCGTGTCCGACTCTGTGTGACCCCATAGACAGCAGCCCAACAGGCTCTGCCGTCCCTGGGATTCTCCAGGCAAGAATACTGGAGTGGGTTGCCATTTCCTTCTCCAGTGCATGAAAGTGAAAAGTGAAAGTGAAGTCACTCAGTGATGTCCGACTCTTAGCGACCCCATGGACTGCAGCCTACCAGGCTCCTCCGTCCCTGGGATTCTCCAGGCAAGAGTACTGGAGTGGGGTGCCATTGCCTTCTCCGGAAATTGCCCATAGTTCACACATTTTTTGCATTCCTGGGGAGACTGAATATCCTGCTGTCATTCTGCAACTGCTAAATTGATCTTTCAGGCTGACCTGATTCTTGTTTGTTATTTCTTAAAAACCTTTTAATATTGTCCTTTTGTTGCCTGGGGCTTCCCTGATGGCTCAGACGGTAAAGAATTTGCTTGCAGTGCGGGATACCTGGGTTCAATCTCTGGGTCAGGAAGATCCCATGGAGAAGGAAATAGCAACCCACTCTAGTACTCTTGCCTGGAGAATTCCATGGACAGCCAGGCTACAGTCCATGCGGTCACAAAGTCAGACACGCCTGAGGGACTAACACACACTATGTTGTCTGGATACCAAAAAGGCTACTTATTTTTTTTTTTTTTATTGTGGTAAAATACACACAAACTTTACCCTCCCACCCATTTTTAAGAATAAAGTTCAGTGGTATTAAGTCCATTTCACATTGTTGTGCAACCAACCTCACAATCTCTCCCCATTAACTCTTTTCATCTTGTGAAACAGAAACTCTCTCCATTAAACAATAACTTTCATTTTCCCCTCCCTGCCAGGCCCTGACAACTATCATTATACTTTCTATCTTTTCATGTGCTCATTGGCCATTTATGCATCTGCTTTGAATAGATGTCTATCCAAGTCCTTTACCCCTTTTTGAATTGACTTGTTTTTTTTTTTGTCGTTGAGTTTTAGGAGTTCCTCTCTATATTCTGGTTGCATGTGTGCCCAGTCATATCTGACTCTTTGAGACCCCATGGATTGCAGCTTGCAGGCTCCTCTGTCCATGGAATATTCCTGGCAAAAATACTGGAGTGGGTTGCCGTTTCCTACTCCAGGGGATCTTCCTGACCCAGGGATCTAACCCACGTCTTCTGTGTCTCCTGCATTGGTAGGTGGATTCTTTACCACTGAGCCACCTGATTATTAACCCTTTATCAGATATATGATTTGCAAATATTGTCTACCTTTCTGTGGGTTGCCTTTTTCTTCTGTGAATAATGTCTTCTGATACACAAAATTTTAAAATTTTCATGAAGTTGAATTTGTTTTTTCTTTTGTTGTTTGTGAGTTTGTTGTCATATCAAAGAATCCAGTGTCCAAAGTCATGAAGTTTTGTCCTATTTTCTTCTAAGAGTTTTGTTGTTTCGGCTTTTACATTTAGGTCCTTGATCCCTATATGGTATGGGTAAGGGTCTAACTTCATCCTTTGGGTGGTGGATATCCAGTTTTCCTTACACTATTAGTTGAAAAGACTGTCCTTTCCCTGATTAACACTCTTGGGACATCCTTGTCAAAAATCATTTGACCATACATGTGAGAATTTAGTTCTGGGCTCTCTTTTCCCTTCCATTGATTGGTCTATATGTCTATCTTTGTGCCAATACCACCTATAGCTTTGCGATAGGCCAGTTTTATTCTTCTTTTTCAAGATTGTTTTGGCTATTTGTGGTCACTTGAGATACCATTAGGATGGGTTTTTCTGTTTTTTACCAAAAATTACGTCATTAGGACTTTGATAGGGATTGCTTTGAATATGTAGATTGCTTTGGGTGGTATTGACATTTTAACAAGATTAAGTCTTGAGGATGAGATGGTTGGGTGGCATCACCGACTCAGTGGACATAAGTTGAGCAAACTCTGGGAGACGGTGAAGGACAGGGAAGCCTGGTGTGTTGCTGTCCTTGGAGTCACAAAGAGTCGGACACAACTGAGGGACTGAACAATAACAAAAGTCTTTCAATCCATGAATGTGGGATGAGTTTCCACTTATTTATGTCTTCTTTAATTTCTTTCAGCAATGTTTTATAGTTTGCATTGTACCAGTCTTTCACCTCCTTGGTTAATTCCTAAGTGTTTTATTCTTCTGGATGCTATTGTAAATGGAATTGGTTTTGTAATTTTCTTTTTAGATTATTGATTGTTCATGTATACAAATACAACTGTCTTTTGTGTGCTGACTTTGTAACCTGATACTTTGCTGAATTCATTTATTAGATCTAACAGTTTTTTGGTAGAATCTTTTGAATTTTTGTATGTAAGATCATATCTGCAAACAGATCTTCTTCCTTTCCAATTTGGATGCCTTTAATTTTTCTTTCTTTCCTAAATGCTGTGGTTAGAACTCCTAGTAACTATGTGGAATAGGGTGGAGAAAGTGGCATCCTTCTTGATTTTAGGAAAAGCTTTAAGTCTTTCACCGTTGTGTGTTTAATTTGCTGTGGCTTTGTCATGAATAGATTTTATTATGTGGTGGTATTTTACTTCTATTACTATTTTGTTGAGTATTTTTTACTCTGAAAGGGTATTGAATTCTATTAAATGCTTTTTTGCATCAATTGAGATGATCTGATGGTTTTTCTACCTTTTTGTTAATGTGGCATATTACATTGATATATCTTTATATATGCTGAACCATCCTTACATTCCAGGAGTAAATCCTACTGTGTTCTGGTGTATAATCCTTTTAATATGCCTCTGAATTCTGTTTGCTAATATTTTTTGAGGATTTTTACCTCAGTGTTCATAAGGGATATTGATCTGTAGTTTTCTTTTCTTGTAGGGTCTTTTTCTGACTTTGTTTTTAGGATTGTGCTAGCAGATGGCAAGCCACTCCAGTACTCTTGCCTAGAAAATCCCATGGATGGAGGCCTGGTAGGCTGCAGTCCATGGGGCGCTAAGGGTCGGACACGACTGAGCGACTTCACTTTCACTTTTCGCTTTCACACATTGGAGAAGGAAATGGCAACCCACTCCAGTGTTCTTGCCTGGAGAATCCCAGGGACGGGGCAGCCTGGTGGGCTTCCGTCTATGGGGTCACACAGAGTCGGACACGACTGAAGTGACTTAGCAGCAGCAGCTTCATAGAATGAGTTAGGAAGTGTCCCCTCCTCTTCAATTTTTTGGAAAAGTTTTAGGAGGGTTAGTATTCCTTCATTACATGTTTGGTAGAATTCACCAATGAAGTCATCAGATCCAGGATTTTTTTTGTTGGAGATTTTTGAGTACTGAGTCAATCTCCTTGCTAGTTACTGGTCAGTGCAGATTTTCTATTTCTTTGTGATTTAATCTTGATGAGTTTATGTTTCTAGGAATTTGTCCCTGTCATCTAGGTGATTCAGTTTGTTGGTGTACTATTGTTCATAGTTATCTGTCACAATCCTCTTTATTTCTGTAGAATTGGTAGTAATGTCCCCCTTTTCATTTCTGATTTCAAATAATTTGAGTCTTACTTTTTCTCAGTTCATCTAGCTAAAGGTTTGTTAATTTTGTTGATCTTTTTCTAAGAAGCAACTTTTGGTTTCATTGATTTTCTTTATTGTTTTTCTGTTATCAATTTCATTTCTCTCTGCTCTTAATCTTTATTTTCTTCCTTTGTTGGCTTTGGGCTTAGCTGTCTTCTTCTTTTTTTTGTTCCATAAGTTATACAGTCAGAGAAGCCAATGGCAACCCACTCTGGTAACTCTTGCCTGGAAAATCCCATGGACGGAGGGGCCTGGTGGGCTGCAGTCAATAGGGTTGCTAAGAGTTGGACACAACTGAGCGACTTCACTTTCACTTTTCCCTTTCATGCATTGGAGAAGGAAATGGCAACCCACTCCAGTGTTCTTGCCTGGAGAATCTCAGGGACAGGGAGCCTGGTGGGCTGCCGTCTATGGGGTTGTACCGAGTCGAACACGACTGAAGCGACTTAGCAGCAAGTTATACAGTTAGGTTGTTGATTGAGGTCTTTGTTGTTTGTTTTTAATAATTCTGTTTATTTAGTTTTGGCTGTGCTGGGTCTTCCTTGCTGCGCTCGGGCTTTTCTCTCTTGGAGCAAGCAGGAGCTGCTCTTTGCTGCCGTGCACAGACTTCTCGTTGCGGTGTATTTTCTTAATGGAGAGCATGGGCTCCAGGGGCTTGGGCTTCATTGGTTTCAGTACGCGGTCTCAGTAGTTGTGGTTCCCAGGCTCAGTTGTTATGGTACACGGGCTTAGTTGCTTCGTGGCATATGGGATCTTCCTGGATCAGGGACTAAACCCAGGTCTCTTGCATTGGCAGCTGGATTCTCTGCCACTGAGCTACCAGGGAAGCTGGTCTGTCTTGTTTTTTAACAAAAGCATTTATAGCTGTACATTTCCCCCCTAGTACTGCTTTCACTGCATCAGATAAGTTTTGGTATGTCATGTTTTTGGTTTCATTTGTCTCTACGCATTTTATTTCCCTTGTGATTTCTTCTTTGAATAATGGATTGTTTAAAAGTATGTTGTTTAATTTCCATAAATTTGTGAGTTTCCCAGTTTCCCTTTTGTTGTTTTTAACTTCGTCTTGTTATGGTAGGAGAAAATAACTTTGTATGAGTTATTAACTGAGTATAAATTAGTTGAGACAATCAGTGTCATAATACATGGTGTGTCCTGGAAGCTGTCCCGTGTACATTTGAGGGAATGTGTGTTGCGTGGTTGTTGGGTAGTATGCTCTTTGCATCTCTTGGATCTGCCTGGTTTATTGTGTTGTGTCAGTCCTCCATTTCCTCTGTTTGGTTGGTTTATCTGTTGCTGATACTAAAGTCTCTGACTATTATTATAGAACTGTCTACGAACCTTTTCGGTTTTGTCAGTTTTTGCTTCGCATATTTTGATGGTCTCTTATTAGCTGTGTAAATGTTTACAATTGTTATATTTCCTTGCTATATTGAACTTTTTATTAACATATAATGTCCTTCTCTGTCTCTTTTAACTTTTCTTAAAATTTAGAGTCTGTTTTGTCTGATATTAGAATAGCTACTTCTGTTCTGTTTTGGTTACTGTGCATGAAATATCTTGTTCCCATCCTGTCACTCTCAACATGTTTATGTCTTTGGATCTCAAGGGACTCTTACAGGCCGCATACAGTTGGATCATGTGTTTTTATCCATTCTGCCAATTCCAGTCTTTTGATTGGAGAGTTTAATCCATGTACATTTACAGAAATTGCTGATAAGGCGGGGCCTAAGTTTCTATCACTGTGCTGTCTGTTCTCTATATGCCTTAGGCCTTTTTTGCCCCTCATTTCCTGTGTTACTGTTTTCTTTAGTATTTAGTAGCTTTTTGGTAGTGAAATGTTGAAATTCCTAACTCATTTGCTTTTGTGTATATTCTGTATCTATTTTCTTTATGGTTACCATGGAGATTACATTTAAAATCCTAAAGTTGTAACATTAATTTGAATTTATACCAGTTTAATTTCAATACCATACAAAAACTGCTCCTTTATAGGTCCCTTCCTACCACTTTTAGTTGGTTTGTCATAAGATTACATTTTTATATGTTGTGTGCCTGCAAACATAAACTAATAATTTTGTAATTGAATTTGCCTACTAAATTATGTAGAAAACAAGATTTGAAGTTACAAAGTTACAGTAATACAAGTTTTTTTTCAATAATAATTTTCTTTCTTAAAATGTATTACAGTTGACCCTTGAACAGTGCAGAGATTAATCCATGTGTAACTTAAAGCTGGCCCTTTGTATCTCTGGTTCCTTTGTATCTATGATTCAACCAACCGTGGACTGTGTAATATTGTAGTTTTTACTATTGAAAAATATTTTTATATAACTGGACCCATGCAGTTCAAACCCATGTTGTTCAGGGTCCATTGTAGTCTCTTAAATCATGTAGAAAAAGAATAGTTACAAACTAGTGTTACATTGGTACTAGATTTTATAATTGCCAGTGTTCTTAACTTTATTGAGATCTTGATTTCTTCATATGACTTTGAGTTACTGTCTAGTATACTTTTATTTATCCTTGTAGGATTTCCTTGAGCATTTCTTGCAAGGCAGCTCCAATGGTCACAGACTTCTTCAGCTTTCATTTATCTGGGAATATCTTAATTTCCCCCTCATTTTTTAAGGACAGTTTTGCTGGATATAGAATTTATGGTTGATAGGTTTGTTTTGGTTTTTTTTAGCTCTTTGAATGTATTGAACCACTGCCTTTTGGTGTCCAAAGTTTCTGTATGAGAAATCTGCAGTTAATTTTATTGATGATACTTTGTATGTGGCAGTTTGCATCTCTCTTGCTGCTTTCAGAGTTCTCTTTGCTTTTTGAAAGTTTGATTATAATGTGTCTTGATATGGGTCTCTTTGACTTCTTCATCTTATTTGGAGTTTGTTGAGCTTCTTGAATGTTTATGTTTTTCATCAAGTTTAGGACATTTACAGATATTATTTCCTCAGATGTTCTCTCTGTCCTTTTCTCTCTTTTCCTATTGGTATGCTTGATGGCGTCCCACAGGTTCCTTAGCCTCTGTTCACCTTTATTCAGTCTTTATTTATTTTTCCCATTCATCAGGCTTGATAATTTCCTTTGTTTTACCTTCAATTTCAGATTCTGTCCTCTGTCTGCTGAAATCAACTTTGGATTCCTCTAGTGAATTTTTCGTTTCAGTTATGGTGCTTTTCAACTCCAGACTTTTTTTGTTTGTTTCTTTTAAGTTTTCTGTCTTTCTTGATATGGTATTTTCATTTATTTCTTGGCTTTCTCCACACGTTCTGTTAGTTCTTTGAGCATCTTTAAGACACTTGTTTTAAAGTCTTTGTCTACTTTGTATGTACATATGTACATCTTTTTCAGGGACAGGTTTTATTAGTTTTTCCCCCTTTGAATGGGTCATACTTTCTTGTTTCTTTGTATGCCTTGTGATTTTTTTGTTGAACACCAGACAGTTGATTCTAATAATGTAGTAACTCTGGAAATCATTCTCTCCTTTTCCCGGGGTTTCCTGCTTTTATTAGTTTGATTGTTGTGGGCTGTCTCTGTGCCAAGCATCAGCCTTAGGTGTAAACCAAAGGTCTTTCCAGATATTTTCCCTGGAAAAGCCCTTTCCCTGGGCATGCACAATCACTTTCTATTTTTTTTCTGTATATTCAGTTTTAAAAATTTCCTAGTCTTAAATGTCTGGCTCCCAAAAGAAGAAAGAACCAAAAATGAAGTAGGAGAAAAGATGGTGCGGGCTCTTTAAAATTCCCTGGCAGTCATTTCAGCTGGAGGAGGAGGGGCTTGTAGCAGTGGGGCAGGGTTGGGGGGGAGTGGGGAGGTGGGATGCAACAGCAATGGCTGTCTGCTTCTTAGCCTGCACCTCTGTGATAAGAAGTAGCAATCGTAACTGTCATGTCCTCAGTATTTGTAGGACAGAGTGCTTTCTACCCACCCTGACTCCACAAGCTCTGTCAAGGTACAGCAAGAGCAATGGCACAGTTGCCTGCTTTTGGGGCGGGTAGATGCTCCTGTGCTGGGAGCTGAAATTCACCACAATTGGGCTTTCCTGATGGGTCAACAAAGACCAACATCTATTGGATTATAGAAAAGCTAGAGAATTCCAGAAAAACATCTGCTTCATTGATTACGCTTTAGCCTTGTCTTTGTGGATCGCAACAAACCGAAAAATTCTTAGAGAGTTGGGAATACCAGACCACCTTACCTGCCTCTTGCAAAACCTCTATGCAGGTCAAAAGCACCAGTTAGAACTGGACATGGAACACGGACTGGTTCCAAATTGGGAAAGGAATACTTCAAGGCTCTATGTTGTCACCCTGTTTATTTAATTTACATGCAGAGTACATCGTGAAATTCTGGGCTGGATGAAGCACAAGCTGAAATCAAGTTTGCCGGGAGAAATATCAATAACCTCAGATATGCAGATAACACCACCCTTATGGCAGAAAGAGAAGAGGAACTAAAGAGCCTCTTGATGAAGGTGAAAGAGAAGAGTGAAAAAGCTGGCTTAAAACTCAACATTCAAAAAACTTAAGATCATGGCATCCGGTCCCATAATTTCATGGCAAATAGATGGGATAAAAATGGAAACAGTGACAGACTTTTATTTTCTTGGGCTCCAAAATCACTGTGGAAAGTAGCTGCAGCCATGAAATTAAAGGACGCTTGTTCCTTAGAAGAAAACCAGTGACAAACGTAGACATCATGTTAAAAAGCAGAGACATTACTTTGCTGACAAATGTCTGTATAGTCAAAGCTGCCGTTTTTTTCAGTTGTCACATACAGATGTGAGAGCTGGACAACAAAAAAGGCTGAGTGCTGAAGAATGGATGCCTTCAAACTGTGGTGCTGGAGAAGACTCTTGAGAGTCCCTTGGACAGCAAGGAGATCCAACCAGTCAATCCTAAAGGAGATCAACCTTGAATATTCACTGGATACTGAAGCTGAAGCTCCAGTACTTTGGCCACCTGATGCAAAAAGCTGACTCATTGGAAAAGACCCTGATGTTGGGAAAAATTGAGGGCAGGAGAAGGGGGCAAGAGAGAATGAGATGGTTACGTGGACTCACTAATTCAGTCAGTGGACATGAGTTTGAGAAAACTCGGAGATAGTGAACAACAGGGAAGCCTGGCGCGCTGCAGTCTGTGGAGTCACAATGAGCTGGACATGATGAGCAACCGAACAGCAGCAGCAGGAGATTTGGTTGACCCCTGGGTCAGGAAGATCCCCTGGAGGAGGAAATGGTTACCCACTCCAATATTTTTGCCTGGAAAAAATCCATGGACAGAGGAGCCTGGTAGACTACAGTCCATGGGAGTCTCAAAGAGTCAGACATGACTGAGCAGCTAAGCACACATGCCGCACGCATATGATCAAGAGTCTAACCACAACTGACCAAATCTAACTGCAATTTACCCTGCATGTATACAAAATAAAATAAGTAGGAGGATCCTGGGACGGTTCCCATCTCTCACTAGTGTGTTCATAAGTATACAGGTATTATTTCCCACGTTTATATTACTTTCTGTAGAACTCCGTTTTATAATTACATAAAAAAGTTAAAAGACAACTTTCCTCTGAAATACCTGTTTTTTTTTCCACTTTCTCCTTTATTCATGCTCCTTTATCCGCCTCCCACTGTCTTCACATGAATTTTGCATTTTTTATTGCCTCAGTTCTATAAATTGCCTTCTGAGTTTAGCAGTTGTAGACATCACATTTCTGGCCTGTTGTGTGCTGTGGAGCGTTGCCTTTTTCAGTGTCATCAGCTGCCCTCTCCCTTGTCCTACCTGCAGAGGTCTCATTCCCCCTCTGGGCCTCAGCTCTCCAGCTCCCTCTCCTTTGGCAGGGAGATGCCCTGCAGTCTCTGCGCCCTGACGCTGTCCTGCCTCTTCCGTGGCTCTGTCCCTTCTCCAGGCGGTCCTCTCCGGCCCCTTTAATGTCTGCCTGTCATGCTGTGCTCCCTACATGCCATCAGTCTGTTCTTTGGGCCGTTTTAGACATGTATCCTCATGTTTGTTTTCATTTTCTTAGGCTTCTCCTTTCCTGTTTCTTCATGGAACTTTCTTCTGTTCTTTCTCTTAGTCCTAATTCTACAAACATTTCTATTTTTTCATGCTCTGGTTTCCTGCCTTCCTCACCACTCTTAAGTAGGTTTGACATCATCCAACTCTTTCAAGTGGGTAGAGCAGAACCCAAAGTTAGCACCCCAAATTCTATACTTTATTAAATGAACAGATGAACCTTTACTGAAAGCCTGTTGTGTGCTGGAGGTTGAGTAAGCACTTGCCCCGCCGTCAGTCCTTGTTTCATTTAGCCTCACAGCAGCATGAATGCACATAACAGCGTCATTGTTTTATCAGAGGACCTAAAAGGTCAGCCCGTGGAGTTTACCAGATTATCTGTAAACTCCATTCTGTTGGGTCGTGGGGACAGGAAGGAGTACAATCAAATGGTTTTCTATCCATGCTGTGGTTCTTCAAGTTTGTAGATCGTTGACAATGGCTTTTAAATTTCCGAGGCTTTCCTCTGCCAGCTAGCCCATTTCTGGATTGCTGTTACCTTCCACATCAGAGAATGAAAATGAAGGAGTACAGCGGTGTGATTGGGAGCCAAACTCTGGAGTGACTATAGGGTTCAAGTTCTTTACTAATTAAAGCATAACTAGGGAGGCCAGCCTGGATGGTTAAAATGTCTTTAAAAATGTCACATATGCATGAACGTTCATAGTAGCATTATTCATAATAGCCCCAAAGTGGAGACAACCTGGATGTTTGTCAGTTGATGAGTGGATAAACACAAATGTCTATCCAGGACTGATGGAACGGTATTCAGCCAGAAAAAGGAATGATACATGTTACAGCCATGGATGAACATGAAAACATGCTGCTACATTAAAGAGGTCAGACACAAAAGGCTACATACTGTGTGAAATCTGTATGAAATGTGCAGAATAGGCAAATTTATAGAGACAGCAAGTAGACTGGTGGCTGCTAGCAGGTGGGGAAGTGAGGAGAATGGGGTATTTGGTACCAGATTTCTCTGTGGGTGATGAATATGTTCTGGTTGCACAACCTTTTGAATATACTAAAAACCGCTGAGGTGTATGCTTTAAAGTGGAGTGACAGAAAACTAAGGAACAGTTCTGAAACTGAAAGTTTATTCCCATCACACCAGACTAGTCTGTCAGTGCACCTGTCCACTTTATGTATGCTTGTACTCACTTTTTATGTACATTTTCAGGCCCGCATGCTAAACAGTTCCCTTTGGTCCTGTACTGTCTCTGACCATTTCAATTTACCATGATTCAATACAATTAAAAAAAAAATTCTACTTCCCCTACCTTGTCAGGCACTTAAGAAGTATGCTATAAATATTTGTTGAATTACCTATCCTTGCTATTCCCACTTCATTACTGTGGGCAGTTGCAGGTTAGCTATAATTACCTATTGTTCCAGATTGTTTCAAAATATAATATTCCCTAAAGTACGCGCCTTTCAGGAAGAGCTCTGCACGTTACATTTGTATAACTGTGTATATACATTTTTTTCCTGGCTTGCCTTTTCTGTTCACAAAGGTAGTATCTAATGATAAGAAATTCATATCATGGTCTTGCCTGGACTGTGGCCTTTAGCTTTTAGAGGCCTCCAAACAATTCCATATATCTGCAGAGGAGCTGCTGCTTTTTAAAAAAATGTTATTTCTTTTTGGCTGTGCTGGGTCTTCATTGCTGTGCGGGCTTTTCTCTAGTTGCGGTGAGCCGGGCCTGCTCTCTCGCTGAGGTCCACAGGCTTCTCCTTGCAGTGGCTTCTGCTGTTGTGGAGCACGGGCTCTAGGTGCGTCAGCTTCAGTAGTTGAAGCACCCGAGCTCAGTAGTTGCGGCTCCTGGGCTCTAGAGCATGGACTTAGTAGTTGTAGCGCATGGGTTTAGTTGCTCCGCAGCATGTGGGATCTTTGTGGACCAGAGATCAAACCCGGGCCTCCTGCATTGGCAGGAGGAATCTTTACCACTGAGCCACCGGGGAAGCCCAGGAGCTTCGTTTTTGAAATCTCTTTGCCCTATAGTTCAGCTTTCATCATTTCCTGCCAAAACTTCTCAGTCACCTTCTTCAAGACAGGAGCCTAGGATGCATTGTGCCTCTTGTCCAAATAGCTCATCTATCTTGTTTGCAAAGAAGAAGGGAGAATAGTGTTAGCCGTTTGTTCTGCTAAGTCAACACCCCTTTAATTCCTAACTTTTTTCTTTCTGTCTCTCTCTCACTTTTTTTTTTGGCCTCGTCATTTTCTGAATTCCAAAACTGTGTGCTTTTCTATGACCCATTTAAAACCTTCATCTATGACATAGCTTTTGTGGAAAAGAAGCGGTAGATTTCTAAGACGTCTCCTTTTCCCTCTGTGCATGGCAGAGATGCTCACCGGTCTGCCTTCTTGTTGCTCGGTGGTAGCCGGTCCCCTTGCCCCGTTGCACTCATAGCCCAGCAACCTCGAGGTGAGACCTGGTAGCAGTGACTGGCCATTCTGTCTGTGAAGCTAATGCCATCAACCTGTGCCTTGCTTTTCTCTTGGGAGTTATTTTCCAGGAGTGAGGATGCTGGCATACTCTGCATCCTTGTCTGAAACGCCCTTTGTAGATAACAGCAAACTTGGGCAGGACAGTTCCTCAGAGCGAGGGGAGAGCCCAGGACCTGGAGTGAAACTGACAGGTCTCAGTGATGGAGAGGCCAGTGGCTCTCGGCTTCCTGTGGACGGTAAACGATTCATGCCCGTGTCGCCTGCAGCCAGGTGGGAATGTGGGCCAGAGACAGGAGGTGAAAGGGTAGAGCAAAGACCAGGCGTTTCTCTCTGGAGGTATAGATGCTAGGCCGGCAGAGCTGATGGCCATTGCTCTTCCTACCTGAGGTGGTGACCAAGAGAACGTTTTAATCGTAGGATGAAGCAGTTGTTTTTCGAATGAAAGTACATCTCTCTATAGCTGCCTCTTTGTCCTTCTTGTCATTATTTTGTTTATTTAGATTTCAAGCCCCAAAGTCTATTTCTGTCCTCTCCCCTCTGAGTTAAATTAATACTGTCTGAGGTCGTTTTTCTTCAGAAAGTCTGTTCTGGGATTGTAGACGCTGGGTGGGCTTTATGCAGATAAAAGGACCCCCAACCTCATTCACAAGCACAGAGAAATTATAATTAAGGAGATGGTGGGTTTCTTTTTTTTCCTATTTAACTGAGCTGGGGTTTAGGGAACAACCCCCTTTGTGAGTGATGTAGGGGGAGGTAACTTTCTCTTTGTGGAGCCTTGTCAGGCTAAAACTCTCAGAGTTCCTAAATGTGGGCAAAATGAGGTCAGAATTCTCGGGTGATTTATATCTGCGGTTTGATTTTTTTTTCCCCCTCATTTAGAACTAAATTTATATAAAAGAATACAACAGTGCAATAGTAATGGCAGCTCCATTCATTCCGCTCTGCTCTGCTCTCTTCTGGAGGTAGAAGGTGTTACCTTCAGGAAACTGGGGCTCCAGGGGGTGAACTACTTGCCCAAAGTTGTCCAGCCACGAAGCGGCAGAGCCCAGGTTCAGACTCGCCTCTCTGCCCATTACCCAAGCCGTGCCCTGGCGCTGGGCACTGCCAGCAGAACAAAGCACACCCTGCCGCAGCGTGCTGCACGTGGTATGTTTCCTTTGATCGTTGCTGTGGCTTGTGTCCTTCACAAAGCCTGTGGCTTCCTTTTATTTTCCCTCCCCCGATGCCCCAGCCTCTGAGGGATGCCTGGGGTCCTAAAGCAGGGTTTTCTGATCAGACATCTTGGTTCTCCTCTCTTTTACAAGATCATCCTTGGCCTCTGCTCTCTTTTGCTTTTGTTTCCTTTCTGGAATGCTTTAAGGCCCTAACAAAGATAATCCTGCGCAAGGGCTTGAAGAAATGGAGGGGAGAAATTTTCTTAGCCAGCTAGGTTCCTCATGGCCACAGTCCTCGATGCCCTGGGGCGTCTTCCTCAGAAGCAGAGGAGACAGGTGTATAAGTGGACGCAGGTGGGGGGCAGTCGTGCTGAGGACTCAGTACGAGGCACCCTGCCCACATTTCCTCTATCTCATTTCTCTGCACTGAGCAAAGTAAATATGAGCCCAAGGCCATTCCCTGAGGAGGTCGGAATTCTGACCCAGGAAGCAGGAAGACAGCCAGTTGGGCAAGGCGGCCTCCAGAAGGGTGGGGTGCAGATAGGAGGGACTCTGAGGGTCCCGGGACTGACAGGGAGCCGTTGCTTAGGGCGGCCCTGTGCCTTTTCTGAAGCTGGGAGACAGGCCTTCTGGTGACTGCCACTTTTATGCATGTGGTTTTAGGTCCATGCCGTTTCTGCTAGTCCCTTGTGCCTGTCCCAGCCCCATATTCCCAGACCTGGGGCTAACGGCCCTGCTGTTGTGCAGCCGGGCGCCTCTCTTCAGGGCGTCTCTTGAGCCAGCTGGGCTCATCTTATTGGCAGGTAGAGTCCGAGAGCACCTCTCCCTTGCGTTTCCCCGCCTCCCTCCCCTTCACTCTGCGCCCCAGCGAGGGGCCTAGGGGCTTGGGAGATCCTGGCTCCATGGTAAAATAAGCTTAGTTGTCCCTAATAATTTTGCATACACACCTTCTTTCTGCCTCTGCTGCTCTTGACTATTCCAGACAGAACCAGCCTCAATCCGAATTCATTCCCCACACAGTATTCATTCAACTAGCGCCAGGCACTGTGGTAACCTGCATCCTCACGGCTGTATCTGATGTGGTCAAACCAGTGTCACATGCGGATGTTTGGGTCACCTATCTGCCTTTGATCTAATGCCTGTTTTATAAACTCATTTTCCTTGTGAGTGACACAGTCCTTCCTCGCCAAAGGGCTGAGCCCTAGATTTCAGTTTTGACCTCAACTCAAGGGGGTGCAGGGACCAGGCTCCTCACTTTCAGGTCTCATTGTTTTCTCAGTGATGGGAGTTAGGACCTCCCTCCCCCTTCATCTGTTTCCTTTTCCTAGCAGTAATCCTCAGGATCGGCCCGTCCAGTCCACTGCCTCTGGCCAGGAGCCCATTGGGCTGTTGTTGCTACCTTGTTCCCCTACCCCACGCTCCTCCCCCCAGGCAGCAGATCTTCCTTCCTTCCCACCTTGTCCAACTCTTGGAGGTCTCTGGAGAGTCCCTGACTGCGCACAGGAAGACTCATCCAGGGTTCTAGAAAGATGCTCTTGAAGGGTGTGAGTGAAGAGAGAATCTGAAAATAGGAAAAGGGTCTCCATATATTTATCTGTTGAAGGGTTGCTGCTGCTGCTGCTGCTGCTAAGTTGCTTCAGTCGTGTCCAACTCTGTGCGACCCCATAGACAGCAGCCCACCAGGCTCCCCCATCCCTGGGATTCTCCAGGCAAGAACACTGGAGTGGGTTGCCATTTCTTCCTCCAGTGCATGAAAGTGAAAAGTGAAACTGAAGTCGCTTGGTCGTGTCCAACTCTTAGCGACCCCATGGACTGCAGCCCACCAGGATCCTCCGTCCATGGGATTTTCCAGGCAAGAGTATTGGAGTGGGGTGCCATTGCCTTCTCCAGTTGAAGGGTTAGCAGTTTTGTTTCTGTTTTGGCTGCACCCCATGTTAGCTGGGGCACACAGGATCTTCATTGTGCATGTGGGATCTAGTGTCTCAACCAGGAACAGAACCCAGGCCCCTGCATTGGGAGCGCAGAGTCTTAACTACCAGACCACCACGGAAGTCCTGCAATTCATTTATTTTACCTGGTGGCTTGAAACAGTCCACTTGGACCCATGATGCCAGCATTGTCTGAGTCTTTCCCAGGGACTCTCCTGAAGCTCTCTGGTTTCTGTGGGTGCTGAGCCCCATGTGGGTGCTGGAGGCTTGCGGGGCTCAGCCTCGCTCCTCTCTGACCTGCTGTGTTAGAGGCGCTTCTGGACGGGAGAGCTTCAGGAAGGAGACCCGAGCATTGCTCTCCTCCTGTCCTGGGCACTCTCCACGTGGCGGGGGCTCTGCTCAGAGGCTAGGATGAGCAGAACGTGTGGAGGCTTAGGGGGCGGGGAAGCCTTTTATTCACACTCTTTATTTGTTTGTTCTTTTGCCTCTCATCTTCTCACCCATCACATCTCTCCATCCCCGAAGAAGACTAGAAGTGTTAGCAGCAGAGCCGGCTCTCGTAGACTCAGGCCTGGTGGTTTATTGACCTCCCTTCTGCAGGAGCTGCAGGTGGAGACAGTAGTTTTGATTGCCTTCACGTGAATTTTCCTTTAATAGAGAAATACTCAGGAGGATGAAGGAAGATTTTATTTGCTGTTTTCCTTACCACCTAGAGAGCTCACGGGCTTTAGTGACTGGGACATTTTGACTCAAGAGTTTTCACAGGAGGCTGGGCTCTCAAAGGTGGATAGGAACACATGCTAACTTAGGGGCGAGCTGCCAGGACTCCAGTTTCTCCCCTTTCTGCAGCAGGAGGTCCTCAGACCGGCCCAGGCTCTAGGCAGCCCTTCCACCGACCTTCCCCACCGCCCACCCTGGGCTGTGAGTACCGCTGTTGCCTGGAAGGCCGAGGCGGCGGTGGACTTGGGGGCTGAGGTGCCCCAGGTCACCCAAGTTCAGGCCAAAAAATCATCCTTCGCTGGTTATACTGAATGCCAACAGCTTTCCAGACCCTTTCCCTTTGTCAGCAACTTCCTTATTTCAGAACAGTTGACATGCATTTATGTAGGTGTTCGATTACTCTGAAGCTTAGGTCTAGCTTAGGCAAAATACAGACATACCAGACAAAGCCTGAGAACAATGTACAAAGCAACAAACACATCACCCACTAGAAAATGTGATCAGTCCTCGCAGGCCTGGTTCCTGTTTTCCTTGGAGCTTACTTCTGGAATTTCAGACCTGACCTCTTTGCTTGCCTTATCAGTTTTCCACGTCCTGGAACTCCTTATCCCAGGTAGGAAAGGGGGAGAGGCCATCTCTGGAAATCTACACTGGTTTGAGTTGGCCTTTACTGTAAGCAGAGGACCCATTACCTTCCTCAGGGAGTCAGGGAGCTCATTTTACAGATGGTTTGCCCGAGGTCACAAAGAACCAGGCCTGGGATCCTGGTGCTCTGCCACCACGTCTCCCATACATTCAGAGTGCCATGTTTCTCTTCCTTCAGGGTTTATTTGTTCTCTAAACATTTAGCCAGTGCCTCCTGCCCGGGTTCCTGCCCTGCTGGGTTTGGGATGCCAAGATGAGTAAGCCATGGTCTCAGGCCTGGCTGTGCAGGGAGCTACTTGCTGCCCCTGACCAGCCACATCAGTTGGGGTGTCAGGCTCCACTTAACCATCTTTGGAGCACAGACTGCATGAATAAATGTGCTTGGCAACCAGCAGAACAAGTGTTCCATCCATAGCCATGAACCTGGCCTGCCCATTGCCAGGGAAAGACAGTGGGCTGTGTGGGATGGTGGGGGCACTCAGGAAGGATTCAGTGAGATCTGGGTGCCTTCCCTGGAAAGCGGGGCCCATGCACAGAAAGCCTGGGGGCTGACGGGAGAGCAAAGGAGGCGGTCTGGGCCCCTCAGAAAGCTCATTGGTTTTAGCCTGTCCCAGCGGCAGTAGAGGGAGTTCTAGTTGGTGGCTAAAAGCAGTGCTGGTTGAGGTGTTAGTTTAGGGGATAAGGAGAAGGAGCGACTGGAGCAGAGGTGGATGGGTGCTGGTCTGAGAGCATTTAGGGAGAGATTGAGCTGCTATGGGGAGGAAGGGTAGTTAGCACTTAGCTTGAAATGCTGAACGATGAAGCCATTGCTGGTGCCTAGGTGAGGGCCAAGAAAGGAGAGTGAGCTGAATCTGGGGTCTCGGTGGACCGGAACCGTCCTTCCCCCTCCCCTGTGTTCGCTCCTTGAGGTCAGGAAATCCCACCTGATCACTCACTGTACTGCTTTATTACGAGACATCAGTATATTTGTCATGGAAGCCTCAGAACCTGGCCGGTGCCTCTTGAAGAACTATTCCCCACGAGGCCAGCTGAGGCCTATTGCCCCTTTCCCAGCAGCCCCCATGGAGGGGAGGACCCCTGCACTGGGCCCTGAGTGGTCAGCAGCTAGCCCCAGCTGCAGGGGCCACTGTGTAGCTGAGAGACACTTGTTACCCAACCATTTACCGAGTGCTCACCCTCTTCTTGGCCCCCTGCTGCTTGCTGGAGTCATAGCAGGGAACCAGAAAGACGACCCTGATCTCCCGTCCTCAGGGAGACAGACAGAAGGCTGGCTACTGTGTAACTGCAGCCTGGATGTGAGAGTACCTTCACCCGAGAGGGCCAGGAGAAGCCTCCCCCGCAGTGCTGTTATCTGCTTCCCAGCAGGCAGCGGCTGGGTGCGGATCTTGGCAGAACACAGGAAACTGTGGGCAGGTTTCATGGCTCAAACTCTCAGTGAACCGGAGTGGGGGTGGGAGGAGCTATGGCAGCCACGCCCTCCTTGGCTGGAGCCACACCCCCTCTCTGTCTGGCGTGATTACGGATCTGCCTTCCAGGTGAGCCCCTTACCCCCGCAACCGCCGCGCACCCTAGGACCCCGGTTGGTACTGCTCCTAACCAGCCCACGGTATCATTGGCATGGTATCGGGTGAAGGTCCTTACATCAAGGCTGCAGTTACACAGCAACTGGCTTTCTGTCTGTCTCCCTGAGGACAGGAGATCAGGGTGTCTTTCTGGTTCCCTGCTGTGACTTCAGGGAGGAGCAAGGGGCCATTCCACCTGATGGCCTTCTCTGCTCCTTAACAGATTTTGAGATATTTGTCATGGAAGCCTTAGTACTTGGCCTAGTGCCTCTCGAGGAACTGTTCTCCATGAGGTAACATTCTGAACACAGATTGGGATCCACATCAGTCCCTTTGGGTGCTGTCAACCCTCTACCCTGTGCAGGGACAACCAGATGTCCTGTGGGGTTGTCCCTGGGCCTAAAGTCCGGTCTCCATTCCAGGAGGGCAGCTTACACTGCTGGCCACAGTATTTCTTATGTAGGATTGTGTTAGGTTGCATGGCCAAAATGGTGTTGACATTTTGAGTGACTCAAGTTTTTTATATAGATGTGGGCATTTCCCCTGTCCCCCTCCAAGTATTTGCCTGAGACTTCACGTATCCTAGGGCAGCCCTGTCCAGGGGCTTCCCCTCAGGGCTTCCAGCTCTGCCTAGCTGCCTGGATTTGAAAATAGGATAAGGGCCTATTGTTTGTCCCTTGGGTCTGAATGGCACTCTGTTTTCTTTTTTCAGCTCCCAGGCCAGCGGCTTTTCTGCCGCTGCAGTTGTAACAGTCTAGTCACAAATGAGAAATCCGTTCCCACCCTGACTTCACATTGTTTTACTGGGATCCTGGGAGGATAAGGCTTTGAGCCAACATGGAGTCTTGTGTTGGTCGCTGCTGGGTGGGAGCTGATAGCTCAGATGCTGAGAGGGGGGCCTTTCCTACCAAGAGACCTTAGTTTGGAGAAAGGAAAAGGGGGAAAACCCTTCTATTCACATTGACCTAAGGGGCTGGTTGGTAGGAATCCAGGCTAGCTCTGACTGGCAGGAAGGGGCTGTGGTGGGAATGCAGAGAATTGGTAGGAAGGCCCTCCCCGCCAGGTGAACTGAGACTGAGGCCAGCTGGGAGAGCCATGGTTATGCATTTGCTGCCCTCTTGTCTGTCTGCTTTGCCTCCTGCCATCCTTCCCCAGCTGCACGCGTCCTGCTTCACCCAATCTAGTGCTGAGCTGGAGAACAATCCTGAGACTGAAGGGGCCTCTTTTGCGTCGACAGCAAAGGAATGGAAAAGTGGTGTGGGGCCAAGAGAACACAAGCGGAGAGTTTGTCTATAAGACTCTGAAACCGCAGGAAGCGATCTGCTCAGCTGAAACTCTTTGGCCCTTTAAGCCTGTCAAATATAGGGTGCTGAGGTCAGCCCACCTGCCCTGACACAGTGCAGGAATCACAGCGCTGCACTCGCCTCCTCTACCTCCTCTGTCACAAAGTGAAGAATCCTGTTTGCTTGATTTTAAAGTTGTTTTTCCTTCTCTCCATCCACAGGGAGTGGCCTCCTAGACCTAGTTCCTCAAGTGGGGTCCCTGGATCCCCGCAGGTCCTCAGAGGGGCCCCTGAGCCAGATTTTCGTATAATACTAGGAAATGACTTGCCTTTTTCACTGTGTTCACTTTTGCACCAATGGTGCATAAGAAATGGAGGGCAAATGGCTGGCGGTTTCAGAGGAATTGGAGTGGATCTCTTCACCTCCACACACTTGCAGTTCAAAAGAGCCAGCTTATGGGACTTCCCTGGCGATCCAGTGGTTAAGGCTTTGCATTTTCAATGCAGAAGACACGGGTTTGATTGCTGGTCAGAGAACTAAGATCCCACATGCAATGTGGCGTGGCCAAAAAAAAACCCAGCTTCAGTTAAGACTGGTCTTGATGAAGTAGTAAAGTGAACACATTTTATTAACTCTGTATGCTTGTGTGCAGGTCTTTGACATTCTGTGTGTTGAGATGGGAAGTAAATGAACTGTATTGGTTGGCTCGAGGGAAAGCACTTCTGGGATTTTTGAGTTACAAGCTGAACTCAAAAACCCCTTTTTCCAGGAGATGCTATTTTTACTTGCAAATAACTAGTAGCCATGGTTATTCAGATTTGGGTACCTGACAAACTTTCTCTTGAAAATGAATGTAGTGAGCCTGTTGCTTCAAAGAAAACAACTAACAGTATTTGTTGCCAATGGTAAAATTAGAACTTTCAAGCCAAAATTAGAATTTTGGAAAGCTTATATCCATCCTCTTGAGCTTGACAGCTTCTCAATACTTAAAAGTTTTCTGATGAGATTGGTGATATGACACCTATGACATCTTGGCATTTTATTATAAAGTGTGTCAACATCTTGACGATCAGCATAATTCAGTAAACTGATATTTTCCAAATGACCAGGGTATGAAGTTACAAAATCATGTTGGGAAGAGGCCCACTTGGAATTTAAGAAAGGCCATTGGGTTTTAACATAACAGTAAAGTTCATAGGGTTTCAGATTTCACACTGTAATTTAGTATTTGTCAAGTTTTGATATAGTACCAAACAGTGGTATCCACAATTGTCTGAAAAAGCTATGAAAATATTGCCCTTGTTGTTGTTCAGTCGCTCAGTCGTGTCCGACTCTTTGCGACCCCATAGACTGCAGCACGCCAGGCTTCCCTGTCCTTCACCATCTCCCAGAGCTTGCTCAAACTCACGTCCATCGAGTTGGCGATGCCATCCAACCGTCTCATCCTCTGTCATCCCTTTCTCCTGCCTTCAATCGTTCCCAGCATCAGGATCATTTCTAATGAGTTGGTTCATTATCCATAGTCAGTGAAGCATAAGTAGATGCTTTTTCTATGATCCAATGGATGTTGGCAATTTGATCTCTGATTCCTCTGCCTTTTCTAAATCCAGCTTGAACACCTGGGAGTTCTCAGTTCACTTTCTGTTGAAGCCTAGCTTGGAGAATTTTGAGCATTACCTTTCTAGTATGTGAAATGAGTACAATTGTACCATAGTTTGAGCATTCTTTAGCATTGCTTTTCTTTGGGATTGGAATGAAAACTGACCTTTTCCAGTCCCGTGACCACTGCTGAGTTTTCCAAATTTGCTGGCTTGTTGAGTGTAGCATCTTCACGGCATCATCTTTTACAATTTGACATAACTCAGCTGGAATTCCATCACCTCCACTATCTTTGTTTACAGTGATGCTTCCTGAAGCCCACTTGACTTTGTACTCCAAGATGTCTGGCTCTAGGTGAGTGATCATACCATTGTGGTTATCTGGGTCATGAGGATCTTTTTTGTATAGTTATTCTGTGTGTTCTTACCACTTCTTAATCTCTTCTGCTTCTGTTAGGTCCATCTTTGCATGAAGTGTTCCCTTGGTATCTCTAATTTTCAAGAAGAGATGTCTAGTCTTTCCCATTCTATTGTTTTCCTCTATTTCTTTGCATTGTTCACTTAGGAAGGCTTTCTTATCTATCTTTGTTATTCTTTGAAACTCTGTATTCAGATGGATATGTCTTTCCTTTTCTCCTTTGCCTTTTGCTTCTTTCTTTTCTCAGCTATTTGTAAGGCCCTCTCAGACAACCATTTTGCCTTTTTGCATTTCTTTTTCTTGGGAATGGTTTTGATCACCACCTCCTGTACAATGTTATGAACCTCTGTCGATAGTTCTTCAGGCACTCTATCATATCTAATCTCTTGAATCGATTTGACACTTCGCTGTATAATCGTAAGGGATTTGATTTAGTTCATACCTGAATGGGCTAGTAGTTTTCCCTACTTTCTTCAATTTAAGCCTGAATTTTGCAATAACGAGTTCATGATCTGAGCCACAGTCAGCTCCCAATCTCGTTTTTGCTGACTGTATAGAGTTTCTCCATCTTCAGCTACAAAGAATATAATCAGTATGATTTCAGTCTGATTTCACCAGTGTTGACTATCTGGTGATATCCATGTGTAGAGTCGTCTCTTGTGTTGTTGGAAGAGGGTGTTTGCTTGAGTAGTGTGTTCTCTTGGCAAAAACTCTGTTAGTCTTTGCCCTGCTTCATTTTGTACTCCAAGGCCAAACTTGCCTGTTACACCAGGTATGTCTTGACTTCCTGCTTCTGCATTCCAGTTCCCTTTTATGAAAAGGACATCGTTTTTTGATGTTAGTTCTAGAATATGAAAATATTATTTCCTAAAAAAGGAAATTACTCCTATTTGCATTTTCTTAAGACTAATTATATTAAGCATCTTTTCTTATGCTTCCCGCCCATTTGCATGTCTTCTTTGGGGAAATGTGTATTCAAATCTGTTGCCCATTTTTAGTTGTGTTGTTTTTGTTTTGAGTTATGAGAGTTCTTTATATATCCTGGATGTTAGAACTGTATCAGATCATATGATTTATAAAACTATTCTCCCATTCTGTGGTTTGTCTTTTTCACTTTCTTGGTGAGGTCCTTGAAAGCACAAAAGTTTCATTTTGGTAAAGCCAGTTTATATATATATATTTTTTTGATTGCTTGTGCTTTTGCTGTCATAGCTAAGAAATGATTGCTTAATCCAAAGCCACGAGGATTTATATTTTATTCTAAGATTTTTACAGTTGTAGACCTTAAATGTAAGTCTTGGATTCATTTTGTGTGCATTTCTGTAGATGGTGTGAGACAGGGGTGCAGTCTCATTCTTTTGCATCTGTATGTCTAGGTGTTCTCTAGCACCATTTGTTGAATTGTCTTGATACCCTGTTGAAGATTGACTGACTGTAAATGTGAGACTTTTCTGGACCCTCATTTCTCTTCCCTGATCTGTCCATCCATATCCCAGTACCACAGGTTTCGATTACTGTAACCTCATAGTGGGTTTTGCAGTTGGCAAGTGTGAGTCCTTCAATTGTGTGCTTTTTCATTATTATTATTTTTTTTTTTGGCTGTTCTAGTTCCTTTGCATTTAAATGTGGATTTTAATTTTTTAAAGAGTTTTTTTTAAATAAAATCTTAAAAGATGATGCTGTGAAAGTGCTGCACCAATATGCCAGCAAATTTGGAAAAGTCAGTAATGGCCACCGGACTGGGAAAGGTCAATTTTCATCCCAATCCCAAAGAAAGGCAATACCAAAGAATGTTCAAACTACCATACAGTTGCTCTCATTTCACATGATAGCAGGGTAATACTAAAAATCCTTCAAATTAGATGTCAACAGTACATGAACTGAGAACTACCAGATGTACAAGCTGAATTTAGAAAGCGCAGAGGAGCCAGAGATCAAATTGCCAAGATCTGTTGGATCATAGAAAAATCAAGGGAATCACAGAAAATCATCTACTTCTATTTCATTGACTATGCTAAAGCATTAAACAGTGTGGATCACAACAAACTGGAAAATTCTTCAGGAGGTCTGGTATCCCCATCTCTTTATCTGTCTCCTGAGAAACCTGTATGCAGTTCAAGAAGCAACAGTTAGAACCAGACATAGAACAATGGACTGGTTCCAAATTGGGAAAGGAGTACATCAAATCTCTATATTGTCTCCCTGCTTATTTAACTTCTATGCAGAATACATCATGCAAAATGCTGGGCTGGATGAATCACAAGCTGGAATCAAGATTGCTGGGAGAAATATCAACAACCTCAGAAATGCAGGTGATACCTCTCTAATGGCATCAAGCAAAGAGGAGCTAAAGAGACTCTTGATGAGGGTGAAAGGAGAGTGAAAAAGCTGGCTTAAAACTCAAGATTCAAAAAACTGAGATCATGGCAACCAGTCCATCACTTCATGGCAAAAAGATGGGGGAAAAGTGGAAACAGTGGCACATTTTATTTTCTTGGGCTCCAAAATCACTGCAGGTGGTGACTTCAGCCATGAAATTCTTGCTCCTTGGAAGAAAAGCTATGACAAACCCAGACAATGTATTAAAAAGTAGAGACATTACTTTGCTGACAAAGGTCTGTATAGTTCTTTGGTTTTTCCAGTGGTCATGTATGGATGTGAGAGTTGGACAATCAAGAAGGCTGAGCATCAAAGAATTGATGTTTTTGAACTGTGGTGTTGGAGAAGACTCTTGAGAGTCCCTTGGACTGCAAGGAGAACAAACCGGTCAATCCTAAAGGAAATCAACTCTAAATATTCATTGGAAGGACTAATGCTGAAGCTGAAGCTCCAATATTTTGGCCACCTGATTTGAAGAGCTGACTCACTGGAAAAGACCCTGATGTTGGGAGAAATTGAGGGCAGGAGAAGAGGGCAACAGAGGATGAGATGGTTGGATGGCATCACTGACTCAACAGACATGAGTTTGAGCACTTGGGGAGATAGTGAAGGATAGGGAAGCCTGGCATGCTGCAGTCCATGGGGTCATAAAGAGTCAGAACAACAACAATTAGAAACTGAACAACAACAATTTTTTTAAAGACTTGATTTGAATTTGTTACAGTATTGTTTTTGTTTTTTATGTTTTGGTTTTTCGGCCAAGCAGCATGTGGGATCCTAGTTCCCCAACCAGGGATCAGACTCTTTCACTCCCTGTGTTGGAAGGTGACGTCTTAACCACTGGACCACCAGGGAAGTCCCCTCATGTGGATTTTCAAATCATCTTGTCGATTTCCAATAAAGTCAGCTGTGGTTTTTGATAGAGATGGCAGGCATTGAAACTGTAGATCAATTGTGGGAGATTTGCCATTTTAACACTTAAGCCTTTGATCCATGAACATGAGGAGTTTTTCCTTTTGATTAGGTCTCTATAGCCTTTCAATGATACTTTTTTAGTTTTCAGCAAACCAGCCTGTGTTTCTCGCATTAAATAAATTTGTTCCTCTGAATTTTATTCTGTTTGACACTTGTCTCACTGTGTATTGCTTTACCTTTATCTTGTTTACCCCTCATCCCCACTCTCCTCTCAACTAGGCTGAGTCTCCATAGGACCTGGCACTTGGGTAGCACAGTGCACTGCAGTAAAGGTTTTGTGGTTTGTTATTTTTTAAAATCCACACTGCCTTTGTGAAGGAGGCGTGGTTATTACTACCCCTGGCCTGATTGGTTGAAGAAACTGTAGTCCTGTATGCAAAGTGATTCTCAGCCCAGCACTGTTAACAGTAGCAGAGGGAGGCCCAGGGTTTTTCTGACTCACAGCTCCTTCCAGTCGTCATCCTGCATGAGACTGATGCTCTGTTCTTGGCTTCCAGGCTTGTTTCCATGTCACTGCCTCTTTTATCTTGAGCCCCAGGACGTGATGAGAAGAGAGAAGGATTAACTCTGATATTACAAGGACTGACCCTTGGGATCACTTTTCTGGGCATCTCTAATGTGCCACGCTCTCCAGGCATTTCAAAAACCCATGACCTCATTGAGGTCTCAGAGCAGCTTTATAAGATGACTCAGAATATTCTGCGTTTTATAGGTGAGGAAACTAAGGTTTGAAGGGTCATGTCAACTTTTAAGTCAAAGCGGGAATTACATGCTGGAGCTGCAGCTCAGCATAGTTCCCAGAGCTCAGGGTGCTGCGCTGGGTGAGGGGAGGTATGGTTCTGGACGGTGTGTGCTGTGGAGGAGGAAGAGAATGCGGGTTTCGTGGAAATTGTGAGGCTCTTTAACACTAGTGTTGGGTTAGGTCAATTCAGAAATATTTGCTCATTGGCCTAGAACTGACATCTTAAAGTGGTGGCTCTGTAGAATCCTTCTGAGGGTGATAAGAGCTCACAGAGGCCTGGAAACAGCCCCCGGGAGCTTATGCCCTGTGGCGTAATCCTCTGGCGATTAAAGCTGATGGTGTAGGTCTTGCCTCTGCCTTCTGCACGGTGAATTCTTAAAGTGCAGGGGTCATCGCCTTCTAACTTGGTTTCTCCGTAGCACGCAGCACTGTTTGTTACCTGGTGGGCATTCCTTATAAGTTCTTTTTTTTTCTTCCAAACTTTAAACTTTTTGTTTTGTGTGGGGGTATAGCCAATTAACTATGTCCTGGTAGTTTTAGGTGAACAGCAAAGGGACTCACATGTATCCGTCCTCTCCCACACTTCCCACCCATCCAAGCTGCCACGTAACAGTGAGCAGAGTTCCCTGGGCTATCCAGCAGGTCCTTGTTGTTATCCGTTTTGAAAATAGCAGTGTGTCCATGACCTGACCTTCCTCTTTGAATAAATGGAAGACAGTCTGTCTGCTTGCTTTTGCTCCATAGAAGTCACAGACTCGCAGTGCCTCTGGCTGCATTTGGTAGAGAACAGGGGACCAAGGCGATTAGCCCAGCTGCTCTGGTGGTACAAGACAAGAGGCTTGGGACGGAGGCAGGATCTGCCTCTCGTTGCCCACCTTTCCCCATCCACAGAGCCGAGTGCAGACCAATGTCTCTCCTCTGTAGAGTCCCTGATGGGAAGTCTGTCTGTCACACCTATGGTCAACAGTGTTTCCATATCTGAGCAACCCTTCTGAACCAGAGCAGCAGTGAGTAACTTTGCCATCAGTTCGCCTGAGGCAGCCCTTTCCTCCCCGCCTCCACTCCTGTTTCCTAAGGTAAAAAAAACAGCCATGCAGAAGCAGTAATTGGTGGCCTGGGTGGTGTTTCACAACTGCATAGGAAGTTAGTTGCCGCAATTTCCAATGCTGGAAGTTCTGTTCCGCTTAGACTGAAAATGGCAGGAAGGATGATTTCGTGTCTCTGAGGTGCAGGTGAGGGGTGGGGAGCCTGCCTTTCTCTCCAGCCTTGTGGTGGCAACTGGTGTCCCAGCCGCACCAAGCCTTGCGTGGCTTGTGAACTCGTAAAGCTCGGTGGCCTCCCTGTCACAACACCCCGTCTTCCTGGAACACTTCTTCCTGCTTCCCTGCCAGGCCACCTGTCAGCCTCTTCCTTATCCTCCAGGGTTATCTCTGGATCCCTTTCCTGCTGCTGTTGAATAGAACGTGGCTGTTCATAATAACCAGGAGAATCCCACGGACGGAGGAGCCTGGTAGGCAACAGTCCACGGGGTCGCAAAGAGTCAGACACGACTGAGCGACTTCACTTTCACTTGATCCCCCACAAACAACTGTGCAAGGTGTGTGTTGTTAATCCCCATTTTACAGATGATGAACCATTTTTCTGTTCCCCGACATAGCCTTTCACTGGAATGTCATTCTGGCGTCATTTCCTAGGGTCTCCAGCTGCCTATAATTTGCAGGGTTTAGGAGTGGTTCTCACCCTGCCTTGGTGGGCCGGAGGGGAGTCACAAGGCTACTGGCGAAAGATGGAGAAGAGGTGGAAACAGAAGTACCTGTGCGGGTCAGGATCTGGATCCTAGAGGAGTGAGCAAGCTCCCTGCCTGACTGTGCGTTCACTTAATTTGTGGGCTTCCGGAGGCTCCTGTGATGTGGACCTCTGCCTGACTTAGGGCCAGGCACACCCCCATTTCATTGGCAGGCTCAGCAGACCAACTTGACGGGGCACCACTTGCCATGTCAGGCGGACACGTGGAGCCAGAGAAAGCCCTCTCTGACTAATTAACCTTGGGTTCTGGACACTAAGCAAAGTGTTAGGACAGTGAGTTATTGACTGCTTCCTCCAAGAACGTGTCAGGGCTGAGGCTGGTTTGTCTTTTGTTTTGGTGGTAGCGGGTGGTGCCCAGTGGGTGGGCGCTCTGTTCCTCTTCTTGATTGGCCTGGTCTTTGGGAGAACAGTACCTTAAGTGAACTGGTCTGGGTTGGCTCACTAGTGTGGGCAAGCATTTTAAAACCTTGCTAAGGAAGTTCTTTGGTGGTCTAGTGGTTAGGATTCGGCGCTTTCACTGCCAAATTCAATCCCTGGTTGGAGGCAAGCTGCACAGTGTGGCCAAAAATTAAGTGAAAAAATAAAGCCCTTGCTAATGAAGTCATACCAGGTCAACAGCCCACAAGGGCCAATAGGTGACATATGCCCTTGTGAGGAATCCAGTCTCCTGGCCCCATGATGTCGCCTGTTCCCCGAGTACAGCCTGAGACATCCTGAGGACTCAGCAGGAGGAGGACACTAGATGCCTCGTTTTTTCTCTCCCATTGGATCCTCTGCTCCTTTTCTTAGGCCAGAAGATCTCTCCCTCCCTGACCTGCTCCTCCGCCCCCTGTAAAACCCAAACACACTGCCCTTTAATCCTTCCGCCAGAACCCTCGGGCAGCGGCTTTTCACTGCCTCCTCCCAGCTCACCCCTGACCTGATTTTGTGTTTTTTGCCTTTTCTCAAACAGTCTGTTCAAGGTCTAGTCCTGAGTTGGAGATTGGCTCACAAGCAGCCTCTCTCTCCCCTGAGCCGTAAGGGAGGGGGCAATTCTGGAAAGTCACTGACAGAGGCTTAACCCAGAACGTCACTTATAAACAGGCAGCCGGCAGAGGGCCCAGACTTGGGTGTTCGTTCCGGCACTGAGGACAGCGTGGCCTCCCTGGGCCCTGCAGACCAGCTGCCACGGTAAGGGGACCACCTTCAGCACCTCCAGGTTGCCCTCCTTGGGGGGGGTCGTGCATGCACTGTGGCTGCCGTTTCTCCTCTCTGGAAGTTGGTAGCCTTCTCATACTTGGGAAAGGAGATGGCAGGGGGATTCTGGGGCACGCTCACGGGCTGGTGGGGACACTGGTCAGGGGTGGGCAAAACCGAGGAGCCCGAGGAAGACAAACCCTACCTGACAGTCAAAAGGGCTTCTGCCTAAGACCTGGGGACAGAGGAAGATGGGCCGTCGGTCCTGGAGCTCTGGGCCAGAATGCCTTTGTGTGGTGGCAACATTTAGGGGAAAGGCCACCTGGTTCCTTTGCCTGGGGTCCCTTGTGGAGATGGTGCAGCTGGTGGCAGTCATGGGGAGCGTCTGCTCTGAGCACAGCACCAGGCCAGGGGCCTGAAGCAGACACGTGCTGAGATGCACGTCCTTGGCTCACTCGGGTCTGGATGAAGTGCACTGGAGCCCCCGAGCCGGAAGGCCTGACTCTCCCTTAGGAGCCTGGGAAAGATCAGCTCTGCTCCGGACATGAGTCTGTGATTGTATCCTAGACAGCAGTGAATGGAAAGCAGGCGGCACCACCTCCTGGGAGGCCAGCTTTCTGGCATTTGAGCAGACTCACAGTTCAGGTGTAAGCAGGGAGGACTTCTCCCATTTGCTTAGAAGAAAACCTTTCCCTCAGTTTACAGGGAGGAAAAACAGATACGGGTCCCAGATGGCTTCTGGTTCTTATCTTCAACTGCAAACAGGCCAAACTCTCCTCCAGGTCACAGGATAAAGATTCAAGGAGAAGGGAGAGACTGGCTGTGTGTGGTGTGTCTGTGTTTCAAGGAATAGATGAAGTTTGTCTCAAACGTCCCAGGAGCAGAAGTTGATAAGGAATGTGCCTTTTCTCCCTAGTGTCTCGGAGAAGGTAATGGCAAGCCACTCCAGTACTCTTGCCTAGAAAATCCCGTGGATGGAGCAGCCTGGTAGGCTGCAGTCCGTGGGGTCGCTAAGGGTCAGACACGACTGAGCGACTTTACTTTCACTTTTCACTTTCACACATTGGAGAAGGAAATGGCAACCCACTCCAGTGTTCTTGCCTGGAGAATCCCAGGGACGGGGGAGCCTGGTGGGCTTCCATCTATGGGGTCACACAGAGTCGGACACGACTGAAGTGACTTAGCAGCAGCAGCAGCAGTCCTGGACCAGGGATGAAGGGATGTGGTTCCTCTGACTTTATTCTCGGTCAGGCAAGAGACGCCTGTCATGAGGAGGAAGTCAGAGACGAGGCCGTCAGTACTTACTAATCTGGATGGGTCTGGAACTATCTTGTTTGTGTACTTGGTCTCCTCCTAACTGGATGAAGCGTCAGTTTCACGAGGGCAGGGACTTCTCTCTGTCCGAGTGCCTAGTGATACCTGGCGTGTTACAAACGCTCGATCGATAGCGAATGAATGAATGAGTGCCTTTTCTTTGCTTCCCGTTTCCCTGAACCTCTCCAACTTCATTTTCTGTTGATTCCATACCAGACTTTTCACTCGATCAGCATCTACTTGGTGACGCCTGACCCTGACCCTAAACTAGTCAGGCTTGCAGGGAGAGGAGCCCCAGCCTCTCACTGCCCATCTGCCTGCCAGCACCCCATGTGCCAGGTGTTGCAACCTGCCAGGATCTCTCAAGTGGATCCTTCCTCTGAGCACGAGTCAAATCCCCTCCCCCGTGACACCGTACCCAGCTCTCCTCAGCTGCCTTCCGCCATATCCTTTGCGTATGCTGCTGCTGCTGCTGCTGCTAAGTCACTTCAGTCGTGTCCGACTCTGTGTGACCCCATAGACGGAAGCCCACCAGGCTCCCCCATCCCTGGGATTCTCCAGGCAAGAACACTGGAGTGGGTTGCCATTTCCTTCTCCAGGTGTTAAATAGTTCTTATATTTCAAATGTACTGCTCATGTCTCCTCGCCAGACAGAAAGTTTCTTGAAGACACAGGTCATGTTCTATATTATCCTCTGTCCATCAAGTATGTGTTACAGGCAATCGGTGCTTGAATAACACTTGATGGCTCTCATTGTATGAAATCTAATCATTGAGGACGTTTTGCAGTTTACAGTTTATGAAACCGAAGGGATGGTCTGCAGTTTCACATACAACAGGTCACTCACTTGTCAGCCCTCTGTGGTGAGCAGATTGTTGCTCTTCAGTCGTGACCGACTTTTTGTGACCCCACGGACTGCAGCATGCCAGGCTTCCCTGTCCTTCACCATCTCCCAGAGCTTGCTCAAACTCATGTCCATTGAGTCAATGATGCCATCCAACCATCTCATCCTCTGTCATCCCCTTCTCCCCCTGACTTCAGTCTTTTCCGGCATCAGGGTCTTTTATGTGAGTCTGCTCTTCGTTGGGCAGGTAAGCCTGCTTTATAGGTGGGTTGACAGGTATGAACTGCTTTTCATTCATAACACATCTGACATTGAATATGTGGGTTTCCCCCGTACTAACCAATTCTCCAGTTCTCTGCAGACATCAGCTAGGTATCCTCCCATTCAGTTCAGTCCTGACATGGAATCAGTTCTGACACTGAGAGCTAGTGCAGGTGCCACACGTGAAGGACTCAGTCCCACATGAGAGCCCCTGCTTCAGATGCTGATCATAAGACCTGGCCTCCTGGACTTCCAGCCAGCCAGCTGTGCATTAGATTCCCCTGACTCCTCCTCAGATTTCATAATTTGCTAGAACTGCTCACAGAATTGAGAGAAGTACTTTGCTATTAGCAGTTTTCCTATAAAGGATACCGTGAACAGTCAGATAAAGAGCTAGACAGGACATATATAGGGCAAGATCTGAAAGGATCCGGGGTGCAGGGGCTTCTGTCCCCACGGATGGGGGTGCACCATCTCTTGGCACATGGGTGGATTCACCAACCTGGAAGTTCTCTGAAGTCCATCGCTTGGAGTTTTTGTGGAGGTTCCCTTACACAGGTCTGGTAGGCCAGTCCCTCCCCTCCATGTAGGGGAGTAGGGCTGAAAGTTCCAAACTTCTAGTCACAGGGTTGATTCCTCTGGCAACCAGCCCCCATCCTGACGCTGTCTAGGGGCTCCCCAGGAGTCACTGCATTAGCATAATCCCAGGTGTGATTGAAAGGGGCTAATTATGAATGAGAAAAGTTGCTCCTGTTTCCCCTACCACTCAGGAAATTCCAAGGGCTTTAGGAGCTCTGCCCTCTGGAACCTGGAAAAAAAAAAAAAAAAAAAACAGGGTTATATGATTCTTATAGATTACAGTATCACACAGGTGCTGAGAGGCAGATCGATCCTCAAGGTTATATGGTAGCAAAGCTGGACATTGAACCTGAATTTTCTGACTGTCAGACCTTGCCCTTCCCATGGAATCACGTGGTGTAGGGTCCACAGCTGGTGTATGAGGGTGTGTGGCCCCTGCCTTCACTTCATCAGGGCTCTGCCCTCAGTGCGGGGAGGCTTCTGCCTGACTTCACCCAACTGTCACCCACTCCCCTCGCCCCCAGACCCTGGCTGTTTCTCGCCTTTATCCTGCCAAAGGTCCAGCGCCCAGTATGCTGGTGCAGTGAGAGGAAATGGCAAGTGGGCTGCAGGACAGAACACTGAGGCGGCGGGGCATTCAGGAGGTGGTGCTAGGGTGTGGGGGGCAGCAGATGGGGCTGGAAGGGCCATTTTCCTTCTCGAAAATGAAACTGCGAAGATGCTGCTGTCCATTCGGCTCGTCAAGGTTCCTGTTAGTAGCAAATGAGCGTGTCTGCAAGTGAAAGTTGCTTAGTCATGTCCGACTCTTTGCGATCCCATGGACTATACAGTCCATGGAATTCTTCAGGCCAGAATACTGGAGTGGGTAGCCTTTCCTTTCTCCAGGGGATCTTCCCAACCCATGGATCGAACCCAGGTTTCCCACGTTGCAGGCAGATTCTTTACCAGATGAGCCACCAAGAAGCCCTATGAGAGTGTCTATTAAAGTACTTTAGGAACTTGCCTGGTGGTCCACTGGTTAAGACTTCACCTTCCAATAGGGGTGCAGGTTAGATCCCATGTGCTTTGCAGCCAAAAAAACCAAACCATAAAACAAACAATATTATAACAAACTCAATAAAGACCTAAAATATCGTCCACATCAAAAAAAGAATCTTAAAAAAAAGATAAAGTACTTTATAAACTGCAGAGAGCTATAAAAATGTTGTTAAATATGATTATAGTATGCCAGTTGCTGAACAACAGCAACAAAGTTGCCACTCAGTAAAGTTTCAAATGGGATAATACCCGCCTCCTAAGTGTTCAGGACGATCTGGCACTTGTGCCTCTTGTCCAGACCTGGCACTTGTGCGTGCGTAGTCGTGTCCAACTCTTTGCAACCCCATGGACTGTAGCCTGCCAGGCTCCTCTGTCCATGGGATTTTTCAGGCAAGAATACTGGAGCCGGTTGCCATTTCCTCCTCCAGGGGATCTTCCTGACCCAGGGGTCAAAACGGGTCTCCTGCGTCTCCAGCATTAATCCATTGGCAGATGGATTCCTTACCCCTTTGCCACCTGGGAAGCCCAACAGACACTTTTAGCTATTATTATTATTGTTTTTGTAATTATCATAAGACATAACCTCTTCCCTCAGAGAGGGGTGGGGGGCGCTGAGAGGGCCTCCAGGAGAAGGGACCTTTAGGCTGGGACTGAGAAGGTGGGAAAGGCAGTCTGTCGCCCGGGTTTTCGTAATTCATTTACTACCTCAGGTCCCCAAACGCTGTTTTTCCATCAAGTCTAAAGTCCTCAGCGGGAATGCTCCTTTCTGCCTGGAGGATTTTCAGCAATCCTGGCGTGCTGTGATTCATGGGGTCGCGGAGAGTCGGACACGACTGAGCGACTGAACTGAGCTGAACTGAACTGAACTTCTCGACATTGTACGAGACACTGTTATCTTCACGGGATCACGCCCGCTGCTGTTGGTGGGCAGAGATTCCTCAGAACCTGCTCAGTAGGCGAAAGGGCCTGCGGTTGTAGATGCCAGAGCGGCTGGCGGCTGCCCTGCCCCTCTCCCCTCCCCGGGCGTGCCCTGCAGGGTAAAGGCCAGTGTGTGGCTGTGAGCCTCTGGCCACTGCTGCAAAACTTCAAAACACCCCAGGGGAGGTTTCTTGCTCTGCTCGGCTGGGTGCTTAGTTGGGCTTTCACCACCGATGGGCACAGGACCAGTGGGCACAGTTCGCCTGGGCGGGAGAAGCAGTGCTGGAGGTACGAGGCGTCGGTGTGATGCTGGCCCAGCTGGTAGGGGAAGCAGCCCTACCTGCCTACAGTGAGGCAAGCGTGATGGTCAGGAAGGAACAGTTGGAGGGTGGCAGGCAGGGGCGAGAGAGGGTGGTGACGGATAATCTAGAGAGGATGGTAGATCTTTTTACAAAATATTTTGTTTTCATTATTTTATATTTGGCTATGCTGGGTCTCAGTTGAGGCATACAGGATCTTTAGTTGTGGCATGTGGGATCTGGTTCCCTGACCAGGGATCAAATCCTGGCCCCTTGCACTGGGAGTGCAGAGCCATAGCCACTGGGCCGCCAGGGAAGTCCCGGGATGGTAGACCTTAAATCTGCCCACAGCAGACTCCTGGGGAGCAGGGCCACGACTGGGAAACAGCTTAGGATGATGGACAGAATGGAGGGCGTGCGCCTTTGAGCTTGGAGACCATGCCATGGCCAACCTACTTAATCCTGAGTTTCTGTTCCCTTACTTACATTGCTGGGGCTCTGCTACTCACCCTACAAGCTTCTCAGTGGTTAAATGAGGTAACCTGAAGCTCTTAATGCCATGGCTGGCACTTCGGTAGCAAGCCCGCACAAATGGAATCTGTGCTCCTGACGCTTTGCCAGCTGACTGGTCATTAGCACTAAACCAGCAGTAGTGGATGCCTAGGACTTGGTCTCTGGGAAGCCTCTGGCTGGTTTTTGTGCTCCAATTCCAAAGCAGAGTGAAAGGTCAGATCAAGGGGCCGCAAAGGAATATCTTTTCTAGGGAATCAAGAAAAAGGAGAGGAAGCAGCAGCAGCCATAGTCAAGGTCATGTCCTGACTGGGTTGCTGTTTGCTTTCCTCCTTCCGGGAACGGAAGCTTTTTGCCACTGAGTTCCCTCACCATCTCCTCAGCTCGTGGACCCTGCATGTTGGTGATCAGTTTACCAGGGAACCAAGTTTTCGCACTGAGCGAGGTTCTGTGCCTTCCTCCATAGGGATGTTTGGGGTGTGGGTGTTTTGCAGAATAGCAGTAAAGGCTACCAGGAAGGGTTGATGGTCATGCATTGATTCTGAGAAACTGAATTAATCAGCCAAGACAATCAGGAACCCAACAAGGGCGGTTGAGGCACCCAGGGATGAGCCACAGTGGAAAGTCATTACAACCTGAGGCTTGGTGGGGTTGGAGAGGAAATCGTGAGTGTTTCTCCAGACTCCAGGGTGGGGTTGACAGTGTGGAGGCAAGAGTACCTGGCTGGGACAGTCAGAGCAACCGGATGCGTCCCAAGTCAGGACTGTGGCGTCAAGGGCAGTAAAGATTGGGGGAGATCAGAACCCATGTTCCTCCGCTCCCAGCCTCCTGTTGGCTGAACCTGCAGGATGCCAGCCAGTGGGGGGACCCAGGTGCCTCCGTCCACAGGCCTCAGCTTCCCTGGCTTGGAGCAGAGAAGGGGGATGCAGGGAGGTGAGAGGAGAGGAACCAACCAGGAAACCTCCCAAAGGCTCGTTCCTGGTGGCAACAAATCAACAGGTGTGACAAGCAGAGTGTGACCCTCCTAAGGGTCATGGCAGCTGCTGCTCTTCGGGCAGAGGCTGTCTCCAAATCAAAATTAGTCACCAGTTCAGATTTGATCATTAAGGGCAATTAGGAAAGATGGCGAAATGAAAGACATACAGATTGGAAAGGAAGGAGTAGAAGTATCTTTACAGCTGACACGATCTTATATAGGAAAATCTAAGGAACTCACCAAAATCTTTTAAAGCTAATAAAGGAGTTCAGCAAGGTTGCAGGACACAAGGGCAATACACAAATTCAGTTGTATTTCTATACGGAGGCAGTCAATGGGAAAGGAAGAAAATTCCATTTATAGTATCATCAAAAAGAATAAAATATTCAGGAATAAATTTAACAGAAGTGAAAAACTTCTAAGCACATAAAACATTGTTGAAAAATGAAAGAAAACCTAAATAAATAAATGGACTGCCTGTGTTCATGATGGAGAAGGCTTAATATTGTTAAGATGGCAACATTCCTTAAATTGATCTACAGATTCAATGTTGTATCTTTCACAGTTCCAGCTGCCTTTACTTGCAGATGACAGAATGTGCCTAAAATTCACATGGAAATGCAAGGGAACCAGATAGCCGAAAGAATCTTGAAAAAGAACGTAGAGAACTCACACAGAGCTCCAGTAATCAAGACACTGCGGCAGTAACATGAGCACTGACATACAGATCGATGGACTCGAGTCGAGAGCTCAGAAACAAAGCCTTACATTTAGAGCCAGCTGAGCTCTAACAAGGGTGCCAAGATAATTTAAAATAGGGGAAGAATAGTCTCTTCAACAAATGGTGCTGCAACAACTGGACATCCAGATGCAAAAGAATGAAGCTGAACCCCAACCTCATACCACACACGAAATCCAAAGGGGATCAAAGACATCAATGTAAGAGCTAAAGGTATAAAACTCTCAGAAGAAAACACAGTCATAAATCTTTGTGATACTGGGTTAGGCAGTGGTTTCTTAGATACGACAGCAAAAACACACACAATAAAATTTTAAAAATAGATAAATGAGGCTTCATCAATATTAAAAACCTGTGTGCAGCAAAGGACAGTGTCAAAGTGAGAAAGCAGCTCAAAGAATGGGAGAAAGTTTTTGCGAACCGTGTATCTGAGCAGCACTCGTGTCTAGAATATATATATTTTTCAACTCTTACAGCTCAACAAGAGAGATATAAATAATCCAAAGGCAGGGACTCAGAGTAGACATTTTGCCAAAGGAGAGGTCCACATGGCCAATAAGCACATGAAAATATGCTCAACATCATTGGTCATCAGGGAAATGTAAATCAAAACCCCAGTGAGATATCACTTCATACCCACTAGAATGGCTGATCACAAAGACAGATGATAACAAGTTTTGGCGAGGATGTAGAACTGGAGCCCTTATATGTTGCTGGTGAAATAGAAAATGGAGCCCCAACTGTGGAGAACAGTCTGCCTATTCCTCTAGTGGTTAATCGTAGAGTTACCATGCCGTCCAGCAGTATATACCCAAGAGAGAGGAAAACACATGTGCGCCTGAAGCTTGTACACCAGTGTTCACCAAGCAGGAACAACCGAAATGCCTACTGAATGGGTTGTCAAAACGTGGTGTGTCTGTACAGTGGGATATTCTTTGGCAATTAAATGGAGTCCTGTTACCCGTAACAACACGGGTGAACCTTGGGAACATTTTGAAAGAAGCAGTCACAGAGGAGCACATAATTCAGTGTTCCCGTGTCAATTAGGGGCAAGGCCTCGGGCCCCAGGCGTCACTCCTGCTGCCTGCCTTCATCACAGGTTCGCCCACAGACCGGGTCCCATCAGTGGGCACACTGGCTCCGTCCTCTTTGAGGGCCCCTGGGTGACGCGGGCCTGTGACGCCTCACTTGGCGCCCCCTCTGTGTGCTGGCTCCAGGCACCTCTGCCTTCCTCTCTCGCAGCCCCTTTCCAGCTGTTAGCCCTTGTCTGGGGTGGGGGCTCACCCACAGAAGCTCCTTGAGAAGCATCACGTGGAGGCCAGTCGTGGCAGCCCTGTTCTTTCTTTCTCTTCCACCTTCACACATAATTGATGGTTCAGCTGGATGGCGAGTTTCAGGCTGGAAATAATTTTCACCTTGCAGTTTTGAAGACTGCTTTGTACCTTTCTAGCTTCCCAAGCTGCTGTTGAGAAATCTAAAACCTTGTGGATTTCGGGTTCTTTGTGCTCCCTTTCCCCCACTTTCTGAAAGCTTACAGCGTCTGAAAGGTCACGCCATGCGTGGTGTGGGTCTGCATGCGTGCATCCTGTTGGCTCAGTGCATATTGCATGTGGAAACGTTATCTCCTGTCCTGGGGGTGTCTTGAATTATTTCTTCCCCTGTGTTTTCCCTGGCCTCTCTTTCCGTTCCGTTCCCTTCCGTCGCTCAGTCGTGTCCGACTCTATGCGACCCCGTGGACTGTAGCCTACCAGGCTTCTCCGTCCATGGGATTCTCCAGGCAAGAATACTGGAGTGGGTTACTGTTTCCTTCTCCAGGGGATCTTCCCGACCCAGGAATCGAACCTGGGTCTCCCGCATTGGGGGCAGACGCTTTAACCTCTGAGCCACCAGGGAAGCCCTATGAGACTGTTATTTAATTTTTGGGTCTCTTGAATGGCCTCACTTTTTTTCCCTTTCTTGCCTGCTTTCCATTTCTTTGTCTTTTGGTTTCAGTTTCTAGGAGATTTCCTTAACCTAATCTTCCAACCTTTCTATTGATTTTTTTTTTTTTTGCCTTTCCCATCATATTTTTAATTTCCAAGAGCTTTTCTTGCTCTCTGACTAGGTCTTTAAAAATATGTGCAAGCATCCTATTGTCTCACCTGTTTAATCATTTGCTTCTTTGAGGATATTAGTGCCATGTTTAAGTTTTTTCCTCCTTGCATTAAGAGGGCGGCAGGGGATGAGATGGACATGAATGTAAGCACACTCTGGGAGATAGTGAAGGGCAGAGAAACCTGGTCCATGGGGTCGCAAAGAGACAGAAATGACTTAGCAATTGAACAACAACAAAGTTTTGGTGGGATTTTGGGTGGGAGTGAAAAAAAAAAAATTACCCAGACAGGAGCAGACTTTGCACAGAGAAAAGGGCATCTGGGTGGGGAGCGTCTCGGTGGAGGGAGTGCTCTGAGGGAGACGGGAGCATGGCTTGGACCACTTGGGATCAAGGAGGAGGCAGTTTGGCTGGTGTTAGGACCCTGGAGGCTGAGGGGTGATGGGAAAGGAGGCTTGACAGGCAGGTGAGACTAATGTCTGAGGCAAGATTCTTACCTGTGGGCAGTAAAGGTCTTAGTGGGTTTTTTAAAAAAGAGAGTGAAAGGAATCCTGTATTTGGGGTGTTCTCCCTGGTATACTGCGTGAATTGCTAGCTAAAGCCAACCAGTGGCAATGGTTGGTCATGGATAGGGGGCTTTTACAGTAGTTCAGGTAGTAAAAAGGGTGCCATCAGGGGTGGGTTAGTGAAAATGAAAGGAAGGAGGATGTGAGTGACTTCAGAGGAAGAACTGATGGGCCTTCTTAACTAGATGTGGGAAAGGGAAGGGCAAAAATGAAGCCCAAACTGAAGCCCTAGTTATCTGGGAACGGAGGACAAGAGGTATTGGCTTTTGGAGAGTGTGTGTCACCTGGGATGGGGGAGGGACAGGGTAAGTTCTGTTACAGAATAGAATTTGACATGTATATCCAACAGCTATTGTTTTAAATCCTCACATTTCAACCTGCAAATGCCTCTGTTGCTTAAGAAAGAGAGAAAGAGGGGTGGGGAGAGAAAAGATATCAAGGTTATGTGAACAAGGAAATCGGTTCCCTAAAAAGCAAGGACTCATTTTCACATTGTTAAATGAGATTACCAAAGGAATCTTTATCGTGATGTTCTCACAGGTTCATTAGTGTTGTAGAATGGTTTCCGAATGGCCTTGAGTGTAGGGAGAGTTTCTGATTCATTTCTTCCTTAGCTCATCATATTTTGACCGAATTAAACACTCTATACAAGAGACTTTTACAAAAGACACAGAGCCTCTTTTTATGTATATATATATTGGAGTATAGTTGATTTGGGCTTCCCAGGAGACTCAGTGGTAAAGAATCAGGCTGCCAAGCAGGAGATGCAAGGTTCAGCCCCTGGGTCGGGAAGATCCCCTAGAGAAGGAAATGATGACCCACTCCAGTATTCTTGCCTGGGGAATCTTGTCCAGGTTCCTGGACAGAGGAGCCTGGGGGCTGCGGTTCATGGGGTCATAAAGAGCTGGACACACCTTAGCTACTAAACAGCAGCAGAGTTGACTCACAAAGCTGTGTTAATTTCAGGTGTCCAGGAAGGTGATTCAGTTATACGTGTACGTTAGCCATTCGTTTTTAGATTGTTTTCCCTTATAGGTTGTTACAGAATATTGAGTAGAGTTTCCTGTCTTATACAGTGGGTCCTTGCTGATTATCTAATTTATGTATAATAGTGTATCCTATGTTAATCCCAAATTCCTGACTTACTCCTGCCCGTGGCCTTTCCCCTTTGGTAACCGTAAGTTTGTTTCTAAGTCTGCGAGTCTGTTTCTGTTTTATACATAGATCATTTTTATCATTTTTTCAGATTCCACATATAACCAATGTCACGTGATATCTTTCTCTGACTTACTTCACTCAGTATGACAGTCTCTAGGTCTACCCATGTTGCTGCAAATGGCATTATCTCATTCTTTTTTATGGCTGAGTTATATTCCATTGTATATATGTGCCACATCACTTTCATCCATTCCTTGGTAGATGGGCATTTAGGTTGTTTCCATGTCCTGGCTGTTGAAAATAGTGCTGCAGTGAACATTGGGGCGCATGTATCTTTTTGAATTACGGTTTTCTCCGGATGAATACCCAGGAGTGGGATTACTGAATCATATGGTAGCTCCACTTTTAGTTTTTTAAGGAACCTCCATAGTGTTTTCCATAGTGGCTGTACCAGTTTACATTCCCACCCACAGGGTAGGAGGGTTGCCTTTTCTCCATACCCTCTCTAGCTATTGTTTATAGATTTTCTGATGATGGCCATTTTGACCAGTGTTAGGTGGTATCTCATTGTAGTTTTGTTTTGCATTTCTCTGATAATTAGCATGATGGACAGGGAAGCCTGGTGTTGCTGCAGTTCATGGGGTATCAAAGAGTCGGATACCACTGGCTAACTGAACTGATAATTAGTGACGTTGAGCATCTTTTCATGTGCTTTTGGGTCACCTGTATGTCTTATTTGAAGAAATATTTATATCTTCTGGCTTCCGTGCGGCTCAGATGGTAAAGAATCTGCCTGCAACGTGGGAGACCAGCGTTTGATCCCAGGGTTGGGGGAACCCCTGGAGGAGGGCATGGTGACCCACTCCAGTATTCTTACCTGGAGAATCCTCATGGACAGAGGAGAGTGGCGGGCTACGGTCCGTGGGGTCGCAGAGTCAGACACGACTGAGTGACTAAGCACAGCACAGCGCACAGCCAATTTTATGATTGGTTTTTTTTATATTGAGCTGCATGAACTGTTTGTGTATTTTGGAGATTAACCCTTTATTGGTAGCTTCGTGTGCAAATATTTTCTGCCATTCTGTGGGCTGCCTTTTAGTTTGTTTATGGTTCCCTTAGATGGGCGAAAGCTTTGAAGTTTAACTGGATCCCAGTTGTTTGTTGTTATTTTCATTATTCTCGGAGGTGGATCTGAAAAGATATTGCTGTGATTTATGTCTAAGAGTGTTCTGCCTATGTTTTCCTTTAAGAGTTTTCCAGTATCTGATCTTATATTTGGGTCTTTAGGTCGCGGAGAGTCGGACACGACTGAGCGACTGAACTGAACTGAATACATCTTGAGTTTTTTTGTGTGTGTTCGGTACTGGAGAATGTTCTAATTTATTCTTTTACAGGTAATTGTCCAGTTTTCCCAGCACCACTTATTGAAGAGACTTTCTTTTCTCCATTGTTTACTTTTGTCTGCTTTGTTATAGATTCACTGACCATAGGTGGTGGTGGTGGTTCAGTCGCTAAGTCGTGTCTGACACTTTGCAACCCCATGGACTATAGCACGCTAGGCTCCTCTGTCCTCCATTGTCTCCCAGAGTTTGCTCAAATTCGTGTCCATTGAGTCAGTGATGCTATCTAACCATCTCATCCTCTGCTGCCGTCTTCTCCTTTTGCCTTCAATCTGCTAGCATCAGGGTCTTTTCCAATGAGTAGGCTCTTTGCATCAGGTGGCCAAAGTATTGGAGCCTCAGCTTCAGCATCAGTCCTTCCAGTGAATATTCAGAGTTGATTTCAGCTCTTCTCTAAATATTTGATAGAATTCACCTGTGAAGCCATCTGGTCCTAGACTTCTGTTTGTTGGAAGTTTAAAAATCACAGTTTCAGTTACAGTACGTGTGACTGGTCTGATCCTATTTTATATTTCTTCTCGGTTCAGACTTGGAAGATTATACTTTTCTAAGAATTTGTCCATTTCTTCTAGGTTGTCCATTTTATTGGCATACAGTTGCTTGCAGTGTTCTCTTATGATCCTCTTTATTCTGTGGTGTCACCTGTAACATCTCCTTTTTCATTTCTAATTTTATTGATTTGAGCCCTCCCCCTTTTTTATGGCAAAAGGCTTATCAATTTTGCTTATCTTTTCAAAGAACTAACTTTTCGTTTCACCAATCTTTTCTATTATTTTTCGTCTCTATTTCATTTATTTTTACTCAGATCTTTGTAATTTCTTTCCTTCTACTAACTTTGAGTTTTGTTTGTTTTTCTTTCTCTAATTGCTTTAGGTGTAAGTTAGACTGTTTATCTGAGATTTTTCTTGTTTCCTGAAGTAAGACTGTGTTGCAATCAACTTCCTACAGAAGCCTCTTTATTTGAGTTCTGTAGCCAAAAGGGAAAGTGAAGAAGAGTGCCACTCACTCAGGCCATGCTTAATGCCTTTCTTTAGGTCCCTGTGGGAAGATCAGCCCATCTGGGTGTTCTTTGAGCTGTGGGTTCCAGGGAGGTGAGGAAAGGGCCCTGGTTGAAGCATTTGCCGACTTCTGTCGTGTGCAGACGCTCATGGGGGTCAGTTTCACAGTGCACAGCGTTGCAAAGAGGCGGCATCAGGGAGCCAGCAGGGCCGGCGGCACCTGGTGTGGGTGGCTTACGACAGGCCCTCGCCCAGGATGTGCCTGAGTGGGGTGGCCTCATTTCTTAGGTGGTCCAGCTCGCTTTGACTGAGGAGGCTATGAGGGTCCGGTTGTGCTTCAAAGCATTGTCTTCACAAACAAGGTGCTTCTCTTGCATAGCCCCGCCTGACCCGGCTGCCTCTGATTCCCCTTCATGGCCCCGACCCTGCCTACCTCTGCCCATCAGAAGCAGGGCTGGTCCCCACTTCAGCCTCTGTACTGCTGATACTGAAACCTGACATTTATAATAAAGGCCAGTTTATGTGCCAGACACTCTTCTGAGCACGCTGCACACATTAACTCGTTTGATCTTTGCACGCAGCCTGTGCACATGACTGTCATTAATGCTAATTTTACAGATGAAGAAATCAAGGCCTGGAGGTCATGCAGCCTGCCCAGAGCTAGGTGGGCTTGGTGGAGCCCGATCGGAACCCAGGCTGTTGGACCCCTGAGGTCTTCCCGCTGTGTTCTCCCTGCCCTGTTAGGTCACATCTGGGAATTCTCTTCACGTGTGTTTTTCTCAGATCCAGTCAGGGCCTCAGCACTGCTGGTGCACTGGGGTTGCCAGATAAAATACAGGCTAGCTAGTTAAGTTCAAATTTCAGATAAACCCGTAACTTAGTACTGTAAGTATGCACCATATATTGCATGGGATATACTTGTACATTTTTCTAAGAATGCAGTTTAGTTGAAATTCAAACTCTCACTGAACAGTTTTCATTTCAATTGGCTGAATCTGGAGGCCCTTAGCTCAGTGGCTTTATCTTGGTTGAGAAGAGAGTCAGGTGCCCAGGAGGAGATTGAAGTAATCAGTCTTGCCACTCACATTTCTCTGCCCAGGTTGTGCTAAGAACTACCAGTCTCTGCCTCATGTACACTTTATTTAAATTATTATTATTGTTATTTTTAATTTTTTGGCAATACACACAGGATCCTGGTTACCCAATGAGGGATCGAACCCATGCCCCCTGCAGGGGAGGCATGGAGGGAAGTCTGTCATGGTACATCTTAAACTGAAATACATTCGTGCTTCAGGTGTGTCCAACTCTGTGTGACCCCAGGAACTATAGCCCACCAAGCTCCTCTGTTCATAGGATTTCCCAGGCATGAATACTGGAGTGGGTTACCATTCCCTTTTCTGGGGGATCTTCCCTACCCAGGGATTGAACCTGTGTCTCCTGCATTGGCAGGCAGATTCTTTACCACCGCACCACCAGGGAAGCCCAAAGTAAAATATACTTAATATCTAAATTCCAAATATATCTAACTTTTGCTTTTCTTCTTTAAAGAAGGAATATTAGCACAACCTGTTATAGGAACACGGCAAGATACAGCTAAATCACAAGAGAAACTTAAGAACTCTCATGGCGTGTGTGTGCTCAGACCCTCAGTTGTATCCGACTCTGTGGACATCTCTTAAGTTTCCTGCATTAGCAGGCAGATTCTTTACCACTAGTGTCACCTGGGAAGCTCAAGAAATCTCATAAATCAGTCTAATGTTTTGCTATTCCAGAAGACTCACGTGACCTAAATCAACTCATTCAGAAAAAAATTTTAAACCTCCTCAGAGGGAAATGTCATTGCTTTTTCTAATCAGCCTCTTTTGCTGACCTGACCAGCCAGATATTTTTCTTAAAGCTTATCTCATCCTGTCTTTATTAAAAAGACTCTCTTAAAGTCTCATCCTGCCTCTCGGAGCAGCCGTGGCTAACCAGGAGTTTGGGTGTGAACAAGGAGCACACTTCAGGTCTGACTGCAGGTCCACCGTCCCTGTGCTGCTCCTTCCCTGGCTGTGCCTCTCAGAATGTGATGTCTCAGCCTAGAGAGCCGGGACACAGAAGCCACTGGCCATTTCAGCCCTTGGTGGGGTCAGTGCCTCAGGTGGTCCCCTGGGTCCCAAGCAGCCACACCCTCCTGGCTGCCCACGGCCGGCACTAGGGTGTCCTACGCTGGGACTGAGAGGCGGGTACGCTCTTCACCCAGTTCAAGGCCCATCTTTCACCTGAGCCAAACTCCTGGGGGTGCTCGTCCTTTAGCTCCTAGCAGCCTGCCCTCCTGTCTCCATACAGCATTGGCTCTATGTCCTGAGCTCCTCCTCTGCAAGGTATAGCTCGCTTTTACTCCCACCCCCACGGCCCACTTTCCCCACCCCGCCTCCTTCCTGCATGGTCATGTAACCATTTTAAAGTACACTTTCAGTTTTAACCTTATTAAAATGAAGTAAATTTTTGACAGTTGAGAACACCCAGTGTATACATGATAACACTTCCCTGTACAACTTCTGTTTCCCTGAGTTACTTTTTACCTCATTCCTTCTTCCCCAGACCAGCCTTTTGGTCTGTGTATGTAGAGCCCCCATCCCCCTTGGAGCCCCACGCCTGGAAGCTTCCTGGCCTGTGCTGTTGTCTGGAGCAGCTGTTCTCACAGCCGCCAGGGCCTCTGTCATCCCCTGAGGATCCCTGGCTTCCTTCTGTGCTGGCCCCCAGGCCTCTCGTCTTGGTTTGTTTACTCCCTTGTTTCGTCACACGCGTTCCCTCAGGAGCTTCCTGGACAGATGCACACGCGGGTGGGAAAATTTCCTTGGTCAAGTCCTGTCTGAACGTACCTTTGTTTTGCCCCCACACTTGATTGACAGTCTAACTGGGTAGAGAATTCTAGGTTGGAGAGTGTGTCAACTTTAAAAAGATGCATAATGTGAAAACTGTGAGTTACATTTTCTTTGGAGCCAAATGAGGACTGCAGCCCTGGAGACAGCACCTCAGATGGCCCTGAGACTGCCATGAAGAGTTGGGGGAAAGTGTGATTTTGGTGAAGGGGGATTACATGCAATGAAGCACATACTTTTCCAGGAGGTTTCTGCTGTCTCATAAAGCTTTGCTAGTCATGAGAAACGGTGGTCACCATGAAGGATTTTAGCCCTTTCCCAGATATGAGGAGATACAAGAATTGGGCTCATAAAATCAGCTCTGAAAATATCTAACCATCTGAAGACCTGTCCTGCCAGTTTCTCCTGGAGCACAGAATGCGTCATTCCTGCTCTCCACCCTGAACTCCTTTCAGGACGTGTTGAAGGTCACCAGCTTCAGCAGCATATGATTTAATCCTTGTAGAGGTAGATGAGAAATGCCCATGGCAAGTGCCAATTTGTAGTTGATAAGAGTTTCCCTCAGAAGTGGCTCAGCATCCCGTGACCTCCTTCTTGTCTTTGGGTGTCTAGTGGGCTGCATAATGGCCCCTAGAGATGTCCAGGTCCTCATCCATGGCACCTGTAAGTGTCACATTATCGGGGTGAAGGGTCTTTGCAGAAATGGTGAAGTGAAGGATCCTGACATGGGGAGGTGACCCTGGCTTATCCGGGGACCCTAAATGCCGTCTCAGTTGTCCTCAGAAGAGAAGTGTGGTTCTAGGAGACACACTGGGGTTCTAGGAGTGATGACAGAGGCAGAGACAGGAGTGATGCAGCCACAAGCAGAGGTTCCCCGGAAGCTAGAGGAGGCGAGGAAAGACACTGCCCTGCAGCCTCCGGAGGGAGTGTGTCTGCCTGCGCCTCGATCTGGGCCCAGTGGAGCAGATGCGGAACTTCCGGCCTCCAGAACTGAACATCTTGGCTGTTTTAAGCCACCGAGAATGAATACAGGAAGCTAACGGAATGCCCCAGTCTCACTTGCAGGGAGGACTTTTCGCATCGGCTGGGGCTCAGAGGGTCTGCACCACCCCAAGGGTGCGTCCCTCAGCTCCAGAAGGCGCAGCTGGGTGACTCTGTCCTGCATCCCCAACTAGGGGCTCCCTGAGAGTGGGCTCCCTGGACTCAGTCTCCCATTTTCTCACCTTTTCTCCGATTTGCCATATGTCAGTCTTTTTGTAATGCTTTCTGGGTGATGTCCTCGACTGTCTCCTTATTCTTCTATTTATTATGTTTAAAAATGTCTGCGATGCTATTTTTAATCCCCTAGAGCTCTTTCTCGTTGCCTTTTTAAAATAGCTGCCGCCTCTTAACGCAATAGCTTCTCTTACTTCTCTGAGATTGATTATAGTGGTTTTTTCCGCCTCTGAGTATCTGCTCTCTATTACTTTCTCCTCAGAGTTCCTGTGTTTTTATTCCCAATTTGTTTTGGGGGGCTTTTCGGCTCTGTCCTCAGACATCTGATGACTTGGGCTGTCCCTTCATGCTAAAGCAGATTGAAAATTCTGGGCACGGTAGGGCTTGTGGACCAGTGGTCCTGACCCCAAGAGAAGGCTGCAGGCCACCCTTTCTTTGGGCACCCAGTGCATGGCAGTGGCCACGGGATGTCCATCCGGGGCTGGCGGGCTCCTGGAGAGGAGCCCTCAGGGTGCTCCCCAGCCATCCGCATGAGAACCGCTTTGTAGAGTGAGGACTCCATGGTCTCCCCTGCTATCCTCTTCCCTGTGAGGTACCCTTCTGGATCACATGCCACGGGGGTGCTTTCCAGGGACCCAGTCTCTCTTCTGAAAGGCACCGGTGCCTGGTGGGTCAGGAGTGGGGATCTGGATGCCTGTGACCAGTCCATCCAGCTCTGAACTTCCTAGCAGTGTGCCCTGGGTACATGACTCCATCTGTCCTGCCCGAGTCCCAGTGTCCACACCTCTGGTGGACAGTCGCAGGGGTCGTTGCGAGGATTCAGGGAGTGACTGTACCAGACTCAGCAGGGCTGAGGCCGTTTGCTATTCCTGTGACTCTGCTGGCATGTGGTAGGGAGGAGGGTTCGGGTCCCTCAACCCCTTAGACTATAACTGCACATGAAAGTGGAAGTCGCTCAGTTGTGTCCGACTCTTTGCGACCCCATGGACTATACAGTCTGTGGAATTCTCCAGGCCAGAATACTGGAGTGGGTAGCCTTTCCCTTCTCCAGGGCATCTTCCCAACCCAGGGAATGAACCCAGGTCTCCCGCATTACAGGCAGATTCTTTACCAGCTGAGCCGTAAGGGAAGCCCAAGAATACTGGAGTGGGTAACCTATCCCTATCTTCCTGACCCAGGAATTGAACCAGGGTCTCCTGCACTGCAGGTGGATTCTTTACCAGCTGAGCTACCAGGGAAGCCGGAGTCTCCCAGGAGCCTGCCGCTCACACTCGCTTGTGCTGTGACACCTCTGCGTGCTCCCACCCGCGCTCATTGTCACTTGCCCACATGATGTGCGTCATCCACGTTCACGGCCTCTCTTACCTGCTGCCCTGGGCTTTCCCTTTCTTTATCCTTGAGGGTTTGTACTGTTTAAAGAAAGATCCTTTGGGGACTTCCCTGGCGGTCCAGTGATTAGGACTCCACGCTTTCACTGCTGAGGGCCCAGGTTTGACCCCTAGTCGAGGAACTTAACTTCCCATGAGCCGTGCAGGGCAGCCAACAACAACAAAGACCCTTTCCCTGACGGGCCTCCCTGTGGGCTCAGCTGGTGAAGAGCCCACCTGCAGTGCAGGAGACCCGGGTTCCTTCCCTGGGTCGGGAGGGTCCCCTGGAGAAGGGAACAGCTACCCACTCCAGTATTCTTGGGCTTACCTTATGGCTCAGCTGGTGAAGAACCCACCTGCAGTGCAGGAGACCCGGGTTCCATCCCTGGGTTGGGAGGGTCCCCTGGAGAAGGGAAAGGCTACCCACTCCAGTATTCTGGCCTGGAGAATTCCATGGACTCTATAGTCCATGTGGTCGCAAAGAGTCAGACACAACTGAATAACTTTCACTTTCACTGATGTTTTAGTGGGATTGCAGAAAGGTAGAAATGAACCCCTGTGTTTGATTCATACATTCACCAGACCTAATTGTTACCATAAAACTTTAAGTCAGTGTAGTGATAACAGTTTATTTGGGGGTTATCGGTCTTATATTACTGGCTGTTCTGTCTGCATTTTTCAAATGTTTCATGAAAGAGAAAGAGGGAAAGAAAGCGTCCCTTGATCATGGTGCCCTGTGGCTCATCCTGCACCTCTCTTCTTATTTCCTCCTTCCTAACATCTTTGTCCAGACTCAGTTCAGTTCAGTCACTCAGTCATGTCCCACTCTTTGCGACCCCATGAACTGTAACATGCAAGGCCTCCCTGTCCATCACCAACTCCCGGAGTTCACTCAAACTCATGTCCATTGAGTCGGTGATGCCATCCAACCATTTCATTCTCTGTCGTCCCCTTCTCCTCCTGCCCTCAATCTTTCCCAGCATCAGGGACTTTTCCAGTGAGTCAGTTCTTCAAGTCAGGTGGTCAAAGTATTGGAGTTTCAGCTTTAGCATCAGTCCTTCCAATGAATACTCAGGACTGATTTTCTTTAGGATGGACTGGTTGGATCTCCTTGCAGTTGGAGGAACTCTCAAGAGTCTTCTCCAACACCACAGTTCAAAAGCACAATGCAGACATTGAGGGTTTGTAATGGACACCACCTCGCCTCCCACTGACTCTGAGCCACCATGAAGGCCACCAGTGAGCTCCCTGCTGTGAGTCCCATGTCTGTGTTTCCTCCTCCTTATCAGAGCTCTGCCGCCTTAGACACCGAACATTCCTCGGAACCCCAGCTCTCATGACACCTCCATGGCCCTGGCTGGTCCTGGTTAGCGGGTGTTTCTGACCGCCCCATCCATCCATCCACCCTGCTGTCCTCTCCCAGCAGGACGGGGCCCCCAGACCTTCTCCTCCTGCTCAGGACGTGGCAGACTCATGCCTAGCAGCCTGTTTGGCTTCCCTGGCTGAAGAGCTCGTGGTTAATTCCAGCTCATCAGGGTCAAAATGGAACTTGCTTGCCTCTGCCTACATCCGCTTCTATATTCCTTAACTTGGCATTGCCCCTGTTCACCCCTCCCCTTAAACAGGAACGGAGAGCCACCCTCACCTGTGGCCTCTTCACTGTTGTCTAACAGGTCTATAGGTGATACCCCCAGTGTGTTTCTTGTCCTCATTTTCTCTTGCCTATGTTAGAATGGCTTCCCTGGGGCTCAGACGGCAAAGAATCTGTCTGTAATGCAGGAGACCCAGGTTCGATCCCTGGGTTGAGAAGATCCCCTGGAGAAGGAAATGGCAACCCACTCCAGTATTCTTGCTGGAAAGTTACAGGGGCAGACAGGCCTGGCGGGCTCCAGTCCGTGGGCTCGCAAAGAATCCGGCATGACTTAGCGACTAACTCGCGTGTTAGAACACTTCCCTTGTTCCTCCTCCACCGCTAGTCTTTGCTCCTCAAATTCGAGTTCCTCAGAACAGCCAGAGTGGTCCCTCTAAATTGCAAATGCCTCCTCCCCTGCCTGGTTTCCAGGGTCGTATTCCCTGATGTTGAGGGCGAGTCTGCACCCCTTGCTATACATGCAGTCTGGTGACCTGGAGTCCAAGTGTCTGCCCTTCCTCTCCTCCTGGGCAGCTCACTCCCTGCCTCTGGCCTCAGTGGATGCTTGCCAGGCTGTTCGCTCCTTTGCCTTTGCTCCTGATGTCCCCATGCCTGACCTGCCTCCTTCCTTATCCTTTGGTTTATCCCTTGGTGTCTTTCTTCAGGAGGTCTTCCTGCCGAGCCTGCCCACTCTCCACGCAGCCGTATGTTGGCATCAGCACTGTTCAGCACAGACTCATTTTTGCTGCCACCCACTCGGCCTTCCCTGTCCCAGAGCGGGTGCTGATCACAGTCCTAAATAGCTCCCCGCTCTGAAGGCCCCTGCTGTGACCTGCTTGAGGCTGAGCAGGTGAGAGAAGAATTGTTTTTTATTTTTTGGCTGTCTGCCTCTCAACTTGTGGGATCTTAATTCCCCGACAGCGATGGAACCTGTGCCCGCTGCAGTGGAAGGGCAGAGTCCTCACTGCTGGACCTCCGGGGAAGCCCAAGGGGGGCATTTTTAACACAGCGTGCCTCCCAGTCCCTGGTTTTAGGGTCTCTGCAGGTTCCAGTCTTTTGGGGGCAACATGGATCTGTTTGTTTCCCTGGGCTGCCTCAGCAAAGTACCAAACCTGGGGTGGCTTCCGCCAACAGAGATGTGTGGTCTCAGTCTGGAGACCGGAAGTCCAAAGTCAAGGTGTCTGCAGCGCCCTGCTCCCTCTGACAGTTCTAGGGGAGGATCTTTCCTTATCTCTTCCAGCTTCTGGTGTTTCCAGCAGCCCTTGGCGTCCTCTCCAGGCACGTGGCTGTCTTCTCCCTGTGTCTCCATGTCCTCTCCCCTCTACCTGTGTCTCTCTGTGTTCACATTTCCTCTTTTTATAGGACACGGAGCAGATTGGATGAGGCCCACCCTAATGACCTCATTGTTCCTGATTACATTTTCAACGACAGTCACATTCTGAAGTCCTGGGGTTGGCACTCTCACATATTTTGGGGGGAACAAAAATTCAACCCAAACGCTGGTGTCCACTTTTCTCCACCTTGAAACTGGGGTGACCTGGGTGAGCCAGGGGGAACAAGGTCCTCTGTGACTCTCCAGCTGGGGTGCGTGTGCCATGGAGACGTTGGGGAGCTTTCTGGACCACCTGTACGCCTGCTGTGTTTAGGTGTCTGTCTCCCTGCAGAGCATTGTCCAGCCATATCTAGAATCGAGGCTTTAGCTCCTGTCACCCTACTTGGCCCGAAACACTGTCCTGGTTTCCACCGTCCGTCTGGGAGGTGTTTTGTTTGCTGACCTTGTCCCTTTGACCTTCCTTGTCAACACTTTGGGCTCTTATCTCTGTGTCAGGGGCAGTCCCAGGAGGGGCCATGCCTTGTGCGTCTTTATCTGGGCACGCACATTACTCTGCTAGCCCGTGGGGCCCGGAGTACTCATTCCTTCACTCACTCGTTCATTTCCCAGACAGCTCATTTTGGTGTTGGGCACTGGACAGGGTGCCCAGTGAGGGGCAAAAGAGAGGATCCCGTCCCGGAAGTCCTCAGCATCTGGCGAGACGGTCAGTGAATTGTTGCAGCATCAAGTTCACAGACACAACCTCGCCGAGAACCCACACACGCCAGAGGACGGTAGACTGTGGCAGGGAGAGTGACAGAGCTTTGCTCAAGACAAACGGCCGCCTGAAGGAGGGTGTCTGAGCAGTTTGGGGAGGTGGGGGTGTCCAGGAAGGCCTTCCTGTGTGGTCTTGAAAGATGTGGAGGCTCTCAGGGGCCCGCCGTCGCTCTATGAATGAGCCAGCGTTCAGGTGCCCGTGCAGGTCGGCAGTAGCGCTCCTTTTGCACCAGGGGGCAGTGTTTTCCCTGCACGTCTGCACGTGTGTGTGCGGTCTGACTCTGTGACCCCATGGACAGTTGCCCACCAGGCTCCTCTCTGTCCCTGGGATTCTCCAGGCAGGAATACTGGAGTGGGTTGCCGTGCCCTCCTCTAAGGCATCTTCCTGACCCAGGATTGAACCTGCCTCTTAGGTTTCCTGCATTGGCAGGCGGGTTCTTTACCACTAGCACCACCTGGTCTCCCTGCTCACAAATGAGGTTGGGACGGGGCAGCCGCTGCTGTGCCCACAAGCCCTCTCCTCGCCCTCGACTGCCTGCCGGGATCCTCACAGCCTCTTTCCCTGAACCTCCCCCGCTTCCCCATCCACAGGTCCCCTTGGCCCAAACAGGGCCTGTGGTTTCAGTTGCCACCGTACCGCCCTCTCCCCTCTGCCTGCCACCTGACTCAAAGACTGACCAGGGCGATACAGAGACCCAGTGACGGGGCAGCTTAGAGCCGACTCTCAGGGTGGGTGCTGGGCTGTGCTGCCCCGGGCCCTGTGACTTTCCGCTCCACGTCTCCTCCCACCTTGGCTATCCCCACTCCCCTTTCTCCATCTGTCGCCTTCACTGTTTCTTGTATCCTCCCTTCAACTGCCCCTACTCTGAAATCGCAGCCTTGGTCTGTCCTCTCGCGGGTGCTTTGATATCAGCTGCTGCAGCCTGACAGCTCAGGCGGTCTTCCCCTTTCATCTGTCCTGCTGGCCGCCAGCCCGGGACCTCCATCGGACACGGTTAGGACAGCACGGAGCTGCTTGGAAGGAAGGCTCCCCAAGAGCGGGCCCCATCCGTCAGCAGCTCGCTTCTGCCACAGCGTGGAGCCCTCTGCCAAGAACTCTCTCTTTCCGGTTCTGACCTGCTTTTTTGCTGGCAGCCAGCCGCTGGGGGCCAGGGACAGAGCCCGGTGCGGGTGCTGGTGTAGGGGGCAGGGGATGGAAAGTCACTGTGTGGGAAGGCACCTCCTTAGTTAATTTGGAGATTCCAGGGTCTTTCTGACCCGATTTCCCCTCTGCCCCCTCCCCACCCCCTGTCTGGCGGCTCCCATCTGAGGCGGATATGCCGAAGGACTTGGGGCCTGGAGGCAGTGCAGGCTATGGGCTTCCACAGCTGACGCACCAGCCAGTCACCTCCGAAGCAGGACTGTGGCTTTCCTTTCCTCTGAGTCTGCCGCCCACAGTTGCCCACTGCGTCTGCAGGAGATGCTGTGTGAAGAACAGGGATATTTAGGGCGGAAGTAATACAAGCCCTCCGAGGAACATTCCTGGGCCTGCTGCTTGGTTGCAGCAGTCATTCAGGTGGCCACCGACCCTGGCCCTAGCACAGCCGCCCTGGCTAAGAGCACGTCCACCCTGGCCCTGCAGCCATATTGTCTGGACCACCATTTGGGTGGTGATGGCTCAACAGTGGAATTTTGTGCTGCTCCTGGTTGCAAGAGGCAGCCTGGGAGATGTAGTTTAGGTCACGACATAGTGGGACTTCTAGAGACATCTTGATGATTTATTGGACAAACTGAAACTGCCCTAGCTCACCAGGGACACACAGTTGCCAGCGCCGTTAGCCTGCTGTCTGGTGGGAAGTGCTGAGACCACTGGGATTCCTGCCCAAGTTGAGGCAGTGACACATTTTCATCAGGAGTGGGGTTTTGGCTTTTGGTTTTCAAGCGCCTGCAGGCTGTGCTTCTGATGAAAGCCATGACTTCCTCCCTTAGTGAGGTGAGGACTCCCTCTGCCCTGATGCAGCGGCCCCTAACATTTTTGGCACCAGGGAGCGGCCCCTAACATTTTTGGCACCAGGGACCGGTTTCACGGAAGATAGTTTCTCCATGGACGGGGGTGTTGGGGGCTGGTTTCAGGATGATTCAAGCGCGTGACATTTATTGTGCACCTTATTTCTATTATGATTAAGTCCGCTTTACCTCAGATCATCAGGCATCAGATTCCAGAGGTTGGGGACCCCTGCTCTAAAAAGTCAGCACTCTTTCTCTGGAGGGAGGCATACAGATTGGGGTCAGAACTGGCCTTGTTGGGTGACCTTGATCATGACTTGACCTCACGCTATCTGGTTCCTTCTGTTAAAGCTGTGAGAATGATCTGAGTGAGTACGTGCAGATCCCAGGGCCTGGGAAAGAGTAGAGATCCTTCCCGGTGTGCCGGTCTCCGCGCCGCCCGGCACAGAGGTGGAGCTTGGCCAGCGTTGGAGGCGGTAGAAGCCGCAGGGGCAGGTCAGCGCAGGGCAGGTCAGCAGGCCGGCCCACGAGGTCGAGACCTCCCCCGCTTCGAGCTGCAGGTTGTTGTTGGCACGCTCCTGACCTGACCGTCGGATGGATTGTCGCCGTTCCATTTTGGAAGGAGAACACTGAGCTGATCCACCCAGTGCCGGGAGGGACTGAGCTGGAAGCGAAGTCGACTGTCTGGGGAGTCCTGCTGGGAGGCGGCAGGGGAGAGACAGGTGTTCCCAGCTCCCCGCTCGCTCCCGCTGGCGAGGCGTTGTTTATGCGTCCCAAGTGAGAGTCAAAGCCGCCTCACTCCCTGTCTCTAACAGACAACCCGGGGCCAAGGAAAGGGATCTGTCAGCTGGCATTTGCAAAAATAGCAAACGGGCCGCTCTGGGCCTGTCGGCTCTCTGGAGCAGCAGCCAGGTAAGGGATCTTGGGGCCGTGGCCATGGCCTTTTCTTGCTTGTCACTCCCCCACCTCTGAGATCAGAAAGGGAGGTTTTTCACTCACGTGTATCCCCAGCATTAACCGAGGCCACATGGTGTCCCTGAGGCAGGTGACCTGAGGCTGGCTGGCCCCTGGCTGCCTTTGAGGGTCTTCTCCCCCTGGGAGACCCAGCCCGTGAGGGAGTCCCATCTGCAGCTCCCCTGGGGAGGGCCTGCTGACGCGATGGAACACGAGGGCTTCCCGAGGCGTCAAGTTTGGTTAACAGGGACCTCGGAGTTTTTTAAGGACAATTCTCCACTAAACTATCAATAACCTTGAGGACTTCTGGGTTCCAATCCTGCAACCAAAACCCCAAAGCAAGGTGCCATGTGGCCCTGTGGTGAGTGCCTGGCCCTGCCCACACTGCCCTCCTGTGACAGGAGCCGTCACCGGGTCCCTACCCTGCGGTGAGGTGATGAGGATGCGCTTGGAGCGGTGCTCGAGGGGAGGCCGGCACACTGAGAAAGTGGCGCTGTAAGGAGAGGCTGGTACCAGGTTCCTCCAGGGTGCCAGGGCCTGATCTCAGGCTGGGGGCCCCTCTGAACACCAGAGGCAGCTACCACCTCTAGAACTGGGGGAAGGGAGTCTGGTGCTCTGAGGCCTTCCCCACCATTCACCCCGCAGGCCCTCTGCTTCCACATCGGTCTCGCCAGGTGTCGGGTCTCAGCAGGTGCCTGGCTTCCTGCCTTGCCACCCTGAGCTCTGCCCACCCGGCTCCTCCTGTCAGCCCAGCCTACAACCCCAGACTCAGCACACCCTGAGTGAACCTTCACACACTTGACCCACGAGGTCCCCACTTCCCGGAAAGGAGGCCTATCTGGGGTGGCCCAGTCTGTCTTGAGGTTTTCTCCCAGCTGAAGCTGGTTCAGGAAAGGCCTTAGGAGGCACCGGGCAGCCGGACCCCCTGGGCCTCAGGTCTGGGAGGCGAGGGGTATTTGATGCGGGAGAAGGCCAGGCGCTGGGTTGACCAAGTTCTGAGGTGTCCTGGGAACTCAGCGGTGGTTTTAGGCACCCTTGTGTCAAGACCCGGGCCTGGCTTTGCTGGTCGCGTGTGGCTGAGCCAGGAACCAAGGTGCGGGGCTGCATCCAGGCTGCGAGGAGGGTGCGACCCATGCCCTCTGTCAGGGGCCTGTGACCTGTGCCCTCTGTCATCCACGAGAGCCCCTTCCGGCCAGTTGCCCAGACCCACTCCGCCTGCAGGCTGACCCCCGCTGCTGGCCTCGGGATGCCTCCTCCTTGGTCTGTCCGGGTCCCTGGGGACAGAGGAGCTGGGCTCTGGGCCGTTAAGCTGCTGCTGCCCACGAGGCCCAGCCTCTCTGCCTCCCTGCTCTCCCATGTGTCCGAGGCCCCTGCTCCGGGTGCCCCTCCCCCAGTTTCAGCCTTGGTAGCCTCCCGAGCCTCCGGCAGCCTGGGGTGGGAGAACTTTGTATCCTGGGCCAGTGACCTCCTCAGGCAGAGCAGTAGCAGCACCGGGTTCCTGGCTGGTGAGGGGTGAATGCCCCGGGCCCCCTTGTGCGCTTATGCCTGCCCTTGTCCAGCAAGACCCCCTGGGCTGGCGCTACCTTGCTGGTCTGGACAGGAATGAGCACCCTGCAGGGTGGGCAGCAGAGCGGGGGTTCCTTCACGCACCCCATGCTCATCTGGGAGGAAGGACCAGTGGGGAGATGGTGATGGCAGCTCCTGTTCGGTGACCCCAGGATGACCTGCCCAGGTTGGGGGTGGTGTCGCTCGCTTTCACAGAGGACGAAGTGGGGTGCCCAGGTCTCCCAAGGTCAGGTGGCGCGGGGGCAGACCCAGTCTGCTGCCCCTGGGTTCACGCTGGGCCGCCACCGGTGGACGTGGCTGCCCTCTGCCCGCTCTCAATCACTGCTCTGACTTCAGCGAACGATCATGACCTTTCCCCTTCTGCAAACATCTGCCTGCTTGCCCCCCAACCCCAGGTCTCAAGTCCAGGCCTGTGCTTGCTTTCCTCTGCATGGGACATGGGGCTCCAGGACATTCAGAGGCCCCCCACCTCCAGTGCTCAGAACTCAGGTTCTTTATTTGTAAAGCAGGATGCCAAGGAAATCCTTGCTGTCTAGAGCACGTGTGAGGGTCAAATGCAAAAAAGTATGAGAATCTTGGGCTGGATAATTCAGACTTCCTTGTTTCCTGACTGAGCTGGGGAGGCTCTTGGTCCTCCCTCCCCAACCACACCCTCTAGGCAGAGCCTCCAGGGATCTCTCTCTTTATTGGAAAAGGGATCGGGGAGTGTGTGTGGTGGGGGTGGGGACAGATATGACGTATTAACCCATAAGACGATGCGTAAGTACCTGAGAGTCAGAAGGGGTAAACCCACCCACGTGGGAGAAAAGAGCAGGCCTCCCTGCCCAGGACAACACGCCCCTGGGGAGTGGAGAGTCTCTGTGCCAGTGGAACCCACTGTGAGGCTGCTCACCTGCAGATGGGGAGGAAGACCTGTAGCAGGCTTCCCTGGCCAGCCGGTGAGGAAGATGCAGTGGGCAGTGGGATGAGCCTTCCGGGAGGCCGGCCCCCCTGGAAGGGGTTGTTTCACAAGATGGAAGCCAAGGCCAGTCACCTCACCGAGAAAGACCCTTCAGGAACTCCTCTTGGCTTTTCTCTGTAAAGATCTTCCTGTTCCCTCTGTATATTTCTTCATTTTCTTTTCTGAGTATAAATAATAATCCCCACTGGAGAAAATACAGAACGTATCAGTTTGGTTCAGTCGTGTCCAACTCTTTGTGACTCCATGGACTATAACATGCTAGGCTTCCCTGTCCTTCACTGTCTCCTGGAACTTGCTCAAACTCGTGTCCATTGAATCAGTGATGCCATCCAACCATCTCATCCTCTGTCGTGCCCTTCTCCTCCTGCTTTCAGTCTTTCCCGGCATCAGTCTTTTCTGATGAGTTGTCTCTTCGCATCAGGTGGCCAAAGTATTTGAGCTTCAGCTTCAGCATCAGCTTTCATCACCTTTCAATAAATGTTCAGGACTGATTTCCTTTAGGATTGACTGGTTTGATCTCCTTACATACAGTCCAAGGGACTCTCAAGAGTCCTTTCCAACACCAGAGTTAGAAAGCATTGATTATTTAGTGCTCAGCCTTCTTTACGGTCCAACTCTTGCATCCGTACATGACTGCTGGAAAAACCGTAGCCTAGAACAAGTAGAGAAACAGAAGGAATAAGGAAAAAAAGCAACACCTTGCCAATTCTAGAACATAGGAGTAAGTGAATGCTGAGTTCCTGCTAGTTATTTTTCTTGCTCTAAATAAAACTTCATAAGATCATTATTATTTGTCTTTTTTAAAAAGCATCATATTATATCATAAGCATTTCCCATGTCATCAAAACTCTGCTGCCATTTTTCATGGTTATATAATGTCCGTTTGTATTGATGCCCTAATATTGGCTCTTTAAGTGGCTTCTAGTCATTTGCTGTTGTAAATAATGCTGCTCTGAACATCTTTCTGCATCCATCTTGGGTCCCATTTTAGAATATTTGGGGGTTGGATTCCTAAATTGGTGATGGCCTGACCAAGGGGCATAAATATTTTAAAGGCTCCTGATGGATTTTGTGAACTGCTTTCAGAGGCCTGCCCTGATCTCTAGATCTCACCTGTGGGCCTGCTTCCCAGAGGGCTTGTTGTTGTTCAGCCGCTAAGTTGTGTTCGACTCTTTGCTACCCCATGGACGGCAGCACACCAGCCTCCTCTGTCCTCCACTGTCTCCCAGAGTTTGCTCAGATTCATGTCCATTGAGTCAGTGATGCTATCTAACCATCTCATCCTCTGTTGTCCCCTTCTCCTCCTGCCCTCAGCTTTCCCAGCATCAGGGTCTTTTCCAATGAGTCAGCTCTTCGAATCAGGTGGCCAAAGTATTGGAGCTTCAACTTCAGCTTCAGTCCTTCCAATGAATAGTCAGGGTTGATTTCCTTTAGGATTGACTGGTTTGATCTCCTTGCAGTCCAAGGGACTCCAAGGGTCTTCTCCAACACCACAGTTTGATAGCATTGATTCTTGGGCACTCAGCATTCTTAAAGGCCCAACTCTCACATCCATACATGACTACTGGAAAAACCATAGCTTTGACTAGACGGACTTTTGTTGGCAAAGGTCTCTGTTTTTAATATGCTGTCTAGGTTTGTCATAGCTTTCCTTCCAAGAAGCAGGCATCTTTTAATTTCATGGCTATAGTCACTGTCCACAGTGATTTCTTGAAGCCCAAGAAAATAAGGCCCAGAGGCCTTAGCAGCACTAAATCTACAATTCTGTTGCTAATTTCATAGGCACAAGCAACACCCCCCTGTTCTTCTTTGAACGTGGTGATTTCTAGTGAGATAGGACTGTTAACAGTTCATTCAGTTCAATCGCTCAGTCGTGTCCGACTCTTTGCGACCCCATGAGTCACAGCACGCCAGGCCTCCCTGTCCATCACCAACTCCCGGAGTTCACTCAAACTCGTGTCCATAGAGTCGGTGATGCCATCCAGCCATCTCATTCTCTGTCGTCTCCTTCTCCTCCCACCCCCAATACCTCCCAGCATCAGAGTCTTTTCCAGTGAGTCAACTCGTTGCATGAGGTGGCCAAAGTATTGGAGCTTCAGCTTTAGCATCAGGCCTTCCAATGAACACCCAGGACTGATCTCCTTTATAATGGACTGGTTGGATCTCCTTGCAGTCCAAGGGACTCTCAAGAGTCATCTCCAACACCACAATTCAAAAGCATCAATTCTTCGGCGATCAGCTTTCTTCACAGTCCAACTCTCACATCCATACATGACCACGGAAAAAACCATAGCCTTGAGTAGACGGACCTTTGTTGGCAAAGTAATGTCTCTGCTTTTTAATATGCTATCTAGGTTGGTCATAACTTTCCTTCCAAGGAGTAAGAGTGTTTTAATTTCATGGCCGCAGTCAGCATCTGAAGTGATTTTGGAGCCACTTGTATCTACTGTTCTGCACCATGATTGTCCTGGACAACACTTTGCCTTTCTTCACTTGACCCTCATGGCCATTTGGGCTCTTTCTACTCTGCCTCGTCCCACAGATTCCTGTCTGCAGCCATGAGCAGAACAGGGATCTGGTGCCCAGGATGGGGGCAAGATTCATCCCCACACTCATTCCCCAGGGTGTGCACCATTGACCACCAGGGTCTGCCTGCTGCAGGCTGCTCTGCCAGGAAAGCACTTCCCTCCAGCTGGGTGGGCGGCTGAAGCCAGAAGCCGATGCAGCGGGTGCTGCTGGTAGACCTGTGATGGGGAGATGACAGGAGAATGCCAAAAGCTCAGTGGTTTTCAGGAAGGTGTGGAAGTCACATGTCTGAGGCCCAGCTGGTAACTTGGCACTGACTGTGAGCAGGTCCTGGGGGCTCCCGCTGTGATCTCCTCCACTGGTGTCAGCTGGACCATGGCTTATTTCCCTCGGACCCACAGACAGGTTGCAGAGGTGGCCCTTGAGTCCTTGGCCGTGGCTGTTACTCTCCTGGGGTGCGTGCCCTGCAGCTCAGATCTGGACGTGGCTGCTGCTTCTCCCGTTCAGACCCCTGCCCAGCAATTGACACAAAAAATTACCTGTTTTCTTGCCTGTGAGGCACTAATCATGATCTGAAAGGACCTTATTTCTGTCTGTTTTCTCCCTTTTCTTTTCTCCTTCCCTGGGTCGGCCTCCTATGAGAGCTGAGACGTTCCTGCCCTGGCCTGGTGCTGTGCCTGGCACGGTTGATGCTTGAAGGGCTGCCTTCTCTCCCCCTGGTCAAAGGGCTTCCCTGTTTTTCTCTTTCTTCTATTTATCTCCTTATTTCTTTTCTCCTCTTTTCTTTCCACTTGGTCTTTATTTTCCCTTCTCCATCTTGTTGGCCATAATACAAAACTGTGCAGTTTTAGCAGTATCTGATTTATTGAATATATTTTTATGTTCCTTGGTGGTGATTTAGTCACTTGGTTGTGTCTGACTCTTGCAACCCTGTGGACTGTAGCCCGCCAGGCTCCTCTGTCCATGGAGTTCTCCTGGCAAGAATACTGAATGGGTTGCCATTTCCTTCTCTAGGAGTCTTCCCAACCCAGGGATCAAACCCGCATCTCTTTATGTCTCCTGCATTGCATTACAGGTGGATTCTTTACCACCTGAGCTACCAGGGTTGCCCATAACTTTCCTTACTTAAAATGGATGAGTCAGGCGTTTAAACTTTGTGAAGAAATACATGACATGGTTAGCTGGGTGGAGGTGCTGGAGCAGGGGTAACGGACCGAATGACAATTTGGGCTCTGCTATAACAGCTGTGTGACTCTGGCCACCTTTTAAAGCTTTTCTGGGCCTTGGTTTTCTTCATTTGTGAGATGAGGGGGATGGTTGATCTCTGAAGGTGTTCTGCATTCTGGGAGGGAAATTGCCCTCCATTGGCTTTTTAAAAATTCTTTTCATTCTGAAAAAAACGTGTGTGACACAATTTGCTCTCGTAACTGTTTTAAGTGTGTAGTTAGGTCAGTGGCATTACGTCCACTCACATCGTTGTGCAGCCGTCACCTCTGGCCATTTCCAGAACTTGTAAATCTCATAGAATGGAAACTCTGTCCCCTTTATTTATATTTTTAATGAATGAGTGAATGAATTTATGGCTGCGCTAGGTCGTCTTCGCTGCGCGTGGGCCTTCTCCAGTTGAGGTGAGTGGGGGGCTCTGCATTGCGGTGCACGGGCTTCTCATTGCAGTGGCTTCTCTTGTTGCCAGGCACGGGCTCTAGCACGCGTGGGCTTCAGGAGCAGCAGCTCATGGGCTCCGGAGTGCGGGCTCAGCGGGTGTGGCGCTTGGGCTTGGCTGTCCTGCGGCACTGACGCTCTGTCCCCTTTACATGCTCACTCCCCCTCTGCCCGCCCTGGCCCCCGCCCTCCCGCTGTCTGCTCTGTGAATGTGGTGACTCTGGGAACCTCATCTAAGTGGAATCACGCAGTATTTGTCCTTTTGTGACTGGCCGGTTTCGCTGGCCCTCAGCTGGCTTTCATGACTAATTTACTGAGTAGCCCTTGCAGAAAGGACGGTTCCTGCAGTTTGAAGAAATCTGCATTTTATCTGAGCAGAGGCTCGCTTCCGGAGGGCACATTGTTGCAGGGCCGCTCCTGGGGAGCTCATTGTCACCCTTCCTGCCCAGCCAGACAGAACCCCGAGGGAGGGTCAATGGGGTCAGTGTGGGGCCGCAAGGTTCTAAAGCCCGGGGCAGCCTGACTGACACTGACCTTACACACCTCGGTCACGCAGGGCCGCTCACTGGCCTCTGAAATTGTTGTAAAAGCTTGAAGAGTGCTGCTTTAGAATTCAGGGTATGAGAGTGTTAGGGTAAGCTTGGGATGCCAGTTGGGGGTGACTTTCCTCCTTTCACTACAGCCGGTCAGCCTGCAGGGAATGCTGGGCCTGGCCAGGAACTGAGGCAGTGGTGGTGCTGGCCGCTGGGGGGCTGCTCTAAGCGGGCTCTGACCTCCCTCCCTAGATGCTGAAGTTTCAGACTGTCCAGGGGAGCCTGAGGCTCCTGGCTATCCGCCGGACCTCCACCGCCACCGCTGCCTCTCCCAACGTCCGGCGCCTGGAGTACAAGCCCATCAAGAAGGTCATGGTGGCCAACAGAGGTGAGCACAGTGGGAGCCTGCCCTAGCTCCCTGCCCCTGTTTCTGCGTCTTTTAGGACCCCAGGGTCTAACTTCTTGTCCTGTTACCCTGCCCCCACCCCCCAGGCGAGATCGCCATCCGCGTGTTCCGGGCTTGCACGGAGCTGGGCATCCGCACGGTGGCTGTCTACTCGGAGCAGGACACGGGCCAGATGCACCGACAGAAAGCTGACGAAGCCTACCTCATCGGCCGGGGTCTCGCCCCGGTGCAGGCCTATCTGCACATTCCAGACATCATTAAGGTCGCCAAGGTGAGGGGGCCAGGTGGGGACGGGGGCCTCTTGAGAGCTGGGACTGGGTCCCGTCCCTGCCCCCTCCCTCCCATCTCTGACGCTCACCGGCCGACAGTCCCTGTGAAAGGGTGAGTGAACGCGTGCGTGAGTGGATGAGTGACTGCAGGAATGCTCAAGTGAATGAGTCGGTGAGTGGCTGGTGGAGCCAGTGAGGGGAGGCAGGGGGAGGGCCACAGGGCTGGGGGCTGTGTGAAGGGCTTTGAGGGGCTGCTCCTCCCTTCTGACCACCCCCGCCTGCCCACCAGGAGAACAGTGTGGACGCTGTGCACCCAGGCTATGGGTTCCTGTCGGAGCGGGCCGACTTTGCCCAGGCCTGCCAGGATGCTGGGGTCCGGTTCATTGGGCCAAGCCCCGAGGTGGTCCGGAAGATGGGAGACAAGGTGGAGGCCCGGGCCATCGCCATCGCCGCAGGTGAGGGTGGGGGCTGCCTAGCTCCCGTGAGGGGCCGTTTGGGTGGGGCTGGCAGGCTGTGGCCTGACCTGCCTGTCTGCCAACAGGAGTGCCCGTGGTACCCGGCACGGATGCCCCCATCACTTCCCTGCACGAGGCCCACGAGTTCTCCAACACCTACGGCTTCCCCATTATCTTCAAGGCCGCCTACGGGGGCGGGGGCCGCGGCATGAGGGTCGTGCACAGCTATGAGGTGAGCAGGAGCTGAGGCTGGGTGGCCGCCTGCAGAGGGACCAGGGAGAGGGTGCAGGGGCAAGGCAGGGCTCAGGCCCCACCGTCTCCTGGGCCCCCGCCTGCCCTCCCAGGAGCTGGAGGAGAACTACACCCGGGCCTACTCAGAGGCTCTGGCCGCCTTCGGGAATGGGGCGCTGTTCGTGGAGAAGTTCATTGAGAAGCCGCGCCACATCGAGGTGCAGATCCTGGGTGAGTGGGGCGTTCTGGGGGCGGCAGCACGAAGCAGTGGGGGCCCCTTGTCTTCCTGGGCTTTGGGAAAGCTGCCGGAGCTCTCCCTCTGCGGGACCCTCCCCAGGAAGATGGGCTGCGGGTGCCGGGCTGGTCAGATGTGAGGCCTCAGCTGTGCTGTTTTGAGCCTCCACTGAATCACCCCTGGGGAGCAGCGCTGAGCAGACACGGTGCTCGTCTGGGGATTTGGGGGTGTCTGAATCCCCTGGGGGCTGAGCCCGGTTTACCTGTACCCCAGGGGACCAGTATGGGAACATCCTTCACCTCTATGAGCGGGACTGCTCCATCCAGCGGCGGCACCAGAAAGTCGTGGAGATAGCCCCGGCTGCCCACTTGGACCCCCAGCTGCGCACCCGGCTCACCAGCGACTCCGTCAAGCTTGCAAAGCAGGTGAGGGGCAGGGGCTTCTGGGGACAGAGCTGAGAGCCATGGGTGCTGCGGCCTCCTCCCCACCTGGAGACAAGGAGCCCGCTCCTGGCTCGCTTTGAGCTCCCGCAGACACAGCCTCATACCCGGCGGTCATTGCGGGGGCACCAGGGTGGCTAGCTGCTGCGGGGCGGGGAGGCCCAGGATGACCAACTCCGGGCAGGAGACCGCCGAGGGCTGATGCTGGGCCCTTGGGATCCATGCTGTGTGGTCGCGGAGCGCTGGGCCCAGAGGCCAGGCCTGGAGACTGGAAGTGCTGTGAGGAGGAGGGAGAGAGAGAGCCACTGGCCTTGCCTCAGCGCCCCTCAGCACAGACTGAACTTCTGGCAGCACCAGGGGCTTCCGTCCGGGTTAAGGAATGTTGTTCAGGCGTTTCTTCCTCACTCGTGCCTAACTGTCCCCGGCATCCCGTCTCCTGCACCCCATTCATGGCCCAGGGCCATCACCTCCTGTCTGCACTCTGGGGGGTGCGGAGTGAGTGCCCACGGGCTGGCCAGGCTGGAGCAGGGGCCCCGCTCTCTCTTCTTCTGGTGTCCCCACCCCAGCCCCACTCAGGCCAGTCACCCTGCCCCGGCTTCGGCCTCGCCCTCCCAGAGACCCGAGAGGGCGTATTTTCAGGTCTGCTGCCCGCTCCGCCTGGTGAGTCCCTGGGCCTCTCTCCTCCAGGGCTGAGCCCCCGCAGGCTCCCAGGCAGCCCAGACCACAGACGCTGCTGGGACCTTCCCCAAAGAGAAAGCCAGTGAGGCTCCAGCCATGGCTAATGTGAGGCGTTGATTAGGGTCTGATTACAGTTGAGGTTTTGCTTCCTTTGTAGGAGTTTTTTTGCCTTGATTTTGGTCTTATTTATTGGCTTATGAAGTGTCTCATTCCAGAACAGATTTGTGGGAGTGAAGTCTAGGGTGTGGTTTTGGTGGGACAGGAAGTGAAGCTAGAATGAGGCGTGCGTTTTGAGGTACAGCCTCATCTGTCGATGAGGTCACTCTCAGATGGCGTCTGTTTGGGTAGTAACCAGAGGCGATGGCAGAGTAAAGCAGTGGGGAGCTTTCTGAAGACCCTCTAAGCATCAGGAGGAGCCAGGAGAGGCCAGGGTACGCACGGGTGGGGCCCATGTCCCAAAGCTGAGGAGCCGCTGGGGGCAAGGGCGTCCAGGCCGGGGCCCAGCTGCGGTGGCTGGGCACTCACCGCCTGGGGGCAGGGCTGGCCCTCTGCCTGCTGTCGGTTCTAAATGGAAGCAACCAGTGGATGAACCTGCGCCCCCACTGGGCGCTCACCACAGACCCCTGCTTAATGAGGCCGGCCCACAGGTGGGCTACGAGAACGCGGGCACCGTGGAGTTCCTGGTGGACAAGCACGGCAAGCACTACTTCATCGAGGTCAACTCGCGCCTGCAGGTGGAGCACACGGTCACGGAGGAGATCACGGAGTGAGTGCGGGGTCGCCCCCGGCGGGCGGGGAGTGGGGCAGCCTCGGGGCAGGCGCGGCTGTGCATGGCGGAGTGGCCATGGGAAGGGCGTCTCCCACATCTTGTGTCAAACCCATGTCGGGGTTTCCTAGGGAGCTCACTGTCCACCAATGGAGAACAGTTAGGGATCCGTGAACTTAGTTTTTTGTGAAAAGTATTATACAAGCATTGCATGCCATTGTGAGAGTTCGTACAAAGGAGCAAATAGACACGCCTCAGGCCCCGCCGCTCAGAACCAGGATGCTGGGAGGTTCCCAGCGGGCGGCTGTGTGTGCTGCGCATCCCAAAGGCAGCAGTCAACCCCATTTTTCAGATGACAAAACCGGGGCTCAGAGAGGTTAAGAGAGTTGTCCGAGATGGCATAGCTGGTCCTCTCAAGCCCTGTGCTGTATCTCCTAAGCCCAGGCTAAATCGTTTGGTTTCTTCCCGTCTTTATTTACTTAACTGTGTAAGTAGTTTGACACAATTGAGATGTTTTGTATATGAGTTTTATTCTGCGTTTCAAATGTCATATTTGTCTAAGGCATTCCTATTACTCTTTCTAAGTACTTGGAAGTGGCTGCACACTATTCCATCTTCTGGGTAGTTTATAACTTATCTCCATAGTCCTCTATTTTTAAATAATTAGGTTGTTTAACAACAGCACCTAAAGAGATTTTTAGATCACCTGTACTGATTGGTTCTCCCGCAAGCATTGCGTATAGACATTTCCCCCCAAAACCTGCCCATTTTATAAACAATTAATATGGCCCCTCTTTGTTTCAAAATACGTATGTTGAGCTGTCGAAGTGTTAAGCCCTGGCCTTTGGCCAGTCCATCCCACCATGGGACTTTCCTGACAGTTCCTTCTTCAGCCTCTGAGCCCACCTGAGACTGAGGCCACTGCTGGGGCACCTGCCTTCACCCGGCAGGTGTGAGAGCCCCTAGAGGCCTCCCTGCCTCCAGGTAAAGGCGGAGTTGATCACATGCTCCAGCCTCCCCCTCTGGCCCCGTGAGACTTTCCCCTTCACGATGCTGGAAAGTTTTCGTCAATCTTGAGCCTGCCCTGAGTCAGTTCTGCTAAGGGTTGAGCTCTTTGCCTGCTCCAGAGCAGAGGTTCTTCTGTGTCAGAAAGACACAGACTCGGGTGCAGGTTCCTCCCAGGTCATGAGCCGCGTAGAGCTTAGTTGGGCTGCAGCCTCTCTGACCCTCAGGCTCGTCCTCTGATGGGAATGTTGGCGGCTCTCAGAGCATTACTGTGGAGGTAAAGCTTGGGAAGGGCACAGCCACAGTCCACAGCGTGGATGCGTAGCTATGCACAGTGATCATCGTCGCTACTGAAATACAAAACACTGAGGAAGGTTTGCCAACGTCGTTTCCAGGCTGTCCTTACCACAAGCCTCAGCGACAATAAATTTAAAACCTGGAGTTTTTTAACAGCTGTTCCACTTGAATTTGTTGCTGTCCTTAGGAGCATGGCAGTCAGGGAGGGTGTGCTTAGAAAACCAGGCACGTGTGGAGATTGTACTCTTAAGATCTTCTCTGGGACAGGGTGGGGGGCCTTGTGGACAAGCCTAGTTGCAGCGCAGGTCCTAGGAGGGTGGCACCTGACCACAGCGGTGCCCACAAGTGTGGACCCTTCATTAGCTGCAGCTCCATTCACTGAGCCCTGTTCTCTGGCAAACCGACCCCCACCCCAGCCACCACACACAGAGTAGCACGCACCACTCTGAGAGTGAGGGTCTGGCCTCAGGAGGGTCTGGGGGAGGCAGGGGGACAGGGAGGGTGCAGGGCAGAGTGGGGAGGAGCTGGGGGCAAGCCCAGGGTGCCGCTAACATCTCAGCTGCTCCTCCAGCCGCCGTGTCCTCCTCACGCGGACCCTGCAGGGCTCCCAGCCTGGGCGTGATCAGGAGGAGGCTGGTGAGGGGCAGCAGGCAGGGCTGGGGGCCAGGGATGCCGGCGGCCATCCCCTGCCTCACGGTCCCCCCCCTTCCCATCCCTCCCCCCACCTGCAGTGTGGACCTGGTCCACGCCCAGATCCATGTGGCTGAGGGCCGGAGCCTGCCTGACCTGGGCCTCCGGCAGGAGAACATCCGCATCAATGGCTGCGCCATCCAGTGCCGGGTCACCACCGAGGACCCCGCACGCAGCTTCCAGCCCGACACTGGCCGAATTGAGGTAGGCCGCTTCTGCCAGAGCCTGCTACCCAGCTCCGTCTGCGTGAAGGCGCTTCTCCGGGGGGCACGAGGGAGCCTGTGGGCCCAGCAGTGAAGGGGGCGCCTCACTGGAGCTGACCAGAAGCTGGCTTAGAGTACGCGGGAGTCAGGCGCCATCCAGCACTAAAGGGGAGAGCATTCCTGGGAGAGGCTGCCGTGGAGGCCGGAAAGGCCCCCGGCAGGGACCGGGAGGTCAGCTGGGTGGAGCGAAGTGCGGGATCCCCAGGAACGGAGCACAGGTCCTTGACTCATCTCACAACGACCCAAAGCTTCACTGCCCGCTGAGCGGTCCCGCTGGGTTCAGTCCTGCATTCAGCCTTGGGGAGGAGCCGGGCGCACACGGGATGAGGGCCCTGAGGTCTCAGCGGAGGGGAGGGGCTGGGCCAGGGAATTGTCAGGGATGCACGTGGGAGTCGGGGAGATGGTGGGGGGCAGCGAGGAGACTGAGAGCGGCGTGGGGGGCCAGGGGCCGAGAGGGGGCCTGGTGGGCTCCCCCTGCCCCCACCTCTGGGCCAGCTGCCCGCAGGAGCCCTCAGGCCGGCTGGGGCCCCTGGTCTCTGGCCCTGCCTCACGCCCTGGCTAAGAATACCTCTGGCCCCAAGTCAGCACTCTGTGGCTCTCCTGCTGTCCCCTCTGGCCCAGGCCTCTGGGGAAGTGGACCCGGAGGAGGACAGGAGGGTGATTCTCAGTCACTGAGCCCGAGAGGAGAGGCTGGGGCGGTGGGGCGGGGCGGGGAGCGGTCTGGATTCTGAGAGTCGCAGTTGCTCTGCTTGAGGCAGAGCTGCCGCCAGGACTGTTTCTGGAAGGATCCAGGTCCACAGGTGGGCAGCTCCCCAGGCTGGAGCGCTGTCCAGTGGGCACCCCCATCGCGTTTGCCTTCGGCGGGCAGGGGCAGCCCCGCTCCAGCTCCACCTCCAAGGCCTGGCTCCTCCGAGCCTGGTTTACCACAGAATATTTTTAGCTGACGGTTCCTGCTCACAGCTGAGTGTTCACGCTTAAATATTTTATTAAGTTCCTTTTTATCGAACACAGGCTGTGTCCCTTAGACGCGGAAACGTGGTGTCCCCAGGCCCCCGGCTTGTCTCCCTGGCTGGTGCTGTTCACGAGGCCCCCACCCCGGGCATTCACACCCAAAGCCCCTTCCCCCGCCCTGAGTCTCTACCTCTGGTCCTGGGAGCCCCCGACTGCGCCCCGAGCCGCCTCTCTGACCCTCAGCTCTGCTTCCCTGTCTGGGCCTGTGGGCTCACGTGCATCTCCTTGCATCTGGCCCCAGCTTTTCCCATCGGCTCACTGCTCCTTCCTCTCCCACTTGACAGGGAGGGAAGGCGGGGGACACCGAGGCCCTCCCTGTCACTGGATGGCAAGGACGCCCCCGGCCCGCCTCCCTGCCTGGCTCCGTCCTGCACCTGCAGCGCCCTTGTCACTCGTCTGTGTATTTCCTCCTTCGTCTGTCCCCTCCCTGCAGGCTGGGAGCCCTGCTCGAGCAGGGCCTCTGTTTTAGCTGCTCTGTCCCCAGTGCCTGGCGTGAGGTGGGCACACGTGCCATGGACTGAATGAGTGAGCAAATGAATTTGAAAGGAAGAGGGCTGGTCAAGCAGGCGGCCGGCAGGTCTGGCCCCTCCGGGCCCCGCCAGCTGTGCATCAGCCTTGAGAGCGGGGCCCCGAGCCTGGGGCTGGCGGGGCCCGTGCTCCCTACCCCTTGTCCTGCCCCCTTCCCCTGCCAGCTCCTCTCAGGAAACTGTGACTGTGGCCCTTAGAGCCGATGGGGTGGCCCTCGGTTTGCTGGCAGAAATGAAGCCAGAGTTGGGGTTCACCTGTGTGTGACTCTTGGCGCCCTGCCGGCTCATGCTGGTCCAGCCTGGGGCCACGGGGGTGCCGCGTCTTGACTCCAGCTTCAGACGTGGGCCTGACTGGGCCACCTCTGCCCGCAGGTGTTCCGGAGCGGGGAGGGCATGGGCATCCGCCTGGACAACGCCTCTGCCTTCCAAGGCGCCGTCATCTCCCCCCACTACGATTCCCTGCTGGTCAAGGTCATCGCCCATGGCAAGGACCACCCCACAGCCGCCACCAAGATGAGCAGAGCCCTGGCCGAGTTCCGAGTCCGAGGCGTGAAGGTGAGCCGCTGCAGGCCCGAGGCGCCCCTGGTCCAAGGGTCACCCCTGTCACCCGCGTCCACAGCCAGAGGTGGAGTCACTGCCACGGGCTGTCTTGTGTCCGAGGCCAGTGCCGCCGCATAGCCGTGGGTCTGCCCTGGGCAGATGCCACTTTGGACCTACTGCAGGGCAGGGGGCCACACTGCCCCGCCCATGGTGGGGGGGGCTGCCCCCCGAGTCCCCACACTGCGCACGGCACCCCGCAGCCCCCGCCTTCTCAGCGGCTCCCGCCCTGCTGGGTCCTGGTCTGGGCCACGTGGGCAGCGCTGTCCTCACTCAGCCCTGCTCCATCCCCATCACCTTTTCAAAAAGCAGGTGGGAGGGAGGAGCCCGCGGGGCAGTGGCCGCTCTCAGCCCATGCACGGGGCAGGGCTGTCCCCCAGTGCTGGGGGGCATCTGCGCTTCTGTGAAGAGCCTCAGGGCGCCCGGTCAGGGGCCATTTCCTGCACACGTGGCCGGGACATGGCATGGTGGCAGGCCACGTCCGGGGCTGCTCTGGGCTGGGCGCCTGGTGAGCGGGGGTCCCAGCCACCCCTCCCATCGCCTACCCACCCCTGCGCTCTTATCCTGCTGGTGACCCTGGGCCATAGCACTCTCCACCCGCCCGGCAGGCGAGGGGGCTCCCAGGCTCCCACTGCCGTTGCGCCAGACGGTGGAGGAGGGAGCCCGGGCCACAGGGAGGCGGCAGCAAGCTGGGGCCCAGTGCCCCCCAGTGCATGCCCAGACCGAGCACCAGCCGCGCTGCCCGCCTGCCCTCCACGCTGCCCTGGCACGGCTCATGCTCGCCTGCTCCTCTTGGCTGAAGCCCTTGTTTCACTTTATTTAAACCAGGATCTCTCTTGGGCCACATCCAGGTACGTGTTCTGGGGCTGGGTGGGCAAGTACACATGTGTGTCAACACCACGCATACACGTGTGAGCTCGGCCGGCACATGTGTACACGCGCACCTTACCACACCAGCTCTCACCAGGCTGCCATCAGAGGCACAGCAGGCCTTAGGCAGAAAGGCACACCACCCCTTAGCACAGGTACGGCCCCACAGGCCGGGGTGCCGCGCCCCCTCCACAGTGGGGCCCAGGCACTGGCATGTTCTCAAAGCGCCTGGGTGTACTGGCATCCGCGGAGAACCAGGCGTGCCTAGGCTGTGTAGCAGCTTCCTCCAGCCAACGCTTGGGAGCAGTGGTGGTTTGAAGGCTGGAGGAGGCCGTCTGGGCCACGGGCTGGTGGGTACGGTGGGCCTGAAGGGGGTGGGACAGGGCAGGGTATGCCGCCCTGAGCCTGGTTCCTTGAGGTGGGGACCAGAGCCATGGCCATGGGGGCGTCATGCCCCCTGGTGTTTGCCCCGGGGTGTCCAGCAAGAGCAAAGCTTTGAGGGGCGTCGGGAGCAGCTGAGAGCCAAGACACCACTCGGGGCTTGCACCCCCGACAGGAACCCTCCAGGGGTCCCAGACCGAGAGCAGGGCAGTGCGATTCCAGTCCCTTTGATTTGACATTACAAATCCTGAAGACACCTTGGCCAGTGGGGAAAGACGCTGTCACCAGCAGGATCCCTTTGCCCGGAAGGGCTGGGCCGTCCCCCACCGGCTCCCGCTGCAGCCCTGCATGCTCTGATGCCCGTGCCAGGTAGGCGTCCTGGCCGCACGCTACAGGAAGGGGCGTCCTCTGCATGTAGATGCGGGCACAGAGCAGAGCCGCCTGCTCTCCAGGGCACCCAGGCTGCTGGGGCCACCTCCGCAGGCTGAGAGCCCCAGCCTGACCCCGCTTGTCTGTGCTTCCACAGGCCCCTCAGGGAGCCTGGCAGGACAAAACCAGAGACTAGCACTGAGGTGACCCCAACAGTTTTATTAGAAAGACAAACAAGACTTCCACGTGGCGGCCGCAGCCCCCGCTTGGAGGCCGTGAGCACCTGTCACAGGGACCTGTCCCATTCTGCCCAACTGGAGGCCAGAACCAGGGCAAGGGCCCCTGTTCTGCCTGAGGCACCGAGGGGCGGGCCGGGACGAGCTCTCCGGCAGCGCTGACCCACCAGGCCAGGAGGCCATCCACCCGCACCCTCCGCTCCCCGGGGTGTCTCCCCGCCCTTAGACCACGCTCTCCTCCAGCCGCTCGGCGCTGCCCCCCGCCCCCCGGCAGCCGGCCCCGAGCAGCCCCCCATGCACAGAGTGGCTCCGTCGGGCCCAGGCCCCTCCGAGGCGCCTGGCGTAACCGTAGCACCCACCGGTGTCCCCCAGGTCCAGGGAGCAGCTGCGCTGGGGGCGAGGCGGGGGGCTGCGTGGGGGGTGCGCCTTAGGCGTGGGGCTGGGGCCTCCGTTGGTCTGCGACTGCACGTGACTGAGCTTGAGGGGGAGACGGCCGTTCCCGGCCCCCCGGCCCCGGACCAGCAAGGCCACGGTGAAGACCAGTAAGGCGGCCACCAGCACCCCTCCCACGGCCACAGTCAGAGTCCCGCCCAGCACGTGGGCCTGCAGGGCATGGCACAGGGGCGTGGCTGGCAGCGTGGAGAAGTGGGCACAGCCCAGCAGCCGGGTGGCAGTGAGGTCAGAGGGCCCAGCGGCGGGTGACAGTGCCAGCAGACAGAGGTCGTAGTCGGCACCCGGGACCAGGTGTTTCAGCAGGAAGTGATGGCTGGAGGCCGGGACAATCCTGCAGGCAAGGGCAGGGGATCAGAGCACAGGCCTGGGGTCCGAGCCCCCGTCCCTGCCCTCCCCCTGCCCAGGTCCACAAGGCCTTGATGCTCCCTTCACAAGCCCACCACCCACTTCACCACATGCCCCCAGGTCCCAGCTCTGAAGAGCCCCTTCCCCAGGCCCACAGGAGCCTGTGTGTTCACTTCAGAAGGCAGAGAAAACAGGCACGTGTAGCCCTGAAGATGGTGCAGGGCAGACAGATGTGCCCGTTGACACCCAGGCCCACCCCAGGCTGGCTTCAGAGGCTGCAGAGAATCACACAGCAGAGGCAGAAACAACGTGCCCGTGTGGCTAAGCCCGCAAGCTTAAACACAAAGGCCAGCACCCTGGACTGAGACCTCGCGGGGCACAGCCTCCCGCCTTCCCCTTCCCCTGCAGCCCCCAGACCGCCCCCCCACCCCCTGGCAGCTTGGAAGCTGAGAAGGGGTGCATGGAAGCCCCAGGAGACAGCAGGGGCAGGAGAGGTGGCCAGCCCTCCCTCAAAGAGGCAGAGCCGGCTCATAGGAGGGTGGCTCCCGAGCTGGGGGCCCCGGACTGCAGAGCGCCCCCTCACCGGTAGATGAGGGTCTCATCCTCGCTGCTGTTGTACTGGAGCTGGAACATCCACACAGGGTCCGCTGGCCTCCCCGGCCCCCAGCTCACCAGCCCCGAGGTGGCGGTCACCTCTGTCACCTGCACGGCCGGCTCTGACTCGGGCGTGCCCTCGCCCTCCGCTGCCGTGCGGGCTGAGGCCGCGATGTCCGAGGGCCCCGGGCGGCCCCCCTCGGTGCTGCCATTCCCTCCATGGGGCAGAGCCAGCACCCGCAGTTCGACGCGGGCCGTGGCCTCGCCGGCTGGGTTGGTGGCAATACAGGTGTAGGCCCCCGCGTCCCCGGAGCCCGTCACCCCAATCTCCAGGGTCCCGTTGGGAAAAGCCCGGGCCCGGGAGGAGTTGCCCACCAGCCGGTCATCGGGGCCAACCCAGTGCATGGTGGGCGCAGGGTCGCCGAGGGCCCGGCACCGCAGCGTGGCCCGCTGGCCCTCCAGCACCCAGAGGCGCTGCGTGTGGCGGGCAATGAGGGGTGGCTCACAGGAGAACTCGCCCTCGGGCACCGTCCAGAAGTAGCGGCCGGCCAGACCGGGCGGGGAGGCGCAGGTCTCCAGGTCGTCGGGCCGCGCCAGGCGCCGCAGCCAGAGCAGCTCACAGTTGCAGTGCAGGGGGTTCCCGCTGAAGCTCAGCACCAGCGGCGCAGGTGAGGCCTCGGCATGGCGGCCCCGGGAGAAGAGTGGGTCGGGTGCCAGCGTGGCCAGGCGGTTGGAGGTGAGGTCGAGGCGGGAGAGCTGGCTGAGCTGGGCGAAGGCGCCCGGGGGCAGTGCGTCGATGAGGTTGTGGTCCAGGTTGAGGGTGTGCAGGGCGGGCATGGCACCGATGCCAGCCCAGGGCACCTGCCGCAGGTTGTTGTAGGACAGGTCCAGGTCCTCCAAGCTGCCCAGGAAGTCGTCGAAGGCGCCCGGCGCGATGCGGCCCAGCTGGTTGCCGCTGAGGATGAGGTGCTGCAGGTTGGCGGGGCCCCGCAGGCTGCCCGCACCCAGCTCTGCCAGCCTGTTGCCGTCCAGGTGCAGGGAGCGCAGGCTCTCCAGGTCCCCGAAGGCGCGGGCCCCGATGCGGGTGATGGCGTTGCGGGACAGCGTCAGGTCCACCAGCCCAGTCATGTTGCGGAAGTCCGGCGGTCCCAGGGCCTGGATGAAGTTGTCAGCCAGCCGCAGCTCCACCGTGCGCCGGTCCACGTTGGGTGGCACGAACAGCAGGCCTCGGTGGGCACAGAGGGTGCTGAGCGACTCGGACAGGTTCTGGCAGATGCAGGGCAGTGGGCAGGCGGCCGCTCCACTGGCCAGCAGCAGCAGCAGGAGCGGCGGGGCCATGGCGAGCACCCTGTAGGAAGGGCCACAGCCCAAGCACAGGTGGGGCTGGCACCGCTGCCCACGTGCCCCCATGCTGATCTTGGGGGCGGGGGGCAGCTTTCGGAGCCTGGCCTGGGGGTGGGGTCAGGGTCAAAGGCCCAAGGGGTCCCTCAAAGCTGAGAGCAGGCTGGGGCCTGCAGAGCCAGGCCCCCGGAATAAAGGTCACATTTCCCAAGCAGTGAGGGGGAGCCCAGGCTCTGGGGACAAGGTGAGGCGTGAGCAGGAAGCGGAGGTGGCCGGGAGCGCAGGGAGGGTCCCGGAACTTCCTTCCCCTGGCGTCCCCTGGACGCGCCAGCATCCCTTCGGCGCCATCCCCTCCCCCGCCGGCTAAGGTGCCTCCCCGGGGCCCCCCGCCCCTCCCTGCCGCTCCCCACACTGCCCCCCACGGCCCGCTCACCTGGTGTCCGTAGCTCAGGGGGCGCGGGCCGGCCTCCCCGTGGGCCCGGCCGGCCCCTGCCGACTCCAGGCGGCTCTCCCGCGGGGGTGAGGCCCGGGGCTGACCAGCCGCGCTCCGCGCGCCTTCCGGCCCATGGCGCTCGGGCCCGCGGCCCCGGCTCACTCGCTTCCCGGCACCTTTTCCCGGAGCGATTCGCGGCGGCGGCGGCGGCGGTAGCAGCAGCGACAGGCAGGCGGGTGCGCGCCAACGAGCACGCGCACCGCGGACACGCACGTGGAGAGCGGACGGGGAGGGGCGCGCGGGGATCCACCCGGGCCCAGGCCGGCTCCCGAGGTCACCCGGACACGCGGCTACTGCGGCGCCCACGGGTGGCTCCTGGTCACGCCCGAGGCCCGGGCCGGCGCGGACCCGCCGCGCAGCCCCCCAGCGCTGCCGCAGCGCACTCACCCGGGCACAGGCGCGCGCGCCCCCGGCCACCCTGGCGCCCCGGCATCCTGCACCGCACGGGCGCCTGCTGCCGCTGCGCGAACCGTCACTCTGCAGACAGGCAGACAAAGCGCCAGCTCGCGGGCCCCTTCACCATCTCCCAGAGACGAGAGTCTTTGTCACATGTCGCTGGGCACCCTCCCCAACACACCCACACATGCCCACACTCCCACACGTCCCCGCACCCACCGGCAGCGCCGGGTGCAAACCCGCACTGTTGCTGGGACCCTCGCGTTCACAGACACACGGTGAAGGTCATAACCGTTCTGCATCACCAAGTCACGTGGAGGGTCCCCAACTGGCATGGGCCCTGTGGGGGAGGGGCGGGCTGGGGCGATGCCCCCGGCCGGGCTCCCGCGGGGTGGGGCGGAGAGGGCTCGGCCTGGGGCTGGCGCCGCCCCGCCCCCGCCGCCGGCCCCTCCCTCCCGGTCCCAGGCTCCCCGCCCCGCCGGGCGCGCTCGGGAACCAACCGGTCTCCGCCTCCGCCCCAATTGGTCTGCGCGGCGCGCTTTCCCGGCAGGCCGGCGGTGGCACGCCGTTTGAAGCTGTGCGTCAGGGGTCCTGGCCTGGCCGGCGGCTCCTCCTTCCCGTTCTGTTCCTACCGGGCCATTTCCCTGCAAGAGTGGCCCGGGACGAGTCGACCCGGCTGAGACAGGGCTCCCGCGGTGTGTCGGGGCGGGGTCGAGTTCCCGGTTTTTGCTTCCGAGATCCGGGCTCGGATGGGAGCGCTGAGCGCTCTGAAGCTGAACCCGCATCCTGGTCTTTCGTCTGGGCCCAGCAGGGAAACAAGGGAAGTTACCACCTCCCCCAAGTATTTCCTAGCCCTCAGGCTACTCGGGGAAACGGTGGTGGTGGTTTAGTCGCTAAGTTCTGTGCAGCTCTTGCGACCAAATGGACTGTACCCCGCCAGGCTTCCCTGTCCATGGGATTTCCCAGGCAAGAATACTGGAGTGGGTTGCCATTTCCTTGGATTTCTAATCCTCCCTGGTACAGCCCGTAACCTTGGGCAAGTTCTTTAACCACCGAGATAGTTTTCTTACCCAGGCTAAGGAGTGTTGATTGTTGGTGCTTCATGGGTGAGAGGAGAAGAGAGGAGATGACTTGTCAGGGGCTTAGGCAGCTCGAAGGCATTCTTTTTGTTGCCACTCCTTGGGCCTCCGCGGCTATTGAATTTGTAAAATGAAGGCGCTGGATCCTTGCCCACGTCACCTCTTGCTCAGTGTCATCGGATACCCCCATCAAGAACATTTTCATTCACTCTCAACATACATTTTCATCAACCATGTGTCACTCTGCGGGGAGCTAGGATAGATCGGAAACCAGAGGGGCCTGCCTGCCTGCCTGCATGGAGCTTATTCCCCCCATGGAGGACGGATGGGGTGACATCCTCCAGAAATTACAGAGGAGGAGCAGTCTACCCAAGGGAAAGGCAGGGTGGGACATGGAGTCCCTTAGCATCCTTGCCAGCTCTAGGATGCGCTAGGTTCTTTAGCTGGTTGAACTGGTTTTCTTGTCTCAGATTCCATGCTTTGGCCCAGGTGAATTGTACCCATTTTAGGAGGAGCACGGGCTAGTCTCAGGGACAGACAGGCAGGCTGGTCACGCCCGGCAGGCATAAGGCAATGTTGGCCGGCCGCACTCTGCAGTGGCCGCTGTGGGTGCTGGTGTGGGAGGTGACGGGAGCCCTGGGGACAGGAAGAATCTCTCAGAGCAGCCTCAGGGCCCCGGGCCTGCTGGGCCTGGGCTTACTATCGAAGCGCGACCCACAAGGTTGCCTTCCCTGAAGTGACAGCAAGGCCGTAGCCACCTGGCCACAGGTGCACGCACACTGGAGTCACATCCACTAGACCTTGCAGTCGTGTCCTGGGGCAGCACGGGCTCCCAGGCATCCCCCCCCCCACAACCCCCACTTGGCCTCTAGGTTGGACTCAGCCCTGCCCCGGCTTCATGCTGTCACCCAGCTGTTTAATGAGCAGAACGGGGGGCCCTTGTGCACAGAGCATGTGGGCACCGGTCCCTCAGACGGCACCCCTGCCTCTAAAGCGCTCCTGGCCCTGAGAGGATTGCAGACAAGATGAGGAGGCTGAGCGCAGCTTTCCCTCGGCTGGTACCATGGAGTCCTAGAAAGGGAGCGTCCGGCTCCCCCGTGAGTTCAGGCCTCCAGGAGGAGCTCAGCCAGCTGGTGTGGCAGTGTGAGCACACAGGGCAAGTCTGGAGTGACCAGAGGTGGCCGTGACGGGGAAGCCCGGCAGAAGGCACGGCCTGAGGCCAAGGGGACATGGAGTCCAGAGATGGCTGTGGTGGAGTCATCTGGTGTGCCCAGTGGCACGGGAGTGGGTGGTGAGCGCAGGTTTTGGGAGCCGGGTGGGTGGTGAGGCACGCAGCGGAGGGTAGGGGAGGCCTGGGGGAGAGAGGCTGACTTGGGACTAGATGAGCTTGTGTGAGGAGCACCCGGGAAGAGGCGCCCAGGAGGCACTTCCACGTGGGGTCTGGGGTTGGCGGCCAGGACGGGCCACCCCGGGAGAGAGTGCTGGTGAGGAGGAGAGGCCGGGCGACAGCCCCCTTCCTGCAGGGGTGGGAGGAGGCAGAGGGGAGCAAAAAGTCTTGGAAGCCCAGGGAGAGGACATCCCGGCGGGAGTTGCTGGCAGGAGGAGGGTGGATTTAACCGGAAGGAGGGACCTCAGACTATCATCGTGCCTGCGTGCGGGGGTGGGGTCCCTGGAGGTTGGGGCCCCTTTGAGGAAGTGTAGCGGGGAGGGGCGGTGCTGCAGGAAAGGCACGTCCAGCCCCTCCTGTCCCTGGCCGAGCTGCACGGTGACACCCTCCCACCCGCCTCTGTCCTGCAGACCAACATCCCCTTCCTGCAGAACGTGCTCAACAACCAGCAGTTCCTGGCAGGCACCGTGGACACGCAGTTCATCGACGAGAACCCGGAGCTGTTCCAGCTGCGGCCCGCACAGAACCGGGCCCAGAAGCTGCTGCACTATCTCGGTCCGCCCGAGTCTCCCTTCTCTACCCCCCAGATGCCTTGCTTCTGCCCCCACCCAGAGAGCCGCCTGGCCGCCCTGTCCCATCCTCCGCCTGGCCATGCACCTCCTCCCTTGCTTCACCCCCCACCCCCGACCCCCCGCCCCTGCTCCTGATCTCAGAGGCTGCTTCTCCATCTGTGTGGCCATCACTAGGTCTCCACTGCCTGGACCCAGGAGGCCCTGGCTCTGGAGAGGACAGGGGCCAGCTGGAAGACCCGGGGTCCTGGAGGAGGGCCCCCAGCCCCAGCCACTCTCACTTCTGCCCTCGCCTCAGGCTTGGCCCAGCCTGCCCTGACCCTTGCCCACTCTCTCCCCAGGACACGTCATGGTGAATGGCCCAACCACCCCGATCCCTGTCAAGGCCAGCCCCAGCCCCACGGACCCCATCGTCCCTGTGGTGCCCATAGGTAGGTGAGATCCCTTCTGCCACCTCACAGCAGTGGCATGGAGGCTGCCACCTGCAGGGTGGGTGCTAATGCCCGCTCTGCCCTAGGCCCACCCCCAACGGGCTTCAGAGACATCCTGCTGCGGGAGGGGCCCGAAGGCTTTGCTCGAGCAGTGCGGAACCACGAGGGGCTGCTGCTGATGGACACGACCTTCAGGGACGCCCACCAGTCACTGCTGGCCACGCGCGTACGCACCCACGATCTCAAAAAGATCTCTCCCTACGTTGCCCACAGCTTCAACAAACTCTTCAGCATAGAGAACTGGGGAGGTAGGCTGGAAGAGGGAGGGCGCGTGGGCCCCACAGTGCAGGTGGGTCACTCTCTGGGACAAGCTGGAGATGGGAACCCTGAGGGAACCCGTGAGAACTGAACAAGGCACAGCATTCGCTGGTTTAGCAAAGAGTGACCGATGTCCCTTCTGGCCAGACCTGGTGCTGGACCTGAGGTCACAGAGCTGAGACCCTGGCAGCTCAGGGTGAGAGAGGAGATGCCAGCCTGTTAGCGCGCTGTGGTCCAGAGAAGGGGGGTGAGGGCTGTGAGGGGAGCGCAGAGGGGACACTGTGAGCCCTAGCAGTCCCGAGAGGCCAGCAAAGGAAAGTCTGCAGGGGTCGGGGCCGGGGCGCGAGGGACCCTGAGGAGCAGGGTCGCTGTTAGGACCGGAGGCGCAGGCTGCGGGGCGTGGCGGGGTCCCCGGCACGCGAGGGGCTGACTGGGCCTCGTGGTCCCTGTGCAGGAGCCACCTTTGACGTCGCCATGCGCTTCCTGTACGAGTGCCCCTGGCGGCGGCTGCAGGAGCTCCGGGAGCTCATTCCCAACATCCCGTTCCAGATGCTGCTGCGGGGGGCCAATGCCGTGGGCTACACCAACTACCCCGACAACGTGGTCTTCAAGTGAGCCTGGGCGGGATGCGCCATGCCGCTCCCAGTGTGAGGCCTGCGCACCCCACAGCGGGCCGGAGACCAAGCCTCTCAGTAGCTGTGCCCAGCCAGGGCGGCAAATGAGAGAACTGGGAGGGCTTCCAGGGGAGGCCCTGGGAGGGCAGATGAGCCCCAGCCCACGTGTGCAGAGCTGCGGCTGGAACCCAGGCCTCCGTCTCCTCAGCCTGCCATCCCTTGGGAAAGCAAACAGTCCCCAGCGGTCCTTCTGACTCGGGCAGACGGAGCCGTACTGCACGTGACTGGCACTGGACGGCTCTGCTGCTTGCCGGATGCCGCTGGGGTGACCCTGCCTGGCCCAGGCTGCCCCAGAGAGGCTTTATCCACACCATGGACGTGCCGTGGTGCCCTCACCAGACCCGGCCCTCAGATCTCACTCCCCAGGGGCTGCAAGAGGGCCAGGAGCCAGCAAAGGATGTGCTGAGGGTGTGGGCTGGAGCTAACCCTGAGCACTCCTACCACTCAGGTTCTGTGAGGTGGCAAAGGAGAATGGCATGGACATCTTCCGGGTCTTTGACTCCCTCAACTACCTGCCCAACCTGCTGCTGGGCATGGAGGCGGCGGGCAGTGCCGGTGGTGTGGTGGAGGCCGCCATCTCCTACACGGGTGACGTGTCCGACCCCAGCCGCACCAAGTACTCGCTGCAGTACTACATGGGCTTGGCCGAGGAGCTGGTGCGAGCCGGCACCCATATCCTATGCATCAAGGTGCCTGCTCAGCCCACCCTGGGAGTCTGCTCCTCACCCCCGCCAGGCACACCGCATGCCCACCCCTCACCGTCTCCTCCCCGCTTCCCTCAGGACATGGCCGGGCTACTGAAGCCCATGGCCTGCACCATGCTGGTCAGCTCCCTCCGGGATCGCTTCCCTGACCTCCCGCTGCACATCCACACCCACGACACATCAGGGGCAGGCGTGGCAGCCATGCTGGCCTGTGCCCACGCGGGCGCTGATGTGGTGGACGTGGCGGCTGACTCCATGTCTGGAATGACGTCACAGCCCAGCATGGGGGCCCTGGTGGCCTGTACCCGAGGGACGCCCCTGGACACAGGTAGGCACAGCCGCAGCCCTGCCCATCCTGGCAGTCGGGGTGGCCTCGCTGGGCCGGGCCTTCCGTCACCCACATCTGCGATGGGGCTTGGCCGGGCCTGGGGTCAGCACATTTCCCCCGCCTCTGCCCCCTGCAGGCGTGCCCCTGGAGCGCGTGTTTGACTACAGTGAGTACTGGGAGGGGGCCCGCGGGCTGTACGCGGCCTTTGACTGCACAGCCACCATGAAGTCTGGCAACTCCGACGTGTACGAGAATGAGATCCCAGGGGGCCAGTACACCAACCTGCACTTCCAGGCACACAGCATGGGGCTTGGCTCCAAGTTCAAGGAGGTCAAGAAGGCCTACGTGGAGGCCAACCAGATGCTGGGCGACCTCATCAAGGTGAGCCAGGTGCGCCCACCCTTGCCTCTGGGCCTCTGTAAGGTGCCTGGCACCCTAAACCCAGGGTCCTCTCTCCTCAGGTGACGCCCTCCTCCAAGATTGTGGGGGACCTGGCCCAGTTCATGGTGCAGAACGGGCTGACCCGAGCTGAAGCCGAAGCTCAGGCAGAGGAGCTGTCCTTCCCCCGTTCAGTGGTGGAGTTCCTGCAGGGCTACATTGGCATCCCCCACGGGGGCTTCCCAGAGCCCCTTCGCTCCAAGGTCAGGAAGGCCCGGCGCCAGGGGTGGGGGAGGCGCAAGGGCATCTGGGAAGCAGGCCTGACCCTCCGCTCTGCATCGCAGGTGTTGAAAGACCTGCCGAGGGTGGAGGGCCGGCCAGGTGCCTCCCTCCCACCGCTGGACCTGCAGGCGCTGGAGAAGGAGCTGACGGAACGGCACGGGGAGGAGGTGACCCCGGAGGACGTGCTGTCCGCTGCCATGTACCCCGACGTCTTTGCCCACTTCAAGGACTTCACTGCCACCTTCGGCCCCCTGGACAGCCTCAATACTCGCCTCTTCCTGCAGGGACCCAAGATTGCAGAGGAGTTTGAGGTCAGTGGCTCTGGCACCCACCTGCGCTGCATGGCAGCCACCCCCAGGGACCCCAGCACTTCCAGGGTGCCAGGGCTCTGGTGTGCCTGTCCCCCAGCCTCGTGAGCTTGGGGGTTCACACAGTACCGTTAAGAGACCCAGGAGCTAGGTCTTTACACGTGTGGAGCTGAGACCCGGGGAGCGGGGGTGGCCTGCCTGGGACCGGGTCAGGGGCTGCTCTCCCCGCCTGCCCCTCGCCCTGCCCGGCTCTGAGCCTCCCGGCGGCCTCCCTGCAGGTGGAGTTGGAGCGAGGCAAGACGCTGCACATCAAAGCCTTGGCCATAAGTGACCTAAACCGGGCGGGCCAGAGGCAGGTCTTCTTCGAGCTCAACGGACAGCTGCGGTCCATCCTGGTCAAGGACACCCAGGCCATGAAGGTACAGCTGCCCCGGGCCAGCCGGGCAGTGGGGACGGGCAGGGCTGGAGCCTCACATGCTGTCCACCCTGCCTGCAGGAGATGCACTTCCACCCCAAGGCCCTGAAGGATGTCAAGGGCCAGATTGGGGCACCCATGCCCGGGAAGGTGATAGACATCAAGGTGGCAGCAGGGGCCAAGGTGACCAAGGGCCAACCCCTGTGTGTGCTCAGCGCCATGAAGATGGAGACTGTAGTGACCTCGCCCATGGAGGGCACTGTCCGCAAGGTTCATGTGACTACAGATATGACGCTGGAGGGCGACGACCTCATCCTGGAGATCGAGTGACCACGCCCAAGACCGGCAGCCTGACCATCCCCGCCCCTGCCTTCAGGACACTGCGCTGCCAGGGCAGGCCCAGGCCGGCCAGTGCCCGAGGTCAGGAAGGCCTGGCCCTGGAGCTCTTGTCCGCAGCTCTTCACGGCAGGAGAGACTGCCTGTGGCGGTCCCTTCCCGTCTCCCACCATCTGTCCTTCCCCTGCGGTGGACAGTCGCTCCTGTACTCATCTCTTGCCAAATACGGCTCCTCTCCCTGCTGGAGACTGCAGGCAGGCGTGCAGGCGGGCCTGGGGCCCATGGGAGCAGACAGAGGGGTGCTACCTCCTGCAGGGGAGACCTGAGGCCCAGGTCTCAGAACTTTGCTCAATAAAACTGGCTTCCCCTGCCCTCTACTCTGAGTCCCAGTGCCACTCGGCACAGGCGGCAGGTCTGCCCCTGGGCGGGGTTGGGGGGGCTGTCCCCTCCTCCTAGGAAGGCACTGAGCTGGACGACAGTTGCTAGGTCGTGTCTGACTCTGACCCCACAGACCGTAGCCCACCAGGCCCCTCTGTCCATGGGATTCTCCAGGCAAGAATGCTGGGGTGGGTTGCCATTCTCCTCAAGGGGATCTTCCCGACCCAGGGGTCGAGCCCTGGTCTCGACTGAATCAGGCCTCCTTCGTTGCAGGCAGACTCTTCGGTGTCTGTTGAATACACACCCCAAGGAGGGCTAGCTAGTCACCAAGAGCCTGGCCTGGGGAGGGCTTGTTAACTCAAGAAGTCAACTGTTGCCTATTTTATAGAAGCAGAAATGGAGTCACAGGCAGGTTAAATAACTTGTCCGGGGCCCCACAGCTGGTAAGAGGCAGAGTTCAAGCCCAGGCTGTTGGTAGACTTTATTCCCCTGGGAAGCAGGGACTAACTTCCCACCCGATTCAGAATTAGGTGCAGATACCACCTTCTAAAGACAGACAAGTGTGGGAAGCTCAGGTGGAAGGTCAGGAGCACTGGATTAAGCCCCAGGGTCTAACCCTGTCCACACCCCCCAACAACCAGGCCTCAGGAGACCCCCAAGCCCGTCCCGCAGTGCCCTCACCTGTGGGGTGAGACAGCAGCCCCACCCACCTGGGCCACTGATGTGCCCCCTGCAGGGAGGTCAGAACATGAGTAAGGGGGTTGGGTGGGGCCTGGGCAGTTCCTGAGCAGGTGTGGAAGGACGTGGAGGGACAGCCCCAGCCCAACCTCTGGGCCCGGCACCTGCCAGCACCTGCCGGCCTAGTGCTCAGGGCCACACCGAGGCTCTGGGGTGGGCCAGGACTGCCTCTTCTGGACTCTCAGATCCTAAACGTGCCCCCTGAAACCTGCCTGTGCACAATTCCTTGGCTTCCTCGACAGTGGTTACACAGGCTTAGGGAGAGAAAAATTTATCAGCGAGGTCAGTAGACGCCTGTCACAAGGTTCATTCAGAGCCAGTATAGTTACAGCCAACCTGCGGGCCCCCTGGGGAGTGACGCACATCTGCATCCTTTTCTTCAACCGCCAGCCTCAGGGAAGGGGACTCACGACAACCTCAAGTCGAGAATGGGACCTAAAGGGATAATACTCTTTGATGAATGTTTTTAGAAAGTGTGTGGTGGGGAGAGGAGTCCTAGGGGCAGGGGAATGAGAAAAGAAGGACCATTCTAAAAACAAGGGGAAGAGCAGCTGAAACACTGCCAGGTTCGAGAAAGAAGCCCGGGTTACAGTGCTGCTTGGCAGGGCTGCGCATGCTCTCTGGGCCTCTGTTCTGGGTTCCTCCAGGGGCCAAACGAGCACAGCACCTGGTGGAGTGAGGTGGAAAGCGCCAGAGCGGCCGCCCTCCCCGAGGCCTGGGCCGACTCCTCTTCAGGTTAGACTTGCTTCCTCTGTGGTGTGAGGCTGGCAGACGCCGGGAGGCCCTGGTGGAAGGCCTGCAGGGGCAGGGCACAGGCCCAACTCTGACCCGGGTAGAAGGCAGGTGCCCAGATGCGCTGAGCTTGCACCTGCCACCTAGTCCCACCTGGTGAGGACCTGGGGCCCGGCTCAGGAAGGACACTGCAGACTCAGGGCAGCCAGAGGCCCCCATCCTGTCCAGTGCTCCAGGGATCTGGGCACAGGCAGACCTGCCTAGAGGTTAGTGTTCAGGGCAGGTTGGGGGCATGGGGCATATTCCCAAGACCCCAAACAGGCTAATCCCCAAAGGTCCAAGGCCATGTTACCCAAGTTAAATCTCTTTAATATCCCAATACAAAGTCCTGATGCAAAAAGACAATGAGAAAACCCTGGGAAGTTGGGGGGTTTCTGTAAATTCCACCCCCGAGCAGCTTTTCAGAGGCAGGGGGACAGAGCAGCTCAGGGAAGCAGCAGTCCCAGGTGAGGCAGGAGTGCTTGGCTCCGGGGCCCAGCCCCACGTCCCTGCAATCCCGGCTGCTCCTCGACCCTTTCAGGAGGCGCCACATCCTGGGATGTCTGCTCCTTTCTCTTGGTCCCTGGGATTCAACTAGCTCTGGCTTCAATCCCCTACAAAAATTCCTGAGTTCTCGGGGCCTCCCGCCAGCTCCTCCCCTGAAGTACCCCTTGACGGGGAGGGGCTGGGAAGCCCATGAGAGTTCATAGGAGTTTGTATGGAGCGTGGGTCAGGAGCACAGGGGAGCCTCTGAGTCCCCTGCCCGCTCCAAAAGCACACAAAGGGGAAGGCTGCCGTAGAGCTTAGGGTCCGTGAGGGGCTGAAGCAGAAGCAGGAAGAGTCCCACACCCAGAGCATAGCCTGCCAGCAGGGGCCGCCTCTGCGGATGCTCCAGGGCTGCACACACGGCAGGAAAGCCCATGTAATTGCAGAAGGAGTGGCAGAGAACCGGCCCAATCAGGTGTCCTGGGGAGGGGAGACAGAGAAGCTCATGGAGCAGCCCCACTACCTCCCCAGGCTCTTCCAGGGCTAAGACCCTCATCCCCCGAAACAGGAGATCAGTGGCCACCCATCCGCCCTCACACACGGCCTCTGCTTCCTTCCACCTCTCACACCGTGCCAGGCAGAGGACCCGGCTCAGCCTGTCTCAAGGACTGCGGGAGAAGAGACTTGCTGCTCCTAGAACAAACACAGATTCCCATTTTCCCACCCACTCCTGTGGGCCCTTGAGTCCCAGGGGACCCGTGAGAGACTGAGGACCAACCTGTGCGGATGAAGAGGAAAGCAGTGTAGGCACCGAAGACAGCTGTGTAGGAGAACTGGAACGCTGGAGACGGGGAGGCCTCGAGTGACCACACCTGCATGCCCTTCCTGCCCCAGCACTGCACACCCATCAGCCAGAGACACCCCCTCTTCCCCTGGCTGCCTGCCCCAACACCTAGGCTATTGTCTACACGCCAAGCCCGTGGTCAGCAGCCCCTCTGATACTAGAGCCCTCCGTTCCCAACTCTTCCTCCAGAGTGACCATCAGGGACACCCTCACGCACCCAACCAAGGACTGCCCCAGGCCAGCTCTCTACGACTCACCTGCAGACAGAAAGATGCTCCCCACACTGCTCTGGCGGAAACGAAGCTGCTCAAAAATGTGGTGAAAATGGGCTGAGAGGAAGATGAGAACCAGGTCACACTCCTCCCAGCCTGCTGGACAGGCCCTCCCCTGGCCCCCATTTCCCATTCCTGGTTCCCTGCTGGAACCATCTCAACAGGACCAGGCATGACAAACTCACCAACTCCAAAGAAGAGTGGGCAGGTGAACACAGCAGGGCCCAGGCCTGTGCATGGCGCTAACATGGGCAGCATGCAGGCCCGGAACACCAGCTCCTCTGTCAGGGGGGCGATCACTTGGTTTCGCAGCCAACGCATGTCTGTGAGGCAGCGGGCCCAGGAGCGAGGGGCTAGGGAGGGGATTCAAGACAAGCCATGAGAGACTAGCTGTTGAACAAAGTGACCCAGAGGCCTGAAGGGCCCCTCTCCCACAACCTCCCCTGGCCATAAATACTTGGGAGAACAGATTAAGATTCAAACTTTATCAGACCTAGTATATAACAATATCTCAAAAAAATAATAAAACAGTATCTCAACGGGACTAAAAGGGAAGAGCAATAGAAGCTGAGGAAAAGTATCCCGACAATAAATTCTGGAAACATCAAAATTTGCCCAGCACCAGCTCTCTTTTAGGAAACCAAGGTTAAGGGAAGCAACGGACAAGTTTTCTTGTCCACTCCAAGTACTGCTAGGGGTTCCTACAGGCTTCACTGAACATTAGGAACTAACTCCTAGAGGCCACCTGATATGTGTTCCCATTTTACTGCTGAGAAACAGAACATCTCAGGTCCCACCACAGCGCAGATTCCTTCTCCTCATCATCCTGGACTGCCTACTTTTCCCCTTGGCCCTGAGGACTCACCTAGGACAACCTTTAGGCCATCTGCCAGATCACAGGAGCAATCCATGGAAAGCTGCATCAGTGGGCCCAAGAAAAGGATCTGAGTACAGAAAAACAGGAGCGGTCAAAGGAAAGGCTCATAATCCACTGCCCTTGCCCAGACATGGCCTCAGAAGATTTCAAGCTTCCTGTTTTCTGCCAGGATTTCCCACCTATGCATAACCGAGGGCCCTGGGCCATCTCACAATTCTTGTCTCTCATCAGTCAACAGCTGGGCACAATCAGGATTAGGGAAATAAGGAGGCTCTCACTAACAACGAAGAGCAAAGAAGGAAAGATACAGCAGAAGCACTCACCATGGTCAGCAGCAGGGGCAGCAGCGCTGCTGGAAAAATGCCCTCCAGTCTGAATCCCATCAGGGTGAGCAGGGATGTGCCTGGCTGAGCCACAGGAAAGGGGGCATCAGTCTCGCTCCCTAGGAGGTCGCTAGCCCGCCGCCCTCCGCCCCGCCTCCTTCGCACCTGGATGCCTGTAAGTTCCCTCCAGAGTAGCACGCAGAGGGGCGAGAGACTTGATACCACCAGGACACTGGTGAAGCGCCGCTTTATGACTGCAGGATGGTCCCTAAGAAAGAGAAAGTAAGTTCAGGGGGCCCACTGCCACCCTCGAGGGCGCGGCCCCACCCCCTGTTCGCCAAGTCCCGCCCATAGCCCCGCCCCGCGGAGGCGCGGGTTCAGGCCGCGCGCGCAGCCCCCGCACCTGGGTAGCTCGCTCTTCCAGACGTAGAGGCTGCCCACGTAGGAGCAGGCGAGGCTCAGACAAGAAAACACAGACACCCAGCAGCACAGCCCAGGGCCTGGACCGCCCAGAGCCGTCGACTCGGGCTGCCGCTCTGGCCGCGACACCGACAGCAGGCGAAGCCCGTCCCCGCCCAGCGCCGCCATCGCGCCCGGACCCGCGGCGCGCCGCAGTGACGCGATCCCGCTGCCGCCCGGCCCGCGCCTACCGGAAGCGTGGCTGACGTCATTAGACGGCGCGGTCCCCGGCCCCGCCCCCGACTCCGCCCCCACACTGAAGCAGAAGCTGCGCGCGCGGAGCAGGTTTATTGAAAAACAGATAACAGGCGACCCCGGTGGCGGCTGGGTGGGCGCGGAAGCGCGGGGAAGGGGGCCAGGGTCAGGGCCCAGGCCCAGAACTCAGCCACTCGGACAGATTGGAAATTTCCTGCAGCCATAGCGCGTCCTGCGGGAGGAAAGGGGATCCGAGGTGAGGACCCCTCGGCCGTGGCCGGGTCCCCGCCCTCCCGACGCGGCCTTACCTCCAGGCCGCTCCCGGGGCCCGTCCTGCTTCTGCTAAAGGTCAGCGGGGCCGTGGTGGGCTCGGCGCGGCGCGAGGCGGCCTCTGACGGGCTCAGGGCCCCAGCCGAGCGGAAGGCCCGCGTCTCCTCCACGCCTTGGCTGCCTGTCTTGAGCCTCTTGTTTTCTGTTTGCTCTCCGGTCCCTAGGAGAAAACAAGGCCGCTCGTCTTACTCCCCTGTCTTGTGCTGGAAAGACCCTTGGCGAAAGCCTGGGAGAAAGGGAGGAGTTAAGAGTCAGACTCTCTCAGCCCTCTCACCTCAGAACCCTTTCAGCTGGTCCTGTCCGCATTAAAACCCAGCAGCACCGAGTCTACAGGATCAGGCTGAGGCTGCACATTGGCTTCGGGGTCTCCCTGTCCCCACAGAGCTGGGCCCGGGAAGGCATCTGGGGTTGAACCAAGCCCTTACTTGGGTCTCACGCCAAGTCGGTCACTTGACACGTTCCTCGTGGAGTCTGCACCATCCAGCTCCTCCCTACCTGCCGGAAAGCCTGGCCTCACTTCTGTCCCCGTTTGTTGCTCAGGCTTCAGTTGGCAGTGCAAACTTTAAGTGTGCATCTATAGCGTTTGGACCTATAGCTTCTTCCTGAGCAGGTCCTGGGAATGTAGATCAACAAGCTGTTCCCTAGGTGCAGCTCACAGGTACTAACTAGGAAGGGTGCAGTAGTGGGTACGAAGTCCAGGGAGTAAAACAAAGAAGCTGTTAACCATCTCTGTAAGTGAAGAATGGTTTCCTTGAGGAGATATCTGAGCTGGGTTTTGAAGGATAAAGAGAAATACACTGGACTGACAAGGTAGAGGAAGGGAATTCCAGGCTGAAAGAGTTAGGCAAACACACAAAGGCATTAAGCAGTCTACATAAAATGCAAGATGGGGATTCAAGGAGATGAATCTGAATGGCTTAGTGGGAATCAGGGCAGGCTAAGAAATGGATTTTTATTTATAGGAAACTGGAAGGCAGTGAAGACTTTTAAACATGAGGTAGATTGTTAATTTTGTATTTCAGACTGAGCATTCGTCAAACATGTGACTTAGAGTCAAGTTAGAGGAGGGAAGACCTCAAGAGCCCAGAAGTGAAGGCAGTGAGGATGGAGGAGTCAGAAATATTCATAAGGCTGAATCGACAGGCCTTGGTGGTAGACTGGATGTGAATCATTAGAATGAGGGCCATCTCACATGAATTTCAGGATTCTGATGTGAAAAACTGGATATGCTGACTGTGGTGCTACTAATCCTGACACAGACTAAAGAAAGAAGAGCTGATCTTGGGTGTGTGTGCAGAGGGCAAGATACCAGGAGAGAGGAAGTTGACCACATGGGCCCACCATACGGAGCAGCCAAATGAGCAGACAGGTCTCCATCTAAGACTCAGGAGAGACCTGGACTTGTCATAGCAACTGAGGATGAGGAGTCTCATCCCAGAGGCAGGGGTCAGCGCCTGGGATGGAAGAGAGCCGCTAGGGAGGGGCTGCGGTATGAGCAGTGTTTGGGGGTGGCCAGAGGAAGCTCGTCGAAGAGAAGGTAAGAGATGAGGACTGGTGCATCACAGTCTCACAGTGCCAAGTGCTGCAAATAGTCCAGGTATGATACAGATAAATGCAGATCAATTTGGTAATTAAGAGGCCTTTCCAAACAAGAGACGTGTAGTTCAGAGGCACAGGAAAAGCAGTGCCCTGGATTGGAGAGGGAATGAAAGAAAGAGATGGAAACAAAGTACAGCTTGCTTCTTTGAGAATCCTGATTGAGATGTGATGGAGACAGGTGGATGAAGTTCAAGATCATGGGAGATGTCCTTCTGAAGATGGACCTCTTTACGGAAAGAACTCAGAAAAGGAGCTGAAGGTGCAGAAGGAATAACTGATGGTACCGAGAAAATAGCAGGAGTAATGCCCCCTGGAGGGGTGGGTCCTGTGCTGATGAGGGTCTGGCAGTGGGCGGAGTACAAGTTGGGGAGTTTATGGAATAAAAGAGATTATTAGTAAGTGAAATAGGAGGCTAAATCAGGAGGTTGGGTAGAGGTTGGGTAGATTTTTAAAAGAATGGAGTAGCCACTGAGGAGAAAGCCAGAAGACTGGGAAGAACTGACAAACTGAAGGCTCTTCAGGGGATGGACCTGAGGCATCACACACTTGATTTTCTTCAGCATAGCTGCCAACGTGGGACACAGGACTGATGACAACTAGTTGCAGCTTTGTAAGGCAGAGCAGCTCAAACACTCTTCTGGGGGGGTCCACCAGATCATAAATACTCAGTAGAGAAAGCATGGGCTTTAAGGGCAGCAGACTGAAATTCAGATCTTCCTCCTGCTAAGTACAGCAGTGTTCCCCACCCCAAAGTGACACTGTGAAAGACTGGTCACTAAAAGCTTAGCATCTCCCTGGGTCCACAGAAGGTGCTGAATTAAATGTTAATTTCTTTCTTCTAAAGAAAGTGAAAGTGTCACTCAGCCATGTCCCACTCTGTAACCCCATGGACTGTAGCCCGCCAGGCTCCTCTGTCCCTGGGATTCTCCAGGCAAGAGTACTGGAGTGAGTTGCCATTTCCTCCTCCAGGGGATCTTTCTGACCCAGGGATTGAACCCAGGTCTCCTGAATTCCAGGCAGATTCTTTACCATCTGAGCCACCAGGGAAGCCCTCTTTCTTCTAAGGAAAGTACTTAGTCTTTTGTCTTTTCACTGCACAAATACTGAATTATGTGTGGTGAATACTGAATTGTGTGTGGTGATACACTTCCATTCTTTTAAATCTCCAAATCTAAATTTATACAAGCCTTCACTGCAGGGTTCTTTTCAGGAGGAACAGCCCCCACAACATTTAAAATATAATTCAATAGAATGATTCAGAAACACATCTTAGACCTTAGCATAGACACCATGCAGCACGTAGCTGTTAGCCTGGAAAGAGTTTCACCAACAAAGCATGATGCTGAAATCAGTCCCCCAGTTCCCCCAAGCCTAGGCACTGTTTTGTCTGACAGTACATCCCCACTGGTCTGGCTTTGTTAGCCAGACCAGGCTGCCTGGGTTCGAGTTCTGGCTCTGTCATTTACGAGCTGTGTGAACTCAGGTTTACTGACATCTCTGGGCCTGAGTTTCCTCATCTGTAAAATGAGGATAATAGTACCATAGTATCATTTTGAGAATTAAGAGCATTACTATATATAATACTTTGGGAATTCAGACTAGTGCCTGGCTCCTGCACCATACAGGTTCAGGCACCAGTGGCTATGATTCTTTACACACACACACCTGCTGCTGCAGGCCCTGATGGTGGTTTAAGTGTTGGAGGGAGGGGGCAAAAACAGTAGAATCACTGCTATATCACACACACTTACACCTCCCCCATAACATCCATGGAGGCTGAGGGAGTGTTTGCGCCCAGAAGCAGATTCCATAGCCACAGAGTAGTAACCCAAACCAGGGAGAGCCACAGTATCAACACGAGTGACTGAGAAAAGACACAAAAGAACGGACTGAATGGAGGGCCTCACCCCATCGTGTGCAGCTATCTGTAATTCTACAAACAGAAATTTCTGGACCTATTGTACCAGCTTTTGGTACAATAGCCGCTGCCCGAGAATACCCGACTTGGGGGAGCCAGCCAGATCCTGGAAGGACACTGCTGTGGTGTAAGGCGCAGTCTGAAATTCTGAAGTCACGTTTTTTACTTCCCAGCTTTGATCCAGGGCTCACCTGAAAAGCTGAAATCCTACCTGCAAGGAGCTCCAGGCTGCTGTTCTCATGTGCCGCCTCTGTGTTCTGCTCTGCCTCATTTTTCTCTGGGAGCAGCTGCTTAAAAGATTAGAAGTCCTAAGTGAGTTCTGCAGAAGTATGATCAAGCCCCAGTGAGGTCATGTGCCTGGTGGCTTTGTGGACCCCATGGGGCTTTCCTTCCTCACGTGGACCCTCTCTCCCTCCTGGCTCATGTGAACCCCCTCCCAGCTCCCACCATCAAGGCTTCCTTCTTCCTTCGGAGCTTTTGCAGCAGACTCAGGCATTTCCTTCCTCTCTGAGGTCCAGTCACTCATCCACTATCTGCTGTATTGCGTGGGCTCTGAAATAGGCACTGCATGCCCCTTTTCATCACTTTATGTGTTTATGTCCATTTTCTACATCGTAAATTCCTTGAAGAGTAAGGAAATGGCAATCCACTCCAGTATTCTTGCCTGGAAAATCCCATGGACGGAGGAGCCTGGTGGGCTACAGTCCATGGGGTCGCAAAGAGTCGGACACAACTGAGCGACTTCACTTTCATCATGTCTGTTATCTCTTTTAAAGCTAGCATAGTGCCTTGCACAGGGTAAGTGCTAAACGAATGACTGACTGAGGTCAAACATGGGAAGCCACAGGGCACATTTTATAGTCTTGTATAGCCTTTCAGAGCCCTGCTATTTGGTTCAGTTTGGACAGAGAAACAAAGGTCAGAACCCAATCCTCTGAGCTACTTGTTTTTCAATACAAGTATATAAAAACAGGTATCTTCTGCATCAAAATTAAAAACTTTTGTGCTTCAAGGGACACTTAAAGGGAAGTGAAAAGTCAACACACAAGAATGGGAGAAAATATTTGAAGATCATATCTGATAAGGGACTTGTATCCAGAATAAAGAACTCCTAGTTCAACTGTAAAATAACAACCTAAAAATGGGTTTGACAAAATTTGAATAGACATTTCTCCAAAGAGAGATATATGGCCAATATGCACATGAAAAGATGCTCAACATTATTGTTCTTTTGGGATATGCAGATCAAAGCCACTATGAGGTGCCACTTCATACCCCGTGTGATGGTAGTAGTAGTAGTAATAATAGATAATAACTATTGATAAGGATGTGGAAAAATTGGAACCACTATACGGTGCTGGTGGGAAAGTAAAATAATGCAGCCAGTTTGGAAAACAGTTTTGAGTTATCATGAAAAAGTGAAAAACGTGTTAGTTGCTCAGTCGTGTCTTGACTCTCTACAACTGCATGAACTGTAGCCCACCCAGCCCCTTGGTCCCTGGAATTCTCCAGGCAAGAATACTGGAGTGGGTAGCCATTTCCTTCTCCAGGGGATCTCCCCGACCCAGGTATCAAACCCACATCTCCTGCACTGCAGGCAGATTCTTTATTGTCTGAGCCACCAGGTTATATCATATGACCCAGCAATTCTCCTCCTAGCTATCCGCTAAACAATTACAAACATATGTCTACATACAAAAAATGTTTACAGCAGCATTATTCATAATAGCCAAAAAGTGGAAACAACATGTCCATCATCTGATGAATGGAGTTTAAAATGCGGTGTGGACTATTACTAAAATGAGCAAGGGACTATTACTCAACTGTAAAAAGGAATGAAGTACTGTTACCTGTTATAACGTGGATGATGAGCCTTGAAAACATTACACTAAGTGAAAAAAGCCAGACACAAAAATCCACTCATTGTACAATTCCATTTATATGAAATACCCAGTGTAGGCAAATCCATTGAGAGAAAAGTAAATGAGTGGTTGCCAGGGGACAAAAGATAGGAGAACTGAGACTGACTACAAGTTCAGTTCAGTTCAGTTCAGTCGCTCAGTCGTGTCCGACTCTCCGCGACCCCATGAATCACAGCACGCCAGGCTTCCCTGTCCATCACCAACTCCCGGAGTACACTCAAACTCATGTCCACAGAGTCGGTGATGCCATCCAGCCATCTCATTCTCCATCGTCCCCTTCTCCTCCCGCCCCCAACCTTTCCCAGCATCAGAGTCTTTTCCAGTGAGTCAACTCGTCGCATGAGGTGGCCAAAGTATTGCAGTTTCAGCTTTAGCATCAGTCCCTCCAATGAACATCCAGGATTGATCTCCTTTAGAATGGACTGGTTGGATCTCCTTGCAGTATAAGGGACTCTCAAGAGTCTTCTCCAACACCACAGTTCAAAAGCATCGATTCTTCGGCGATCAGCCTTCTTCACAGTCCAACTCTGACTACAAGTTAGGTCCAGTTTATTATTGTTTTCTTTTTGGTATGATGGAGATGTTCTGGAATTTAGTGGTGATGGTTAGAAAATACAGTGACTATACTTAAAACCACTGAACCACTGAATTTGTATAAATGGTAATTTTTATAGTATGTGAATTCTAACTCAATAAAAATGCATTCCATCATATATTGTTTACTAAAGCAAGTTTTAATTTTTAAGTGATTATACTCTAAGGAATATAGAAGAGTTAAAGACGGCATTAAAGGTGTGAAAAAAGAAATAGTATTAGGAAAATTTCCAAACATTTTTTTCCTTCTTTGAAAGAAAGCTTATTCTACTTCACTCCAGCCTAGAAAATCTCATATAATAGACAAACCTTTATCTTATCTTGAAACTGGTCACACCAAAGAAATATCTAAATTCAGATCTAAATCTCAGAGTTCCAGGGGAATCTTGCACACCCCTCATTCATCATCAGTTCCCCAGATGAGACAGCCCTCTCCACAGGATAGACCTCAGTGAATTTAACATTCTATCAGCCATTATTCTGATCTACCACCAGGAAATGATACCTTTCCTTAGAAAGTTCTTCCTGCTACTGCACCTACTTATTCTGGATTTAAGTTTTCAGTCCCCACACTCAAATGTGACAGTTAGCCCAAGATTACTGTCTTGTCTCATGGCCCACTGTCCTGTGTTCCACTAAGGCTTAAAATCTCCACTCCTGGAGTGACCTTTCCACAAATATCTTCTATAAAACTCTAAATATTCTTTCATTTCTTCCATTTCTCCATAAACTATACAATAGCCATAGATGGTTTTATTCTATATTACTCAAGAGGTCAGCTATTCTACTTCACCTGCGTAGAAGTGGAAACTGAGGGACTGGTCCAGAGGTAAAAGAATTGGACCTAGCATCATTGTTCTTGTAGTTTTTAGCTACAGCCACTAGGTGCCACTCGTGTGCCAGTAACAGTTCAGTTCAGTCACTCAGTCCGACTCCAACTCCATGAATCGCAGCACGCCAGGCCTCCCTGTCCATCACCAACTCCTGGAGTTTACCCAAACTCATGTCCATTGAGTCAGTGATGCCATCCAGCCATCTCATCCTCTGTCGTCCCCTTCTCCTCCTGCCCCCAACACTTCCCAGCATCAGGGTCTTTTCCAGTGAGTCAACTCTTCGCATGAGGTGGCCAAAGTATTGGAGTTTCAGCTTTAGCATCAGTCCTTCCAATGAACATCCAGGACTGATCTCCTTTAGAATGGACTGGTTGGATCTCACCACAGTTCAAAAGCATCAATTCTTTGGCACTCAGCTTTCTTCACAGTCCAACAAACAAGCTGTCACTAAATGGCCATTATCAGAGGTAACTGGTAATGATCTTGAGTAAAGAAGTATGGATTCTACTTGATGCCTTTGGTCACTATTCATCTTCCCAGGCTTGTGATCCAGTCCTATATGGTAAATATGTTACTAGGCTTCAGATCTAGGAGCCCTCATTATAAATCCTAGACTTGCCATTTACTGACTCTGTGATTCTGGGCAAATTAGAAAAGTTGTCTAACCAGTTTCTTCATCTATAAAATGGGAAAACTACAACCTACCTCACAAGATTTTTGTGGAGACTAAAGTGGAAATCTTGGCACAGATTAGGGATTCAATAAATGTTCCCTCCTTCCAAGACCTATGACTACTGTGTAAGACTAAGACTAGCCATCTGCCAAGTTTATTGGGCTATGAATGGCCCTGAGGCTATAGGCCATCACTATAGCAACACCAAGGGGCAAAGGAGGTCAGATCATCTCCTTTTCAGATCTCACTGGGTTATCAGAGAGGCCCGAGCAAAAGGACCTTCCAGGCTGGAACACTTTTAGATCCTGCCCGTTTCCCAGGTCCCGTGATAATGCCACAGGCCTTATCCTCGACCTATGCCTAGAAACTTTAAGTTGTCGATGGCTGTAGTGAATTGAGTAGTGGTTCCCCCAAAGATATGTTCAAGTCTTGACCACCAGTACTTGTGAATGTGACCTTATTTGGAAAAAGGGTCTTTGACATAATTAAGGATCTCAAGATCATTGTGGATTTACAGAGGGCGCCAAGTCCAATGACAGGTGTCCTTATTAGAGAAAGGCAGAGGGATATTTGCGAGACAAAGAGGAACAGCCATATGGAGTTATGGGACTACAAGTCAAGGAACAGCTGGGGCCACCAGGGCTGAAACAGGTAAGGAAGTCTTCTCCCCTAGAGCCAACGGAGGGAACGTGGTCCTACCAACACCTTGTTTCAGACTTCTGGACTCCAGAACTGAGAGATAATAAATTCCTTTTAAGTTACCAAATTTATGGTAATTTGTTACCATATCCATGGGAAACTGATACAATGGGTAATAGCCTTTATTTGCTCAAGTTGTGGGCAGCAGTTTCCCAAGCTGTAGGAAAATCAGAAAGAGTATTTGCAGTGAGCCAGCTGATGCTTTCCTAGGAAGGTGCTGCCTAGCCGGAATGTAGTCAAGAAAACAGTGTGGTGAAGGCAGCACTTGTAGGGGCTTCCCTGTTACAAAGCAGAGGAGGATGGGCAAATCCATGATGCTGTGTTCTCTGGATGCCTAGGTGTTTAAACCTCCCCATCCGATCAGGCAAACAGAAGTAGGAGAGGGAGAGAAGCAGAAGAGGTGTTACTCTCTCAGTGTCTGTAATTTTTTTTACAGCAACTTTACTGAGATATAACTTGCATACAAATAATTGCATCTTTATAAAATACAATTTGATAAGTTCTGGCATACGTATTAATACATGTGAAACATCACTATATCAAGATAATGAGCATATCCATCACCCTGAAAAGTTTCTTCTGCCCTTCATAACTCCTCACTCCCACCAACTCCTATACCTCCCATCTGTAAACAACCACTGGTCTGTAACTATACAGTAATTGGCATTTTATAGAACTGTATATAAATTCGGTCAAGCACTATGTACTCTTGTATTTTCAGGTTTTTTCATTCAGCATGACTATTTAGAGATTCATCCAACCTATTGTGAATCAAAAGTTCATTCCTTTTATTGCTGAGTAGTATTCCACTGAATGGATATGCCACAGTTTGTGTATTCGTTTACCTGTTGACACAGCTGTTCCCAGTTTGGGGCTATTACAGATATGGTATATGTGCCATAACACTGGTGCAGACATTTCTGTGTGGACATATGCTTTCATTTCTCTTGGGTAAACACCTAGAAGTAGAATGGCTAGGTTGTGTGATAAGTGTGTATATGCCTTTTTAAGAAACTGCCAAACTGCTCTTCAAAGTGGCGGTATCATTTTTCATTCCTACAATTAGGGTATAACAGTTCCAGTTCCTGTTCCTGCACATCCTTGCCAGCACCTGGTATGGTTAGTCTTCTTATTCTAAGTACATGTGAAATGTTACTTGATTGTGGATTTGATTTTTTGGGCTCCAAAATCACTGCGGATGCTGATTGCAGCCATGAAATTAAAAGACACTTACTCCTTGGAAAGAAAGTTATGGCCACCCTAGATAGTATATTAAAAAGCAGAGACATTACTTTGCCAACCAAGGTCCGTCTAGTCAAGGCTATGGTTTTTCCAGTGGTCATGTATGGATGTGAGAGTTGGACTGTGAAGAAAGCTGATCGCCAAAGAATTGATGCTTTTGAACTGTGGTGCTGGAGAAGACTCTTGAGAGTCCCTTGGACTGCAAGGAGATCCAACCAGTCCATTCTAAAGGAGATCAATCCTGGGTGTTCATTGGAAGGACTGATGCTAAAGCTGAAACTGCAATACTTTGGCCACCTCATGCGACGAGTTGACTCACTGGAAAAGACTCTGATGCTGGGAAGGATTTGGGGCAGAAGGAGAAGGGGACAACAGAGAATGAGATGGCTGGATGGCATCACCGACTCGATGGACATGAGTTTGAGTGAACTCTGGGAGTTGGTAATGGACAGGGAGGCCTGGCGTGCTGTGATTCATGCGGTCGCAAAGAGTCGGACATGACTGAGCGACTGAACTGAACTGAACTGAATGACTAATAATGTTGAGCATATTTTTGTATGTTTATTTGCTATTGTATATCTTCTTTTGTAAAATATGTGTTCAAATATTTTGCCAATTAAACAAATTGGGTTGTTTATTTTCTTACTATTGAGCTTTGAGAGTTTTAAAATAATCTGAATATGATGGTAAGATTTTAACTAAAAATTCAACTTCTTTAATAGTATAAAGCTACCAGGTATAGAAGCTATTTCTTCTTGAGTGAACTTTGGTAACTTATGTCTTTCAAGGAAATTTCCATTTAATCTAAATTGTCAAATTTACTGCAATATTCATAATATTCCCTGATAATTCTTTTAATATTTGATGCCACTTCTCTAATTTCTGATATTAGTGGCAATTTGTGTCTTCTCTCTTATTAATCATCTTTCTCAATGAATCACCTTTATGTTTCATTGATTTTTTTTCTCTATTGTTTTTCTGTTTTACTGACTTCCACTCTAATCTTTATTATTTCATACTTCTCTTTATGTTTAATTTGCTCTTCTTATTCTAGTTGAAGTTGGAAGCTTCACTGTATGTCATTGTTTTTGTTTTTAAGGACACTTATTTGTTTTTATTTCATATTTGTTTTTTGGGACACTTTTGTTGATAAAGAATCCTAGGTTGACAGGTTATTTTTTTCAGTATTATAACTCCATTTTCTTCTAGCTTATACAGTTTATGATGAGAAACTTGCTGTAACCCTTATCTTTGTAACAAAAGAAGGGTTTTGGTGTTTTGTTCTTGTTGGGGTTTTTATGGTCTCTGATTTTAAGATTTTCTTTTTACCACTGGTTTCAACCAATTTAATTATGATGTACCTTGATGTAGTTTTCCTCGTTTCTTGGGCTTGGTTTAAGATTCTTGGATCTGTATAATTTATACATTTCATCGAATTTGGAAACATTTCCACCCTTATTTCTTCAAACATATTTTCTGCCTCTGCTGCTTCTTCAGCTTCTCCAGTTATACATGGGTTAGATTGTGTAAAGTTACCCTATAACTCACAGAGGCTAAATGCCCTATTATGATTATTTTAATCTCTGGGTTCAGTTCAGTTTCTAATGCTACGTTTTTCCTTAAGTAATGTGCCATTGATGCTACTGGTGTAGTCAGTATAATTTTCACCTTGGAGACATTAGCTTTCACCTTAGAATTTGTTTGGGGCCTCAACTCTCTAACTAATATGTTCAACCTTTTCTCTAGCTTCCTGAACATATGGAATACAATTATAAGAATAACTGGGTTTTACTAATCTTATCTTGCATGTCAGTTCTGGATCAGTTTTGACTGACTGACAATCAACTGAGTTTTCTCTTCATTGTGGGCTGTATTTTCCAGCTTCATAGCATGCTTGTTAAATTTTTTATTAGATTCAAGGTGGTATGAACATTATCTTGGTGGTTGCTGGATATTTTTGTATTCTTCTATTCTTTAAAAATATATTTATTTGGCTGTGTGGGGTCTTAGTTGCAGCATGTGGGATCTTCCTGTGGTACGTGGACTCTCTCAGTGGTTGCGGCGCATGGGCTCCAGAGCACACTGGCCTCAGTGGCTGTGGCACGTGTGTTCTCTAGTTGTGGCACAGCCTCTGGAGCACACATGGGCTTGACAGCTGCAGCAGGGGTTTATTTGCTCTGTGGCATGAGGGCTCTGAGTTCCCTGACCAGGGACTGAACCCGTGTCCCCTGCATGGCAAGGCAGATTCTTAACCACTGGACCATCAGGGAAGTCCCCCCTTATAAATATTTTTGAACTTTTCTCTGAAATGCCACTGAATTAGTTGGAAACCACTTGATCCTTTTAGGTCTTGCTTCTGCTTTTGAGCTTTGTTAAGCAGAACCAAGGAATGTTTATTGTAGATGTAATTTCTTTCCATTTCTGAGGCAAGACTATTCTTGGCATTTTACCTGTGTGCTAAGTTGCTTCGGTTGTGTCCAACTGTTTGTGATCCCATGGACTGTAGCCTGCCAGGCTCCTCTGTCCATAGGATTTCCCAGACAAGAATACTGGAGTGGGTTGCCATGCCCTTCTCCAGGGGACTTTCCTGACCCAGCAATTTCCTGTGACAGAACCCACATCTTCTGTGTCTCCTGCATTGTAGGCAGTTTTCTTTACCACTGTGCCACCAGGGAAGCCCAGTATCTTACCTGGTGCTCCATAAATTATTGGACTTTCCTCTCTGGTTGATGAATAAGCACTATTCCTAGCCCTGTGTAAGCTTTGCTTATTGTTCCCTTTTATCCTTCTGAGTGGTTCTTTACCTGGACAGTTTTTTCACATGAATGAACTGATCAGTATTCAACTGAATACTAAAGAGAGGAACCTCAGTGAGTTCTCTCTTCGCTGCTACTCTGCCCTGAAAACTTGAGCTGCATTGGCATCCCTGGATTCCAAGCTCCATCTACTCAATTCAGGGAGACCACTGGGCTCTGCCTGGGTTCCCTCTCCCTGATCCATGGCCTCTGTGCTTTCTCTGGGTGGTGTTTGAGGGCAGTCATACAGCTCAATTCATTTGCTTTCCACCTCTCAAGAATGACTATCCCATCCATTTTCTGAGGTCCAATGTCTTCAGAACCATTGTGTCATATGTTGTATTTTTTGTTACTGTCCAGATTTTTGGTTGTTTCAGGCAAGAGCATAAAACTAGTCCCTGTTACTCTCTCTTGGCCAAACGCCACAGTATAATAATTTCCCCCTTCTCCTTTATTTACTCATCTTATACTTCAATTCCAAAAAAGTCAATACTGTTGATTATTGCCGAGAAAGTCAGAAAGGTGGGCTTCAGCTTGAACACTATTCCTACCTACACCTAGAATCAGGAAACATATAAAATATCCCAAATATGATTTCTCTTCACTCATTAGAGGATCTGGTAACTATTTGACCCCCATGAGGGCAGAGACGCCAACTAATATAATTCTATATCTCTGGTATCCAAAAAGATGAACAGATAAAAGTATGTTTTTTATTTGGCAAAACTAAACATAAGAATTCCATCATATCATCATCATCATCAAAGTAGCTATGTGCTAGTAGTTCATATAATTCGCTTATTCAGACCTTACAACAATCATTTTAGGTATGCATCATTTTTATTTTACTGCTATAGAAACTGAAAGTTGGAATAAATAGCTTCTATAATAATACCATGCAACTAGGTAGTGGCAGAAATGGAAATTCAAGTGACATTGCTAATCATGCTCTTAACCTCTACCCTTATGGCAGAAAGTGAAGAGGAACTCAAAAGCCTCTTGATGAAAGTGAAAGAGAGTGAAAAGGTTGGCTTGAAGCTCAACATTCAGAAAACAAAGATCATGGCATCTGGTCCCATCACTTCATGGGAAATAGATGGAAAAACAGTGGAAACAGTGTCAGACTTTATTTTTTTGGGCTCCAAAATCACTGCAGATGCTGATTGCAGCCATGAAATTAAAAGACGCTTGCTCCTTGGAAGGAAAGTTATGACCAACCTAGATAGTATATTAAAAAGCAGAGACATTACTTTGCCAACCAAGGTCCGTCTAGTCAAGGCAATGGTTTTTCCCGTGGTCATGTATGGATGTGAGAGTTGGACTGTGAAGAAAGCTGATCGCCGAAGAATCGATGCTTTTGAACTGTGGTGTTGGAGAAGACTCTTGAGAGTCCCTTATACTGCAAGGAGATCCAACCAGTCCATTCGAAAGGAGATCAATCCTGGGTGTTCATTGGAAGGACTGATGCTGAAGCTGAAACTGCAATACTTTGGCCACCTCATGCGGCGAGTTGACTCACTGGAAAAGACTCTGATGCTGGGAAAGGTTGGGGGCGGGAGGAGAAGGGGACGACGGAGAATGAGATGGCTGGATGGCATCACCGACTCTGTGGACATGAGTTTGAGTGTACTCCGGGAGTTGGTGAGGGACAGGGAGGCCTGGCGTGCTGTGATTCATGGGGTCGCGGAGAGTCGGACACGACTGAGCGACTGAACTGAACTGAACTGAATACTATGTTCTATGAAGTTTTCTAAACCACAGGCTTCCTTGCTGAAAGACTACCCTCAGATTGTGCAGTCTAAAGCAGTTTACCTAACCCCTGTGTATTCAGGTTTCTCATATATCAATATGGGAGATTTTCACCAAAGTACTGATTATTACTTTACACTTACCTGCTTCACCTCATGTGAGCAGTGGTAAAAAAATCGGTGCTGGGAGACCTCATGAAATGATTTATGCAGCTTGGTCCCAAATTCCTGTGTGTCAGCTGCCTAAAAAGGGCCAGAGATAGAACATGCTGAGTTCCAGTACTGGCAACCAAAGGGTGAGTACCCACAGGAAATGTATATGGGGAGAGGATGAGACAGATAGAAAGGCAAACCAATGACATCCTTCATGTTGTCTTACAAGTTTCCTTAGCTCCCATGGACACAGGGTAAGCAGAAGGAAGGTCTGGGGTACTTGACATGAGATAGGCAGTTGTGGCTCCTATGTATCTTCCAAATTCTGTTACCTAAGTGAGATCGATCACACAAGGTCTTTGTTTTCCTATCTCTATAGGAGATTATATATCCCAGAGAGCCATCTGTTTGTGAAGAGGTTCTATAAACTGCTTTCCTCTAAAACAAGTTCCAAGAGAGCAGAGGTATCTACTGAACAACTAAGGCTGATATAGGAACTTTTTCCCCCAGATAAATCTTTCAGGGAGGAAAGGAACAGTAATATAGTTTGCATCTATAAGGAATAGGTAACAGCCTCAACTTCAGTATAGAACTGTAGGATATTAGAGTTAAAGGGGACCTGAGTAGTCACCTAATACAACACACTGTTAAAGATGAGAAAACTGAAATTCAGACAGGAGAGGTGATCTACCTAAGAGCTCACAGCCATTTACAATGAAAGTTAGGGCTAGCTTTAGGATTACCAGTACAGTGTCCTTCTCAATACCTTGTGCTACCCACATGACCCAGAAAGTTGAAGCTGTGAGAAGATGCACTAGATATAAAGGTGTTATACATTTTGACCCATTAACTCCATTTATAGAAACTTTTTCTAGGAAATGATTCAAAAGAAGCAAGATATCACATACAGGTATTAACTGAACTATTTACTGGCAGAAAGAATGTAAACAGCTTAAATATCTGTCAGTAGGGGAATGGTTTATTAAATTATATTACATCAACACAGTGGAATATTGGCTAACCAGTATTTTAAGACTGTTGAAACAAGGGAAAAGGTCAAATTATATATTAATATCAAATACTTTGGCTATATATATGAGATAAATATGCAAAAATTAAGTGATAAGTTTATTAATTATTTAAAATTTTGTGTATATTACACTATTTTCTCAAGAGAAAAGTAAACAAAATGAAGCAACTGACATGGAGGGTATGTGTTACCCCACTGATAATCCCAGTTGGTCAACACACACCGGAAGGGAGGAAGGGAGGAAAGAAACCAACATTTATGAAAGAAGCTACCATGTGTTCCACACATTCACATCTGGCCCTCAACTTCGTAATAGCCCTGTGACATACTGCTATCTTTTCTGATTTGTAGATGAACCACAGAAAAGCTAAATCCACATAGCTAATAAGTAAATGAGTCAAGATTTGAACTCAGGCCTCTGATTCCAAACCTTGTTACACTATTCCAAACTGCCAAACATATGTAATGCTTATGGTTGCTCAGTTATTTCCAATGTATGCTATCACCATGATGTAACAGAACACTCTTCAGGTGCTCGCTTCGGCAAAACATATACTAGAACACTCTTCAGTAAGAAACTGGGACTCATGGCCTAATCCTAGCTCTGCCTGTAACTATCTGTATGACCTAAAGGAAACAGAAATCTTAAATAACTTGTTTTCTCACTTATAAAATAGTACATACATCACTTTCTAGTCAATGAACACATCATAAAACACTTACTTAGGTAGAATCATAGTAGGATCAAATTAAATAATGTTTCTAAGAACACTGCATGTATTACTAAGAGAGGCAGCAGAATGTCATTAAAACCCCACACCTTTAAGCATCTCCAATCCTTACCAACCTGAAGCGTCTGGAGGCAGGTCTTCCGGAAGCTACTGTTTGTGCTTCCAATCATAATACTCATGATGGAATTCACAGCCACTGACAGTGAGGCCTGTAGTTTCTGATGAGCCTAGGGAACAAAATAAGGAAGGGGGAGACCAGAGTTTATAAAAACCCTAAACTGCTGGTTCAGAGAATCCTAAAGGGACCAAATATTTGAGTCAGAGCAGGATTTCAACAATGCTTCCCCTTCCACCAACAATACTTACTGAGATCGTGACATATAAAGGACACTTAAGGAATTTAAATACATTAAAAATGTCACCTCCTTTCACAGAGGTGACTTATTGACACAGATACATTCAGAAGAGACAAGCAGTAAGACACTGGGCAATACAGCAGGATAGACTTACCATTAAAAAACAGAACGCTTCAAGCTTTACTCTTTCAGTGTGGCGGGTTTTTGCTTGAAAAGGAGGCCATATTAAGTAATAAATGTGTTACCAAAAGTACACAAGATGGAGGAATTCAGAAAGCCAGATATAAAGACAAAGTGATGCTATAAAGGATTAGCAAATGGAGGGAGTATTTAAGATTTACTGAAACAGTAGCTCTGGAAGCATGTGTGAGAAGGGGAAATATATAGATAAGAGAGAGGTGCGCTGATGTAAACTTTTCTATATAGAACAGATAAATAACGAGGTCCTACTAGATAACCCAGAGAACTGTATTCAATATCCTGTATAAACCATAATGGAATAGAATTTTTCTTTAAAAAAGCATGTATATGTATGTATAACTGAATCATTCTGCTGTTCAGCAGTAATTAATACAACCTTATAAATTAATTATACTTCAATTAAAAAACTTCAGGCTAAGTGCATGCATGTGCTATCAATTTGTCTAGAACTTATGGTTAGAATAATAAGGCACTTCAGTGTGTGAAAGAGAAAAGACATTAATGGCACTGTAAATTAATATACAATGATACTTCAATGTGTAGAACTACCTAGAATAAATATTCTAGGGCTTCCCTTGTAGTTCAGACAGTAAAGAATCTGCCTGCAATGCAGGAGACTTGGGTTCAATTCCTGGGTTGGGAAGATCCCCTGGAGAAGGAAATGGCAACCCACTCCAGTATTCTTGCCTGGAGAATTCCATGGACAGAGGAGCTTGGCAGGCTACAGTCCTTGGGGGCACAGAGTTAGACATGACTGAGTGACTTTCACTTCACTATGGTTAGAATAATAAAGCACTTCAGTGTGTGAAAGAGGGAAGACATTAATGGCACTGTAAGTTAATATACAAAGATAGTTCAATGTGTAAAACTACCTAGAATGAATATAGAGTCCTGAGTTCAGTGTGTACTGTTCCTCTTTTATAAATGTTTTCCTGTCCCCTGGTATATGGGAGTGGTGAAAACCAACTGCCAGCAGGCACAACCAAGCCCATTCTGCTTGTGAAAAAACACAATGATAGTCAGTTACATGTTCCAAAAAGAAAATAAAATTTGCTCTCAAAAAAAAAAAAGGTTTATTATCAGTCATTCTCCCCATCTATTATTTTGCCCCTCTTTACTCAAACTCACCTACAAGGAGGTACGACTAAGCAAGTGGTTACAGTGATCCGTCTAGGCTAAAGCCTGAGTTCCAAGGCTAGAGGCAGTTTATAAGATCAGCCCAGGTGATGAAAGAGAAGATGAAGAAGCATTAAGGGAGGAAGGGCTCTCAGCCCCCGTCTACCAGATACTCTGTCTTTCTCTGAGAGAGAGAAGGAGAAAGGGAGCTGTGAATTTCTTATTACCTTGACAGCCTGGTGATGCTGCTCTAGGGCCCGGTCCACAGCAGCCTGGATGCAACCTTGCACCACGCTGTGGCTCTCCCTGAGGATGGCACTGAGATGAGTTGAGAGCAAAGTGTGGACTCCTAAGGAGAGAGAGAATGTTGGTAACCTTGAGTGAGAATGACCACTTCAAGACTCCTGTTCATGTGCTCTGAGTCAGGGCTGAGGATGGGAAAGAGGCCTCTTGACAGAAGAGGCCACTTCCACCCATCCACTAATAATTGCTTTTTAGACCAAAAAACCCCCCCACAACTTACAAACCTACCCAATTTCCACTTACAAAGGACAGAAAGCTCACTAAAAGTGCAGAATATTATGTTTGAAGAATCGGATGAAAGATCCTCTTTAATTCACATCAGAAACAGAAATATACACCACATACTCTAAACAGTGATACCAGTGACTCCGAAAGGAAAGGAAAAGCCTCCTGGAGAGTATGTCACTCCATTTAGAGTGTCACTGTTTGGTGAGTGCCAAGCAGTACAGTTACTGTGACTGTCAGGGTATCGATCCTTTTAGATGTGTCGTGGTATAGAAAAAGTTAAAACTCACAAAGATGACTCTGAGAACTGCCAGTACAGTCTTTTTACTTCTTTACTTTTATTTGTTTTGAGCTGCACTGGGTCATCACTGATGCACTGGTTTTCTCTAGCTGTGGTGAGTGGGGTTCATTGCGGTGCACCAGCCCCGGGCACAGGCCTCAGCAGCTGCAGCACACGGGCTCAGCAGTCATGATGCATGGGCTCAGGTGCTCCACAGCAAGTGGGATCTCCCCTAGCCACACACCTGTGTCCCCTGCATTGGCAGGCAGATTTTTAACCACTGGACCACCAGGGAAGTTCTGGTATAGTCTTTTTAAATGGGGGATTATCTCTGATAAAGTAACCACAGGCACCACTGTTCAGCATCCTTCAGAAAAGCTAACACGTGAGATTAATGGGCAAAATATGGCATTAAACAATATGTTAGCATTGATGATCCTGATACAACCAATAGAGGAAGACAAATTTACTTTTCAGGGTACCTGGAGAAAATGCTTCTTAATCTTTCTTTTTTGGTGCTTTTCTACTCTCTGGATGGTCTGTTCAAAGGTAAGGCTGGCATGCTTTTCTCAGGGCTGTATTTAAAATGGAAGTCAGAAGGAACATTTTCTACCACAAGGCACCGTGATGCTTTCCTGGAGGGGAAGGTAATTTGTGCTCTGCTCAAAAGGGGTCTGGAACTGGAGTCAAGAGAACATAGATTCCAGGGTCGATTCTACTACCAACTAATAGTGACCACGTCACTTCAAACGTTTCTAATTTTATTGCAGAAAGTGGCTTTTACCACTTGCTATCATGGGTATTCTGTGCAGATAAACTGGGATAATACATAGGAAGTGTTTGGGGATGTACATTGCAATATTCATAAAATATCACTATTGCTATGACGATATCATTTGGATTACTATTTTCAATAGTTTGGTCCTAAGAATAGCCTTAAGAAATCAGTTAGACCTCCTTTGAAAGCAGTCATTCAATTGAAAAGCTATAGTTTCATTCCTAAAACTGCTTATACCACCAGATGCCTTTAACACTGTGGCAAAATAATGAGTTAATCATAGAAAAGTTACCATGACAAGGTAGGCAGAAGGCCAATTCAGTGATTTTTTTAAGACACATAGAAACAGACTGTAGTTCTGCACAATCTGTTTCCTAAAAGGAGCTCTGGAGAAAGCTTTCAAGGATATGAAAAAGAAGAAGTGGGAAAAGAAAATAAAATCACTACATAATCTATAAAATTACTACATGTGTCTATATCTACCTACCCTTACAGTGCATCTTCTTCAAAAGCTAGTCCTAAACTCTCAGATGTCTAAGGAAATTTTATTTATTTTTTAAAATTTATTTTCTGCTGCACCTCATGGCATGCAGAACTTCCCTGACCAGGGTTTGAACCCCCAACCCACTGCAGTGGAAGCACAGAATCTGAACCACTGGACCACCAGGGAAGCTCCAGAAATTTTAAGATAATAACTGCTCTGTTTACTGATGCAGTGATGAATTTCAATTTAATCTAATACTTAGTACAACCACCTGAAATGCTGCAGGCCTTCAGAGTCAAGCTAAACAGAGGTGTGCAAACTAGTACAGTTCTAGAAGAATGATAGGTAACCCTGGTTTCTGAGGAAGTATGTTTAATAGGATTCAGAATGGGGTACCAGACTTTATGTCATCCTAGGGAAGAATGAACATAGCAGACCTAAAAAAAAAAAAAAAAAAGCCTAAAAATAGTAGATCTTACATCTTAAGAGGGTCTTTAGACTTAGAAGGGCTTTGATAGCATCTTGTCCAACAATCTCATGTTAAATATATGAAAAGGGAGGATCAGATAATTCATGTGACTTGCTTCCCAAGAGTCATTAAGGAATTTGACAGCAGAACTAAAAATTAACCCCAGGTCTCTTGATTGTACCCTGAAGTCCTTTCCACCATACTAAGCTGCTTCTTTTAAGAGCCTCTGTCCAGGCGAGCAGAAGCAGGTAACAAACAGCCCTAGGCATTTTCACCTTTGACCTCCTAGTTGGAAGCCTAACAGATTGTCTCTCTTCTACGTTCCCATTCCAGCATCTTAATGAAAGGAACAGTGGGGCATCAGGGAACCCCAGCTTTTCATAGAGCTGCAAGTCAGAGCCCAGGAAAGCAGTGCTTCTCTCCTAAAGAATATATACACGGTGGGGAAAATCAGGAGAGGCACGGAAGGTTGGCAGCAAGAAGAATCCCACAGGTTCAACAAATAACTGGCACCAGTTGATGTCACCTCTTTTGATCTGGGGTTGTAGGCTGTCTCATTTCTGACTCAGCGGGAACAGGGCCACACCAAACAGCACTGGAATGCCTAGAGAGTAGTCTCAAGAAAAAACATTGGCCCACAAAGGAAGAATAACACAGAAACATGTCAGGAGCCCCAGAAGGGAGGCTTGTGAACATTTCCCCAGACATTTAGAAGCTCCACTTCTTGCTACTTCCTTCAAAGTTTCGGAGGGCACTGAGAAACACTTAAATTTATGTCTCAGACTTTATTGGATTAAAATGCATAAGCCACTCTTATTTGTTCAGTCATTAAGTCATGTCCGACTCTTTGCAACCCCATGGACTACAGCACGCCAGGTTTCTCTGTCCTTCACTATCTCCCAGAGTTTGCTCAAACTCATGTCCACTGAGTTAGTGATGCCATCCAATCATCTCACCCTCTGTCGTCCCCTTCACCTCCTGCTCTCAATCTTTCCCAGCATCAGGGTCTTTTCCAATGAGCTGCCTCTTCACATCAGGTGGCCAAAGTATTGGAGTTCCAGCTTCAGCATCAGTCCTTCCAATGAGTATTCAGGATTGATTTCCTTTAGGATTAACTGGTTTGATCTCCTTGCAGCCCAAGGGACTCTCAAGAGTCTTCTCCAACACCACAATTCAAAAGCATCAACTCTTACATTCAGTGGTTTTCAAATTGTACCATCTTAGGAATCACCTGAGAATTTTTTTAAAAATGCCATATTCCTGAGCCATACAGATATTTACATTAGCAAAAATGAGTAAATCCTTGCCCAGGAAGCTGCACATTTTCAAATACTCCAGGTGATTCTGATACATGTGTTTCATGGAGCACAAAACAGGATGTAAATCACAGCTTTAACAGAGAGAACCTTCTGAGAGCAGGTTATTACCTATTTGTTAGAAAAATGCCAAAGGCATCTGTATGCCTGAACAAGGACTCTTTATCCTGTTCCAGAAGTTGATATGGCAATCCCACAAAGCCGTTCATACCAGTGCACTCCCACACCTCCTTGTGCTCAATTTGAGATGTTGCGTTAAGGCCAAGTAAGACTGATAGCTTTTCTTGATTGTACTTGGAAAAGCAGAAGGATGGTGAATAGTACTCCAACCTGAGAAACTTTAAAAACATACTGATACCTGAGACCCACTTCAGTCCAAGGAAATCCACATATCTAGGGATGAGGTGTGGGCATTTTTTAGAAGCTCCTCAGGTAATATATTGTGCAGCTGAGGTTGAGAACTACCCGTCCAAGGTAATATACTCTGTAGGGACCAACAGGAAGTGTCTGCTGATTTCTGGTCAACCAAATCTGGGATTGTCATCATCTAAGTGATGCTTCAAGATATAGATCTTTCTCACAGAGCATATAATTTAACTTATTTAAGCAAGGTTTTTCACTGAATTATGTTATTCCACAGAAGCACATCTACTCAGATTTATGCTTCATGTAAAGTCTGCTTTCTTTTAAAAATATTTTTATTTATTTGGCTGCACCAGGTCTTAGTTGCAGCACGTGGGATCTCTGATCTTTGCTGTGGGATTTTTAGTCATAGCATGTGAACCCTTAATTGACATATGTGGGATCTAGTTCCCCAACCAGGGACTGAAACTCGGTGATTTCATTGGAGAGTTTAGGAGCATGGAGTCTTAGCCACTGGACCACCAGGGAAGTCCCCAAGTCTCTTTTCTTTATTCTCTTAACATTTAAGCACATCCAAGCTGGCAGCCCCATTCTTCTATACCTACCCCAGAGTTCCATTTTCTGGACTGGAAATCCTCTGTGGAAATCCACAAAGAGAAAAAGCAGCAGAGTTTGTCCCTGGGGGTCCATATTCTGAGACTGATCTCCCTCACCGGATTCTACCTGGTAACTCACATCTGGAAGCACCGAACCTAGAGGATGAGATATTACAGAATATCCTAAGATTAGTAAAGCCCTCAAAAAGCTAAGTGAATAAACAACCTATGCTTCAAACAAAGAGGGACCTGAGATAGATCTAAATTTGAACACTCCCTTCTCCTCCTGAATCTGTTTCTCTACCCACATGATGGAAGCAAATAATAGTGACTCACAGGAAGAACATCAAAATAACAACTGGGTGTGTAAAATGCAAACCAAACAGCATTCCTTAGAATTTACTGAGAAGCATTATACAATAAATTCATTCGTTCCTCAAGTTACTTTCTAAGGTAGGTATCAGCAGTGAGAGGCTAGTAAGACGTGGGTATCACTAGTAAACAAATAATGATCATGGTAAGAGCTAACTTGTATTGAATGCTGACTGCATGCCATGTACCACATGAAATTCTTGGCGTGGACGATCTCAACATTTAGATTTCACCATACTACAGTATGGGACCTAGTCTTAGGCTCTTTTACGGACAAGAAAAGAGGCACAGATAGGTTAAATACATTGCCCAACATGAGACAGTAGGTGATGGAACTGTTTAGACTAATCCCAAAGTCTGTGCTCTTAACCACAATGCTATCTGATGTTTGTATTCCCATGTAATCTGATCCCTACAGTCACTTTCTAGCACCTTAATCTTTTAAAGTACAATCCATGTGGTCCAATTCAGTTCACACAAAAACATTAATAGACAATAACACATGTCATTCATTCACTTGCCTCACTTTCAGCGGAACATGAATCACCGTTTAAGTTACTAAGACCCCCTCAGTTCAGTTCAGTTCAGTTCAGTCGCTCAGTCGTGTCCGACTCTCCGCGACCCCATGAATCACAGCACGCCAGGCCTCCCTGTCCATCACCAACTCCCGGAGTTCACTCAAACTCATGTCCACAGAGTCGGTGATGCCATCCAGCCATCTCATTCTCCGTCGTCCCCTTCTCCTCCCGCCCCCAACCTTTCCCAGCATCAGAGTCTTTTCCAGTGAGTCAACTCGTCTCATGAGGTGGCCAAAGTATTGGAGTTTCAGCTTTAGCATCAGTCCCTCCAATGAACATCCAGGATTGATCTCCTTTAGAATGGACTGGTTGGATCTCCTTGCAGTATAAGGGACTCTCAAGAGTCTTCTCCAACACCACAGTTCAAAAGCATCGATTCTTCGGCGATCAGCTTTCTTCACAGTCCAACTCTCACATCCATACATGACCACGGGAAAAACCATTGCCTTGACTAGACGGACCTTGGTCGGCAAAGTAATGTCTCTGCTTTTTAATATACTATCAAGGTTGGTCATAACTTTCCTTCCAAGGAGCAAGCGTCTTTTAATTTCATGGCTAACAAGGGTCAAAGCCAGGAAGAGAAAATGGAATTTGGACTCAGGGCTTCCCCGGTGGCTCAGAGGTTAAAGCATCTGCCTCCAATGCAGGAGACCCGGGTTCGATCCCTGGGTTGGGAAGATCCCCTGGAGAAGGAAATGGTAACCCACTCCAGTATTCTTGCCTGGAGAATCCCATGGACGGAGAAGCCTGGTAGGCTACAGTCCACGGGGTTGCAAAGAGTCGGACACGACTGAGTGACGGAACAGAACGGAACCAAGACAGCAGGGAAAACATTTCGCCCCCACTGATGGCATTATATAAGTGCTGCCAGAGGTCTGAGTGGCTAGTCACAGAGGCCATCATTGACATTTCTTGGCCAGTTAAACATAATGTCTTCCTCAACACCTGAGCACCTAATCTTCACCTCCACTGTTAGCTCAGTGTCTGTGGCCTTTCTTAATATAAAAAACAAGAGCCAGCCCACAGCTGTCGCCACAGCCTTATTAAGACCAAACATTCTTTCCTCACGAAACCACTTACCTACAGGAGTCCAAGGATACGTCCTTTCATTCCACCCTACTCAAGAAAAAAGAGCCTCATCATGAGGCCTTCTTCCTAGATGAAGATTCTTCCTCTCAGAGATACATCCCTGTATCAGGAGGCTTCAATCTTCTCATACCAGTTATAACTCTAGAATACCTCCTCCCTGAATACCTCCTCCCTACTGGTGAATTTCCTCAGGATCCAGTTGAACAGACTACCTTTCAAATATCAAAGGATTTGGCTAACAACAGTCAAGTTCAAGACTATAAAGCTCCTAGACATCAGCTTATGGTTGCATATTCCTATTTCGCAGTTTCATTTGTTGGTCCAATTATTAAGCATCCAATTTTCAGCATGATTCACCCAAAGCCAATGTGGTTAGGCTCTATATGAATAGCACAGTCAGTTTCCCAGGTTTATTACTATATGGTTGATACTTCTGCCTTGCTTTTATATAGTATTAGATTTTTTCTAAGTAATTTTATATGGATTTTCTCATTCCATTGGGAAAAGTTTCTCCTCCATAATAGGTCAAAGATGTGACTGCAACTTTAATAACCTTTTTAAAACTCCAGAGTTGATAGATTAAGGTACAACAGAAACCTGAACAAATCCCTAGAAAGTAAAGGCCCATTGACTGCTTCAAGGAGACCAGGAATAGAGCAGGCAGTAGAAATAAAAGGGGAACCAGCATTAACATGTAATACCAAAACAGTTAGGCTCTGGTGGGGCTTTGCCTGTTGACACCTGTATGACTCACTTCATGTGGACTCTCAGACTTAGCCAGACTCCTACCTGTATGCTCAACCTAAGCCATCAGATCACTAGGTCCTATTCTTATATATATTTGCTATTTATATTTTCTTGCATTTCTCTAATATTTTACAGAGTTATTTATTCCTATGCAAACAAAGAGAGAGAGAGATTTACCTCTATCTAAACTGAGATCCAAATTGGGCACCATACACAAGTGGTATCTCTTCCAGTCAATGAAATAAGAGGTATCTTTGAAGACAGTAGTAGTTGGTTGCTCTGAATTTGGAAATATCAGAGGCAGACCTGAAGGTCCATACAGAAATATGTATAGTGGATAAAGAAAACTCCAAAATGTTAGTTTTTTGTGATTATGTATTCATTTGCAAAAAACAAATGCAACACTGACCTGGTTCACACTCTCAGAAATAAACTAGCCTGCTAGGCAATTACATATTAAGCCCTTTCCACATTAAGGATAGGTGTGAGGTCACCAAAGATTGAACCACTAGAATCTTCAGAAATCTATTCCACATTTAACAAGTATGAGCTACAAGTAAAGTATTGGGACAATTTGTTTATTTATTGATCCTACTCATTAAATCATAGGTTTGAATGGTATTAAAAACATAGGCTAAACACCATACTGTACTAAATTCTGGGGATACAAACATGAATATACAGATTTAATACCTGCCTTCAAGTCAGACTTACAGTATGGGAGATACACATAAAAAACAATAAACTGTAATACTATGTGATACATGCTAGATTAAAAACATATACCAAAGAATATTTTCCAGTGAGTATGACTATGTTCAGATTGAGAAGGAAATGCTTCACCTTCTCCAATCTACTCTCTAACCAGGACTAAGAAAGACAGGCCCCTAAAATGGTTTCTTCCCCTTGACTTTCCAGTCCCACCCACGCCCTCCCTATAACCCAGTGTTTCTCGACCTCGGTACACGGACACTCTGGGCCAGATACTTCTTTACTGTGGGGCTGTCCTGTGCACTATAGGATGCTAAAGCAGCATCCCTGGCTTCTACCCACTCCACTAGACGCCAGTACCACCTCTGCCTCCAGTCATAAGGATCAAAATGTCTCCAGACATTGCCAGATGTCCTCTGAGGGCAAAAGTACCCAGTTAAGAACCACTGTGTAAGCTTTTTTTGTCCCCCTGGACCAAAGCTAATAAGCCCAGAACACATATTTTCCTTCATCTTTCTGTTTTCATCCTCTTTTTAATAAGGTAAACAGGAAGTAGTAAGTGTGAAGATTAAAATCCATTGAGCACTGGTACATTATTGAAAGTCACAATAGAGCAAAGGGAGGCAGTGTCTATAAGTGAAGTCTCCATCACAAACTCAAGAAGGCGTTAACACATGAGCTGAGGCCAACACATTCACTGTTTAGAGCCAGGGAGCTTTGAAGTGTTGCAAACTCAGAATATGAGTGGTGTAACTGAAGAGTCAGGACGTGTGAATGTCTTTTAATTAATTGGGTTGTTTAAACTGTTTACATTTAATATGAATTATGTTATGGTTGCATTTAAATCTATCATCTTGTTACATATTTTCTGTTTGTTCCTTGTATTTTATTTCCTTTTTCTTCTTTTCTATTTTTGGATTCTATTTTGGATTGGGTATTTTTAATAATTCCATTTTATCCCCCCTTTTTGACTTACTAGTTATAACTCTTTGTGGTATTAACTTGGAGATTGCTTTAGGTTTTATAGTATACAACTATACCTTATCCAGTCTGCCTTCAAGGAAAAGGAAATAAAATACAAGGAACAAGCAGAAAACGGGTAAGGAGGAGATAGATTTAAACTCAACCATAACAGTTTTCATATTAAATGTAAATATCACTTAAAGTTCACACACATATAGTGTGAGAATCCTTCAAACAATATACTTGTTTACTCCTGTGTCATATTCTAGCCATAGCATATACTATACCATACTCACTCACCTATGGAAAAAACACTGAGGCTTTATATCTCTAAAACTCTGACCATTTCCAAGTTCCAGACCAAAATTTCTATATGGCTATTTTTAAAACATGTTCTGCGGGCAACATAAATGCAACATATGTAAAGCTAAACTAATCTTCTTTACTCCTCAGATCTGCTATTTATAATTTTCATCTTGTTGCCAGTATCATTATTCTGTCAGCCATCCATGGAAATCTTTTCCAACAGCTTTACTGAGATTTAATTTACATATCATACAAATCACCCATTTAAAGTGTACAATTAAACTGGTTTCAGTATATTCAAAAAGTTGTGTAACCCTCACCACTATCAGTTTTAGGGTATTTTTTATCACCCCCAAAAGAATCCTTCCCCATCTATTTTCTGTTTCCATATATCTATATCTCCATATAGCTATATCCACCCTGTATCTTCTGCATATGGCTTCAGCAACTTAGCTACTTTTGCCCCTAATCTCTCCCTCGCCAAACAGTGAACTGGTTACCTCGTTTTGTTGATTCCTTCCAGGGATACCTCTCCTTTCCATGCTCATCACACCTTTAATTCATGCACTTAATGTCTCTCACCCAGTTCACTTACTTATGTATTTAGTGATTACTGACTTTTCTCTCCCACCCACCATGTAAAAGGCTGCTGGCGATTCCTAAAACATTCCATGGTTTCCCATTATACACACAATAAAATTCACATTCCTTAGTGTGGCACTCAAGATCCAAAATATTCAACTCCAAACTACTTTTCCAGCCTCACTGCTGCTCCTACTTGCATCATTCACTTCTGCTCTGGTCACACTGGACCATATGAAAACCGGGTGGTACATGGGTCATATTTTATAGTTTTCAGTTTCTTGAACAAATTTACAAGCTTAGCTTTCATATTGGATTTTTGTTTTTATACAAATCATACCAGCTTCTACATACAGAGTTTATATGCTAGTGGCTTTCCTAGGATTGAAATATAAAAATCCATTTTCAAAGACAAGGAATTTGAAAATTTTGATGGACTCTGTTATCAAAAGGATATGGAAACGGAAGAGATCCTGTTCAGCTGGTTGGAAAAGACCTTTGGGCAAGGACACAGAGCCACAGCTGGAGTCAGTGTCAGCTCTCCCAACAAGCCCATTCCGACCACATCATCAGGGATGAAGAGCATTACTGGATGTCCCAGCACAGGATGGATTCTGCTGCAGGGTAATTCAGTTGTGTCAAATTTTGGTGTACTGTCAAAAAAAAAAGTAGGTAAGACAAATTTAGCCTTTTTCCCTCTTAAGAAATTATTTTAAAGGGAATTCAAAATTCTTTTTATAACCTCTAGCATATGCATAACCATATAATCCACCACATAAATTTTGCTTAAGTAAGTAACATAATAATCAACTTAACACAAAAATTAACTTAAGTAAGTAACTTAAGTGGGACATAAGTAACTTGTGTCCCACTCAGTGAATCACAGGCAATGGAAAAAGTAGACAAATTGGCATTTCAGGAATTGTAGCATGGCTCCTGCTTTTGCTCCCGCTAATGGCAGTTTTATATTCTCAAAAGTCTATTTCCTCTACTAAAACTACTCTGTGGTTCTGAGCAGAAGTTTCCAAGATAATTCAAAGATCAGCATGGTGGAGGTGGGGTAGGGGTCAGAGGTCCCTGAATCACAAATGGCCTAAAACTGGCCTCGTGATTCTTAGATGTCTGCTTTTACATATGCTGCACCCTCCCCTGAAGGAGTCTGAGGTTACTATTTGGTAGGAGTGATGAGAAAAAATTGGAACATCTTCCACTCCTAGAAAGAATCTTGTGAAATTTGGTATTTGTTTACTTTCTAAGAGCTCTTTTGTAAACAGAAAAGAAATATTAATAAACCTTTCCCCCCTTCTCTAATCAGGTCACCTGGGGAAATATGTCCACAAACACTGGCTTAGAGGCTTAAACTCTTTCAGTAAATCTATGATAGCAAGCTGTCTATCTGCAGAGATTGTATGATGCTAGAAGATTACTAAAGAAAGATATGGTATGAGGGTTTTATTTCCTGCAAATATTAAAGAATAAACATATTCTAACTGGAGAGGTAATTTTGAGCAAGAGTAAGAAAACAGATTGAGAAACCACAAGCAGCCTCTTCAAGCCTTAAGATCCTATGGCTACCAGTATTGACTCAGGGCACGTAAGCAGAGGCAAAACTATTAAAGAAAGAATAAATTAGTTGGACTTAAACATAAGTTGGGCTTTGTCTTGCTATAATTCATGTTCACTTTGGATTCTGCAGTAACTGGATAGCACAGGAAGGCAAAGCACAGGGTTCTATTCCATTTATTTTCTACCTCCTCCATGGATTTTTTTTTTTTTTGTAGTTTGAAAAAGGTGGAGGTGGGAAGAAAGATGATTTCTAAGCCTATGTAAAATGCTAATACACAAACAATAATATACAAAGAATTCCTTTGTATTCATAGTATCTCTCTACCCAAGAGTGCAAGTAACCTTTTAAAGTCATTTCTCTCTTCTCATGCCTAAATGGAATTGGAATGAGCAGTTTGTTTTGATTCATTCACAGAAGAAACTAAGTCATGGAGAGAAGAAGGAACATGCATGCCCTCAGTTAAATAAGAATTCTTTCAAGGAGCCAGGAATAATAGTAGTTTTCAATACAGATAGTTTAAATTTTTTTTACTTTCACTTTTCTTACAGAGAATCTGACACTTGGCACTAAGAATTGACAACTGAGACCATTTTCAATTTCTTCCCACATTCATACTCATAGTAAGAGTAAAACATGGAGCACGACAACAAGGCTTTCCCCTTCACCTCAGGTAATGCTGACAGTTTATGACAAGAGCAATTCCATTCGACAGGTTCAAAGTAGGTTCATTCTCTGCCCTGCAAAGTAAAGAAAAGCTAAGCCATACCTTAAAGACTCTAAGACCAATTTCTGCCGGATACAAATTTTGGCCCATTAGCACCAATTCCAGAGATGACTGAAATTTGGTAACCAATTAACCAAGGGGAGGGGGCCCCTGATAGCTCAGTTGGTAAAAAAATCTGCCTGCAATGCAGGAGACCCTGGTTCGATTCCTGGGTCAGGAAGATCCCCTGGAGAAGGGATAGGCTACCCACTCCAGTATTCTTGGGCTTCCCTTATGGCTCAACTGGTAAAGAATCCACCTGCAATGCGAGAGACCTGGGTTCAATCCCTGGTTTGGGAAGATCCCCTGGAGAAGGGAAAGGCTGCCCATTCCAGTATTCTGGCCTAGAGAATTCCATGGACTGCATAGTCCATGGGGTTGCAAAGAGTTGGACACAACTGAGTGACTTTCACTTCACTAACCAAGGGGAATGGCACCATAGTCTGCCAATGCAGGAGACTCAAGAGATACAGGTTCAATCCCTGGGTCAGGAAGATCCCCTGGAATAGGAAATGGCAACCCACTCCAGTATTCTTGCCTGAAAAATTCCATGTACAAAGAAGTCTGGCTGGCTACAGTCCATAAGTTGGACACAACTGAGTGACTGAGCACATACAACCAAGAGGAAAATGGTTATTTTTAAGTTTACTCATTCCAGTGAAAGGGAAAGAATTGAAAGGTTTAATTTACTTATTCATTAAAAAACTAATCTAGAATAAGAAAATGTGGGGGTCTTGGAAAATAAATTTCAAAGTGACTTTGAGTCAAGAAGTCAAACTGTGAACCCACTGGAAATAAGACAGTAATAACAGAAAAACTGTAGAACCACTGCATAAACTTAAGTCAGGGATTAAGGACTTACCCAAAGATCTCCGTGGAGAGGATTCCATTCACCTTTACACTGAAATTAAATCTAATCTGCAAAATAAATGGGGTGTGATATTTAACATGAACCAGAACAAGGATTAAAAGCTTCCATACTCAATTCCTAAAGAAGATACTCTTTATATCATCTTCCCCCACCAACTGCAATTTCCCTAAACATAGTTAACACCTGTCTGTGTTCAAATTCTGAATCCTAAATACACTGAATTCTACCTTAGAATTCTAATTAGTCACAGATTACATACATCATGCAAAATGCTGGGCTGGATGAAGCACAAACTGGAATTAAGACTTCTGGGAGAAATATCAGTAACGTCAGATATGCAGATGACACCACCCTTATGGCAGAAAGTGAGGAAGAACTAAAGAGTTTCTTGATGAAAGTGAAAGAGGAGAGTGAAAAAGTTGGCTTAAAGCTCAACATTCAGAAAACTAAGATCATGGCATCTGGCCCCGTCACTTTATGGCAAAGAGATGGGAAAACAATGGAAACAGTGAGAAACTTTATTTTTTTGGGCTCCAAAATCACTGCAGATGGTGACTGCAGCCATGAAATTAAAAGACACTTACTCCTTGGAAGAAAAGCTATGATCAACCTAGTAAGCATATTAAAAAGCATACTTTGACAACAAAGGTCCGTCTAGTCAAAGCTATGGTTTGTCCAATAGTCATGCATGGATGTGAGAGTTGGACTATAAAGAAAGCTGAGTGCCGAAGAACTGATGCTTTCGAACTGTGGGGTTGGAGAAAACACTTGAGAGTCCCTTGAACTGCAAGGAGATCCAACCAGTCCATCCTAAAGGAAATCAGTCCTGAATATTCATTGGAGGGACTGATGTTGAAGCTGAAACTCCAAACTTTGGCCACCTGATGCAAAGAGCTAACTCATCTGAAAAGACCCTGATGCTGGGAAAGACTCAAGGCGGGAGGAGACGGGGACGATAGAGGATGAGATAGTTGGATAGCATCACCGACTTGATGGACATGAGTTTGAGTAAGCTCCAGGAGTTGGTGATAGACAGGGAAGTCTGGCATGCTGCAATCCGTGGGGTCAAAAAGAGCCGAACCCTATTGAACAACTGAACTCAACTGATGAGGAAATATTACCCTTTGTCCTTTGCTGTTCTCCTAATGTATCTCTTCTCCCCTTCTTAAAGAACTATCTGTTTTTCTCTCTATTGCTTCCACTGTTTTCATATACGGAAATTCCATGCTTTTTTCTTTGTTTTTTCTTCTCCTATCCCCATCGGACTCTTATGTTCTCCCTCCAGTTTACTCCACTGTTGTAATTATTTTCTACCTTCAACCTATATTTTTTCTTTCTACATAATAGCATGGGTAATGAGGGACTCTAGAGCCAGACTGTCTCCTTTCAAATCGTGGCTCTGCAAGTTATTTAACTTCCACACCACAGTTTCCTGGGCTGTAAAATGGGGATGATGATGATAAAACCTACCCCACGAGGGGTACTGGGAGAGCTGAATGAATGAATATGTGGTGAACACTTGGAACAGAGATTGACTAACAATAAATACTGAATCTTAAGACAGAAAAAGTAGGAAACCTGCAAGAAAAACACGGGAAGTCGTACAGCATACTTACTTGCTGTGACTTTATGAACATTTCTAACTACAGGTAATAATAAAAATTTTAGTTCTCCCGAGTTTAAAGTCAGAATTCCCTTATTTACTCTTATAGTCACTTTAGAAAAGAAGGAGATAATCAGCAGTTTATTATCCAGGTTTAAAAGAAAAAAGAAGCACAGAGGAGGGAAACAAGGTATTCAAAATGATACAATAAAATAGCAAGGCAGTGAAAATATGAATCTAAAACAAAGTTCTCTCTATATCCACAGGCTCTCAAAGATGTCACATGGCCAATACCAAGCCTGCCTCAGAGTTACAGGAACCAAACCAATTCAATATTAAAACTTTTAATCACTGTCATAAAAAGAAAGAGAACCAATCAGATGCTCCCATGCCCTACAGAGTAGAGGTCTTTTAAAAACACATGACTTAAACAAAAGAATCATTATTGTGCAAAAAGAACAGCTTACCTTGGGGAGCACAGTGATGATTTTGCGTAAAAAATTCTTTATAACCAGACTATCTGTCATCAAAGTCCTGGGCTTTACATCAGCCTATAACAAAAACATCCGCCACATAAGCACAAACTCGAGGGCACAAATGAATTAAATTATGATATTTATTCTTATAAAAATAACTACACCTCAGAAAGCTTTTCAGACATCCAGGGGGAAAAAAGTAATTTAGATTGGAGCTGAGAAGAGTAATCCTAGCTTAACTCTACTATCCTCAGTTCAGTTCAGTTCAGTTCAGTCGCTCAGTCGTGTCCGACTCTCCGCGACCCCATGAATCACAGCACGCCAGGCCTCCCTGTCCATCACCAACTCCCGGAGTACACCCAAACTCATGTCCACAGAGTTGGTGATGCCATCCAGCCATCTCATTCTCCGTCGTCCCCTTCTCCTCCCGCCCCCAACCTTTCCCAGCATCAGAGTCTTTTCCAGTGAGTCAACTCGTCTCATGAGGTGGCCAAAGTATTGGAGTTTCAGCTTCAGCATCAGTCCCTCCAATGAACATCCAGGATTGATCTCCTTTAGAATGGACTGGTTGGATCTCCTTGCAGTATAAGGGACTCTCAAGAGTCTTCTCCAACACCACAGTTCAAAAGCATCGATTCTTCGGCAATCAGCTTTCTTCACAGTCCAACTCTCACATCCATACATGACCACGGGAAAAACCATTGCCTTGACTAGACGGACCTTGGTCGGCAAAGTAATGTCTCTGCTTTTCAATATACTATCAAGGTTGGTCATAACTTTCCTTCCAAGGAGTAAGCGTCTTTTAATTTCATGGCTGCAATCAGCATCCGCAGTGATTTTGGAGCCCAAAAAAACAAAGTCTGACACTGTTTCCACTGTTTTTCCATCTATTTCCCATGAAGTGATGGGACCAGATGCCATGATCTTTGTTTTCTGAATGTTGAGTTTCAAGCCAACCTTTTCACTCTCCTCTTTCACTTTCATCAAGAGGCTTTTGAGTTCCTCTTCACTTTCTGCTGAGGGTCAATCTGTACTAAGAATTTCAGTGGGGCTTTCCTGGAGGCTCAGTGGTAAAGAATCTGCCTGCCAATGCAGAAGACATGGGTTCAGTCCCTGATCCAGGAATACCCCACATGCCATGGAGCAAATAAGCCTGTGCACCACCACTGTTGAGCCTGTGCTCGAGAGCCCAGGCGCTGCCACTACTGAAGCCCACGTGCTTTAGAACCTGTGCTCCACTCCAGCAGAAGTCACCGCAATTAGCCCACGCACCACGACTGGAGCGTAGCCCCTGCTTGCCACTACTAGAGAAAAGCCCATATCAGCAATGAAGACTCAGCACAGCCAAAAATAAATAAATAAAATTTAAAAAACCAAAGAATCGCAATGGAGTCAAAGGAGCAGACATTAAAAAGAACCTATTTTTAAACCTTAATCTGTTCATCCAAACATTTATTTTTAAGGAAAAGCTGTAAAGCAGAAGCTCAAAAGTCAGAAGGTCTGTGTTCCATGAAAGTGAATGAAAGTGGGATTGAACCCAGGTCTCCCATGCATAGAAGATGGATTCTTTACCAGTTGAGCCACAAGGGAAGCCCTCCATAATAAAATTAAAAAAAAAAAAAAAAGGTTCAAAGAGGTTAAACAACCTTGCCAAGGTCTTGCTGATCTGGTTCCAAAGCTTTAGCTTTAACCGCTTTCCTATACTACAACCCAGTGATCGAATTCGGGTCTCCCACATTGCAGGTGGATTCTTTACCAGCTGAGCCACAAGAGAAGCCCAGGAACACTGGAAAGGGTAGCCTATCCCTTCTCCAGAAGATGTTCCTGACCCAGGAATTGAACTGGGGTCTCCTGCATTGCAGGCAGATTCTTTACCAACTGAGCTATCAGGGAAGCTCTACATTTAATATAATGTCCCTAAAACCATAGTTAGAAGGTGTCTCCTAAAAACTAGAGAAGTTAATGAAGAGGAAATAGAGTCAGAAATCAGTAAGTTTTTATTAGTGGCTCAGCGAATACAGAGTCATGTACTAGGTACATATTAAAGGAGAAAAAAGGCCCCAGATCTCAAAAGCTCAACACAATAAAGAAAAAACATATAAATAGCTAATAAAGAAGAATAAACTATTATAATACTTTTTTATAAGTTCACTTAAAAAGATCAATAACTGTGCAATGGGTGAGGATGATTAGAATAACTATTATAAAAATATTTGAAAATATTAGAAAAATGGGTGGGGATTATTAGATAATCTGGAAACAAATCTAGGATTATTAACATGTGTAAATAGCAGTAATTAAACACTAACTGTAGCATACATACCACAGTCATATCCTTATTTTTAAAATGTTTACTATAAAATGCTCAAGTACAGAAAAGCAATGGTCTCTTTAAAGCATTTTCCATACTTAACACTTCAAAAACAACTTCTTGGAACAGTTTCAAACTTCTGTAACCTTAGTGATTATAAGGTGTATCATATAAAGGGCTTAATTATATCTAGCAGTAAGGCAACCAAACAAGTGAAAGTCCCTTGAAAAGCTACCAGGGAGGGTCTACAATTAATAATGAAGGGAACTATCATTTTCTGAACACCTGCGACATGCCAAGCAGTTTACATACAAGTAGAACATATCCCCATTTTATGGGGAAGCTACTTAATTTGTCCAAGGTCACACATAGCTAATTAACTGGCAGAATTGGGATTCACACTTAGATCTGAGAACTCCAAAGCCTACTTTTCACTATACAATGCTACCTCTCCAAGAAAGCTCATTTTTTGTGCGTATAGCTATCTTAGTCAGATATTATGTAATCTATCATTATTTCTTATGGAAATAATTGCCTTATGGGCAATGCTTGCATATGATTACTGAATATGTATATGTATTTATTCATTGATAAAACACTTAACGCTTATTATGTGCCTAGGTTTACAGAGACAAGTAAAACCATCTCTAAATTTGAAGAGGTTACACTTAAGTACAAGAGAAAGATAAATAATTTATATGATAATGTGAAGAAGCTTTATGATTTAAACATATAAGAGAAGCTAAAAAAATACACAGGAATTATTGGCACCTAATCCAGACTGAGAATATAAAGTAAAATAATGTGAGGTCAGCAGAGGATCAGTTCAGTTCAGTTCAGTTCCGTCGCTCAGTCGTGTCCGACTCTTTGCGACCCCGTGAACTGTAGCCTACCAGGCTTCTCCGTCCATGGGATTCTCCAGGCAAGAATACTGGAGTGGGTTACCGTTTCCTTCTCCAGGGGATCTTCCCGACCCAGGGATCGAACCCGGGTCTCCCGCATTGGAGGCAGACGCTTTAACCTCTGAGCCACCAGCAGAGGATACTTAACACAAAACAAATAGCTCCTTTTAAGACCTACTCATAAATTATTGAGAGAAAGAGAGAGATGGGGGGAGGAAGGAAGAGATACTACACAGTCTTTTACAGCCAGTACCTCAGGCCTAATGTACCTTCAGAAACAGTGAACTTATATGTTATCAGGAAAAAAATATGCTGCCAGTCCTGGGCAGCAGAAATTACCACTGAATCATATGTTTCAATCTTTACCTTTAAATACAAGCCTAATCATATGATAGATTATGGGAGGTATTTTAAATTTTTAAATATAAACTTGTGCAGTTATGGGCTCTATATGACTTTGTAAGAGAATTTCAGTGTCTCTTTCTTTGCTTAAATAGGTAAGTACCCAGATGATTGATAATAAGACAAACACAGAGATAGATATGTTTTTATGTCTACGTGTATATCTCTAGTCATTGTATCATTTACTATTATAACAAAAATGAATACAAAAATGCATAAATCTGTCAAGATCTTGCAAAATCAAATTGTTTTTGGAAGGACATATTACCCAGCCTAATGGACTCCAACGTGCAGGACTAACCATAAACACAAAACCCAGCAACCTTTTTTTTCGGCCACCTGGCACTGCATGTGGGATCTCAGTTTCCAGACCAGGGATTCAATGCATGCCCCCTGCAGTGGGAGCACTGGAAGTGCAGTGTTTTAACCACTGGACCACCAGGGAAGTCCCACCAGCATCTCTCTTAAATGAAGTTTTCCCTCAGTCTTCCCTGGAATTAGCTTTCCCCACATGCCCAAAGCAGTGGATCACTTATTACCGCCTTTTCACGGATGTCTCCATTCACTAGCCTTTGCTATAAACCTTGTACCTGACCCTTCTCCCCACTTAAAGTATACATGTATGATGAAATCGCTTCACAACCTCCCCTTTTCCTCTTCTCATTCTCTTCATTCAAGTACCTGTTTAAAAGCTGCACAGTATCAAAGACAATGAGATATAACAGAACAAATGCTTTCAGGAAATCCTCGTTCCTCTGAGGTTATACTACTCTTACCTCTCCCCACCTATCACCAACTGATTAACTGGCACTAAGCTCAGCTGTCCTCTGTACTCTAAGTCTTGTCATCATCTTGGTTGACTTCGACATCCAAGCAGATGACCAGTCTAAGTGAGAACTTGGTCCCAAAATTCTCTGACCTCCTCAACTCCAATGACCTTGACCTCTACTTATTTCCAATCACCAATTTCCACAGCCATAGACTGCAGGTGTACTGTTCTGGAAACTTAAACTGAAACCTTAAACTTTCCCACTCTTATGTGAAAAGATATGAACTCAGACATGCACCTTGATTAGTCAAATTATCTGTGCTCTCAGTGTACACTTTGATTTTCTTGAGAGAAACACTGCTTTTGCAATAGGGGAACAAAGAAAGAAATTTTATCACTCTGATGATAATTTTTTATTCTTTCATCTCTGAACTCCTTATACCCAGAAAAACTCTATTACACTGTATTGTAATTATTTGTTTACTTATCTATCATTTCTGTGATATTCCTAGATTGCAAGTTCCTTGGGATCAAGTAACATCTTGGGACTCTTTCTAAGACAGTGAAGCTATCGTGAACAAACACAGGTTTCTAACAGAATGAATAAATATTGAAACAGCACTGATCAATATGAGTAAGACTTTGATTCAGATTCTGTCACTTAACTATGGAATGACCTTGGGAAAAAGTCAGTCAAATTCTCTGAAATTCTTGTCCTATCCACTTCACAGAGTTGTCAGGAGGCTTAAATAATGCATATGTTAGGTATAAGAATTATCACTTTTTGTTCAGAGTAAAACACATGATTTCCTTTTCGAGCACTGTTTTCCTTGGTTCACTGGAATCAAGTGGCTTTTTTTTTGTTTTTTGCTACCTGACAATAATAGTTTCATAACTGTTGTTCTTCTTCTTCAGTCGCTAAGTCCTCTCTGACTTTTTGCAACCCCATGCACTGCATCATGCCAGGCTCCTCTGTCCTCCACTATCTCCCAGAAATTGCTCAGATTCAAGAAATGCAATAAGGCAAAGTGGTTTCCTGAGGAGGCCTTACAAATAGCTAAGAAAAGAAGAGAATCGAAATGCAAAGGAAAAAGGGAAAGATATACTCATCTGAATGCAGAGTCCCAAAGAATAGCAAGGAGAGATAAAAAGCCTTCTTAAGAGAACAATGCAAAGAAATAGAGGAAAACAATAGAATGGGAAAGACTAGAGATCTCTTCAAGAAAATAGATACCAAGGGAACACTTCATGCAAATGTGGGCACAAAAAAGGATAAAAACATCAAGGACCTAAAAGAAGGAGAAGATATTAAGAGGTGGCAAGAATACACAGAAGAACGGTACAAAAAAGGTCTTAATGACCTGGATGACTACGATGGTGAGGTCATTCACCTGCAGTGTGAGGTCATGCAGGCCTTAGGAAGCATTACTACAAAGCTAGTGGAGGTGAGGGAATTCCAGCTGAGATATTTCAAATCCTAAAAGATGACACTGTTAAAGTGCTGCACTCAAAATGCTAGCAAGTTTGGAAAACTAAGCAGTGGCCACTAGACTGAAAAGGTCGGTTTTCATTCCACTCCCAAAGAAGGACAATGCCAAAGAATGTTCAAGTGAAAGTGAAAGTCCCTGACTCTTTGTGACCCCATGGACTATATAGTCCATGGAATTCTCCAGGCCAAAATACTGAAGTGGTAGCCTTTACCTTCTCCAGGGGATGGTCCCAACCCAGGGATCGAACCCAGGTCTCCTGCACTGCAGGTGGATTCTTCACCAGCTGAGACACATGGGAAACCCAAGAATGTTTGAGCTACTGTACAATTGTGCTCATTTCACATGCTAGCAAGGAAATGCTCAAAATCCTTCAAGCTAGGCTTCAACAGTACATGAACTGAGAACTTCTAGATGTACAAGCTGGATTCAGAAAAGTCAGAGGAATCAGAGATCAAATTGCCAACATCCGTTGGATCACAGAGAAAGCAAGGGAATTCCAGAAAAATATCTACTTCTGCTCCACTGACTATGCTAAAGACTATGCTAAATCACAACAAACTGTGGAAAATTCTTAAAGAGATGAGACTACCAGACCACCTTACCTGTCTCCTGAGAAACCTGTATTTGGGTCAAGAAGCAACAGTTCGAACCAGACATGGAACAATGGACTGGTTCAAATTGGGAAAGGAGTATGTCAAGACTGTATATTGTCACGTGAAATTCAGGGCTGGATGAATCACAAGCTGGAATCAAGACTGCCAGGAGAAATACCAACAACCTCAGAAATGCAGATGACACCATCCGAATGGCAGAAAGTGAAAAGGAACTAAAGAGTCTCTTGATGAAAGTTAAAGAGGAGACTGAAAAAGGTGGCTTAAAACTCAACATTCAGAAAACTAAGATCATGGCGTCTGGTCCCATCACTTCACAGCAAATAGATGGGGAAACAATGGAAACAGTGACAGACTTTATTTTCTTGGGCTCCAAAATCACTACAGATGGTGACTGCAGCCCTGAAATTAAAAGAAATTAAAAGCTCCTTGGAAGAAGAGCTATGACAAATCTATACAGTGTACTAAAAAGCAGAGACATCACTTTGCCAACAAAGGTCCATATAGGCAAAGCAATGGTTCGTCCAATAGTCATGTATGTATGTGAGAGTTGGACCATAAAAAAGGTTGAGCTGATGCTTTTGAACTGTGGTGCTGGAGAAGACTCTTGAGAGTTCCCTGGACAGCAAGGAGATCAAGCCAGTCAATCCTAAAGGAAATTAAGCCTGAATATGCATTGTAAGGACTGATGCTGAAGCTCCAATACTTTGTCCACCTGATGGGAAGAACTGACTCGCTGAAAAAGACCCTGATGCTAGGAAAGACTGAAAGCAGAAGAAGCAGGTGACAGAGGATGAGATGGTTGGATGGCATCACTGACTCAGTGGACATGAGTTTGAGCAAACTCCAGGAGGTAGTGAAGGAAAAAGAAGACTGGAATGCTGCAGTCCATGGGGTTGCAAATATTGGACACGAATGAGGGACTGGACAACAATAACATGTCCATTGAGTCGGCGATGCTAGTCAATCATCTCATCCTCTGCTGCCCCCTTCTTCTTTTGCCTCTGTTTGACTATCCATTAACTGCTCCAAATTGTTTACCCTTCATTCCCCTAAACAAGATATGGCACAGCTAGTGTTCTTGCCTGGAGAATCCCAGGGATGGGGGAGCCTGGTGGGCTTCCATCTATGGGGTCACACAGAGTCGGACACGACTGAAGTGACTTAGCAGCAGCAGCAGCAGGGATATCTCTTGTCCTGATACCATGTTCATTTCCGTTTAGAAGAAGGATATAATTGTTCCAACATGGAGAATAGCCTCCGAAGTGCTTTTTGGGAGAGTGTTTAATGTATTCTTTGTCTCCACCAGTTCAAAGAAAGATCAGAGAATTGATAATGCGAATGGAGGACTCAATTGTCACTCTCACAAATCTAGGCTACAAATAAATCAATAAAAATCTTTAAACCAACCTAACAAAAATATTTAAATAGGATCTGCACTGGGCATCCATTCTTGCTTTCTTCTTCAGGAGATCCAAAATCAAAAAATGGTTTATTTCAGTGGTTCTCAAATTCACCTGCACATTAGGAATTATCTGGGATTCTAAAAATATTCCAAAACCCAGGCCACACCTCTTACAGACTGGATAGTATTCCCCAAAATTCATCTGTTGCAGCCTTAGCCACCGTTTTGACTTATTTGGAGACAGGGCCTTAGGGATGTCATAAGGTTAAATGAGGTCATTAAGTGTGGGACTCTAATCTGATAGGACTGTCCTTGTAAGAAGAGGAAGAGACGCCAGAAAGTTCTCTCTCCACATAAGTACAGAGGAAAGATCATGTGAGCAAATGGTGACAAGATACCTTGAACTTGGACTTCTAACTTCATGAAGAAGCATGAGAAAATACGTTTCTGTTGTTTAAGCTACCCAATATGTGGTATTTTTTTTCACAGCAGCCCAAGCAGACTAGTCCAACACCCAAGACCAATTAAATCACAACCTCTTAGAGTAGAACACAAACATCACTATTTTCAAAGCTTCCAAGTGATTTAAAATCTGTTCAGGGAAGACTGGGAACCAATGCCTTATTTCAACTTTGTTCTATAAAGGACCTAAGCTTTTCTTTCCTGTTATTACATTTGTAGAAAAATAAGAATCAAAACACCATTAATTTATAGAACCACAGCAAAACTTGCCTCAAAAACCATCCGGAAGGGTCTTAGCCCTAATGTGTCCTGAGAATGGCTGGCCTCCTCTGAAGTCCAATTCAGGTTCGCAAAGAATCCTGGCAGTACGGATTGCATATCTGTGTGAGAAGAAATAGCAAAAACAGAGAACAAGCAGTTTGGATAAGCACCAGTTTCTGGAGTTGTCCGTTAAACTGATGAGCCAAGAAGGCTTTTCCCTGATGAAAAGATTATCTGCAGAATTTTAAATACAACTGGAAATGGCTATGAATCAGCAAATTGATTGAACATTTAGAATTACTTTATGGGGTTAAGACATTTAATCTCATGTTTTCAATTTTACAAATTGAAAATTCACTAAATCAATTTGTATTTTCAGTTCATTTCCACAATCCAGAATGCCAGAAATCTTCTGAGCTGCTAGTTCTAACTGATATTCGTATACTTTTTAAATAAATCAATTCACTGTTTAATAATACAAATCCAGTAAGCGAGCTAACTTAGAACTTACAGCAGAAAAATTCAAGAATGACCCTCTCAGGCATTGACCTAATACTGAATGGTCTGTCCTTTAAGAGGTAGTCTTTAATAATGAAAAGCAAACTCTTACTAGTTTAATTGTCAATTAACTACTTGGTATATTTATATACATCAATTTAGAACTCTTTACACAAAGCATCAGTGTGTCCTGGATCATATTCAACAAACAGAACCTCAAAGTATGCACCATCTTTCCTACTTTCTGTACTCTGGCAGTAATATAAAGGGAAAAAAACCAAATTTCTCATTTTATAAAATGCCATCCCTTAGTCCCCCTCTACAACAGTGTTAAATGGAAAATTAAATATGAATAAAGATATATCAGTCTCTACAAGTTCTACCTTATAAATGAGGCTGACAATGTTGATACTACACAAGAATTCAACTTTAAAATTTTAATAATAAAATATATCCTATAATAATGGCACAACTTTTTTCTAAAGCATTCATACTATGTATCTAATAAAGCTTTAACCATCTCAGAAAGTATGAACTTTACCAAGATCAAGTTCTAGCTACCAAACTTAATGGGTACTATTTTTCTTGCCATTAGTTTGTTTTTCAAGCACAATTCAGTCACAAAGCCCAGATAATATGACCGCAAGGTTACGGTGCATTGAAGTTTAATGAAGTTGGCACTAAACCAGGATGAGTTGCATCAGTCCTCGGTTCTACCACTGACTGTCTGACCTAGGGCAACACCCATTTTTTTTTTCTGTGATTCAATTACCTTTCTGTGAAATAAGAAAAAATTTTCCTGAATCCTATGAAGTAGTAATACAATACAGAATGGGGAAAACAAATGTAGATACACGAGAAAAAGTTTTGTCAATAAATCGGAATTTTCTAGAAATCTTAACAATTTCCTTAAAGAATGAATGGCTATTTGGGGGGAAATCAATTTTAATTAATCAAACCAGTCAATCCTCAAGGAAATCAGTCCTGAATTTTCATCGCTGCAGTCACCATCTGCACTGATTTTGGGGCCCAAGAAAATAAAATCTGTCACTGTTTCCATTGTTTCCCCATCTATCTGCCATGAAGTGATGGGACTGGATGCCATGATCTTAGTTTTCTGAATGTTGAGTTTTAAGCCAGCCTTTCACTCTCCTCTTTTACCTTCATCAAGAGGCTCTTTAGTTCTTCACTTTCTGCCATTAGGGTAGTGTCATCTGCATATCTGAGGTTATTGATATTTCCCCTGGCAATCTTGATTCCAGCTTGTGATTCATCCAGCCTGGCATTTCACATGATGTACTCTGCATATAAGTTAAATAAGCAGGGTAACAATATACAGACTTGACATACTCTTTTCCCAATTTGACCCAGTCCATTGTTCCATGTCCGGTTCTAACTGTTGCTTCTTGACCCAAATACAGGTTTCTCAGGAAACAGCTAAGGTAGTCTGGTATTCTCATCTCTTTAAGAATTTTCCACAGTTTGTTGTGGTCCACACAATCAAAGGCTTTAGCATAGTCAATGAAGCAGATGTTTTTCTGGAATTCCCTTGCTTTTTCTACGATCCAACGGATGTTGGCAATTTGATCTCTGGTTCCTCTGCCTTTTCTAAGTTCAGCTTGAACATCTGAAAGTTCTCAGTTCACGTACTGTTGAAGCCTAGTTTGGAGAATTTTGAGCATTACTTTGTTAGCATGTGAAATGAGCACAATTGTACGATAGTTTGAACATTCTTTGGCATCGCCCTTCTCTGGGATTGGAATGAAAACTGACCTTTTCCAGTCCTGTGGCCACTGCTGAGTTTTCCAGATTTGCTGGCATATTGAGTGCAGCACTTTCACAGCATCATCTTTTAGGACTTGAAACAGCCCAGCTGGAATTCCATCACCTCCACTAACTTGGTTTGCAGTAATGCTTCCTAAGGCCCACTTGACTTCACGCTCCAAGATGTCTAGCTCTAGATGAGTGATCACATCATTGTGGTTATCTGGGTCATTAACATCTTTTCTGTATAGTTCTTCTTTGTATCCTTGCCACCTCTTCTTAATCTCTTCTGTTTCTATTAGGTCCATACTGTTTCTGTCAATTGTACCCATCTTTGCATGAAATGTTCCCTTGGTATCTTTAATTTTCTTGAAGAGATCTCTAGTTTTTCCTCCATTTCTCTGCATTGTTCACTTAGGAAGCCTTTCTTATCTCTCCTTGCTATTGTTTGGAATGCTGCATTCAGATGGGTATATCTTTCCTTTTCTCCTTTGCCTTCAGTTTCTCTTCTTTTCTCAGCTATTTGTAAGGCCTCCTCAGACAACCATTTTGCTTTGTTGCATTTCTTTTTCTTGGGGATGGTTTGATCATTGCCTCCTGTGTAATGTTACAAACCTCTATGCATAGTTCTTCAGGCACTCTGCCTATCAGATCTAATCCCTTGAATCTATTTGTCATTTCCACTACATAATCATAAGGGATTTGATTTAGGTCTTACCTGAATGGCCTAGTGGCTTTCCCTACTGTCTTCAATTTATGTCTGAATTTTGCAATAAGGAATTCATGATCTGAGCCACAGTCAGCTCCTGGTCTTGCTGACCATATAGAGCTTCTCCATCTTTGGCTACAAAGAATAGAATCAGTCTGGTTTTGATACTGACCATCTGGTGATGTCCATGTGTAGAGTCGTCTCTTGTGTTGTTGGAAGAGGGTGTTTGCTATGACCAGTGTATTCTCTTCGCAAAACTCTGTTAGCCTTTGCCCTGCTTCATTTTGTATTCCAAGGTATACATTTGTACTCCATTTAGTATTCTTCCCTGATCTTCAGAAATGAAAAAGAGAGTCCACAGTGGAAACTAAGGACAATAGATGTCCCATATTTGGGGCACGGACTAGAAAAAAACCATGGGGCCAATATTGCAACACCAACAGGTTTAAAAGCAAGAGCCACAGAGGTCACAGATAGAACAAAACATGAACAAAAGCCAAAGATTTGGTACCTGTCTACCTGAGGGTCGGTTACAAGTCAAGTGATGCTAGCAGCAGCAACAGTGATGCAGGATAAGGGCCTTAGAGCTATGGAATGTAAATGCAGATGACTCAGAACAGTGTATTCTATTAAGATACAAGAGCTTTTTTATCTTGCCACTTAAGCAAAGTTTTAGTCCAAAATATATGCCCTTCCAATAAGGGCTCAGCAATCCAGAGAACCTCCTACTGGAAGGCTGCAATGTAGGATGTGTTCAGGACAAAGGGATCATGGACAATCAGCTCTTAACTAAAAATTACCAACCAACAAAGACCAATAACATGAAAAATATGACATGTATCAACCAACAGAGTGTATACCAGAGGAAACAGAATTAATATAACAACCTGCAAGGAACTTTAAAATAAGTGCTCTAGGACTTGCCTGGTGGTATAGTGGATAGGAGTTCATCTGCCATCGAAGGGGACATAGGTTTGATCCCTTGTCCAAGAAGATTCCACTTGCCGCAGAGCAAGTAAGCCCATGAGCCACAACAACTGAGTCCTTGTGCCCTAGAGTCCATGACTTTTTGTTAAAAATAGCCCTCGCATGGGATGATTTGAGAGAATAGCATTGAAACATGTATATTATCATATGTGAAACAGATCACCAGTCCAGGTTCGATGCATGAGATAGGGTAGGGTACTCAAGGCTAGAGCACTGGGACAACCCAGAGGGATGGGATGGGGAGAGAGGTGGGAGGGGGATTCAGGATGGGGAACACATGTACACCCATGGCTGATTCATGTGAATGTATGGAAAAAACCACCACAATATTGTAATTAGCCTCCAATTAAAATTTTTTTTAAAAAGTAGCACTCACTCACTACAATTAGAGAAAGTCCATGTGCAGCAATAAAGACCCAGCATGCCAAAAATAAATAAATATTTTTTAAATAGCTGCTCTATATTTTATATCCTCAAATATAAAAAGAAGTCATGAAATAAGAATACACTGTCATTGATTAAACAGAAAGCAATGGCAAAAAAACTCTATTAGAAATCTTGGAAATTAAAGATAGTGTTTGAAATGAAAGCCCTATGGATGGCAGATACTCTAAAAGAGCACATTTAAAAGGTAGTAAGTAGCTGAAAGTTCATAGAAGCATGACTTATAATAGTAAAAAGTTCAGTTCAGTTCAGTCGCTCAGTCATGTCTGACTCTCCGCGACCCCATGAATCACAGCACGCCAGGCCTCCCTGTCCATCACCAACTCTCGGAGTTCACTCAAATTCATGTCCACAGAGTCAGTGATGCCATCCAGCCATCTCATTCTCCATCGTCCCCTTCTCCTCCCGCCCCCAACCTTTCCCAGCATCAGAGTCTTTTCCAGTGAGTCAACTCGTCGCATGAGGTGGCCAAAGTATTGCAGTTTCAGCTTCAGCATCAGTCCTTCCAATGAACACCCAGGATTGATCTCCTTTAGAATGGACTGGTTGGATCTCCTTGCAGTATAAGGGACTCTCAAGAGTCTTCTCCAACACCACAGTTCAAAAGCATCGATTCTTCGGCGATCAGCTTTCTTCACAGTCCAACTCTCACATCCATACATGACCACGGGAAAAACCATTGCCTTGACTAGACGGACTTTGGTTGGCAAAGTAATGTCTCTGCTTTTTAATATACTATCTAGGTTGGTCATAACTTTCCTTCCAAGGAGCAAGCGTCTTTTAATTTCATGGCTGCAATCAGCATCTGCAGTGATTTTGGAGCCCAAAAAAATAAAGTCTGACACTGTTTCCACTGTTTTTCCATCTATTTCCCATGAAGTGATGGGACCAGATGCCATGATCTTTGTTTTCTGAATGTTGAGCTTCAAGCCAACCTTTTCACTCTCCTCTTTCACTTTCATCAAGAGGCTTTTGAGTTCCTCTTCACTTTCTGCCATAAGGGTAGTGTCATCTGCATATCTGAGGTTATTGATATTTCTCCCGGCAATCTTGATTCCAGCTTGTGCTTCTTCCAGCCCAGCGTTCCTCATGATGTACTCTGCATATAAGTTAAATAAGCAAGGTGACAATATACAACCTTGACGTACCCCTTTTCCTATTTGGAACCAGTCTGTTGTTCCATGTCCAGTTCTAACTGTTGCTTCCTGACCTGCATACAGGTTTCTCAAGAGGCAGGTCAGGTGGTCTGGGATTCCCATCTCTTTCAGAATGTTCCACAGTTTATTGTGATCCACACAGTCAAAGGCTTTGGCATAGTCAATGAAGCAGAAATAGATGTTTTTCTGAAACTCTCTTGCTTTCTCCATGATCCAGCGGATGTTGGCAATCTGATCTCTGGTGCCTCTGCCTTTTCTAAAACCTGCTTGAACATCTGGGAGTTCACGGTTTACATACTGCTGAAGCCTGGCTTGGAGAATTTTGAGCATGACTTTACTAGCGTGTGAGATGAGTGCAACTGTGCGGTAGTTTGAGCATTCTTTGGCATTGCCTTTCTTTGGGATTGGAATGAAGACTGCCTCTTCCAGTCCTGTGGCCAGCGCTGAGTTTTCCAAATCTGCTGGCATATTGAGTGCAGCACTTTCACAGCATCATCTTTCAAGACTTGAAATAGCTCAACTGGAATTCCATCACCTCCACTAGCTTTGTTAGTAGTGATGCTTTCTAAGGCCCACTTGACTTCACATTCCAAGATGTCTGGCTCTAGGTCAGTGATCACGTTATCGTGACTATCTTGGTCGTGAAGATCTTTTTTGTACAGTTCTTCTGTGTATTCCTGCCACCTCTTCTTAATATCTTCTGCTTCTGTTAGGTCCATACCATTTCTGTCCTTTATCGAGCCCATCTTTGCATGAAATGTTCCCTTGGAATCTCTAATTTTCTTGAAGAGGTCTCTTGTTTTTCCTATTCTGTTGTTTTCCTCTATTTCTTTGCATTGATCACTGAGGAAGTCTTTCTTATCTCTCCTTGCTATTCTTTGGAACTCTGCATTCAGATGCTTATATCTTTCCTTTCCTCCTTTGCTTTTCGTAGAACAACCCAAATGTCCAACAAATGATGAAGAGATTAACAAAACATGGAATATTATTCACCCATAAGAAGAAATGAAGTACTGTTGCATGCTACATACTAACATGAATGAATCTTGAAAACATTATGCTTCATTAAGCCAGACACAAAAGGCCACATATCATATTATTTTGTTTATATGAAATATCTAGAATAGGCAAATCCATAAAGACAGAAAGTAGATTAGTATTTGCCAAAGGAGAGGGGGTAGGGGTAAGAGGAATGACTGCTAATGGGTACAGGATTTCTTTTGGGGATGATGAAAATGTAATGTTATGAATAGCAATGATAGTTGTACAATTTTGTGAATATACTTAAAACCTCTGAATTGTACACTTTAAAATGGTATATTTTATGATGTGAATTATATATCAATTAAAAGAAGGAAAAGATAAAAGACATTAAGAATAGACTTTTAAAAGACAAAAACACTAAATTAAAATTTAAAAAATTTCAAATAATGACTAAACCACACAGCTAAATATATCACAGCGAAACCCAGAATAACAAGGATAAAGAGGAAAACCTAAAAGCTACAAAAGAGAATCAAATTAGCCAAAAGAAACATGAGTTAGACTTCTCAACAACAATGCCAGATGCCAGAGGATAACAGTACTATTTTCAAACATCTGAAGGAAATTAACTTTGAATCTGGACTTTTAGAGAGTCAAACTACCATAAAGAATGAGAAACTTAAAATGTTTCTATTCCATCAGTTCAGTTCAGTCGCTCAGTCGTGTCCGACTCTTTGCATAAGTCTTTGCTTAAAGAACTACTAAATAAACCAGCATGCCCTTTGAAAAAATGAGTTTACATCTGCACCACTTTGCTAAGATGGGGTGGACACAGAGGGTAAAGAATGACATAATCATTAACATCAAACTACCTCTTGATACAGCTGTTCAATTATTAAAGAAAAAGTAGATAGAAATTTTTCAATCTTGTGGCACTGTGCACAAACATCAAAATCATATAGTGGGACTTCTTTCAATGATGAAATAACAGTACCAAATAAGTCCTCCCACCAAAAACTACTATAAAACTGGAGGAAATATACTAGGCACTGGACAATAAATAGCACAGGACTGTTACCCTTGAAAGAAGGGAAACTCATGAGATGAACCTCTGGACATCTGCCTGGGGAAATTTTCCTCCTCATGGAGGACAGACATGGAGCCCAGGCAGAGCACAGTGGTTTCATGAAGCTGAGGAGACAGGGAATAGAGTTCAGGGTTGTGAGAGTAACTGAAATCTGCAAGGCAGGGCACTGGAGAGGAAGGAGCTACACAGAATTGGGTACCAAAAGTTGGTGTGGAAGTTTCCCATGTTCTCCATGAGCCCTTTACCAAGGGCTGGGCTATGCATGCGCAGGTGATCACAATGGGGCGGTCAGTTACCTTCAGCCAGACATCCTGGAGTGTGAAGTGGGCCTTAAGAAGCATTACTGTAAACCAAGTTAGTGGAGGTGATGGAATTCCAGCTGGGCTGTTTCAAGTCCTAAAAGATGATGCTGTGAAAGTGCTGCACTCAATATGCCAGCAAATCTGGAAAACTCAGCAGTGGCCACAGGACTGGAAAAGGTCAGTTTTCATTCCAATCCCAGAGAAGGGCGATGTCAAAGAATGTTCAAACTACCATACAGTTGTGCTCATTTCACATGTCAGCAAGGTTATGCTCAAAATCCTTCAAGCTAGGCTTCAGCAATATGTGAACTGAGAACCTGCAGATGTACAGGCTGGGTTTAGAAAAGGCAGAGGAACCAGAAATCAAACTGCCAACATTTGCTGGATCATGGCGAAAGCAAGGGAATTCCAGAAAAACATCTGCTTCATTGATTATGCTAAAGCCTTTGACTGTGTGGATCACAACAAACTGTGGAAAATTCTTAAAGAGATGAGAATACCTTACCTGTCTCCTGAGAAACCTGTATTTGGGTCAAGAAGCAACAGTTAGAACCAGACACAGAACAATGGGCTGGTTCAAATTGGGGAAAGAGTATGTCAAGGCTGTATATTGTCAACCTGTTTATTTAATTTATATGCAGAGTACATCATGTGAAATGCCAGGCTGGATGAATCACAAGCTAAAATCAAGATTGCCAGGAGAAATATCAACAATATCAATATGCAGATAACACCACCCTAATGGCAGAAAGTGAAGAGGAACTAAAGAGCCTCTTGATGAAAGTGAAAGAGGAGAGTGAAAAAGGTGGCTTAAAACTCAACACTCAAAAAACTAAGATCATGGCGTCTGGTCCCATCACTTCACGGCAAATAGACGGGGAAACGATGGAAATAGTGACAGGCTTTATTTTCTTGGGCTTCAAAATCACTGCAGATGGTGACTGCAGCCATGAAATTAAAAGATGCCTGCTCCTTGGAAGAAAAGCTATGACAAACCCAGACAGGGTTTTAAAAAGCAGAGACATCACTTTGCCAACAAAGGTCCGTATAGTCAAAGCTATGGTTTTTCCAGTAGCCATGTACAGATGTGAGAGTTGGACCATAAAGAAGGTTGAATGCCAAAGAATTGATGCTTTTGAACTGTGGTGTTAGAGAAGACTCTTGAGAGTCCCTTGCACATCAAGGAGATCAACCAGTCAATCCTAAAGGAAATAAACCCTAAATATTCACCGGAAGGACTGATGTTGAAGCTGAAGCTCCAATACTTTGGCCATCTGATGCAAAGAGCCGACTCATTGGAAAAGTTGGGAAAGATTAACGGCAGGAGCAGAAGGGGGCAACAGAGTATGAGATGGTTGGATGCATCACCAAATCAATGGACATGAGTTTGAGCAACTTCCAGGAGATAGTGAAGGACAAGTGAAGGGAAGGACAGTGAAGGGAAGCCTGGTGTGCTGCAGTCTGTGGGGTCACAAAGAATCAGACAGGACTGAGCAACTGAACAACAACAAAACCATTCTCCCTAAATTGACCTATGGAGTCAACACAATCATAGTATCAGGAGACTTTTTGTAGATATTAGCAAACTGGTTACAAAAATTTACATGAACTAATAAGCAGTTATAGCAAGCTTGCAGGATACAAGGTTAATACACAGAAGTAAATTGGTTTCCTGTATGCAAGCAATGAACAAGTGGAATTTTAAATTAGAAACACATTGCCATTTACATTAGCACTGTAAAAACCAAAATATTAATACTTAGATATAAGGAAAAAAAACCCAAAACCTATGTGTAAGAGCTATATGAGGAAAACTATAAAGCTCTGATGAAAGACAGTAGAACTGAATGGAGATGTTCCAAGTCATGGATAGGAAGATTAAATAAATGTTGTCAAGATGTCAGTCCTTCCCAACTTGATCTTTCGATCCAATATAATCCAAATAAAAATTCCAGCAAGTTATTTTGTGAATATCAACAAGCTGGCTCTGAAGTTTATGTGGAGCAGCAGAAGAATCAAAGTAGCTAATTCCATATTAAAGGAGAAGAACAAAGTCAGAAGACTGATACCACTTGACGTAAAGACTAATAAATCTACAGTAATCAGGACAGTGTGATGTTGGTGAAAAAACAGAGAAATAGATCAATGGAACAGAATAACATGTTAGCCACAACATCAAAGGCATAATCCATGAAAGAGATAATTGATAAACTGGGTCTCATTAAAATTAAAAAGTTCTGTTCTATGGAAGACAATCTCAAGGCAAGTCAGAATGGAAATATTTGCAAAAGACGTATCTGATAAAGGACTTATCTAAAATATACAAAGAGCTCTTAAAATTCAACAATAGGAAAACACCCATTTTAAAAAAATGAGTAGAAGACTTGAACAGGCACCTCACCAAAGAAGATATACAGAGGGCAAGTAAGCATATGAAAAAATGCTTCACATTATTATGTCATTAGAGACACGCAAATTAACACAACAAGGTACCACAGCACATCTATCAGAATGGCCAAAACCCACTGATGACATTGACAACAAATGCTGACAAAGATGTGGAGCAATAGGAACTCTCATTCATTGCTGCAACCACCATGGAACACAGTTTTGCATTTTTATATGAAAATGTATGATCCAATAATCATGCTTCTTGGTCCTTACCCAAATGAATCGAAAACTTAAGTCCAAAAATGGGACTATGGGCTTATGAGAATTCTTTGCACTTCCCCTCAATTTCCCCCTCAAACCACTTTAGAAAATAATGGTTATTTTTTTAAAAAATAAGAAAATATATGGAAATGAGAAGGAGTCAGAAATAGGTTCACACTTATATGGTCATTTGTTTTTTAAAAATAAAAGCAAGAAAACAATCCAATGAGGAAAAGAAAATCTCCAAAAAATGTTCCTAGAATGACCAGATGTCTATAAAGGAAGAAAATGAATCTTGACATCTATGGATCCCACACAAAAATTAGAGATGGAAGATAGACCTAAAATAAAAGCTAAGAAAATTCTTGAAGAAAACAAAGGAGAATATCCTTTAACCTAAGAGCAGGCAAAGATCTTAGGGCATAGGAATAACTATAAAATAAAAAATTTTATCAACTTCATCAAAATTAAAAAAAAAAAAACTTTTGCTCATCAAAAGACTGTTAAGAAATGAGTAACTTAGCCAGGCTGTTTAAGAAAATACTTGCAAAACATGTCGGGCAACAGGATTTCATCCTTAATATAAAAACAGCTTCTAAAGCTTAATAATAAAAAACATCCTGATTTAGAAAAAAGATAAGGAGGGCCAAACACGACACACCTCCTAGGATGAAACATCCTGATTTAGAAAAAAGATAAGGAGGGCCAAACACGACACACCTCCTAGGATGGTGGTGATGATGATGATGATGGGAGGAGGATGGGAAGTGGGTGAAATAAGTGAAGGGGATTAAGAAATACAAGCCTTACTTATAAGTCACAGGAATGTAATGCACAGCATAGGAAATATAGTTAACAATATTGTAATAACTTTGTATGGTGACAGAACATTAGTAGACTTATTGTGATCAATTTGTAATGTATATAAATTCAAATCACTATGTTGTATGCCTGAAACTAATAACTGTATGTCAACTATCCTTCAATGAAATAACAATGAAAATAGCAAAGGTTGACAAGTATGCAGTGAAACTGGAACCTCTGAACATTGTTGATAGGAATGTAAAATAATGGAAAAAAGTTTGAGAGTTCCTCAAAAAGCTAAACAAAGAAGTGCCATACAACAATTTCATTTCTATGGATATGCCTAAAGGAGTTGAAAGCAGAGATTTAAAATAGACACTTGTACACCAATTTTCATTGCAGCATTATTCACAACAATCCAAAGGTGGAAGCAACCGAGTGTCCATCAACTTATGAATAAATAAACAAACTGTGATATGCCTGTTCAGCTGCTTCAGTCATGTCTGACTTTGTGTGAACACATGAACTGACTGTAGCCCACCAGGCTCCTGTCCATGGGGTTTGCCCGGCAAGAATACTAGAGTGAGATGCCATGCCCTCCTCCAGGGGATATTTCTGACCCAGGGATCAAACTTGCATCTCCTGCATAGAAGGTAGACTCTCTATTGATGAGTCACCAGGGAAGCCCATGATATATACGTGACTATTATTCAGCTATGAAAAGGAATGAAGTTCTGATATGTGTTATAACATGGATCAACCTTGAAAACATTATGCTAAGTGAAATATGTCATACAAAGGACAAATATTATATGATTCTACAAATATGAACTGTCTATAGACTAGGCAAGTTCACAGCAAAAGAAAGTGGATTAGAGGTTACCAGAGAATGGCTACAGAGTTTCTGTTTGGAATGATGAAGTTTTAGAATTAATGGTGTTGGTTGTACAACCTTGTGAGTATTAGTGACGCTGAATTGTATACTTTAAGATAGGTAAAGTGGCAAATTTTATGTCAGATGTGTATTTTACCACAACTTAAAAAATAATAATATACCCCCAAACCACTGAATTGTGTATTTTAAATAAATAAATTGTATGAAACATGAATTGAATTTCAATAAAGTTATTTTTTTCTTAGTGGGCCAAAGACTTAAATAGATACTTCACAAAAGAAGACATCTGAGTGGCCTATTAAGCACATGAAGAAGTGCTTAACATCATCAGTTACCAGAGAATGTAAATTAAATTCACAGTCCACCAGAATAGCTAAAATTAAAAAACACCAGATGTTAGTTAGCAAAGATATAGAACAATCAAAACTCTGATAAAATGCTGGTGAAAGTGTAAAATGGTACAACCACTTTGGAAAACTGACAGCTTCTTATGAAACTGTCATAAGAAACCCATGACATAGGTCATACCTATGCCATGACCCATCAATTTCATTTCCAGGTATTTACCCAAGATAAGTGAAAGTATGTGTCCAAAACAAGATTTACAACAGCTGTTCATAGCAGTTTTATTAAAAATAGACAAAAACTGGAAAAATCCAAATGTCCAACAACAGAATGGATGAGTGTATACATGTAATGGAATGCTGCTGCTGCTGCTGCTGCTGCTGCACTTCAGTCGTGTCCGACTCTGTGCGACCCCATAGACGGAAGCCCACCAGGCTCCTCCGTCCCTGGGATTCTCCAGGCAAGAACACTGGAGTGGATTGCCATTGCAAATGCTAGTCAGATATAAAAAGAAATGAATTACATGCATACCTTGGATATTTTGCAAGTGTGGTTTCAGAAAACGCCAATTTAAAAAATCTCAATAAGTGGGTCACACAAATTTTTTGCCTTCCCAGGGCATATAAAAATTCTATTTAAACTAAGTGTTAGTCACTCAGTCACGTCTGACTCTTCACGACCCCATGGGCTCTATTGCCTTGCCAGTTTCCTGTGTCCATGGACTTCTCCAGGCAAGAATACTGGAGTAGGTAGCCATTCCCTTATCCAGGGGATCTTCCTGATCCAGGGATCGAACCTGGGTCTTCCACACTGCAGGTGGATTCTTTACTATCTGAGCCACCAGTTTTTGTTGTCCAGTCGCTCAGTTGTGTCCGATTATTTGTGACCCCATGGACTGCAGCACACCAGGCTTCCCTGCCCTTCAAAATCTCCCGGAGTTTGCTCAAACTCATTTCCATTGAGTCGATGATGCCATCCAGCCATCTCTTACTCTGTCACCCCTTTTTCCCACCATCAATATTTTCCAGCATCAGTTGTTGTTTGGTCGCTCAGCTGTGTCTCTTTGTGACCCCGTGGACTGTAGACCAATAGGCTCCTCTGTCCATGGAATTCTCCAGGCAAGAATACTGGAGTGGGTTGCCATTTCCTTCTCCAGAGGATCTTCAGGACCAGGGATCAAACCTGTGTCTCTTACGTGTCCTGCACTGGCAGGCAAATTATCTACCTACTGAGCCACCTGGGAAGCCCTGCATGAGGGTCTTTACCAATGAGTTGGCTCTTCAGTCAGGTGGCCAAAGTATTGGAACTTCAGTTTCAACATCAGTCCTTCCAATGCACATTCAAGGTTGATTTTCTTTAGGAGTGACTGGTCTGATCTCCTTACTGTGCAAGGGACTCTCAAGAGTCTTCTCCAGCATCACAGTTCAAAAGCATCAATTCTTCAGGGCTTAGCCTTCTTTATGGTCCAACTCTTACATCTGTACATGCTGATGCTGATGCTGCTAAGTCGTTTCAGTCGTGTCCAACTCTGTGCAACCCCACAGATGGCAGCCCACCAGGCTCCCCCATCCCTGGGATTCTCCAGGCAAGAACACTGGAGTGGGTTGCCATTTCCTTCTCCAATGCATGAAAGTGAAAAGTGAAAGTGAAGTCGCTCAGTCGTGTCCGACTCTTCACGACCCCAGGGACTGTAGCCTACCAAGCTACTCCGTCCATGGGATTTTCCAGGCAAGAGTACTGGAGTGGGTTGCCATTTCCTTCTCCACATCTGTGCATGACTCCTGGAAAACCCATAGCTTTGAATGGACATTTGTCAGCAAAGTGATGTCTTTGCTTTCTAATACCCTGTGTAGGTTTGTCATAATTTGTCTTCCAAGGAGCAAGTATCTTTTAATTTCATGGCTGTAGTCATCGTCTGCACTGATTTTGGAGCCCAAGAAAATAAAATCTGTCACTGTTTCCATTTTCCCCCAAGTCACTGTTTCCATTTTTTCCCTTTTCCATGAAGTGATGGGACCAGATGCCATGATTTTCATTTTTTGAATGTTTGTTTTAAGCCAGTTTTTTCATCCTCCTCTTTCACCTTTATCAAGAAGCTCTTTAATTTCTCTTTGCTTTGTCTTAAGGGTGGTGTCATCTGCATATCTGAGGTTATTGATATTTCCCTTGGCAATCTTGATTCCCACTTGTGATTCATCCAGTCTGGTAATTTGCATGATGTACTCTGCATATAATAAGCAGAGTAACAGTATACAGCCTTGACATACTCTTTCCAGTTTTGAACCAGTCCAGTGTTTCACATTTAGTTCTAACTGTTGCTTCTTGACCTGCATACAAGTTTCTCAGGAGGCAGGTAAGGTGGTCTGGTACTCCCATCTCTTTTAAGAATTTTCCAGTTTGTTGAGATCCACACAGTCAAAGGCTTTAGCATAGTCAATGAAGCAAATGTTTTTCCGGAATTCTCTTGCTTTTTCTATGATCCAACAGATACTGACAATTTTAATTTCTGGTTCCTCTGCCTTTTCTAAATCCAGTTTGTACATCTGGAAGTTCTCAGTTCATGCACTGCTGAAGCCTAGCTTGAATGATTCTGAGCAGTATCTTGCTAGAATGTGAAATGAGCACAACAGTATGGTAGTCTGAACATTTTAGCACTGCTCTTCTTTGGGATTGAAATGAAAACTGACCTTTTCCAGTCCTGTGGCCACTGCTGAGTTTTCCAAATTCACTAGCATATTGAGAGCAGTTTTAAGAGCATCATCTTTTTGGATCTGAAACAGCTCAGCTGGAATTCCATCACCTTCATTAGCTTTGTTCGTAGTAAGGCCCACTTGACTTCACACTCCAGGATGTCTAGCTCTAGGTAAGTGACCACACCATCATAGTTAACCAAGTCATTAAGACCTTTTTTGTACAGTTCTGTGAATTCTTGCCACCTCTTCTTAATCTCTTCTGCTTCTGTTAGGTCCTTAATGTTTCTGTCCTTTATTGTGCATTTCTTTGCATGAAATGTTCCCTTAGTATCTTTAATTTTCATGAAGAGATCTCTAGTCTTTCCCATCCTATTCTTTTCCTCTATTTCTTTGCATTGTTCACTTAAGGCAGAAGGTTTTCTCTCTCCTTGCTATTCTTTGGAACTCTGCATTCAACTGGGTATATATCTTTCCCTTTCTCCTTTGCCTGACATCTTAGCAATATTGAACTTTCCAATCTATAAACATGATATATCTCTTCAAATACTGCTTAATTTCTCTTGGCAATGTTTTACAGTTCTCAGCAGAAATCTTTTATTTTTTATGTTAAATCTATCCTTATGTGTTTCATGTATTTTGATGCTATTACAAACAGAACTATTTTAAATAGTGTGTAAAAGTTGAGATTTAAGAATAGGGTTGGCTGACTCTAAAGCTTTTGTTTTTAATCACTATATATATGCCTATTTAGAGTGAATTAAATTCTATGAATATTATATGTAGAGAAAGACATTCAGTATATATGTATAGACAGTTTTCATTTGGAAAAGAACATCATCAAACAAATAGCTGTTGTTTAAAGCAGGGATCCCCAACCTCGAGGATCTAATGTCTGATGATATGTGGTGGTACTAATATAATAAGAGAAATAAAGTACATAATAAATGTCATGCACCTGAATCATCCTGAAACCATCTCCCCACCCCTGGTCCATGGGAAAACTGTCTTTCATGAAACCAGTCCCTGGTGCCAAAAAGGCTGGGGACTGCTGATTTAAAGGACATTTTTAGATAATATTCTGATTCTTTAAGAACATCCACAGTGATATTCATGTATCAGTAAAGTATTAGAAGAAAATGAGATTTAGGAAATCATTACATTAGCTCTATCATTCCATAGCCAACTATGCAAAATGGCATTATAATAGTGAATCTGAATGATTTGTACAGTATGGTGTCAAGCCTAAAAATACAAATTATACAGTATCTTATTCCATTTGGGCTGCTATAATGAAATACCACAGACTGAATGACTTCTAAACAACAGAAATTTATTTCTCACAGTTTTGGAGTATGGAAGTCCAAGATCATAGTGCCAGCATGGCCATGTTCTGGGCTCTCTTTTTTGGATTGCAGACTTCTCATTGTATTCTTATATGGCAGAAGAACCTAGGGAATTCTATCAAGTCTTTTTCTAAGTGCACTAACTCCATTTGTGAGGGCTCCACTCTCATGACTTAAGCTACTCCTGTAGGTCCCATCTCCTAATACCATCACATGGGCCATTAGGATTTCAACAAATGAATTTAAGCAGGACACAAACATTCAAACCATCAGTTCAGTTCAGTTCAGTCGCTCAGTCGTGTCCAACTCTCCGCGACCCCATGAATCACAGCACGCCAGGCCTCCCTGTCCATCACCAACTCCTGGAGTACACTCAAACTCATGTCCACAGAGTCAGTGATGCCATCCAGCCATCTCATTCTCTGTCGTCCCCTTCTCCTCCCGCCCCTAACCTTTCCCAGCATCAGAGTCTTTTCCAGTGAGTCAACTCGTCGCATGAGGTGGCCAAAGTATTGCAGTTTCAGCTTTAGCATCAGTCCCTCCAATGAACACCCAGGATTGATCTCCTTTAGAATGGACTGGTTGGATCTCCTTGCAGTCCAAGGGACTCTCAAGAGTCTTCTCCAACACCACAGTTCAAAAGCATCGATTCTTCGGCAATCAGCTTTCTTCACAGTCCAACTCTCACATCCATACATGACCACGGGAAAAACCATTGCCTTGACTAGACGGACCTTGGTTGGCAAAGTAATGTCTCTGCTTTTTAATATACTATCAAGGTTGGTCATAACTTTCCTTCCAAGGAGCAAGCGTCTTTTAATTTCATGGCTGCAATCAGCATCTGCAGTGATTTTGGAGCCCAAAAAAATAAAGTCTGACACTGTTTCCACTGTTTTTCCATCTATTTCCCATGAAGTGATGGGACCAGATGCCATGATCTTTGTTTTCTGAATGTTGAGCTTCAAGCCAACCTTTTCACTCTCCTCTTTCACTTTCATCAAGAGGCTTTTGAGTTCCTCTTCACTTTCTGCCATAAGGGTAGTGTCATCTGCATATCTGAGGTTATTGATATTTCTCCCGGCAATCTTGATTCCAGCTTGTGCTTCTTCCAGCCCAGCATTCCTCATGATGTACTCTGCATATAAGTTAAATAAGCAAGGTGACAATATACAACCTTGACGTACCCCTTTTCCTATTTGGAACCAGTCTGTTGTTCCATGTCCAGTTCTAACTGTTGCTTCCTGACCTGCATACAGGTTTCTCAAGAGGCAGGTCAGGTGGTCTGGGATTCCCATCTCTTTCAGAATGTTCCACAGTTTATTGTGATCCACACAGTCAAAGGCTTTGGCATAGTCAATGAAGCAGAAATAGATGTTTTTCTGAAACTCTCTTGCTTTCTCCATGATCCAGCAGATGTTGGCAATTTGATCTCTGGTGCCTCTGCCTTTTCTAAAACCTGCTTGAACATCTGGGAGTTCACGGTTTACATACTGCTGAAGCCTGGCTTGGAGAATTTTGAGCATGACTTTACTAGCGTGTGAGATGAGTGCAATTGTGCGGTAGTTTGAGCATTCTTTGGCATTGCCTTTCTTTGGGATTGGAATGAAGACTGACCTCTTCCAGTCCTGTGGCCACTGCTGAGTTTCCAAATCTGCTGGCATTCAAACCATAGCACACAGATAATGATTGAATTTATTTTAAACTAGAAGTTTTTCCCTAAAAATATGGGAAAAGTTCAGAAAAAAAGAAAGTATAGGCAGTAAACACATAAAATGTTTCAAAAAATATATACATTAAAACTATAGGGATTTCTCTGATGGTCCAATAGCTAAGACTCTGCACTCCCAATGCAGGAGGCCTGTGTTTGATCCCTCGTCAGGGATCCCACATGCCCCAACTAAAAGATCCTTCATGCTTCAACTAAGATGTGGCACAGCCAAATAAATATTTTACAAAAACTATATACTTGTTCATTAACTAGTAAACTGGCTAAAGTAGTTTTAAGTCATTGAAATTCCTAATGCTAGCAAAGTACAGGAAGTTAATATCTCATATTGCTGTTGTTTAGTTGTGTCAGACTCTTTTGTGACCCTATGAATTGTAGCCCACCAAGCTCCTCTGTCCATGGAATTTCTCAGGCAAGAATACTGGAGTGGGTTGCCAATTCCTTCTCCAGGAAATCTTCCTGACCCAGGGATCAAACCCACATCTCCTGCATTTCAGGCAGATTCTTTACTACTGAGACACTGGGGAAGCCAGTATTTACAAATGCTATTACATAATGCAACCCTTTTAAATGCCATTTCAAGAGCCATAAAAATATAGACTTTGATCAAGTTAAATCTACTTTGGGAAGTTAATCCTAAATTTTTCAACTAAGCAAAAAGCTATATGCATTAAGATGCTTATCCCAGGGACATTAATTATCACTTAATGAAAACTATGTACTCAGAATAATCACTATACTACATGCATTATGTATATTACCTCATGTAATCCTAAAAACAGCTTTATGAGGTAGGTACTTTCAAAGATCAAATAACTTATTCAAGGACATACAGTATCAGTTCTTAATCACTACAATATATATTCATAGTAATGGTAAAAAAGAAAGAACAAGCCTAAAAGCTTAAAAGTATAAAATGGTTAATTAATTTATGATTTATCTTATGGAGAACTTATCCATTAAAAATAATTACTAGGAGACTGTCATAGCATGAAAAATGCTTACATGTTAAGTGGAAAAAAGTAGTATGACAAAATTGTATATGTATTGTGATGACAGCTATATTAAAAATGCATGTGATGGAAGTTTATGAGAAGTTTCTACCTTTTCCCTATTTTCCCCTAATTTTCTAAAATGGGCTATGTTGCTCTGTAACAAAAAGTTCCACTTAAAAATAATTTCTCTGATGATGGCAAAAGTTAGGAGTTGGTTGTTTATCATTGTTATTTCCCAAGAGACTCAGCAGACGAGTAACTATTTGGTTTTCTTGCCTTTAACCAGTGAACAAAGTAGTTATACCAAACATCTTAAAGAAATGAGGTAAATTAAGCCAAAAGATGAAAAGTTCTTTGGTTGGCTCTGTGGCTTGTTGTCATTAGTTAAATTGGCTAATTATTTCCACATTGGGAAACAATTCCGGACGTGCTTTAGAAAAGGAAATAGAAAGCAGGACATTTTAACAGAGAATCAACAAACTTTCAGAAATAGTGTCAAATCTTCATTAACTCCCTCAAAAAGCAGAGATGAAGAGCTGTCGCTGCATATCCCGCTGGCTCACCAGCAAGCAAACAAGTCACAAGGATGTGATCACTCAAGTCCCCAACAAAGGAATATGCACCTAAGCCTCACACTACTCCAAACAAAAAGATGCAGACTGAAAACGGGAGGAAAACATGATCATTCTTCCAAGCTTATACATGCCTCTTCACATAACCTTGAGAACTCAACCACCAAATACAACCCAAGCTGTAGATTTCTTCAAGTGGTATGAGAATGAAGTGAGAAGTTGTCAAAGGAAAAGAAAAATTAATATCTAAGCATTTGTTGAGCATAAATAGAGTTGATTATCTGAAAAGCTAATATAGTAGTCAAACTTCTAGCAAAACAGTATACTGCAAAATAGACCAAAATACTACGGAACAGTGCCCAAGACAAAGCCTCTGGACCCAGCCTGTCTAGGCTTATATATCCCACTCAGTTACTAGATTTGTGACTTGGAACAGGTCTTGAAATATTTGCTGTTAGTGTTATATTACCACCATCAAGAGGAAGAGAAGGCAAAAAAAACACAAAAACCAAGATAAAAACCCCAAAGAGATGAGTAAAAATATTTTTAAATCAAAAAGGAATACTATAAATAACTTAATATCAATTAATTTGAAAATTAAGATGAAATACCTAACACATAGCAGGTGCTCAATAAATATGTACTGGATGAATGAATGAAAAGAATAAAATACAATATGTGTGTGCAAGCATGCATTTTTAGAAAGAAACATATACAGTTGATCCTTGAACAACATGCATTTGAACTGTGTGGGCCCACTTACAGACCTATTTCTTTTCAATAACTATAGTAACTGCATTTTCATTTTATAGGTCTTCACTTAAGTGTGCGGAAGAGTCTGCAACTGATTAACAATTGCACTATGTGGAATCAGAAGAACTAGGGTTTGAGTCCAATTCTATCTAAACTGTTTCAGCTTCCTGTCCTTGGATGAGTCATTTATCAATTCATCTGTTTTTGAAGCAGAGATAATAGTATGAAGATTTTCAACTGTGTGGGGGATTGGCACCACAACCTCCACGTTGTACAAGGATCAACTATACCTCCAAAACTGACTCTGGGAGAAACAGAAAACTTAACATGAAAACCAGAGAAGGCAATGGCAACCCACTCCAGTACTCTTGCCTGGAAAATCCCATGCACAGAGGAGCCTGGTAGGCTGCAGTCCATGGGGTCGCTACTAGTCGGACATGACTGAACGACTTCACTTTCACTTTTCACTTTCACACACTGGACAAGGAAATGGCAACCCACTCCAGTGTTCTTACCTCGAGAATCCCAGGGACAGAGGAGCCTGGTGGGCTGCCGTCTATGGGGTTGCACAGAGTCGGACACGACTGAAGTGACTTAGCAGCAATATGAAAACAAGTTCATTATCAAAAAGAATTCCTTTTCCGCCTCTTCCCACCCCCAAAATACCAGGTTCAAATTTTCTTTTTACAGGGTAGTTTTACCAAATTTTCACAAAATAGATACAAAATGTTTGAGAACAGAAATGGATAACTCATTTTACAAAGCTAGTATAATCTTGATACCAAAATAGGACAAGGACAGTATAAATCAATCTCTTCAGGAATACAAATACAAAAGCTAAATCCAGGATATGGAATAATTATATGATAAAATTGTTATACATCCCACAAGACTTTTTATCAGAAAGTCTATCACCATAATCATAACTAGTAAAGATTTAAAATACCATATCATAATCCCAAAAGATGTAGAAAAAGCACTTTAAAAATACAATGCTCATTTCTAACAAACACTATTGACAAATTAAGAATAGAAGACAAATCCCTTAACCTGACAAGGTGCAAATACCAAGAAACTATATAAAATCATACTGAATAATAGAATTTTAAGTAATCTCATTAAAGAAAGGCAAGACACAGGTGCCTAATATCACCTGTGCTCTTCTACCCAGTACTAATATTGTTCTATCTAATGCAATAAAACAAGGAAAAGAAATGTCATACAAGAAGTTAAAATGAAAAGGAAAAAACAGTAAGAATTTAGAGATGCGTTGATCGTCCTTACAGAAAATCCAAGATAACCTACAGATAAATTATCAAGATTTGTAACAGTTGAAGTCAGCAATACTGAAAAAATGAATACCACTCACGATAGCAACAAAAACTATAAGACATTAGGAATAAATACAACAAAAGATGTCTAGGACTTATGAAAAGAATTAGAAAGTGTTAACATAAAAGTGAAGTGTTAGTCGCTCAGTTCTGTCCAACTCTTTGTGACTCCGTGGACTGTAGCCTGCCAGGCTCCTCTGTCCTTGGAATTCTCCAGGCAAGAATACTGAAGTGGGTAGCCATTCCCTTCTCCAGGGGATCTTCCCCACCCAGGGATTGAACCCAGGTCTCCTGAAATGCAGGCAGATTCTTTACTGTCTGAGCCACCAGGGAAGTTAACATAAAAAAAGATCTAAATAGGAGTGACGTCCTCAAGATGGCAGAAGAGCATGTCTCAGGCTCTCATTCCCGCCTGGAGATACCAAACTTAACAACAATATCAAATCGCCTTTTTGAGAACTCTAGAAACTAATTAAGAGGTTGCAGCACACCAGGCAAAACAAAAAGGATCCAACCTAAAGCAGGATCCATACTAAGAAGCACCTTCCACTGTAGACATCCTAGCCTCACAGCAGAAGAAAATGAGCTATGACACTGGCTCTTAAATCTTCTCCCAGGAGGTGGTACACATTACTTCCACTCACGTTTCACTGGCCCAAGCAAGTCACATGGCCCAGCTTTATATCAATGGGGCAAGAAGTGTAATTCTTTCATAGGGAGAGCAGAAAAATATTTTAAGCAAAATAACAACATCTAGCAAAATGGCCTCTGGAATCGGGTAGGCTTTGGCTTTACTAGCCAGGTGCTCCTGGGAAAGTCCCTTATTCTCCTACAGAACCTATATACTGGAGATGATAGCGCCTACCTCCCAGTTGTGACAAAGTTAAATAACATTTTTTAAAAAAGAAGATAAGTGATAAAGTATACCAACTCAGATAGAAACACTACTATAAAAGTGCTAACTGCTACCAAATTAACCTAAAAATTCAGAATACGTGTGTGTGTGCTGTCAGTTCAGTCACATCCGACTCTGCGACCCTATGGACTGTAGCCCACCAGGTTCCTGTCCATGGGATTCTCCAGGAAAGAAAACTGGAATGGGCTGTTATGCCCTCCTCCATGGAATCTTCCTGACCCAGTCATTGAACCTGCATCTCTTATTCTCCTGCATTGGCAGGGGGGTTCTTTACCATTAGCACCACCTGGGAAGCCCCAAAATTCAGAATAACAACAATCAAGATCACAATAAGATTTTTCATAAAAATTAATTTTAAAACTCACAGGCAAGATAATGGTTTTAAAAAGCAAAGACAATTCTGGAAAAGAACAAGAACAGTGCTCTGTGACAACCTAGAGGGACAAGATGGGGAGGGGGTGGGAGGGAGTTGAGAGGAGACATGTATACTTATGGCTGATTTCACGTAGTGTATGGCAGAAACCAATACAACACTGTAAAGCAATTATCCTCCAATTAAAAATTTAAAAAAGAACAGAAATAGATAAAGAACAAGGAGGGGGGATGTGCTCTACCATAGAACAAGATTAATTCTAAAGGTTTAGGAAATAAGGATTCTATGATACTGGCCTAAAGACAGACATAAACACTAGAACACCCAGAAACAAACCCAAGCATATACAGAGCCCTGGTTTATGACAGAAAAATAACACAAATTATTGGGGAAAGGAAAAGATTTAAATTAGATTCCTAACTTGTATCATAAATAAAAATAAACTCTAGATTAATCATCATCATAATAAAAATATACAATTTTAAAACTTCGGAACTATTTAAAAGAGTATCATGACTTCAGCATAAAAAGCAATTGTCTCAAATCAATGATTACAGCTTCCACTTTAAAAAACTAGCAACAGAAAAGCAAAAGAAATCCAAAACAAGCAGAAGAAAGGAAAGAATAAAAGATCAGAGTGAAAAATCAATGAAATAGAGCACAACAGAAAGAATATGGTTCTAGCCAGACCGGCTAAGGAAAGAGAAAGCGAGGAAGAGTGAGAACAACAATGCAATACCCACATCAGGAGTGAGAGAGGAGACATTCTGCAAGTGTCAGAGGGACAGACGGGTAACAGGGGATGTCAGGAGCAAGTTTACGCCAGCAAATACAACAACTTAGAGGAAATGAGCAGATTCCTTGAACGGTAAACACTACCCACACTGGCTCAAAATAAATAAATAAGCTCCACAGACCTGGAATTATCTAAGAAATTGAATCTGTAGTTAAAATATTTCCCACAAAGGAAAAATCAAGCTCAGATAGCTTCATTTGATGAATTGCATCAAATATTTAAGGAAGAAATAATATCTTCCACACAAATTCTTCTAGACAATTGAAGACCAGAGAATAAATCTCAACTGACTCCATGAAGTCATTATTACTCTGATACCAAAATAACACAAAGTCATTACAAGAAGACTACAAGTATCTTTTATGAACACAGATGGAAAAATTATTTTAAAAATGTCAGCAAATCAAATCCAACAATACATAAAAAGGATACATAATGCATCATGGCCAACTGGGATGTATCCCAGAAATGCAAAGTTGGTTTAACACTTGAAAATCAACGTAATTCAGCATATTAACACTCTAGAAGAAAAATCATACGATCTTCTCAATAAATGTGTAAAAATATTTGATAAAGGCCCACATCCATTCCTAATAAAAACTCAACAAGTTAGGACTAAAAGAGAACTTCCTCAAGCCAATTAAAGGGCATATTTAAATATTAAAGAAACAAGAGAAATTGATTTATTCTAACTTCTTTTGATCTTCAATCTTCTCTTTATAAAATCTTACCATGTGTTATGCAAATTTAGCATCAAGAGACTATTTAGAATGTATCAAAAACCTGCAGATTAAGTGTGGACTCACAGGATAAACAATGACCTAAGTCCACAAATCCTTCCCTGACTTCTAAACTTAATATCAGAGACTGAGGTAAGTCGCAGTTTCCTCATCTCTGAAATAGAAATGGTGACAACTTATGTCTGACCTGTCTCTCGAGAATGAGGTCATGTCTACAGAACACATATGTGGGAGAAAAAGTGTTAGATAAGTAGTGAGATTTAGAGCTGTTGACCTTGTAAGATATAAAATTATAATAGACTTTAAATTTTTGAATATGAGAATCTTGGATTTTAAATATATCTATTGAGCCAGACATTTAAGAGTTCACCACTGTGAGTTTCTCACTCAACATTGAGCAAGCCTGGACACATCAGTCTCTCTAAGGTATGAAAAGCACAACTCCTCACCTCCATTCCCAACAAATTAACAAAAAAAGACAAAACTGAAGTCTTCTCTCTGATGCCCAAATGGTGGAATGCAGGAAAGAGGCAAAAGCTCAAGTATCATAACCATATAACCGTACATCAACAGCAAAGTCATCTTCCCTGCTTTCATGGGCTGCTATTCCTATCTAGTCTTTTGAAGGGAAAAAAAAAAAAGAACAGCTGTAAATTTTATTTGGGAAAAATATATGAACATTTTTTAAAAATAACTGGCCAAACTATATTTTAGCAAAGAGCTAAATTATGTCAATAAGCATGAGAGTGATGAAATATAGACTTTTTATATGGCTTTTTTCATATTCCTCCCTCTCATCACTTTCTTCTACCTTTCTTTTCCTTCTTTTCTTCACTAAGGACATGTTAGGAACTAGTTTCTAGATCTGGGTAAGAATGAGTTAAAACTATCATGTTTCACAAAATAGATATTTATGATAGAATTAATTCTACATACATGGATAAGTATACTCATAAAGGCATATGTAAATAACTTCTACATAAATGGATAACTATGAAGAATAGTAGTACATATATTGATATGAAAGGATATGAATTTTTTAACACATAAGAATTTATCTTAATGAGCATCATCCTTCAAAGTACAGAAGATTATTCTAATTGACAGAGAACCTCAAATAGAATCTGAGGTGTTTTATTTTAATAAGCAATTGGGAGTCATTAAGACAGGAACATGGGGCTTCCCTGATGGCTCAGCAGTAAAGAATCTGCCTACAATGCAGAAGACACAGGAGATGTGGGTTCGATCCCTGGGTCAGGAAGAGCCCCTGGAAGAGGAAATGGCTACCCACTCCAGTATTCTTTCCTGAAAAATCCATGGACCGAGGAGCCTGGCAAGTTACAGTCCAAAGGATAGCAAAGACATTGACTAAGCAATTGGGCATAGAACAGCACAAGGGAGGGACATAAAGCTATGTCTATATGGACAGGGAGGCCTGGCATGCTGTGATTCATGGGGTCGCAAAGAGTCGGACACGACTGAGCGACTGAACTGAACTGAACTGATAAAAGCAGAATTAACCAAAAATTCAATTATGTTAGATAATGGACAAAAGCAAAGGAGATGCCTCCCCCTCCCCTCGAAAACAAAAAGCTAAAAATTTTAAGCCTGGAGAATCATGAAAATGTTAGTATCACTGGAGATACTAACATCAATGGAGATTACACAGCAAGTGAAAGAAAAAATGAACACTGTTTTAGATATGCTGCATATGATATTTCAGAGGAACCCTCAAATGGAATAATTTAATTGACAATCAAAGCTGGAAACACATTAGAGAGAGAGAAAAAACAAGCCTCGTCAACACAGAAATGACAGTTAAAGCCTTAAAAGTAGAACACATCTGAAGTAAACGTAGAACAATGATGAAGAATAACAAAGGGAAGAAAGGCATGTTGGTGACTAAACTTTAGGGAATACCCTCTGTGTTACCAAAGAAGCACTACATAGTACTTATCACACAATATTTTATTTTCACGCTGTATTTTATTATAATGTCCTTGTGGCAAGGCAGAGACTCAACGAAGATTTACTGGACAAAAGTACAAATCATTAGGGACAAAGAAGAAAGAAAATTTTAAAAGAACATACCATTAGAGAGGTAGGAAACCAGGGAGATTATCTTGGTCATTGTTTTTTGATGTTGCTGTTGTTCAGTCACTAAGTGGTGTCCAATTCTTTGCAACCCCACGGATTGCAGCACATCAGGCTCCTCAGTCTTCCACTATCTCCTGGAGCTTGCTCAAATTCATGTCCATTGAGGCAGTGATGCTATCTAATCATCTCATCTGTTGTTTATTAATCCAACATAAAGAAAACACCCAGAAATATGAGCCTGTTTGTATAGGAATTGATCTAAAGTATTCAAGAGCCAGAGAAAAAGTTCCCCTAGAGAGAGGGGAGACCTTATTTTGGACACCGAAAGAAATCATCTGAGCAATGAAAAGGATTTAACAGTTAACAAATTGAATTCAGAGGCATACTATTAATTTTGTACAGGTATGTGATTCTTTATCACCAGGAAATCTGATGGTTAATCCATCAGCCACCAGAGACATACTGATGAAGTTAATTAATAGTGAAAAGATTTGCTAAAGGAACAATTTAAATCAGTTTGCTAATGTTATAGGACAGCTAAATAACAACAGTAATAAAGGCAAAATTAATGGTACATAAACCAGAGAGCTAAGGGATTCAACTCTTACTCTTGGACAATTTCCTTTGTGACCTTCACTGAGTTATTTTTGTTACTAATTAGTAAGAATAAATAGCATTATCAAGTGGAAGCTAATATAATGAGGCTTAAACAGCTGGAGAGAAGACAGGCTAAAGTTGGCCACTAAATGTGACTGGTGATGAGCAAATGACTCAACTTTTACTGTGTACTGGATGTGCAGTACTTCCTCTTTATACAAATGTTAGCCACCTCAACTTCATCACAAGGATATGAAAATAGTTTAAATAAATATGCACAAAATTTGTTAATATAACAAATTAAGTCAAAAAGACACAAATTGTCTAAAGTTTGTATTAGCATAATAAATAGATGGTTATTCCATAAACTATACTCAACACCTTCTCCCTAGTGTTAACAATTACCATAAAACCATTTCCTTGTACTTAGATGGCTTTTCACTTTTTTCAAAGCACTTTCACAAATATTAGTCAAAGATCGATCATACATTATGTATGATCTAACCACTCATTGTGCCATACAGGTTTAAGTTATAGGAAACAGTCTTTCTCCTCCCTGGTGTTAATGACATATTCTCTTTTATTTTTATGAATTTTCATCTCTTTCAAAGCACTTTCACACACTTAAATGGAGCAGCAGCATTAAGAATGATCTTTCCACTCTTTGCATCATCTCAATGGCATAATCCAAAAAATCAGAGAACTAAAAGATTGATAAATGGACTGGATGATTTTGAGGCAGTCAATTCATGATTCTTAAAGTTGAATTCAGATTTCCTAAAAGTCTTAGGAATTGCAGCAAACTCTCCAGAACAGTAAGCCAGTTCTCTTTCTTCCAGGCATTGGCTTTGGGAAGCAGTATAATTAAATAATTAAGATATCTTAAATGTGGGATTAAGAGGAGAAAACAAATATATCATGTTTACCAGTGTAACCCCTCTGTGTCAAGCACAAAGTTAAGTAAGCAGTAAATACTCAATAAATCATCATTTTGATTGTCACCACAGGGAGAAAATTCTACCTAAGCTCCCACAGAATATCTCCTACAGAGTGAAGAACAAAAATCTCAATTTATTTTTTGTTTTATTACATTTCCTTAATAATTACTGCTTTTAAATGTGTGCACACCAAGCAGAATATAAACAAATTAAAACCACAGAGCAAAAAGCTGAAGTCTATTAGTGATCCAGGGTACAGACAGCTGGCAAGTATCAGTAGATTCAGAGGGCCAAGAAAATTTCAAAGGCGAATGGGAATACACCTGATGACCCTTAAACTAACAAGCAAGCACTTTTAAATCCCCATGGTTAAACTAAAAACTACTTCAAAAAAGAAGTTTCAAAAAGCAGAAATTGTTTCCTATATGTTTATGTCTTCAGTCTTTCATATTGTGAGTTGCAAAAAATACATACGGTATTTTTTTTCTTTGATATGACCAAGATAAAGGCAGGTACTTTGGTTTCATGCAATTGAATTGCTAGAAATCTAGGTATAAATTAAAATTTTAAATTGATTGTATTTTAAAAAGCATTAAGAAACCATGCCATTTTTAAAAGTCCAATGGTGATTTCACAATTGTTTCTATATTTAATACATGGCATATTTTCTTAAAGAATGACAACATAAGTTTAAAAAAACACTACAATCTACTTATATTTCAGATTTAATTGGGAAAAGTTTATTTTAAAAAATTATTTTGTAAAAGTTGTAAATTTAGCACTCATTAGGAAAAGACAGGCCCACTGGATAATAGTTATAAACCACACAGCCATAAAAGATAAAAAGGAAAGCACAGAGGTTCTCAAATCATTCTGGTCTCCTTAAACTAATGCATGTCCTTTGACTGTAGATTATTCTCAAGTTAAAGGAAAAAAAAAACTTCTAAAATCAAGGTCACTGAGAATGCCTAAACCATACCAAATCTGACATGTGTAAAACAGTGTTAAAACTGGCCAAAATGATTTATAGTAAAAGCATTATTCATATACTATTTCTCTGAGATAGATGGAAACAAATACTTTACTAAAGATTGTATTTCACATCTGGGAAAACTTCCCTTGAGGTTGTATGGAAAGTATTTAGAGAAGAGTAACCTAGGTATCTTGCCTTTCTTCTTTAAGTCACTTCAGTCGTGTCCGACTCTGTGTGACCCCATAGACGGCAGCCCACCAGGCTCCCCCGTCCGTGGGACTCTCCAGGCAAGAACACTGGAGTGGGTTGCCATTTCCTTCTCCAATGTGTGAAAGTGAAAAGTAAAAGTGAAGTCGCTCAGTCATGTATGACTCGTAGCGACCCCATGGACTGCAGCCTACCAGGCTCCTCTGTCCATGGGATTTTCTAGGCAAGAGTACTGGAGTGGCTTGCCATTGTCTTCTCCGATCTTGCCTTAGGCCTAGACAATTTTTTTCCTGTATCTACACAATTTTCGGAGAAGGCAATGGCAAGCCACTCCAGTACTATTGCCTAGAAAATCCCATGGATGGAGGAGCCTGGTAGGCTGTAGTCCATGGGGTCGCTAGGGGTCGGACGCGACTGAGCGACTTCACTTTCACTTTCACACATTGGAGAAGGAAATGGCAACCCACTCCAGTGTTCTTGCCTGGAGAGTCCCAGGGACGGGGGAGCCTGGTGGGCTTACGTCTATGGGGTCGCACAGAGTCGGGCACGACTGAAGTGACTTAGCATACAATTTTATAGATCATCTTTCTACAGGATAAACTATTGCATAAAACATATGTATACTAAAAGGTATATCTGAAATTTATAAAGGTGTATCCGAAAAATTTATCTGAAATTCCAATTTAAGCGGGAGTCATAATTTTATTTGCTGTATCTGACAACCCTATCTTTCAGTATATATTGTTTCAGAAAATACCAAATTTATTGACTGGAAGAGACTTAATCTCGTAGAAGCTGGGTATAATTCTTTACCTTTAAGGAACTTCTTGAGGACCAAACCACCATAAATGCTTCCTGCAGCAGCAACTGTAAGAAACAGAATACAAAGAAGTATCACAAATGAAGCAATTAAATGGATTTTATCTAAAGAATCATATGGGAGCCTGAAATCACTGTTGATAGATACAGAATATTTAAAAGATGGTCACTAATAATGACCATCAGAGAGATCATAGAGAAAGCAAGAAAATTTCATGGATTACAGAGAAAGCAAGGGAATACCTGAAAAACATCTACCTCTGCTTCACTGACTACACTAAAACCTTTGACTGTGTAGATCACAACTAACTGTGGAAAATTCTTAAAAGACATAGGTCTAAGATGAAAGATGATCTTATTAGACCACCTTATCTGGCTCCTGAGAAACTAATATTTGGGCCAAGAAGCAACAGTTAGAACAGGACATGGAACTACTGACTGGTTCAAAATTGAGAAAGGAGTACGTCAAGGCTGTATATTGTCACCCTGCTTATTTAACTTCTTTGCAGAGTACATCATGCAAAATGTTGGCCTGGATGACTCACAAGCTAGAATCAAGATTGCAGGGAGAAATATCAACAACCTCAGATATGCAGATGATACCACTCTAATGGCAGGAAGTGAAGAGAAACTAAAGAGCCTCTTGATGAGGGTGAAAGAGGAGGGAAAAGTCTGGTTAAAACTGAATATTCAAAAAACTAAGATCCCGGCATCAGGTCCTGTCTTGCTGTATCTCACTGTTCGCTGAGGCATGAGCCTGGAAACTGCAAGAAAACTCAAGGAGCCGTAGAAACTGCAGACATGTTTATTCTCTCCTGACTGCCATGGCAGTCATGGCAGCCATGGCAGCAGCGGACATGCTGTAGTCTCTCATGGTTGACCCAGAGGACACACCGTAACTCGGCCACAACACAGCCATAATGCGGACACAATTGCGTTTCAGGTGGAGCTTATATATGTTTACACAACAAAAATGGCCTGTGGCCAAGCCAGTACATTGTGACAGGCATGCGCAGAGCTCTTACAAGTGATCTCAGCTGTTACATAACCATGTATTTACAGAACGTGGGGCAAGAGAGCTTGACCATCGCTTTCTTGACTACTTTGCTCTTTCCCTACAAGTCCCACCATTTCATGTCAAACAGAAGGGGGGAAAGTGGAAACTGTGACAGATTTTCTTGGGCTCCAAAGTCATTGCAGACGATGACTGCAGCTGTGAAATTAAAAGACGCTTGCTCCTTGCAAGAAAAGCTGTAACAAACCTAGACAGTGTATTATAAAGCAAAGATATCAGTTCATCGACAAAGGTCCGTATAGTTAAAGCTATAGTTTTTCCAGTAGTCAAGTATGGATGTGAGAGTTGGACCAAAAGAAGACTGAATGCTGAAGAACTGATGCTTTCAAATTGTGGTGCTGGAGAAGACTCTTGAGGGTCCCTAGGATTGCAAGGAAATCTAACTAGTCAATCTGAAAGGAAATCAATCTGAATATTCACTGGAAGGGCTGAAGCTGAAGCTCCAATACTCTGGTCACCTGAGGCGAAGAGCTGACTCAATGGAAAAGACCCCGATGCTGGGAAAAATTGAAGGCAAAAGGAGAAGAAGGCAGCAGAGGATAAGATGGTTAGATGGCATCACCGACTCAATAAACGTGAATCTGAGCAAACTTTGGGAGATAGTGAAGGACAGGGAAGCCTGGCATGCTGCAGTCCATGGGGTCACAAAGAGCTGGACATGACTTAGTGACTGAACAACAACTAACAAAAAACACCAAAGAAGTACTGGAGGCTACAACTGCTCAGGGGCAGAATAACTTCTTAAGAAACGAGAACCAAATAGCAACTCCTTTACCCATATTAAATACCAGGGCTGCCTCTTGGATATTACTATCTATTCCTGATAGAAAAAAATCACAGGAAGACTGAAAACTGTGGCTAATAACCAGAGTATCTCATGCCAATGTCATATTCCAGTATAAGATTCAATTAACATTTCTGGTCTTTTAACCAATTCAGTCTTTAGTAAATTTACTCTTTATCAGACTATCAGGTAAGAATTTTCTGTACTCAAGAGTTCTAAATCAGAACATTAGAACACCTAGAACAATAATTCTTCAGAGAAAGACGGTAAGTGAGGAAACAGGCCCCTAAGAGGGTGGGGAAGATCAGAACCACCTGGAGGCTTTTTTCCCTAAATCGAACATGCCTTCCCCCAGAGTGATGTGACCCCATAGTTAAGAATCTAAGAATCACTGCCCAAAGAACCAATGGAAATGTGTCTATACCTCAAGAAATATGTATTCTTCTGGCAGGGGAAAAAGGTTGAGAATCACTGATCCAGAGTAAGAGGCAATATCATTCTTCAAATGTGTGCTGTCCAGTACAGCAGCTGTGCGTGCGTGCATGCCAAGTCACTCAGTCATGTCCAACTCTTTGCAACCCTATGGACTGTAGCCCACCGGGATCCTCTGTCCATGGGATTCTCCAGGCAAGAAGACTGGAGTGGGCTTCTGTGCCCTCCTCCAAAGGATCTTCTCAACCCAGGGATCAAATCCAGCAGCTTAAGTCTAGTTTTTTATAACTAGCGCCACCTGGGAAGCCCAATACAGTAGCTGCTGCTGCTGCTGCTAAGTCGCTTCAGTCGTGTCCGACTCTGTGCGACCCCATAGATGGCAGCCCACCAGGCTCCGCCATCCCTGGGATTCTCCAGGCAAGAACACTGGAGTGGGTTACCCTTTCCTTCTCCAATGTGTGAAAGTGAAAAGTGAAAGTGAAGTCGCTCAGTCTTGTCCGACTAGTAGCGACCCCATGGACTGTAGCCCACCAGGCTCCTCTGTCCATGGGATTTTCTAGGCAACAGTACTGGAGTGGCTTGCCATTGCCTTCTCCGAATACAGTAGCTACTAGCTATTAATACATGAGGCTATTTCAATTTAGTTAAATTAAATGAAAAATTCCTTTAACAAAAATTTAAGAATTTTTTAACAAACAGCATTTTTAAACTTAGTGTTCTTCACAGGTATACACTAGTTCTGAACTAAAGGAGTGGGTGACTTGCCACTGGGACAGGGATTGGGAAGCTGCTGGCAGGCTGACACTAGAGATCAGTGAGAAGCTAGAATATTTACAAGAAACAAACCACAACCTGTATGTCTCACAGCATGTCCATGATACTTCTCAACTGCATATCTCACACTGTTTCCTCTAACATCCTTTCTTAGTTTTAACAAGTATCCTATGAACAAATCGTTGGAAATAGATCACCTGGGGTGAACACGTGCAGGGAGAACAATCATCCTGCCTGCTCCACAGATTTTCAGCTATGCTTCCAATCTTTCTGTACTAAAGTAAAGTAATAAAGTGCTATCCTTCAAATGTAAAGATGACAGAACAGGTATTTTTAAGTAACAACATTGCCCCAAATTATCTTTATAGAACAGAAGATGACTTAAGCGCTTCCCTGGTGGTTCAGTGGTAAAGAATCCGCCTGCCAATGCAGAACACACAGGTTCAATCCCTGATCTGGGAAGATCCCACCTGGCTCAGAGCAACTAAGCCTGTGCACCACACCTATTGAGCCTGTGCTCTAGAGCCTGGCAGCTGCAACTACTGAGCTCATTGCTGAAGCCTGCGCATCCTAGAGCCCATGCTCCACAACAAAAGAAGCCACTGCAATGAGAAGCCCGTGTACTACAACTGGAGAGTAGCCTCCACTTTCTGCAACTAGAGGAAAGCCCACGCAGCAATGACGATCCAGAACATCAAAAAATCAAATAAAGAAAACTTTTTTTAAAAGGTTAAAAACAAACAAAAAAAGATGATTAAAAAAAACTACAAGGTTACATATGTTTGGGAAATGCTATATACTAGAGCCCATTTTTAAAGATTCACAGTCCATGCTGGCATATTAAAGGTTCTGAGATCCAAAATAACAAAATTCATTTGATTTTAACCAGCACTCCCCAAGTTTAGATGACTGCATAACTCCTTTCTCAAAATTCATATAAACATCCTGTAACACACATTTTGGGAAACACTGGAATTGTTAAAGCCTTCAATAATGATAGGAAAAACTATATATAGTCATTTCTCAGCTTCTCACAGATGGATCATTCCAGCATGAAAATTTTCTGATTTGTTGTGAGTTGCATTATGTGCCTCTGAAAGAGATTTTGAAGACCTAAGGCCCAACACTTGTGAATATGACCTTATTTGGAAATAGGGTCTTCATAGATGTTATCAAGTTAAGATGAAGTCATACTGGATTCAGTTCAGTTCAGTTCAGTCGCTTAGTCGTGTCCGACTCTTTGCGACCCCATAAACCACAGCACGCCAGGCCTCCCTGTCCATCACCAACTCCCGGAGTTCACTCAAACTCATGTCCATCGAGTCGGTGATGCCATCCAGCCATCTCATGCTCTGTTGTCCCCATCTCCTCCTACCCCCAATCCCTCCTAGCATCAGACTCTTTTCCAGTGAGTCAACTCGTCGCATGAGGTGGCCAAAGTATTGGGAGTTTCAGCTTCAGCATCAGTCCTTCCAATGAACACCCAGGATTGATCTCCTTTAGAATGGCCTGGTTGGATCTCCTTGCAGTCCAAGGGACTCTCAAGAGTCTTCTCCAGCACCACAGTTCAAAAGCATCCATTCTTCGGCGATCAGCTTTCTTCACAGTCCAACTCTCACATCCATACATGACCACGGGAAAAACCATAGCCTTGACTAGACGGACCTTGGTTGGCAAAGTAATATCTCTGCTTTTTAATATGCTATCTAGGCTGGTCATAACTTTCCTTCCACATACTGGATTAGGGTGGCTCTAAATCCAACTGGTGTCCTATGTCTGCAAGTCAAGGAACACCAAGGGCTTGCTGGCAACTACCAGAAGGTAGGAGACAGCTAAGGAATCAATTCCTCCCTCAGAGCCTCCAGAAGGAACCAACCCTACTGTTATCTTGATTGTGGACTTCTGGCCTTCATAACTGTAAGAGAATAAATTTACTTTGTTTTAAGCCACCCAGTTTGTGGTACTTTGTTACAGCAACACTAGGTAATGAATATGTCATTCTTCATCATCAGAGATTTCAGGCCAATGACATCACTCACTTTCAGATAAAGATGGCAGATTAAACATACATATCTACTTTTACTCCCTCCTGAAATCTCAATAAAACAATAGAAGAGGAATATTTTTAGAAGTAGTAAACCCACAAAGATACAGAATAAGAGAGATGACTTTAATAAAATTGTATCAGGTTGGTGCAAAAGCAATTGAAGGTTTGCATTGTTGCCTTTGTCATTTGATATTGGAAAGGAAAAAAAAGTGAAAATGTTAGTCACTCAGTCATGTCCAACAACCCTTTGCGACCCCAAAGATGTAGCCCACCAGGCTCCTCTGTCCATAGAATTTTCCAGGCAAGAGTACTGGATTGGTAGCCGTTCCCCTCTCCAGGGAATCTTCTGGACCCAGGAATCAACCTGTCTTCTGCATTGCAGGCAATTCTTTACCGTCTGATATTGAGATATATTTTTAAATGAAGTTATGTTATACATTGTTTTAAAGCTCATTTCTTGTTTTGTTTTTTTCCTAATGACATTGCTTGCTGTTTATTTTATATTTATTTGAGACTACGGAAATGATGTTAGACAAAAAGCAAATTCAAGTCATTTTCTTGAGTTCAAAATGGATCATAAAGCAATGAAGACAACTCACGACATCAACAATGCATGTGGCCCAGGAACTGCAAATGAATGGACAGTGCAGTGGTGGTTCAAGAAGTTTTGCAAAGGAGACAAGAGCCTTGAAGAAAAGGACTGTAGTGGCCAGCCATCAGAAGTTGACAATAACCAATTGAGAGTCATCATCAAAGCTGATCCTCTTACAACTACAGAAGTTGCCAAAGAACTCAGTGTCATCTATTCTATGATTGCTTGGCATTTGAAGCACATTGCAACAAAGAAGCAGCTTGATAAGTGGGTGCTTCATGAGCTGACCAAAAATCAAAAAATTGTCATTTTGAAGGGTTGTCTTCTCTTATTCTATGCAACAATGAATCATTTCTCGATCAGATTGTGATGTGCAACGAAAAATGGATTTTATAAGACAACCAGCTCCATGTCTGAACTAAGAAGCTCCAAAGCACTTCCCAAAGCTAAACTTGCAACAAAAAAAGGTCGCGGTCACTGGTGGTCTGCTGCCAGTCTGATCCACTGCAGCTTTCTTGGGGCTTCCCAGGTGGTACTAGTGGTAAAGAATCTGCCTGCCAGTGAAGATGTTAAGAGACATTGGTTTGATCCCTGGGTTGGGACAATCCCTTCTGAACCCCAGCAAAACCATTACATCTGAGAAGTATGCTCAGCAAATCAATGAGATGCACTGAAAACTGCAACAGCTGCAACCCACACTGGTCAACAAAAAGGGCCCAATTCTTCTCCATGACAATGCCCAACTACACATCTCACAACAAATGCTTCAAAAGGTGAATGAACTGGACCACCACATTTTGCCTCATTCACCTGACCTCTTGCCAATCAACTACCACTTCTTCAAACATCTTGACAAGTTTTTGCAGGGAAAATGCCTCCACAACCAGCAGGAGGAAGAAAATGCTTTCTAAGAGTTCATCGAATCCTGAAGCACAGATTTTTACACTATAGGAATAAACAAACTTATTTCTCATTTGGCAAAAATCTGTTGATTGCAATGGTTCCGATTTCAATTAATAAAGATATGTTTGAGCCTAGTTGTAAGGATTTAAAATTCATGGTCCAAACCTGCAATTACATTTGCACCAACCTAATAGAAACAGAAAAGCCAAAGAACTAGTGGGAAAGGATTTAGGTCTCAAGAACCAAAAAACTGAAAAGCCAAAAAAGGTGAAGGTAAAGAAACAATACCAAATATACAAAAAAATCCCCCAAAACTCAAAACTGGCACTATCAGGAACCTCTGGAAATAGAGGTGGGGGTCCAAACTAAGGAGTCAGGTGAAAAAATGAATTTAAGAAGTAGGAAAATCTTTAAATTCCCTTCTCCACTCAGCCTTCTAAGGACTGGCCCCTCCTAAATTTGGTAAGGGGTTGGGGAGAAGTTATTCTGTAAAAAGATAGAAGCATGGGTCTCTGGCCTGGGAATTTAAGTTGTACTATTAAAAACAAATGGACTGAGGGAACATAAACACTGAATGCTAAGATACAACCTCCCACCCCCGATCTCTCAAATTCCAGAATGCTGGCAATCTGGTTTTTTATCCACTTGGTGAGACTCTGAACATACGCATAGCAAAATCTAGAAGAATACATATTGCATATTAATCATTATCTCATGGGGTGAGATTACTGAAGAGTCTCACTTTCCATAATATGAAGTGAAGTGAAGTAAAAGTCATTCAGTCATGTCCGACTCTTTGCGATCCCATGGACTATACAGTCCATGGAATTCTCCAGGCCAGAATACTGGAGTGAGTAGCCTTTCCCTTCTCCAGGGAATCTTCCCAACCCAGGGATCAAACCCAGGTCTCCCGTACTGCAGGCAGATTCTTTACCAGCTGAACCACAAGGAGAGCCCAAGAATACTGGAGTGGATAGCCTATCCCTTCTTCAGTGGATCCTCCCAACCCAGGAATCAAACTGGAGTCTGCTGCATTGCAAGTGGACTCTTTACCAAATGAGCTATGAGGGAAGCCCCCATCCATAGTATATGCTTCTATAATGTTATAATGTTTCATGACAAGCACATATCACCTTTCCTCCTGCCAAAAAGAATAAAAATATAAAGATCAGAGACAATAAACAGAAAAGAAATGCTCCTTATACTAGATGGACTGAAGCGGTCCATTAGGCTCAAAATGTCTGTGTAATTCAGTTTCTTGCCAAAAGCTGTGTGGCTTAAGTCCTTTGCTTGGAGTGAAATCACCCTGCCACTCTGACCAGTTTATTGGATCATGATCAGTGTACCAGCTAATACAACCATATGCAGAAAAACATCACTCTCACCGTGTAGCTAACTACCTCTCTCAGGAATGGTGGGAACTCTGTCCGGTCAGAATGGAGTTCACGCAGAGTTAACAGCAAACCAAACTATCACACCCCTCTTGAAAATGTATACTGCTAGGTACACAAAGAGAAGACAGGTCATTCAGTTCAAGTGTGAAATGTCTTGTAACGCCTAACCTACTATCCAGTCTCAACTGGGACTCAGGGTGACTCCTCTAAGGCTGACAGGACAACTTCATTCCCAAATATCCTTCAATAAACCTATACACACACACCAAAAAAGCAAGACAAAAAGTTTTCACTTCACAAATTCAAGAAAATTAGTTATCAGGGCCACTCAATGCATCAGCTTTCCAAGAATACAGGCAAAAAATGATGAAATAATAAGAGCCAAATGGAAGAAACATATATTTTCAAATTAACTGCAAGTTAAGGCAATGGCAAGCCACTCCAGTACTCTTGCCTAGAAAATCCCATGGATGGAGGAGCCTGGTAGGCTGCAGTTTGTGGGGTTGCTAAGGGTCGGACACGACTGAGCGACTTCACTTTCACTTTTACACACTGGAGAAGGAAATGGCAGCCCGATCCGGTGTTCTTGCCTGGAGAATCCCAGGGACAGGGGAGCCTGGTGGGCTTCCGTCTATGGGGTCACACAGAGTCGGACACGACTGAAGTGACTTAGCAGTAGCACCAACTACCAAAGGCTGGGTATGAAAGAGATAAAATTCAAAGTAATGTAATTGAGCTGTGAAAAAGGAAGTTAAAACCAAGAGCAAGAGTTAGATGGTTTCTGAGTAACCTGAATTTAAACCAGTAAAATAATCTTCTGATAAGTCATTCTACTCACCTTTCCTGTATGACAGATTTGTAAATCTATCACCAGATACTTATTTCATAACCATTTAAGTTTAATTATGGAACAATTTTAGTTTAATTATGGAACAGTTCTGGAGCTGATAAAACACTAATTGAAAATTTTAAATAAAATGTAACATAAAACATGACAAAACAGATTGAAATTAATATTTTTTCTTCCTCCACTTACTAGTTGTTACACAGTGAAGAGTATTTGCTTGGTGCTTAGAATTTAATGCTTCTATGGAAATCACTAGCTGTCCTTCTAGCAATGCTCCCTTTGATACTCCTGCTGTTTCATACCTCTGGTAAATTATTAAATATTTCAAAATCTGGAAAGGGCACAATTCAAAGAAACCACAATCTTCCTTAAAAATCATGGTAATAATAAACTTGTATGATACAGTTAATAATTCTCATTTCCAAAAAATAATATTCTGCTTGCAAAATGTCAGATTTACATTTGTTAAGAACAAAGCATTGTGTCTAAACAGAAGAAATAGCTAGGTGAGTGACAGAAAAAGGAGACAGTGAAATTCAACACAATGTCCAAAACAGGAAATGAAGACAACAAATTGCTTTATTCAAAGGATAAATTCATCTGGAAATAATAAGTTGGAAAAAATACGTGGGAGTTTGTTTTTCCTGTTTCTTTTTCTCTTTCCAAACAAAAGTCAACATGAAGATTATGAATAATAATGGCATCTGCTTGTGAATCTTTACTTTTCATTATATCAACATTTCCCAGGGTCAGAATACTAGTTAAGAGCACTGAGTTTGGAAGCAGACACCTGGGTTTGAAACCCTGATGAGTCAAATACTAGCATGTGACCTTGTGCAAGTTACTTAACTTCTCCGTAGCACCGCTTCCTCACTTATAAAAATGAGGACAAATCTACCACATACGATGGCTGCCGAACGTAAGCAAAATACGTTCAAAATGTTTAACACAGTGCCTGTTAGGTAGTAAATGCTTAATAAATATTAGCTATTATTTCTAATAAAGTCATCTGCACACAATATACTAAGTTGAACAGGTCTCCAAGATATCTTGGTAAAACATTCAATATTGATAATTTTAAAATAAAGTATATTGTATTTAATTTCCATGATTATTTATGAAAGCAGACTCACACTTCCACACTGAGGTACCTGTAGCAAAAATTATCACCCCCCTTTTTTCAAAGGCAGAAAGAACTCAGCATGAGAACATGGGAACTAAGATCCTAATTTGTACCAGTTTGTAAGGATGGTTTTCAGGCTTTTCTACAGTCTAACACTTTCCCTCACACATCTTCTGACTTACTGTGCTCCCTCTGTTCAGATTTTCCTGCAGTTTCTTTATCCATAATGAGACAGCAGTAGGGAAAAGAACACTAGCCTGTGAGTCAGAAGCTCTGGGTTCTCTCCTAGGTTCTGTCATCTGTAAAATCTAAAACTCCAACTTTCTTTAACAAGGAAGGCAGGAAGATTGGGAAAACTCGAGGTGCCATCAGGTCAGCCTCTTGTAGCCTATGGTTCTATTTGATCTGTCTCTGTGGTGAAGAATCCGTCTGCCAATGCAGGAGACCTGGGTTCCAACCCTGGGTCAGGAAGATCCCCTGAAGGAAGACATGGCAACCCACTTCAGTATTCTTGCCTAGGAAATTCCATGGACAGAGAAGCCTGGCCGGCCACAGTCCCTAGGGTCGCAATAGAGTCCGACATGACTCAGTGATTAAACAACAAACAAGTAATTAAGTACTAGCTAGTACTAGAGGTTTTCCCAATCTTCCTGCCTTCTTTGTTGTCAAACAAAGTTGGAGGTTTAGATTTTACAGATGACAAAACCTAGGATAGAACCCAGAGCTTATGGGTTCTGCTTCTGTGAAGAACTGACTCACTGGAATAAGACCCTGATGCTGGGAAAGAGCGAAGGCAGGAGAGGGGAGGACAGAGGATGAGATGGTTGGATGGCATCACCGACTCGATGAACATGAGTTTCAGCAAGCTCCGGGAGTTGGTGACGGACAGGGAGGCCTGGCGTGCTGCAGTCCATGGGTCGCAGCGCTGGACACGCCTGAGCGACTGAACTGAATGCCTAGTAATTAATCCGTCTACGGTTTACAGTTAACTACGAGGTCAGTAGTTAAGAATTCGATCAGGTAAGGCTGTGAAAACTCTGTCTCGAATGAACGAAAGCGGCCACTCTGTGCTAGGTGTTCAGTCCCACCCTCCAGAGCATCTCAGGTCCACGGTGGTCTGAGCTGGGTGACTGAGGTGTCCGAACCTCAGGTTCTCATCACTCCGCCGCTCCGGGCCCTGACCCAGGAATCCCCTCCACACCCCCGGTGACCCGCGGGCCTGACCCGCTTTCCCTCGCCCCCACTGTAGCACAAGTTGGCCTCGACTCGCCCCCCCAGCGCGCCCACCCTGCTGACCGCGCGCTCTCCCGGCACGGGCTGCCATCCGAGCTCGAACCCTAGCGTCCGCTGAGGCGTGGCAAACCCCTGAGTTTCCTGAGCAGCTTTCTTAGGCGTCAGCTGGGGGCGACACCCGCGCTCAGCGGACCGCCATGCCCCTCCCCACACACACTGACTAAATACTTCTGAGCGCCCCCCGGGTTTGACTGCCCAGGCGCTCCCACGCCTCGCGTCTCATCTGCTCCTCACAACCCGCGAGGCTGACTTGAACCGAATCCTACCATTCCCGAACCTTCCTTTTCCCTCAGGCAACGCCAGACCCCTCTGCCCAAACTTCTCGGCCTCCTCACAAGACCCGTCTCCTCAGAGTGTCCTCCTTTGCTTTCTCTCCCTTCCCGGCATCACCTCGCAAACTGCCACGGCCAGCCCCTCCATTCCGCACCGGGAGCAGCAACCACGCCCAGTGGCGAGGCGCCCGCGGGGCCTGCGACCTCCGCCCGCGCCCACGCCCACACCCCCGTCTGGCCGCCCGACGCCGTCCCTCCCCCTTCCCCCGCCCCCGCGCGCGCCCCGCCCACCGGCCCGCCGCGCCTGCGCACTCGGCGCCCCTCCCCCCAGTCACGGAGCGCCGGCGGGACCTGCCTGGCGTGCCCCGGAGGGCCCCGCAGGGGCCGCGGCGGCCCGTGGGCGGGTGGCTGGGCGCGCGGCGGCGATGGGGAGAGCCCGCGGGTGGCAGCCGAGGCTGTGGGCGAGCAGGAATGAGGCCAGGCCACGACTCCTCCTTCCTCCCTCAAGAACTTTCCCACGGTCCTGCCGCGAGGTGCAGCCCTCAGCCCTTTGCCTCCGCCTGGAGAGGGGCTGAAATGCCTGATGCGGGATTCCCAAGCCGGTGCCTGACCTCTGAACAGTCTCACCTCCTGGAGGGGCTGCTCCAGGTACCCCAAGCCAGCCTCTGGTTCCCAGACTTTAGCAAATGAAAAATAGTTACATGTTAATTTCAGGTTTTAAAATTTTTTAATCATACCTGTATCCTATGCAACATTTGGGACATATGTGTACAAAAAAAAAAAAAATTGGTTCATCTGAAATTCAAAACTGGACTTTTGAAATTCAAGATTTATTTTATCTGGCAACCTGTCCCGAGAAGGTCCCCAGCTTAATCCCGGGGTGTCCAGCCAGCAATAGTCGGGATCTGGAAAGGAACAAGCCCCCCACGTTTGTGCATTAAATATGCCAATGACAGGACCAGAGTTTCTTAGTCTTCAGCTCACAGGAGAAGCTCCGGGAGAGCATTCCCAGCTGATGGGAAAGAAGGTAGTCCTCCAGACTTTGGCCTGTGAGCTCAGGGCTGGTCAGGGAGGGGCAGGTAAGAGGGGCTTGAGCCCAAACTGATAATTTGGCAGCTGGTTCCTCAGACATCCAAAAGAAAACTAGTGAGAGAGAGTCATGCCTGGCAGAGTTACCCAAGGAGGAGGGTGGGGCAGGGTGTTGGCTGCTTTCCTTCAGGGAAAATTCTTCCACCCCAGCTCCAAGAAGCCAGGACTGGCAGGGGAGCTGGCAGAGTGCCTGTCCCATACACAGCTTTGGTGCTGCTCCAGAGTATATGTCTACTGAGGCCTGGATCATAGCCTTCTTCATCTTTGTTCAGTGCTGTGGACCACCCTCCCCACCTCTCTTGCTCACAGGCAGACCTACTGGAGAAAAATGGCTTTTATTATATTTATGGAAAGTTCATCATAATACCCTCTGGGACTTGCTAAGAGAGCTGACATTTGGGAAATCATTGGTGCCTTCCTCTCCCTCACTCTCTTCTCTCTCAGGTGTCCCCTTTAGGAAGGTGATTGCAAGGGGAAGGGAGCTAAGATTGAATGACTGATAGCCTGTCGTCAGATAGCACTGGCTCTTTACATACATTTTTATTTTACTCTCGCAAGTACCTTGTGAGATCCTTGTTATCGTAACTATTTGATGGGTGAGAAACGGAGATACTGAAGATGGCTATTTAAAATATTTCCTATGGCAAGTGTTGGCTCAGCAGAAAATGCCCCACCTTGAGAATGACACTGGGATTCTCAGGAACGGTGGAGAAACAGTGCCAGTGTAGAAGTACTTCAGATGAGTTGGTCTTCAAGCCTGTGTCCCTGGAGTGAACTCCAGGGGTAAACAGGCACTAGAACATCCAGCATCATCCTAGAGTTAATGAATGCCTAACAGAGGTAGCCAGGGACCAGACACAGGCAGAAGTGAGGAAGGGAACCTGTGATCTGAGAGCTTGACATCAGGATTGCCGCCATATAAACCATTGTAGTCAGCGAAGTTTGATGGGGATTTGATGCACTAAGTGGCCTTCACCTTTCATTTATCTTAAGTAGTCCTCCCAACCTTGTAAGGGAGGTATTGTTATAGTTGTTTTACAAATGATGAAACTGAGGTTCCAAGAGGAGGTTGTATGACACTGAGTTTGTAAATGGCAGAGCCAGAATCTGAAATAATAAACTCTATTTATTTACTGTATTGGGTCTTAGTTGCATCATCCATGGCATGTGGAATCTTAGTTCCCCAACCAGGGGTTGCACCTGCATCCCCTGCATTGCAAAGCAGATTCTTAACCACTGGACCACCAGGGAAGCCCCTGAAATAAAAATCTCTTAACCACTTCTTCCACTTTCATACAGATATGCAGTGCATCTCCCACATGGATGTGACCTGCCTAACTACTTGTCGCAGGGTTCCACAGTTTAGGGACATCAACATGACCAGGAGAAGCCAACCCCTACGTGCAAAAGCTAAGACAGTGACCTCAGATACATTCACCTCCCTGCAAACTAAGGCTTGAATGAGCCACAGCTCCCACCCTTATTTCACCCATCAGTGTGTGCCCCCATTCTGTTTGGGGTCCAGAACCTTACATACTATTGGACTGACTCCACATTATTAAAAGTATATTTACTCAGAGCCCATCCTCAAAGTAGTGGAGTGTTAGAGCCAGAAAGGGTTTTAGAGGTTATCAGTGATACCCAATAGATGAAAAAAATGAGGCCCAAAGAAATGAAATGATTGATGTGAAGTTAAGTTCATTTTAGTCAACCAGGTCAATGAAGGACCTTTCGGATGCTGCTCTGAACATGTTCAGTCTTATGAGCAGTGTCTTCAGGGGGCCAGTTCTCCCCAGTCCTTAGTTGTTGTCTTTAAGTGGCTAAGTCGTGTCCAGCTCTTTGCAACCCCATGGCCTGCAGCACACCAAGCTCCTCTGTCCTTCACTATCTCCTGGAGTTTGCTCAAATTCATGCCAATTGAGTAGGTGATGCCATCCAACCATCTCATCTTCCATCCACCCCTCTTCTCCTTTTGCCTTCAATCTTTCCCACCATCAGGGTCTTTTCCAGTGAGTCAGCTCTTTGAATAAGATGACCAAAGTATTGGAGCTTCAGCTTCAGCATCAGTCCTTTTAATGAATATTCAGGATTGATTTCCTTTAGGATTGACTGATTTGATCTCCTTGCAGTTCAAGGGACTCTCAGGAGTCTTCGTCAGCGCCACAGTTTGAAAGCACCGATTCTTTAGCACTCAGTCTTCTTTATGGTCCAGCAACACCTAGCCCTTAGACTTAGTGGCATATTGACTGCTTGCATTCATCTACTTACCTCAGGATTTGGATCCCTGTTGCATGCCCACTTTACACATGCTATTTATTCTGAGAAGAAATCCCCAGTTTGGCCAAAGAGACCCCATCTGAAGAGCCCCGGATGGATTCTGACCCAAACCCAAGGGTTTGAGTACAACCAGAACATCCAAGGAAATGCTACCAGGTGAACAGTGATATTTCAGGAACCGTGGAGCTGCCTTTCCCTTTTGAGTGTGCCCTCTCTGGGTATATCATTCCTGGATCCTTAGGAACTAACTTGTTCCCACCCTCTTGGATAGCATCACCAACTCAATGGACATGAGTCTGAGCAAACTTCAGGAGACAGCAAAGGACAGGAGAGGCTTGTGTGCTGAAGTCCATGGGGTCACAAAGAATCGGACGTGACTTATGGGCTGAACAGCAACCACCTTGTTCCCAGGCTCCCCTAGAGCATTCAAAGGCCCTGAAGGAATGACCCTGGGCGCTTAAGTGCAAAGTATCCCTGAGGTCCTCCTTCTCAGGCTGTTGCAAAACTAAACCTCCTTGAGCAGTTTCTTTCCCCCAGGGAAACAGTTAAGAGAGCCTGTTTCTCATGCAGACAATAGAGAAGGGTTAACTGCTTCTCCCGGGTCCTGAGTCAAGTCTGTGCCCCACCAGTTCCTATAACCGGGTTTCCTGAAATGGAGCAGGTCCCAGGTGCCTCTCCACTAATCACTTCCTTGGAAATGGGGCCAGGAAGCTCAGATTAGCTCATCCCTTCACCTTCTTGAGGCCTTCTCCACCTGGAGCACAGAATCTGGGGCAGCTTCACGACTCACCTCCCTCTGCTTCCCTCTCAGGGGTCACACAGGGATGTTCTTGCAGAGGCAGGATAGGTTATGGAGGGCACTGGAGGCCATAGGCATGCTGCCTTTTGTGCCAATTCTTGGACTACAGCAAAGGAAAGATTCTACCCCCAAGACAGTATCATTGTTTGTATAACTAGAGTATTTCTTCACCCCCACCCCTATGTTTTCTTCCTCTCCTTCTTAGAATGACTGACTGTGATACTAGGTAGCTTCCTGCTTTTCCTGGCTGACAATCACCCTTGCACTGATTTCTCATTTACTAGTAGTAGATTCTGTGGCCAGCCCAGGAGGTAGCATTCCTTTCCTGTTAACGTCCAGTTTCTCCACTTCCTAGGTAACCAATGAAATCTATGTCACAAAGTAGTTCTCCTCTCACAACTGGCTTTTTACATTTCTCTCTAAGCAGAGCTGCCTTTGTCCTGCCAGCTGGTGTCCACCGCAAGGGAAGTAGTCTTTGTATAACAGATGACTTGGGAATGGAAACAGCCGTGTGACCTGGTCACACATGGCCAAAGTAAACTTATTGGTTCAAAGGCCAGATGATCAGCTTTATTTGAAAGACATGTAGGTTGACTGGGTCAAAGATTCTTCTTCTCGACGCTTCATTAAAAGAGGACACCAATTTCATGTGTTCAGTCTTGGTTTAGTTATATGATTACAGTCGTTCAGTCGCTCATTTTCGACTCTTTGCAACCCCATGGACTGCACACCTGTACGTGACCACTGCAAAAACTACGGCTTTGACTAGATGGCCCTTTGTCAGCAAAGTGACATCTCTGCTTTTTAATATGCTGTCTAGGTTGGTCATAGCTTTTCTTCCAAGGAGCAAGCGTCTTTTAATTTCATGGCTGCAGTCCCCATCTGCAGTGAGTTTGGAGCCCAAGAAAATAAAGTCTGTCGCTATTTCCATTTTTTCCCCATATGTTGCCATGAAGTGACGGGACCAGATGCCATGATCTTAGTTTTTTGAATGTTGAGTTTTCAGCCAGCTCTTTTACTCTCCTTATTCACCTTCATCAAGAGGCTCTTTAGTTCCTCTTCACTTTCTGCCATAAGAGTGGTATCATCTGCATACCCGAGGTTATTGCTATTTCTCCTGGCAATCTTGGTTCCAGCTTGTGCTTCATCCAGCCCAGCGTTCCACATGATCTCTGTATATAAGTTAAATAAACAGGGTGACAGTATACATGACCTGCATACAGATTTCTCAAGAGGCAGGTAAGATGTCCTGGTATTCCCACCTTTTTAAGAATTTTTCACTGTTTGTTGTGATCCACACAGTCAAAGGTTTTAGCATAGTCAATAAAAGAAAAGTAGATGCGTTTCTGAAATTCTCTTGCTTTTTCTATGATCCAACAGATGTTGGCAATTTAATCTCTGGTTCCTCTGTCTTTTCCAAACTCAACTTGTACATCTGGACACACTCAGTTCACATACTGCTGAAGCCGAGCTTGAAGGATTTTGAGCATTACCTTGCTAGCATGTGAAATGAGTGTGATTATCCAGTAGTTTGAACATTCTTTGGCATTGCCTTTCTTTGGTATTGGAATGAAAACTGACCTTTTCCAGTTCTGTGACCACTGCTGAGTTTTGCACATTTATTGACCTATTGAATGCAGCACTTTAACGTCATAATCATTTAGGATCTGAAATAGCTCAGCTGGAATCATCACCTCTACTAGTTTTGTTCCCAGGTGGCTCAGGTGATAAAGCATTCGCCTGCCAATGCAAGAGACACAGGTTCAATCCCTGGGTCAGGAAGATCTCCTGGAGAAGGAAATGACAACCCACTCCGGTATTCTTGCCTGGGAAATCCCGTGGACGGAGGAGACTGGTGGGCTACAGTCCTATGGGGATCACAAAGAGTCGGACATGACTTAGCGACTGGACAACAATGCTTAAGGCCCTCTTGACTTCACACTCCAGGATGTCTGGCTCTAGGTGAGTGACTACACCACCATGTTTATCCAGGTCATTAAGACTTTTTTGTACAGTTCTTCTGTGTATTCTTGCCACCTCTTCTTAATCTCCTCTGCTTCTGTTAGGTGCTTGCCATTTCTGTCCTTTGTTGTGCATATTTTTGCATCAAATATTCTCTTGGTATCTCCAGTTTTCTTGAGGAAATCTCTAGTCTTTACCGTTCTATTGTTTTCTTCTATTTCTTTGCATTATTCACTTAAGAAGGTTGATTACAGTACTCTGAAGTGTTTTTCCAGGAATGGTGCTATACAAAGTCTTTAAAGCTAGTAATATGGAAACTTGATTGAGCTTATTTTTCACTGAGCTCCAAAGTTGACTTGATTTTCACCCTTTCTAGCTTTAAGACCACTTCTATCTTCTGTTTCCCCAACTCCCATTCTCATAGCTGAGAAGAGGCTGTGGGATCAAAAATCAAAAAGATCAGGATGTCTTAATTCTTTTCCCATTTTACCACTTACTTTAGGTGTTATGTTCTAGTTTTCTACAACTAAAATAGGAAAATTCTCCCAGGAATATGGTTAAAATAGCATCTGTGAAACAATTTGGGGGCTTCCCAGGTGGCACCAGTGGTACAGAATCCACCTGCCAGTGCAGGAAACACAAGAGACCCAGGTTCTATCCCTGGGTCAGGAAGATCCCCTGAAGTAGGAAATGGCAGCCTACTCCAGTATTCTTGACTGGAAAATTCCATGGACAGAGAAGCCTGGCAGGCTACAGTCCATAGGGCCACAGAGAATCAGACATGACTGAGTGACTGAACAGTAAGCAGCAGTGAAACAATTTGAGAGTTTCAAAATCTTTAAATTAGAAGAAATCTTAGAAGTCATTTAATCTAGTACTTCCAAACCAGAGGAGCAATATTTTTTTCCAGCTCATTTCCTTTATCTCCACCCCTCCTCCCAAACAGCCTCTTTCTGCCTCCTTCCTCAGCCTATTCCTGGTATTCAAGGCAGAGAGTCGATCTATTAATAGTTGCACATTTTGAGTGTTTAGGATTAGGAAACACCTCCCTAATATCATGCAATAGTCATTCCAATTGTCCTGACAAGTTAATATCTAGTTTTTACTTGAAATGTTGAATTTACTTGAACAGATGAATTTACATGAATTGTTGGAAATATGCCACTTCAGAGACAATCCATTTGGGTTTTGGACAGCAGTGGTTTGGTAGAGTTTTCCTATATATTGAACTGAAATCTGCCCTGCTATGTCTTCGACCCATTGTTCCCAGCTTTGCTCTTTGAAATCACTGAGAATTCATCTAATCCTTTTATAAAGGGTAGAGGGAAATCCCCACGACTGTTATTGTTAACTTGACATGATGGTTCAGACCTGTCCTGGGTGATTGTATATTACAGATGTCCCTTGCCTTATACACTATGTTCCTCAAATGTACAAACCCTGCTTTGTGTGAATCAAATCATTTTAAACATACTGGGACGGGCTGGGGGGAGGAACTGAGAGAGTAGGACTGACATATATACACTACCATGTGTAAAATGGATCGTTAGTGGCTACCTGCTGTATAGCACAGGGAACTCAGCTCAGTGCTCTGTGATGACCTAGTGAATGGGATGACGAAGGGTGGGAGGGAGGCTCAAGAGGGAAAGGATATATGTGTACGTATAGCTGATTCACTTTGTTGTACAGCAGAAACTAACACAACATTGTAAAGCAATTATACTCCAATAAAAAATAAATAAAAATAATTTTTAAAAGTTAAAAAGATAAGCGTACTGGGAAATGGACTTCCTGAAAGAAATCCTGTTATCAGTTCTTTCATTAACTAAAGAATCCTTCTGTAATGCAAACAACCCCCATTTAACCTTTTGTGCAAATCTAGATTTTTCATACATTATGTTTACTTAAGGCAAGATTTGCCTACATACAAAACAAGTAAAATAATGATCACAGCAATAGCTAACATTTATTAAGTCCTTATCTAGCACCAGCTGTCACGAACCTGACATGCATTGTTTAATTTCTCACCACAACTTCACTTAAAGGTATCCCCTATTTTCAGGGGAATCTAGGCTTAGCGAAATTAAATATCTTGTCCAAGGTCACACAATTAGAAAGTGATGGCCTAGAATTTCAACAAGGTCACAAGACTAGGACCTTGTGGCCTAATCACCAGAAGTCTCAGATTGCCAATAATAATTGAAATGACTAGCTCCTAGCTATGTGTCACAGCACAGGTAAATCAGGCTACAATATAGAAAACTGACCTGAGATCTATAACTTCAAAGATGGATGCAGAATATACCCTTTTTGAGTTCTGGCACTGTCAGTTTCCCCACACAACTCACATTTTCCAGTGCAATTTGATCAAGGAACCCCAAAGATATTCCTTCAGTTATTAGCACTAAGCAGATGCTGCAAATTTTATTTCAGGTATACGGGTATCATCAGACATTTTTTCACAGAGTATTCCCAGGGGGTTTGTGGCATAAGCGTCTTAGAAGATAAAGGTAGTTCGTTATTGACAAGTAAGTGTTTCCCAGGTGGCTCAGTGATGAAGAATCTGCCTGGCAGTGCAGGAAACACAGGAGTTCGATCCCTGGGTCGGGAAGAGTCCCTGGAGGAGGAAGATTGCTACTGCTAAGTCACTTCAGTTGTGTCCGACTCTGTGTGACCCCATAGACGGAAGCCCATCAGGCTCCCCCATCCCTGGGATTCTCCAGGCAAGAACACTGGAGTGGGTTGCCATTTCCTTCTCCAATGTGTGAAAGTCAAAAGTGAAAGTGAAGTCGCTCAGTCGTGTCCGACCCTTAGCGACCCCACGGACTGCAGCCTACCAGGCTCATCCATCCATGGGATTTTCTAGGCAAGAGTACTGGAGTGGCTAGCCATTGATTACCTGGAAGAAATCCCTGCTCCAGTATTCTTGCCTGGAAGATCCCATGGACAGAGGAGCCTGGCAGGCTACAGTTCATGGGGTTGCAAAGAGTCAGACATGACTCGGTACTCACGCACCATACATATTGACAGGTAAGAACAAAAATATTGAGAATCATGGTTGATCCCAGCCTGTTCCTAGGTGAGCTAGAATCATTCAAATGTGTTTTTAGGCCCAGTTTTTAATGGTGCTTAGGTTTGCAAGTTAAAAATAATTTGGGACGGATGGTCCATAAATAAGTACTGTTTTGAATCCAAACTGGACAAAGATAAATGGATGTAATACTTCTATGTCCTCAAATCAGTTCCAGTTTCTCCAGTTTAGTCAGCAACAGCATGCACTTAGGGCATTGCTCAGCTCAGAGCACATCCTGCGAGGCTCCTAGAATCCCAGACTTTTCCACACTGTAGAAGGGAGCTCCAGGTAGGGCTCCTCCCTCCTCCACACCCCTCCTCTACCCACAGCCATCAGATGCCCTATTTGACTTTATCTTGGCTCATCGGCAGGCCTTTGCTTTCAACCACATGATCTTTGTAAATTTTGTCTGAGTTGGTGTTACAACTCTGAGTTGGCCTCCTCGCAGTCTCGAGAAATCAGGTCATTCCTTGTAAGGTGCTGAAGCTCCCCTCACAATCCCACCGTTCTGACCTTTCCATGTACAGCAGGCTTGTTTACAACCTCAGGTCACAGATTTAGGTGAGGAAATACATAATTTTCTTTATTTCTCAACCTGACTCTTCGGCCTCCATTTCTACTAATGGCAGATAAATAATAAACCGTGCCGATTCAAGACAACTCAATCATTTCAAGTTTTAAACTCAGTCTCTTAGGATTCTCCTCCCAGTCTTTTTCTCACGGTGATCTGTGTTGAGGTTTATGTATTATTCTGATACCAGGGAAGGGGCTTCAAGGTCAAGTGTCATCTTCCGTCTCTCTTGCCTAACCACCAACTTGGTTTTAGCCATTGGGCACTGCAGCTACTGCAGAGTCGCTGTTCTCTGGCGGGTGGAAGCTGTGGTCTTGGTATAAACAGACAGCAGTGACTGCTTCATAGGAAGCTCAGTGGCTCCCACTTCAGCTCTTCCTGGTACACTGAGCCCCCAGTGTACCAGGTCCCTGACTTGGGTCACAGACTCCACAGCTCTGCCGTGGGGTTCTCGCCACACCCACCCCACCCCACAGCAGTCCCCAAAGGCACCCAGTTCTCAGCTCGCTCCCACACTCCTCTCAGGGGCTGGGCACCAAGGAACTTTCCCGAAGCCCTCCAAAGGTCAAGGAGCCAAGAAGACTTGGGCTTAGGGGATGAGAGGGCTGGGGGTGCTGAGGAGATGAAGTTTATGTCAGGCCTACTTTGCCTACACAGGTGACGGTGCCACTTCTGCTCTGTGGCAATTGCTCTTGTTAGCACAGGGGACTTAGATTTTATTTATTCTTGGCCATGCTAGGTCTTGGTTGCTGTGAAGGGCCTTTCTCTAGTTGCGCCGAGCGGGGGCCACGCTCTAGTTGTGGTGCTCGGGCTTCTCATTGCGGTGCCTTCTCTTGTTGCAGAGCACGGGCTCTAGGGTGCGAGGGCTTCAGTAGTTGCAGCATGTGGGCTCAATGAGTTGCAGCTTCCGGGCTCTAGATCACAGATTCAGTCATTGCTGTGATCGGGCTTAGTTGCCCCAAGGTATGTGGGATCTTCCCCAGTCAGGGATCAAGCCCGTGTCTCTTGCATTGGCAGGCAGATTCTTGACCACTGAGCCACCAGGGAAGCCCCAGCACAGGGTGCTTTGAAAGGCTGTGTCTTCTCAGAGTTCCAGTAATGAAGTGGATTATGAGCCTCTTCCGTCCTCTATTGTTTGGTGGTGGGAACAGAAAACAAAGTCCCACAGTTGCATCTGAACTCTCTTGCTCTCCTTTCCCAATCTGTTTCAATTTTGCTCCAAGCTCAGAAAGGATTATATCTTCTGTGTGGAAGGAAAATTCACATGTGCTTTCCAATTAGACAGTTGATGGCATAAACTTCAAACTTTAGGTTCATTGGGTTCTGTCTCTTGAGATTTAAGGGGAAGAAAAAAAACTAAAAAAGAAAAAAGAAATCCCTGTCAAGAATCTGGCTCTCACAATGTTTTAAAAAGACTGAAGCTTTCAAAAACATCTTCTTTGCAACAGATTTAAAAAGATCTAGTTAAGAGTCAAAAACCAAGACTTTCATCTTCTGTATCATTCTTCTGCAGAGGACAGTATCCAGAAAGCACTTGCTGTTGCTTAAGTGATGAGGGATAGATCAGGGGTAAAAGAAATTAAAAACACATTGTTTGGTATGAAAACATCTTAGTTGCTTCTGTTTACAACAAGGATTCACCTTCTCCCTCAAGGTCTTTTCTGTTATTCACTAATTTATTGCACAGATATCTACATGTCTGCTCTGCTGGGGATGCAACTATGAACTGGACTTCCAGTGGTTAAGACTCCATGCTTCCACTAAAGAAGGTGTGGGTTCAATCCCTGGTCAGGGAACTGAGATCCTGCATGCCACCACAAGCTATGGGCAGTGACAGTCCAGAGATGCTAGAAGGTCCATGCCCCAGATTTGGAGGCCAGGAAAGGCCTTGTGTAGGAAGAACAGCAGGAACTTTAGGCTTTATCCCAAAGATGTTGGGGAGCCATTGAAGGGCTTTCAGCAAAGTGATCTGTCAGATTGTTGGGTTAAAAAAAAAACAAAAACACTCTAGGGATTTCCCTGGTGCCTCAGTGGTGAAGAATCTGCCTGCCAGTGCAGGAGACATGAATCCTATCCCTGGTCCAGGAAGATCCCACATGCCACAGAGCAACTAAACCACCACACCATAACTAGGAAGCCTGTACCCTAGAGCCCAGGAGCTGAAACTACGGAAGCCCTCGGGCCCCAGAGCCCACACTCAGCAGCAAGAGAAGCCACTGCAATGAGAAACTTACACATCACAACTAGAGAGTAGCCCCTGTTCTCTGCAACTAGAGAAAAGCACGTGGGCAGCCAAGAAGACCCAGCAGAGCCAAAAATAAATAAGGGGAGAAAATGAAAAGACCATGCTAGCTGCAGCGTGGTAGATAAAATGGCCCAGGAAGAATGAGGAAAGGGCCCAGAACAAAACACCATCAACAATAACAACAAAATTACCTGACAAACAGGAAACAAAGGAGGGACCATAAGGGTTGAAGGAAAAGCAGGAAAGGCTGGCAACCCTAAACCAAAGGAAGAACACTTCAAGAAGCGGGTACAATTAGAGTCCAGTGCTGCCAAGAGAAATAGTAAGATAGCAATTGGAAGTTGACACTGTATTTAACAGTAGGATTATTGACAACCCGGTTGAAAGCAGCTTTAGAGGAGCAGAAGTTAGGTTTATATTAGATTAAATCAGTTGCACCAATGCTTATCTGTCCCGCGCACTTACTGTCTGTCTCTACACCAATTTCTTCCAAATGCACGTGTTCAGTCTAGACCTCCTCTTTGAGCTCCACGCCCAGATACAGTTGATGACTCAATATCTCCAAGACCAGCACTCTCTTCACCCAAACCTCATCTCAGCAAATGGTACCTCCCTCCCTTCCTCCAGTTGCATAGTCCATCCGTAGCAAACCCTTTTTCCTCACCACCGCCCCTGTATCTAACCCATCACCACATCTTGTCAGTCCTTTATACCTATGTGTTCCTATATCTCCATTGCCCAGTTCAGGCTACCATCTTCTCTCTCAACTGAACCACGGTGCCAGGCTTCTAACTGGTTCTCACATCAAATTGAACACCCCCTCCAAGGTGTTCCCCACTCAGCAGCTGGAATAATCTTAATTTAAAGCTGCCGTGTCTTAGTTGGAGCACCTGGGATCTTTGATCTTTGATGGGGCGTGTGGGATCTAGTTCCCTGACCAGGGATTGAACCTGGCACCCCCCGCATTGGGAGTGCAGAGTCTTGGCCACTGGATCACCAGAAAAGTCTGCTGGAGTAATCTTTTAAAAATACAAAGTTGATCACTTCACTTCCTTGTTTCAAATCCTTCAATAGCTGCCAGGATTCTAAAGGTAGAAAGCAAAGTTCTTTCAGTGACCTCACGAGCCCTGTGTGGTCTGACCGTTGCCTGGCCTCCCAGTCACAATTCACCGCGCATTTCCTCTGTTTTCCCTCCGCCGGAGCTCTCTGTGTTTCTCACATGCACCATGCTGCCTGCAGCATCAGGCCTGCTGTCCATACTCTCTGTGTCGCTGTGGCCAAGACCTTGGGCGAGGCACTGCCTCTCTCAATGCTTCCATTTCCACTTCTGTAAACCGGGGTCAATACATCCCTCCAGATTCGTTACAGAATTAAATGAAATGTTATATATAAAGAATACAAACAGGGAGCTCCCTGGTGGTCCAGTGGTTAGGACTCTACCCTTGCACTGTCGGAGCCCCAGGTTTGATAGCTGGTCAGGGAACTAAGATCCCACAAGCAAACCACTTTGGCTTGGCCAAATAAATGAATATAGAAATATAGTCCCCAATTAACACTGGTAACTGCTAATATTATTCCCCATTTTTCTGCCTGGTTAACGTTTCTCATAGTTCAGATTTCAGCTCAAATTATTTGAGGGACATCTCCCTTGAACCCCCACCCCCCCACCAACTCCCTGACCAGGCTATGACTCTTAAATTCTCACAGAGTATCCTGAACTTTTCATTCATTCTACAGTTCTTTGTGATTATATATCTGAGGGTTATTTTATTAATGTCTGTCAACCCCACCAGCCTGTAAGCTCCAAGAGGACAGAGTTCATTCTACTCATTACTAGATCCCCAGATCCAAGCACAGTGCCTGGCATATAAACCAGGTTGGTTTTGAATGAATGTTTGATGGAAAAGGAGGCAAAGAAGTGGAGCCAATGAGTTCGGATGACTCAAGAAGACCGTCATTGTAAAGATTAAGGGCAAGATATGAAGCAGGATCCAGATTTCTCACTTGTTTTTTCAAGCTGGGAGATACTTGAGCATGTTTAAATGTTGATGGGAAGGAGCCAGAAGAGAGGGAACTCACCAGAAGGAATGAGAGTCATGAGGCTGCCTGCGGGAGGGAATGGGACTTAGGGCAGGTGCCAGAAGAATCAGTCTCAGACAGAGGGGGGACGTTTTCGATGGCACAGGAACGAAAGCTGAGACTTCAGTCATGTCTGTAGGTTTGGTGGCAGGAAGTCATACCAAGACCTTTCAGGAATCTTGGTAACATTAAGTCACAAATCTGGACTCTCTGAGAAGCTCAGCATATATGGTAGACATCATTCCATTCATTTTCACCACTCATGTAAAAATAAGCAGGTATTTTCTTCATCATTGACTGTACTGACGCACTGCAGAGCAAAATAGCAAGTTTCCAAAGCAACTCAGTAACAGAGCTGAGACCAGCGATCTGTGTTCTCTTTATTGAACATGCTTCCTCCCCAGATTGGGAAACAGTATGGTAAAAATGACAATACAGTAAAATAATAGCTGGCACTGGTTGAGTGCTTACTGTGTACGGGGCACTGTTCTAGTACTTCATCTGCAATAACTCATTTGATCCCCAGATTATGATATATTTTAAGATAGGAAGCTGAATTCCAGGGAGGTTAAGTAGTTTGCCCAAGGTAGAGGTGGCCAAAGTAGATTTTAAACCCAGAAGTCTGACTCCAAAACTGATGCTTTTTAAAAATACATATATATTTTATTGACATATAGTTGATTTTCAAGGTTGGGTTAAGTTATGATGTACAGAAAGGTGATTCAATTATACATATATATTCTTTCTCATTTTCCTTTCCATTATGGTTTATTACAGGATATTAAATATAGTTCTCTGTGTTATATAGTAGGACCTTCTTTATCCATTCTACATATAATATTTTGTATCTGTTAATTCCAAACTTTAAAAAAAAAAGTCTTTATTGAACTTGTTACAGCACTGCTTCTGTTTCATGTTTTGGTTTGGTTTTTTGGCCCCAAGCCTGTGAGATTGTAGCTGCCTGACCAGGAATCAAACCTGTACCCTCTGGATTGGAAAGTGAAATCTTAACCACTGGACAACCAGGGAAGTCCCCTCAAGCTGATGCTTTTAAACCCTTCTCCTATACTCCTGCTCTAGCAGAAGGGAAAGAACATGCACGGAATCAGAAGACTTGGTGTCTCTATCATGAACTGACTCTATGTGCTTGGCATTCGCTTAGGTGTCTAAACATCAGTTTGCTCATCAATAAAATGAGAAGGAGAATGTTCACTTATGAGGCTTTTAAAAGAATGATGAAATGTTGAAAAGGGGAAATCACTATACGCGTGCGTGCTAAGTCGCTTCATTTGTCTCTGACTCTCTGTGACCATATGGTCTGTAACCCTCCATGCTTCTCTGTCCATGGGATTCTCCAGGCAAGAATACTGGAGTTATTGGTCACCATTTCCTTCTCCAGGAGATCTTCCCGACCCCAGGGATCAAGCCTGCATCTCATTCTGTCACCTACATTAGCAAGCAAGCTCTTTACCACTTAGCACCACCTGGGAAACCCAAATTACTATATACAAGATACTATTGTCTTGCTTATTGGTTCGATTCCTGGGTGGGGAAGATTGGCTGGAGAAGGGATAGGCTACCCACTCCAGTATTCTTGGGCTTCCCCTCGTGGTTCAGCTGGTAAAGAATCCGCCTGCAATGTGGGAGACCTGGGTTCTAATCCCTGGGTTAAGAAGATCCCATGGAGAAGGGAAAGGCTACCCACCCCAGTCTTCTGGCCTGGAGAGTTCCACTGTACTGGGGTTGCAAAGAGTTGAACATGACTTAGCCACAGCTAAGACCGACACAGTCAAATTTAAAAAAAAAAAGCTTGAAATTACAGCTAATGGTGAAGTATACCCCAGAAGGCCAAGTTACAGTTTGGTGGTAGAATAATGATTCCAGTTTACTGATGGAATCTGACTATCAGAACTGGGAGAGAACTTTAAGTTCTTCTTTTAGTGCAACTCACACACCAAGCCCTCTCCCAACCCATTTGATAGTCTAGGAAGACTGAGGCCAAGTAGGTGAGATGACACAACTAGTTTGGATTAGTAGCAGGGCTTTTTTTTTTTTTAAAAAAAAACACCTTGAAATTGTTTTCAAGCGGGTTTAACACAAACAATTTCACTTTACCAAAATCTTATCTGGAAAGTACTTCAATTACTTACACATTTGTTTCACTATGTATATCTTTACCTAAAGGAGCAAAATCCTAAAATGCCATTACTCATAAATAAACAAAGCCTTAAACCAATAATTCATGCAAAGCCCATTCTTCACATTGCCCTTATTTGGCCATTTCAGGCATATCCCAGGTAGAGACAGGCCCACATGTTCAGGGGCAATAAAATTGAATGGTTATATCCAGACTGCTCTGTGCAAAGTTCAACTGACTGTTACTAGTTTATCTCTGAGCTTAGATTTCAAGTCAGAAAGAACTGTACCTTCCTCTTAGAGCTGGGGAGGGGGTGGTGGTCGGAGAGGGAATCATCCGAGAAAATGCACTTTTAGCACCTACGTGGCACTCTTTAACTTTACTATTTGGGTATAATTCTTTTCTGTCTTAAGGAGATAGCAGTTCACCTTGGTTAATGACCTCAGACCGTTAGACCACTCCGATGCTACTAAACCAAGGAGAAACCCAGCTGTGCCAGGCCTAGAAATGTCCGTCCCCACCCCCATTCCCTTTTAAGACAGTGAGTAGGCCGGAATTCTGGTTGATAAATGAGAGGAGCTGAGAAGGAGCTGAGAGGAACTGCAGTGATGACTGTTCTGAGAATCTGATCTGCGAGGAGACGAATCTCCACCACATGGTACCATGGAGATGCTTTGGGAAAGAAAGCCGGCCTCCCTGACCGAAGGAGGACCAGAGAGGGAAGGAATGGATGAAAGAAATGCTTAAAGGGAGATGGACTGACCGGAGGTGCCCAAAGAGGAAAAAATCGGGGCGGAAAAGAGGCTGAATACTGGGAAACCTTCTGGGCGGTGAGTGTCATTAAAGGAAAGATCGCGTGTTCCGGGGATGTAGATTTTGTGCGAAAAGCGGAGCAGGGACAAAGGTGGGGTACTCAAACTGCGGAGACAGCCCCGCAAGCGGTGGGGGGTACCCAGACGGCCCGAGGGTGACCAGGGCCGGAGAGGAACGGAAGGCGGGGCTCTGGGGGCACTCACGGGGTAGGCGGTGGGGGTCGGGACCCGGCGGAGGAGCCGACGCCGCGTTCGCCCCGGGGAAGGTCAGCGACCCCGGGCCGGGGAGCTGAACAGAGACCCGGGAGGGGCCGGGGTTGCCATGGCGCCGGGCGGGGAGGGGGTGACTCGTGCCCCGCCCCGAGCCCCGCGGGGCCGCCGGCTCCAGATGGTCCCCGGCCTCCCGCGGGAGCCGGCGGCCTGCGGCAGGGGGAGGCTATTGTCCTCCTTCCGCGGCGCCGCAGTCCCGCCGCTCGCGCCCGCGCACCTCCACGCGCCCCACCGCCGCCGGCCCCGCGCGCCCCCCGCGCGGCTCGCGCCCCGTGACAGCGCCCGCCCGCAGCCTGCTGTGCGCCCGGCCGCCGCCCGCAACCGCCCCACGCGGCCGGGCTGCGGGCGCGGCGACTCCCGGTGCGCCCCCGCCGGCCGCGCTCCCGCCTGTCGGGCCAGCGCTCCGCACCGAGGTAGGTGCCGGCTCCAGGGCGCGCTTTGTCCCGGCCGGCTGGGCGGTGCGCTTTGTGCAGCCGCGCGCGGGCGGCGGGGTCGGGGTCGGGGTCGGGACGGGTCGGGGGAGCAGGGGCGGGAGGATGCGGCCCCGGGTGCTCGCACCCTCTGGGTCCCGGGGACGGGATGGAGAGTCAAGCGCCAGCCACCCAGGTACCCGTGTGCGGCCGGTGGGGATCGAGGCGTGCGGGACGCGGGCCTTTCCGGAGCCCAGAGAAGAGTCTGGAAGAGTTGGGGCTGACAAACGCGTTAGGGGAGCGGGTCGCCGGGCTCTGCGCGTGTGACAGCGCCAGCTGTTCGCGTCGCGGAGGCGGGCCGGCCGGCGCCGGTCCAGGCGCTGCGGGCGCGCTCGGCGGTCCCTGCCCCGAGGCTGCGAGCGCCCGACTCCCTCTCGCGAGCCGGCTGGGGGCTCCCTCGGGAGTCGGGTGGGCTTCTCCTCGCCTCTTTGGTAGCTAGCTCCACGCTCTCCTTTATGCTCCCCCACAGTGTGTGGGAGAAGGGGGCACGGTTGGCCGTGGTGAACGGAACGCTGGCAGAGAAAGAAGGGAGAATGAAACCCCTGCGGGTGGCGGGGAAGAGGCAGCGAAAGGTGTCCCTGTGGCCGAGATGTGTGCGGCCAGCTTGGAGTCCGCGGGCGCAGAGCTAGCGGGCAAGGCCTCCTTCTGGGGTGTTCCAACGCCAGCGCCACGATCGGGCCTTTGCCATCCCCTCTGGCTCGGAACGACTTCAGCCCATTAACCCCGTGGCATTGCATGCTTGTCTGAGCTGCAGGCTTGCCCCGGTCCTAACCTGCTACATGCTGTCTCCGTGGGTTATTTCACAGCGGCCCTCCTCCCCTCCGAGGGCAGCTACAATTCCAGCGCTAGTCGGTTCAGGCACCGGCAGGGTATCTACAAACCAGTTTTCCTTGAGGGTGAAGGGGGCAGAGTGAGTCCCAAATCTGTGTCTCAGCTTGAGGTGCGGGGCAACCTCTTGGCATATTCAGAAGAGCAAAGGAGTATGGAGGAAAAAGCTAATAGGGATCTTACATTTGTTCCTTAGAGAAACTGATGTAACCCATGGGTTACAGACTTGGGGGAGGCGCGCAGCAAGGGAGTGAAAAGTAGTCTGAATAATTCTGCCCTGAGTGGAAGATTCTTTTTTTTTTTTTTTTGAGTGGAAGATTCTAAAGGACAAGATGAAGCAAAAATCCAGTCCCACTCTCCAGCGCAGTTCCTAAGTTCCTTGGAGGAGAGTTCCCTGTGCTTTATCAAGCACACAGCCTTGAGGGAATAGGCTGGGGTTTTGTCTCTTGGTTGTCTTGTCTCCCTGCGTGCATCTTCCTTTTGCTATCCTAGCAGCCCTGAGTTTGTGATTTCTTTCTCCTTTTATCTCTTTGCTCATCCATTCATACTTTGAGTCCAAAAAGATTTTTACTTTGCCAAAGTCCCCACTCCTTCTCATCTGTTATCCATCCTGCTGTCATTGGTTCAACTCCGCCTCCCAGCCACGTCTCCAGCCGTATAGCCCTCCTTCTGGGCCTCTGATTCGCCTGTGTCCAGCCATCAGCTCTATTTGTCTCATTAGATCTTGAACCCACTCCATCTTCATTTTCCCCTCTCCCTGCCTGAGGCTTCCGGCCCTTTGTGGGTTGTGGGGTTTCTCGGGGGAAGTTGTATTTGAGTTTAGCATGAGATAGAGCCTAAACAGACCCAGAAGCTAACCTCAGGTCACACTCACCCCAGAAACTTTGTGTCTTCTCTGCTCTCGTAGCTTTTCTAATTCTAACTGCTCCTCATCTTTGGACAGCAGTGGCCCTCAAAATATGGTCTCCAGACCAGTAGATTTAGTGTCACCTGGGAACAGTTTAGAAATGCAAATTCCCAGGCCCCACCCCCGGATCTCTTGCATCAGAAGCTCTGGGGGAACAGGGCCCACTGGTCTGTGTTTTAACAGCCCTCCAAGTAATTATTATTCATGCAAGTTTGAGAATAATCCTGAACTTTGGAGATGAGGACCAGAGGCTCTTCTCTGATGCTATTTTCATTCTTTCCTTGTGTTTTTTCTCTCAACCTAAAAAAAAGATATGCATTTGATGAGAGTGGGGAGGAATGCTAGCCCATTCATTCAATATCTCTTTATTGAATAGCTATCGTACTAGGAAAATACAAACGTGAGTAAGACCCAACCCTTGTCCTCAATGGGTTAAAAGAGGAGCAGGCAGAGAAACACACAAACAACTAACTGTAATACAATGTGATAAGCGTAATAATAGCAGCATCCTGAAGTGCTGTGGGAGCACAGAGGAGGGAATGATCAACTGTCTCTGAGGGAGGCAGAGAATTAATCAGGAGGAGGATGTGGCGAGGGAAGGAATTAGGGTACAAGACAGACTCTAGGCGGAGGGATTGGATTTCTAGCTTTACATGCCAGCAAAACAGAGGAAAGAGGAAGCGGGGCAGCTGCCCTGGAGGATCAGCACTAGGCTGAGCAGAGTCCACATCCAGCAGTGCTTGGACGTAGAACCTAGCAGGACCCCAAGCTTGCAGCTGGCAAGAGTTGGCTTTCTCGTAGCATGAACAGTGTAAGCTACTCAGGTCTGGCCTCCAGGTCAGTAGCTAAGAATAAGGTGTTGGTGAAACTGTAATCTGGATTAGCTGCTGTACTGTCCTCTTGCCAGAGTCCAGGAATCCATGGAGAACAATCAGGTAGATGATTCTCCAGCAAAGAGAGAGACATAGGTGAGCATGAGGCTGGGGGTACAGGCTGATTAAAGAAATAAATACAGAGACCCAGATCACAAGCGAGGAATGATGAATCAGAGAAAAGAAACCAGGGTGGATCTATCTAAAGAAACAGAAAACTATAGGACTCTGAAGATGGTAGCAGGGAACACAGCATATTGTCCAAAAGGCCAGGGGGCTCCAGAGCCCAAATGCTTGGAAACAAAACTCAGAGGCCCTCAGAACTGCTGTGCTTAAGGACACCAGAAAGCATGACTCACTATGGGAATAAACTCCTTGGAGTCCCAACATGGTGGCCCTCTGGGGACCTGTGATCTAAGGACACCAGTGCCGTCTTGGTTCCTTATCTATACAATGGCAGGCATCCCTGGAAACTCAGGGATGAAAAGCACGTATGTCTTGAATTGGATTTGGCCAGAGGGCCATTTTATCTGGGAGAAGGGGAGGCTCCAGCTTCATATTTTCTCCCCCAAGTTATATGAGCGGCTGTAACAACAGCTGGACCTCACTGAGAGGTCTGGATCCCACACCTGAGTCCCATCAGGTTGACCAAGTTGGATTACCAAAAAGAAGCCAAAACAATACATGTCTGGTTTTGTGCAGCTTCCAGGGGTCCTGGGGCACACAGTTTGGAAATAGGGTCAGACAGTCTGCTTCTTTACGTTTCTGCTTTCTGTGGAGTACAAAGACAAAGCAGGGTTTGAAAACCGCAGAGGCCTTCAGGGACCAAGTAGGTAATAAAAATGTGTGACAAGGCTGGGAAGGAGCCAACAGGGAGTGGTGGGGTCTGAAGAGAAATGGCAAGCATAGGCCCACCTGAAGAATCCCAAATTAGTGGGGGTTTTTTGGTCGTACCACTTGGCTTGCATGAACTTACCCCTGCCAGGGATTGAACCTGGGTCATGGCAACGAAAGCCCAGAATCCTAACCACTAGGCCACCAGGGAGCTCCCCCAAATTAGTTCTTTTACAGCAACTCATTGGCCATACCCCTGGAGACTGGTTTTTGGAGGTTTGTGATTTCTGATAAAAGAAAAAAAGGGTCACAGAATAGAAGGGGGGAATTATATATGGCAGGGGTCCCCAACTTTCAGGATCTAATGCTTGATGATCTGAGGTGGAACTGATGTAATAATAATAGAAATAAAGTGTACAATAAATGCTTGAATCATCCCAAACCATCCCCTCCACCCCCAGCCCTTGGAAAAATTGTCTTCCACGAAACTGGTCCTTGGTGCCCAAAAGGTTGGGGACTTCTGGTATGTAGGGATTTTTGTGGGTAGGTCTATGCAGGGAGGGGCTTCCCAGGAGACACTGGTAGTAAAGAACCCGCCTGCCAATGCAGGAGCCATTAGAGACTTGAGTTCGATCCCTGAGAGAGGAAGATCCCCTAGAGGAGAGCACGGCAACCCACTCCAGTATTCTTGCCTGGAGAATCCCATGGACAGAGGAGCCTGATGGGCTGCAATCCAATGAGTGGCAGAGAGCATGGCCACACAGACTATGCAGAGAGCGGGAGTGCTGGGAATGTCCATCCCAGAGCTAAGTGTGTGCCTGACTGCTGGTGGGGAAGCCCTAATCTGAGAGGCCCAGAGAAACGGAATTTGAATTGGTCCTGGGGTTTGGACTGCTTCCCTGTCTGGTGGTTGAGAGTGTTAGGGGACTCGAGCTCAGGTCACACCTTGCCTACAGCATTCTTCACTCAGGATGCCCTGACTCTGCCCTAGAATTTATTTTTTTTTATATAAATATTTACAGAGCAAATTGAAAGACTCTACTGGGGATCAGGGGAAGGATGGATTTTAAATGAGAAAGGAGTCCTAAGCCTAGTGGAAATGAAACTCTTTCCTACTGGTGGTGGTTTAGTTGCTAAGTTGTGTCCCACTCTTGTGACCCCATGGACTGTAGCCCGCCAGGCTCCTCTGTCCATGGGATGCTCTGGGCAAGAATACTGGAGTGGGTTGCTAGTTACTTCTCCAAGGAATCTTCCCAATGCAGGAATCGAATTGGGGTCTCCTGCATTGCAGGCAGATTCTTTACCGACTAAGCTATGAGGGAAGCCCCTCTTTCCTATTACAGGGAATGAAAAGCCCAAATCTAGGAACCTGAGACCTGAGCTCCCAGGGAAACCCTTGCATGTTTTCTCTTTGGGAGAAAGGGGAGGGGTAGGCAGTCCTGGCCTTCATGTGCGTCAGGTTTCGCTTCATGAAACCACTAAATGACAGAAGCCAAGTTCTGCCCTGTGCACCCATGGGAACATATCTCGCTCACCACCCACATCTCGCCACCCATTCTTTCTTCCATCCCCCCAACCACACAAGATGTAAGGTACTTCCTTTCCAGAACAAGAGACTGCCAAGGTCATAGCCTCAAACCTCCGAAGTGGCGATAAGGATGAAAATATCTTTGTATTTGAGAGGCACTAGGAAAATGAGAAATGCAGAATTTGGGGTTCAGTTACAGAGCCAGGCCCATCCATGCTCTTGAATGAGTGCCGAATTACTCGAGAACTTTGAACTGTAGAGTTTTTTTTTTTTTTTTTTAAATCCCTAGAAACTAATCTGAAGCTCATTTGTCAGTTTTGAGAAGGACAGGGTTGTTTGTGTAACACAGAGCCGTGAGTTGTGCTGGCGAGCATCCATGGTCCCAGTTTCCCCAGCCTGAGCCCTGGAAGGGAGCGATGACTGTTGATCTCTCTCAGGGAGCTCTGACAGGCTCCAGGAAGTTTAAGGAACATGTAAATATTGTGATTAACAGTTTGTCCTCCAGGGACTTCCTTGGTGATCCAGCAGTTAAGACTCTGCACTTCCAATGCAGGGGTGTGCAGGTTCAATCCCTGGTTGGGGAACTAGGATCCCACATGCTGCTCAGGGAGGAAAAAAAAAAAAGTTTGTCCTCCAGTGTCAGAAAGATTCCTGCTTCAAAACCTAACTCTACTCCTTCCGGTGACCTTGAACCCTGGTTTAACTTTTACGGAGCAACCTCCTCATCTTTGAAATAGGGATGATAGTGGTCCCTCGCCCTACAGGGGGTTGCAGTGAGGTGATGCATGTAAGTGGCCAGGACACATATCGCAACTGATATTCATCGAGCACCTATTAAGTATTCTCCGTCCCAAACAGAAGAAAGAAACCGAGGGAGAGAACCATACTGTGTCCTCCGTCACACTCCTGGGCTCTGTATCCGTACTTGCCAGCAGTGCATCAGGCTTCCTGGTGTGTCATAGACGCATCTTGGCCTGAGAGCAGGATCTGTGTCTTTCCATCTTAAATCGGTTCCAGGGTACAGGAAGCCACCTTGTGGGAGGCAGTAGGGGAGGTGCAGGGCTCTGAACAGTTTGTGGAACCAGGAATGACAGAACTCTGGATTGTACTCACTATTGCTCATGGGGTCCCGGGCCTGCTTCTCGCATTGCCCTGGCGTTTACACACATCGCCGCCGTCAGCTCTCTGCCTCCTGCCCCTCTCTGGCCTGAGGCTCTGGAGCCCTCTCTCCACTGTGTCACTCTGAGACACCGCCGCCTTCTGACCTCACTCCATGTGTGTCTGCTGTGTTCCTGTCTTGCTTCTCCACCGTGGCTTCTCCTATCCCACCGGGGGATGATTTCCCCTGGCAAAGAAAGCAACCACAGTCTTTGGTCATCAGTAGAGTGGAGCAGATCTAGGGCAGGAGGAGAGGAGGACATGTTGAGTGGTGGGCTCAGTGGTTTCGAGATGCCCCTTACAAGCCCCGTTTCCCCTTGCAGGAGCAGAAGGCCACCCACCACCATGAGCAGCACCCTGTCGCCCACAGACTTTGACAGCTTGGAGATCCAGGGCCAGTACAGTGACATCAACAACCGCTGGGACCTGCCCGACGCGGACTGGGACAATGACAGCAGCTCGGCCCGCCTCTTTGAGAGGTCCCGAATTAAGGCCCTGGCAGGTGAGGTCAGGGGAGGGCTGGGGGAGATGTTGAGGATGCCGGGGAGGGAAACTTGTCTTGAAGAGTCCTTCAACTTCATGGGAAGACCGACGCTCTTTCTAAGCTACCGCACTAGAGTGGGAAATCCAGATCACTCTACCAAGCTCTAGTCCTCAATGCCAGCCTCAAGAACAAACCACATGCAAAGTGCCCCAGCTTCCTTCCCCCCAAGCAGGGAGAAGCCATGCTGATGCTGAGACTCAGCCATGCTCCGCTCTGTGCTCAGCTGACTGCCTGGCCCCTGTCCCTGAGTCATGTTCCTTAATTCTTTTGCATTCTTAGTCTTGCTGTTCTGTTTCCACCCACCTCTCCCTTCCTTTCATCCTCTCCTGTCTTCCTTGATTCTCACTGTCATCTCTCACACCTGTTCTCCCTCCCAGTTCAGTAGCCGCTTCTCTCCCTCCCCACCTGTTCCTTCCACCTGCCTGCCGCCTGTTCCTCCCATTAATTCATCTACCTGTTCCCTGAAGCAGGTTCCCTCCACCCACCGCTGGTTTCCACCGCCCATCCTCCTGGGTTGCTCCCCACCCACATCAGCCCCTGCCTTCCCCTATGGCCTGGGTTCTCCCCTTCAAGCTCCTCTGAGCACCAGCAAACCCGTTTGACGGGCCTCCCTGCGTTCTAGGGAGGAGTTGCCATGGCAACAAGAGTGCAGCTGCCAGCTGACACCACCGGCGGCTGGCGTGGGGCTGAGTCACCCACACACCCCAAGGCCACCCACCCTGTTTGGTTTCCCTCCTCCACGCCACCCTCATCTTTTCCACTGACCTGCTGGCCTCCCAGCCCAGTGCAGTGGCAGAGGTCATAGCTACTCCTCCCCAAGAGGCAGTGCTCCCAGCATGGGTGGGGTGGCCTCCTGGATGAAGGGAGACACTGGCGGGGGGGGGGTTCCCAACCTTGCTGCACTTTTGACAGGATCACTCAGGGATATTTTCACAAATACAGGTTCTCAAACCCCTTTCTGGACACAATGAACTAGAGTCTTTAGACCTATGGTCCAGAAATCGGGGTTTCAAGCTCTTTGGGTGATTCTTTTCAGCCAGCCCAGCATCAGTGTGAGGAACCCTCACGTGGTGGCCATTACTTCTAGGAATCCCTCATCATTTTCTCCTGTGCCCCCCGTCCTTCTGCTTGTGTCTACACGCAGGCTTGTGAAACACTCGTATCACTGTTTCTATCGCTGAGCGAAGGCAGAAGGCATGGGTCACAGAGAATGCTAAGTCTTTGGGGAAGAGTTTCTCTGGCACCCTGATTTTGGGTAACAGCAGCCTCTAGAATGTCATGAGAGCTGTGTGCACACGACACGTGATGCCCAGGACTGTTTCAATGTGTGCTCAACATACGCCAGCCCAGGCCGTCAGGAGGTGTTTATCTGCACCACTAAACTGGGCTCTTTTGAGGAGGCCTCGCTGTATGGGCTTTGCCCAGCCCTGTGTCTTGCACCAGCAGGTGCCAGAAAATACTGAATGAAGGAGGCTGGGAGGGGTCAGGAGCGGGCTGTAAGTGACAGGGGCTGAAGCCCACTGAAAGGTGGGACGGGAAGGCTTCCCTGGTGGTCCAGTGGCTAAGACTCTGCTCTCCCAAGGGGGAGAACCAGGGAGAACCTGGCTCTCCCAAGGGAGAGTCAGGGGGCCTGGGTTCAATCCCTCATTAGGAAACAAGATCCCCATGCCACAACTCAAGATCCTACTGCAGTAAGTAAGATCCAGAGCAGCCAAATATATATATATATATATAGTTATATAGTTCAATATATATATATATATATATATATACTTAAGTGGGAAGGGAGTCAGCAGGTAGATGTGCACGGCTGTGGGTGTACTGGGGGCCTGGGATGGCCTGGCCCCAGGATGGCCTGATGGGCCCCAGGGCAGGGAAGGATCTGGAACTGGAGGTGAGAATGACAAACAAGGGAGGAAGATAACACTATCTATTTCACAAATAAAGGAATGTAAGCAAACAGTATAGCCCCGTGCCTAGCTAGTATTGAGCTGGCTTGGCCCTTTCCAGGATTTCTCTTTCTCGGGGCTCTCAGAGATGGGGATCAAAGCCCATGTCCTGAACGGGACCTCCCAGAGTCACAGCCAGGGGGCATCCTCAACACACCTGCAAACCTTCGGAAGCAGGACTTGACCTGGGGCTGGGGGGTGGGGGGGAGGCGAGGGACGCGGCGGGGACCGGCCCTCTCGGGGCTGGTGCACTCCGAGGCAACTCCGGGCCAGACTGGCAGGTCTCGAGGGCGCTGGCGGTTCCCTGCTCCGGCCCGGGGGCCCGGCCCTGCCCCAGCCGGCCGGCTCCGCCCTGCCCCTCCCCCGTCACTGTCCGACCTGTTTGTCTGGAGCTGCCTCCATCTCCTCTCGCCGCACCAGGTGTGCTCTGCCGACGGGTGCCCGAGCGCTCGGGGGAGCTCAGACCTCCCGCCGCTCCTTTCTCACCCAACTCCTCGAAACTTCCACCGCCCTCGGGCCACACGGCCTGCTAGCCGGGACCCCCGGCTCGCGGCGGAGCAGACCCTCGGCGCCCCGCCCCGGCGCGGGCAGAGCATGGACTCTGGGCCGCGGGCGATCGAGAGGCAGCGGCACCATGAATGGGCACGGGGTGGGCAGGGCGCCCGGGTACGACCTGAACGGGGCCGGCGAGTTTTACTGTGAGGCGGTGGAGGGGGCTCAGAACCCCGGGGGGCTCCTGCTCTCGCCCGCTGCCTTCATCAACCCGGCTCAGTACGCCAGCGTGCTGGAGGGACGCTTCAAGCAGCTTCAAGGTGGGCTCCGGGGGTGGGGTGGTGGTGGTGGGCTCCGAGAGGAGGGCTGGGGGCGCGGGGGGAACGGCTGGAGCCGCGCGGACAGGGGGCCCCCGCGGAGAGAGCGGCTGGGGGCGCGGGAGAGGAGCCGGAGCCAGGCCCCCGGGGTTGGGGGAGCAGCTTCTGTGACTCAGACGTGTTGTGTTGGGAGACAAAGTGCCGGGGGAATAATTACAAGTGGCCGGGAAATCCGCGGATGCTGACAGAGCCGGGAGAGGCTTGGACCCGCTGGAGGGGCGGCGGGGCCCCGCTGGGCGTGTGTCCCCGGGGGCGCGGCCCGGTCTTCCTGAGACTCTCGGGGGTTTGGGGAGGACGCGCCTGCCGGGGTGGTCGGGGAAGGGGGAAGGAGTCGGGGGACTGAACCAGCGGGGGTGGGGCCGAGGGAGTTTGTGCAGCCCCGGATTTCTGAATGGGTGTCTAAGTGTGTGGAAACCGGGGAGTGTGTCAAAGGGATCTGGTGCAGACGGGCTCAAGCATGGGTGTGAGGCGGCTGTGTTAACTCTAGCGCGCATAGGCCAGTGTGTTTCTACCGCGGGCCACGGCGTTCTGTGTGCCCGTAGATGTTGTGGACACCTGTGTTACACTCTGTCTCTGGTGGTCGGCTTTGCACCTTTTTTTTTTTTTCCTAGCTGCCCCCTGTTTCCACATCTTCCGCCTTTTATGCTGCCTGTGAGCCAAAATGGCCTCACCCTCGTGTGTCTGGCATGAGGGCAGACTCCCTGGATCCAGTCATGGCTGGTGATCCAGGTGGTCCCCGGCTCCCACAGGGCCTGTGGATCCTGAGAGGAGGCCCACAGAGCATCAGGCCGTCTGAGCACTTGTTAGGACCCTGAGGTTGTCCCAGGTCCCGGGTTGGAGGTAAGAAAGACAGGAACAGACATGGGTGTGTCGCTGTGTTTTATGGGTGAGGTGCACAGGAATGTGAGATTAAGGGGTGAGTCTTTTGGGTTTCTGAGATGCTGGTGCTAAGGAAAGACTAGTGACTTCAGCCCTGGCCACTTGGGTTGGGTCCTTGCACTGGGCCTCTCCGGGGGGAACACGAGGAAAGCCCAGTGGCCAGAGCAACTTCCAATGGGCTGAGCCTCTTCCCTCACTTGTCATTTGTATTTTTTTCTTTTTTTTTACTGGAAGAAATTAATTTATCAGTCATGGATATTACCATAAATAACGAGGCAAGAGTAGAATGTCCTCATATATGAAACCCAGGCTATGAAAATGTCAGGCCCAAGGCTTAATGCTCTTGTCCAATTCAACAAACCTCTGTAAACGTCTCCAATGTGTCAGGGTCAGTGGTGTTCTCTATGTCATTTATAATAATTTCAATTTTTATTTTTCTTGGAAATGTAACAGTATCCCGTCGCTCAGCAGCAGCTCCCCCTGTGGACAGGCAGTGGGCATTTCATCACTTTTTGTGAGATTGGCACTGAACTCTGCCTGGCTTTCCGCTGCCCCACCCTGTTTCCTGGGTTCACTTTTTACCTGTTGCCAACTTCCCCGATGATGTATTCCCTCTTGACTTTGGAATGTTGGTGTCCTGGGACAGGATCCCCTTGCAACCAGTTGAATGAACCAGCCCAGAAATAGGGGAGCCTGTCTTTTCTTTAAATTATCCCAGGAGGGCAAGCTGACTCAGGAAGCCTACAGGCTCTATAATGTCACATCTTTCCAAGGACCACTTGGAAGAACTGCTGCTGTAATTTAAGTCCATACCCTCTCCTTTGCCCATTACCAAACGGGAACAGCCATAGCTCCTGCTGGACTGACCTGAGCAACTCTTACTCTTTCCTTCGGGTTAGATCATACCTGAATAACAGTAACTCATCCAGGAGACATTCCATGCGGTATCTTACACACGGTGTCTCAGTCAACACCATGACTTGTTGAAAGAGAAAGTAATGTGCCCATTTTACAGATGAGGAAAGTGAGGCCTTAAAGGATGAAACAACAGTATTTCACCACTGATACACAGCAGAGCGCTGATCCCAGGCCTTCCCTGCATGTCCCCTGCTGTAATTTCTTTCATCCTTCCTTCTCAAAGCCTGTTTTCTGTCTCTCTGTCTCTCATTTTTGTTCTTGACCCTGCTCATGAACTCATTCCAATTTGTTTATTTCCCGATTTTTCAAGTTATGGGTTTTCCCGCCGGCCATCTTCCTTCCCTTCCTCCTCCCCAGACCTCCCTTCCCCAACCCCACCAAACTGATGTTTAGAAGCAGGCGCCCGGTTCTTGAAGGGCAGAAATGACCCCATGTTGCCGCCACAGATGAGCGAGAAGCTGTGCAGAAGAAAACTTTCACCAAGTGGGTCAACTCGCACCTGGCCCGGGCGGCGTGCCGGGTGGGGGACCTGTACAGCGACCTCCGGGACGGACGGAGCCTCCTGAGGCTCCTCGAGGTGCTCTCGGGGGAGACACTGGTGAGCTGGGGTCACCGGGGAGGAGGCAGCCTGAGAGACAGTGGCCAGGGGGACAAGCCTTGGGGGTGGCCCTGAGCGAGAAGAGTAATACCATGGAGCAGAAAGCAGTGGCTGCCTTCTGCTCAGAGGATGGTTTCAGTTTGAGAGGCTTTGCTGCGTGGATTAAACTAGGAACGTTGCTTCATGGAGACAGGAACAGTGGCCCCATTGAAAATATTTTTTCCCCCCACTCACTCTGGGTGCAATTAATTCCCTTGGGAATCTTAATCTGCCCCAAGCCTCATCTGCAACTCAGCTTTAGCTTCCCCGGGCAGTGCCTGTGTTCCTGAGGGAGGTCATGGGGAAGCCGTAGGAAGCAGGGCCCTGGGAAGGCTAGGAGGGGAGGAGGAGGAGGCCTACAGGCCCACGGCTTTGTGTCCCCTCCCTGCACAGCCAAAGCCCACGAAGGGCCGCATGCGGATCCACTGCCTGGAGAACGTGGACAAGGCGCTGCAGTTCCTGAAGGAGCAAAAAGTGCACTTGGAAAACATGGGCTCGCATGACATCGTGGACGGGAACCACCGCCTGACCCTCGGGCTGGTGTGGACCATCATCCTTCGATTCCAGGTACCTGCACGGTGCCACCTGGCGTGTACCCTGCGCACCAGGGCAGCATCCCCCATGGTCACTGCACACGTGGGGCGCCCAGAACCTCACACACTGGGGCAGGGGACCCTCATCATTAAACAGGACAGAGGCCAGCGTGGGTGTTGTCAGACTGCTATGGCAAATTCCCTGTGGCCTGGTCCGCTAGAGGACCACATTTGGGGGCACAAAAAAACACAGAGAGGTTTAGAACTGCATTTGGGGTCTGGTTACCAGTCCACTGCTCTACCTCAAACTCTGCTCGCCTCCCTTAAAAGAACAGCCACCCAGCTCCTTCTTATGCTCTGAGCATCGCCAATCCAGGGTCCTAATGCCATCACAGCTCTCCTGATCGCCCTGCTTCCACCCTGGGTGTAACTCCCCTGCTCCTTCCAGCCCTAAGCAGAGCTCCATCAGCTTCACCTTTGAAGCCCAGCTCTCAGGAAATGTTCACTTTTCCACCTGTAGTTCCGCGAACCTCCCCCCCCCCCAGCAAGAAGCAGCATCTTTGCCTTCAAGGCACTTCCTCTTCTGAATTCCCACCTCTTTCTGCTGCCTCAAATCCTTTTGACCCGGAGTTCTGTGGTCATTAGTCCAAAAAGAAAGGCCCTAGGCTGTATCCCTAGCCCCCTAATTGAGGAGTCTAAGGAGCTTCCGAGCATTTCTGATAACTCCAGGACATCTCTGATAACTCTGAGCATCTCTGATAACTCCAGGAGCTATCAGAAAGGAAGCTGTTCAGGAAGCGAGGGCCTTCCTTCCTTCCTTCCCTCTTAGATCCAAGACATAAGTGTGGAAACAGAAGACAACAAAGAGAAGAAGTCAGCCAAGGATGCCTTGTTACTCTGGTGCCAGATGAAGACTGCCGGGTGAGGCTGCCAGAGAGCGTGGCCTTGGAGGGCTGGATGCACCAAGGCTGTGCAGTAGGAAGGAAGGATGGGGGCCCAGGAACTGTGAGCTGTGAATCTGTCCTTGCAGCCTACTCACTGTCTATCCCGGCCTCTGTCTGTAGGTACCCCAATGTCAACGTGCACAATTTCACCACCAGCTGGAGAGACGGGCTGGCCTTCAACGCCATCGTGCATAAACACCGGTGAGAAGACGCGGGGTGGCCAGCCCGTCCGAGCTGCTGGATGGGTTGATGACCCAGGGGCCTGCACACACATGCAGACAAAGCAGGGAGACAAGCTGAGCCCCACGGCAGTCAGGAGGCGTGAATGTTCAGAGAAGAGCCCAGAATGTGGGGGTGCTTCCTGCACAGAGGGCTTGCGATGGGAAGTCGAGGCGGGGAGGTGCAGTGGGGGTGGAGGGCTCGGGAGCTTAGGGACCAACATGGGGTGGCTTTCCTTTTCCTCTTTAGGCTCTCACGTGCCCTTGATCCCTTCTCTGTCCCCTCCCCACCCAGGCCAGACCTGCTGGATTTTGAGTCCCTGAAGAAGTGTAATGCACACTACAATCTGCAGAATGCCTTCAATCTGGCTGAGAAGGAGCTGGGGCTTACGAAGCTGCTGGATCCTGAAGGTGGGGCAGAGCTCTGTGAAAGAGCGGCTGTGGGCTAGAGACAGAAGGTGGATGACGGATGCCAGGAGCTGAGGGCGGGGAGAACGGAAGTCACTGCCGGTGGTTTACCTGGCTTCTTTGGGGGGGTGATGGGAATGTTCTGGAATTAGATCATGGTGATGGTTGCACAACCCTGTGAATGTACAAAAATCCACGGAACAGTATACTTTAAAACAGTGAATTTTATGGCATGAAAATTCTATTTCAGTGTAGGAAGAAAGGCAGCACCATGTGGGGTATGGTTCTAGCCCAGCCTTCCACGAAGCAGCTCTGTAACAAAGAGCTCATTGGTTGGCCTCTCTGTGGCTCAGTTTCCTCACCTCTAAAATGAGAATATATTTTAAAAAATAAAAGAAGGACTTCCCTGGCAGTCCAGCAGTCAAGACTCCACACTCCCAATGCAAGGGGCATGAAGAACGAAGATCCTGCAGTGCCGCATGGGGTGTCCAAAACATTAATCTTAGTCTATAAAGTCTCTAAGGGCCCCCAAATTCTAGGGTTCTAAATTAAGTTCTGTGACCTTGAAATTTCACCAGGCACTGGCCTTATGGTCAGTTGACCCTGCTGGTTGGTCCCTATGGTTCTGATCTAATGCCCATGAGACTGGAAATGGCCACAGGGCTTTGTTTTGTACCTGGCATTGCACTTGCGTGATAAGTCACTTCAGTTGTGTCTGACTCTTTGCGACCTTATGGACTGTAGCCCACCAGGCTCTTCTGTCCATGGGATTCTCCAGGCAAGAACACTGGAGTGGGTTGCCATTTCCTCCTCCAGGGGATCTTCCTGACCCAGGGGTTGAACCCACCTCTCTTACATCTCCTGCATCTGCAGGCGTGTTCTTTACCACTAGCGCCACCTACTTGACATGCTTTAACTAACTTCATTCTCACAGCACCCCCTTTGAAATCAGTTTCATCATTACACCATTTATGGAAGAGCAGACAGGGTTCTGTAAAGGTTATGTGACTCCCCCAAGGTCACACTGCTGGAGGAGCTGAGATTTGAATTCAGGCAGCCTAGCTCTAGAGCCTGTTTTCTGAGCTGCCTCCCTGGGAGAGCAGAGAACAGTCTTGGTACAGAAAAGAGCAGGACAGAAGGGCCAAGCGACTTCCTTGCTGGAAATGCTCCTTCTGAAGTTCCCTGGGCAGATTTGGGACTTGGTTGTTTTCTCCCTGTTTTCCATCCCACCAGTAGCCCCTTTTCCCATGCCCTCTTAGTCCAAAATGACAAATATCAGCTTAACAATGATCGAAGCAAGCCAAACACAAGGTTCCTTGGAGAGCACTTGAGAAGCATAGCGATGATAAAGAACATGGAAGTAAAGCCTAGTGTCCTGTAACTTTCTGAGATGATTTCCACAGCTCCCGCCTGCCTGTGGGTTGGCCAAGGTGGTCAGGAGAGCTTCTACCTTCCTTCTACCTTCCTTCCTTGTATCCTACCTTCCATAATCTTCCCTGGAGGTAGGATACAGTCTGGCCTAATTAGAGAGCCTGAGGATTTCAAGTCATAGTCAGCCTTGGTGTCCTTGAGGTAGAAGTTAGTGTGGCTTGAAAGACACTCATGTCCTGGGCCCACAACTGAACTTTGAGATTGGGGTCAGAAATAGCCATGCCTGGGGGCTTCCCTGGTGGTGCAGTGGTTAAGGTTCTTGTTCCACTTCAGGGGGTAAAGGTTCAACCCCTGATCAGGGAAGCTCCGCATCCTGTGAGGTGCAGCCAAAAATAATTTTTTTAATTAAAAAAGAAGAAGAAATAGCCATGCCTGTGTCCTGAGATAGCCCTGAGAACTGGCCTCTGTCCCTGCTCCCAGGGCTCCCTGGGTCCATCCCTCTGGACATCCCAGGTTATGAGGCTTCATTCGTACCTTCTGTTTTGGTGCCCCTAAACTGGATGACTTCTTGGACATTTTTCCAGCCCATGATCCATCCCCAAGTGGGAATGCTATTTCTTTTCTTGTTTCTTGTCTCTCTTCCTCCAAGCAAGTCCTTTTGGTCTCCCCATTGGGAAAACTGGGTAAAAGCCTCTTTGGGCATCTGGGTTTTATTCTCTGCTTGTTTCTTGGAGAAAAAAAGCTTTTCATGCCCTTTTAGTCCAAATGGTTAATCTGTCATTTTTCCTCTGAAGGGAGCTGGAGAGATAACCTCGTGGGGCTAGGAAGGGAATAAGTGATTGGTATTGGGACTGGATCAGATTGTAGGCCTACTTCTGGGAGGCAGGATTCTAATCTCTGTCTGACCTGAGTAGTCCTTTTTCTCAGATGTGAATGTGGACCAACCAGATGAGAAATCAATTATTACCTATGTGGCTACTTACTACCATTACTTCTCCAAGATGAAAGCCCTGGCCGTGGAAGGCAAAAGAATTGGCAAGGTACACTCCAGCATGGGGTTGGTGGGCATACAGGCCAGAGGAGGCCTGGCCTGGGGTCCTGCTCCCCTGAAGCAGGAGCAGGGGAGGACTGGGCCAGTGACCCCACATGACGGTCTCGCAGGTGCTGGACCACGCCATGGAGGCAGAGCGCCTGGTGGAGAAGTATGAATCCCTGGCCTCCGAGCTGCTGCAGTGGATCGAGCAGACCATTGTGACCCTCAATGACCGGCAGCTGGCCAATTCCCTGAGCGGAGTCCAGAACCAGCTCCAATCCTTCAATTCGTACCGCACTGTGGAAAAGCCACCCAAGTAGGTGTTCCCAGGCCTCACCCAGCCTCAGCTGGCCTGCCCTGAGCTGTGCTCACACACAGGAAGCCTAAATTAGGGGGGCCTTTTGGCAGGGAAATTTGGCAGCACAGAAATTCAGTGGATGCTCATTCCCCCAGCTCAGAGTGCCAGGAGCAGCACCAAAGCAATTTTCTTTTTAAAAATAATTATCCATTACACGAAATCTTGCTATGGAAATGATTGCTATAGTACTCAGAGCTGGTGCAGTCCGCTCAGATAACATTGGTCTGGGTGTTGCAACAACCCAATCCTAGTTTAAGGTCGGGGCATTGGACCTGACAGGCGGTCATTGCTGGCAACACAGGTGTGTGGCTGGTCACTTGCACGCTGCACAGGTTCTTACCACTTATGTATTTTAGCAGTTGACTGTTGAAGTGTGGCTTGACTGTTGGGCAGTTGTACACAGAACATGCTAAAACTTCTATTTTTTATTTGTGACCTCTTTCGAGTTAACGTGTTTTGCCTCCAAAACTAGTATTATTCCAGAAACACCCCTTTCTGTGCTTTCTGGGGAATGATTTGAGGTGTGCCCTTTGACCCAGAAAGTCTTCTGGGCATTAAACAAAAATGTACCTTCAAGGATATTCATGAAGGTGACCTTTGTAAAAGAAAAGTAAGTCATGGGATAGCCACTGAAAACAATATTGAAGAAGAGCGTTTATTGACCTGAAAAGACATTCATGAAACATAATAGAAGACAGCAGAGAGCAAAGGGTTAAGCGACCAAGGTCCAGAATACCTGAGTTCAAATCTTAGCTCTGCCATCTAGCCCTGGTGATCGTTGGCATCTTATTTAGCCTGTCTGTGCCTCAGTTTTCTCATCGGGAAAATGAGGGTTATGAGAGCATGTAGTGAGAACTAAACGAGTTAATGTGTGCAAAGCTCTGAAAGCGGGGCCTGGTGGTCAGCGAGTGGGTCCTCAGCAAATGTTAGTCATGGTTCTAATATGATCCCATCTGCAGACTTGCAGGCCCAAGAGTGACTGTGCTTGTGTCTGTGTAGTTTTCAGTTGTTTTAAAATTGGGTTCTTGGGATTTCCCTGGTGGTCCCAGGACTTCACTGTCCCAATGCTGGGGGCCTGGTTCTATCCCTGGTCAGGGAACTGGATCCCAGATGCCACAGCTAAGAGTTCGAATACTGCAGCTAAAGAACTGGAGTCTGGCATGGTCCAATAAATTAGCTAATTAAAGTAAACCCTTAAAAAATAATAAATAAAATTAGGTTATTTTTAAACAAGGATTTTGCCAGGATTTTCTGGCTTTCCCAAAAGCTTTTACGAGAAGAAAAGCAGCACGAGACACTTCATTTTGAAACATAAAGAGACCCTGGGCCCCTCAGGGGCTTTGCCTCTGACCCAACTCGGCCTCCTGCCTCAGGTTCACTGAGAAAGGGAACCTGGAAGTGCTGCTCTTCACAATCCAGAGCAAGCTGCGGGCCAACAACCAGAAAGTCTACACCCCCCGCGAGGGCCGGCTCATCTCCGACATCAACAAGGTCCACAGCCTCCCTTCCGTGTCCCGGGCGACCCACCCTCAGCCTCGGCCCCTCCGTCCCCGCCTGAACCCTCAGCCCAGCTGCCCGCCCCACCCCATGGCAGGTGGAACTCCCATGCCCTCTCCCGGGTCCCATACCTCCTCCGCTCCGCCTCTGTCTGCCTCTCTATGCAAATTAGATCCCAGTCCCTTATCTTGCTCAGCATGTCCCCAGCTCTCTGGCCTTACTTTTATTTCATTGTTTTTTTTCTACAAACAACATAAGATTAACAGAAGTAACAGGGTTCATTCCCCAATCCCACCACTGCAGACAAGTCCTGCGATTTCCACTCGTCCCCACGCCCCTCCCTTCTCTGTCCCCAGCAGACGTGTTTCTCACATGGCTCCGTGGCACAGCCACCACCTGCCCGGCTCCTCACACTTCCCTGCACAGGCATCTGATTGCATTCCACAGACCCACTAGACCGAGCTGCCCTGGGACCCACCCTGCAACACCCCCAATCCCCCCCCAGCCCCATGAGCCCTCCCCACCCTCACTTCCTGAGCCCTGGCCCCTCGGTGCTAATCTGGTCTCCACCTCGCAGGCCTGGGAGCGGCTGGAAAAAGCTGAGCACGAGCGCGAGCTGGCCCTGCGCACAGAGCTCATCCGCCAGGAGAAGCTGGAGCAGCTGGCCGCCCGCTTCGACCGCAAGGCTGCCATGCGGGAGACCTGGCTCAGCGAGAACCAGCGCCTGGTGTCCCAGGTAGGATGCGGGGGGGGGGCTCCTGGCCGCCCAGGCAGGTCTGGAGACATGGGGAGTGAGAGAGACAGAGGTGGATAAGGAGCCCTGCCGCGTGGGGAGCTAATGAAACAAGAACTCCGTGGCTCAGATGAGCAGACCAAGAACCCGGGAACTGGAGGCTTGAACGGGAGTAGGGCTGATGAGTCAGGATGGGGTGGGACAGACGGAACACCTAGAACCACCCCCTGGAGCTGGCCTCTTGCAGCAGAAGTGCTCTGGGCAGGGGGGCTGGGCAGGGGGTGAGCAGAGCAGTGGCCCCCAGCCCCCAGATCTCCCTCCCCGCCCCCGGCCCAGGACAACTTCGGCTTGGAGCTGGCCGCTGTGGAGGCAGCGGTGAGGAAGCACGAAGCCATCGAGACGGACATCGTGGCCTACAGCGGCCGGGTGCAGGCAGTGGATGCCGTGGCCGCAGAGCTGGCCGCCGAGCGCTACCATGACATCAAGCGCATCGCCGCACGGCAGCACAACGTGGCGCGGCTCTGGGACTTTCTGCGGCAGATGGTGGCCGCCCGGCGGGAGCGGCTCCTCCTCAACCTGGAGCTGCAGAAGGTGTTCCAGGACCTGCTCTACCTCATGGACTGGATGGAAGAGATGAAGGTACCCGCGGATACTGCGGTCAGGCCGAGATGGTCGGGACCGTGCTGGGAGGGTGGCGATGAGCAGGTTCCCTCAGCTGCTCAGCCAGGTCTTTGCAGAGTGTGCTCCAGTTTGGGGCCCTGTCCTCGGTTCAGGTAAGCAGACTGCTCCCTGTCCTCATGGGGCTCACGTTCCAGGGGGAGGAGACTGATGATAAAGCCTTTGGCCCGTCCATAAGCAACCTAGTAGCTGAGTGTGAAGCCTCTGAGGAAACGGCAACGGGCCGTGTGATGGAGTGGTCCAGGAAGGCCTCCCTGAAAAATGCCTTTTAAGCTGCGAGCGGAGTGTCCCAAGGAGCCAGCACAGGGAGCTCTGAGGAAAGAATGTTCCAGGCCGAAGGAACAGAAAGGCCCGGGGCCTGCTCATGCATGGCACGTTCCAATGAGAAGGGAGGCCCGCAGGGACTGTAAGAACAGGGGCGGGGACAGGGGATGAGGTCAGAGAGGAAGTAGTCAGCTCACTTAGAGCGCACAGGCCTGCTCAAGAAGTTTGGATGTTACTCAGAGTAACATGGAGCAGTGAAGGTGCTCAGAAGGTTTTGAAAAGGGGAAGAGACGTGATTGTGCATTTTCACATTTTTTAAAATGTCACTTTGGCTGCTATTTGAAGAAGGGCTGTGGGCAGCCAGAGTGGGAGCTGAGAGACCAGTCCCAGGCTGTTGCAGTGATCCAGGCGAGAGATGGGGACGCGGATAGGCCTGGAGAGACAATGATGACCGCTGGGGGGCCAGGGATGGAGCCACGACCGTAGGAGGGCAGGGATAATTCTGGGGCCAAGAAAATGAGTCAGCTCAGAGATTCCTGGAGCAGGATTTACTAAGAAAGTTGTTCCGCAGAAGGGGAGTTGAGTGCAGAGGCCAGGGTGCCAGGACAGGGCTAGGGGTCCCTATGTGTGTGAGTGAGGGCTGACGGACGGAAGCAGGCATGCTCACGTGGGTGTGATCAAGTGGAGCTGCCCAAAGGGTCGGGTTGTGTGGTTGATCCTTGGAAGACAGGGCGAGGTGAGCACGTGTGTGTGTGTGGGGGGGTTTGGGTGTGGCGGGGCAAGAGCCTCAGCTCGGAGGGAACCTGGCAGCTCTCAGATGGGCATCAACATGCCCGGCGTGCCCCACAGGGCCGGCTGCAGTCCCAGGACCTGGGCAAACACCTGACGGGAGTGGAGGACCTGTTGCAGCTGCATGAACTGGTGGAAGCCGACATTGCTGTGCAGGCCGAGAGGGTGCGGGCGGTCAGTGCCTCTGCGCTGCGCTTCTGCGACCCGGGGAAAGGTGACAACGGGGGAAGGGACTGGGAAAGGGAGGGGCTGGGAAGGAGGACAGTAAGAGCCGAAGCAGCAAGATGGGAAGAACCTGGGGACAGGAAAGATGATGGGTGGTTGGTGGGTGGCAGAGTGAGAAGTGTGGGGCGGGGGGCTTGGAACTGGGGGGTACACACGGGAGGCGGAGGGCTGGGCCACAGCTCTTGGCCCTCTGGTGTGACCTTTGCAGAGTACAAACCCTGCGACCCCCAGCTGGTGTCGGAGCGGGTGGCCGCCCTGGAGAAGAGCTATGAGTCGCTGTGCGAACTGGCAGCGGCTCGCAGGGCCCGGCTGGAGGAGTCCCGGCGGCTCTGGCGCTTCCTCTGGGAGGTGGGCGAGGCCGAGGCCTGGGTGCGGGAACAGCAGCACCTCCTGGCCTCGGCGGAAACCGGACGGGACCTGACCGGCGTCCTCCGCCTGCTCAATAAGCACACCGCCCTGCGGGGCGAGATGAGCGGCCGTCTGGGGCCTCTGAAGCTCACCCTGGAGCAGGGCCAGCAGTTAGTGGCCGAGGGCCACCCTGGGGCCGGCCAGGCAGCCACCCGCGCCGCCGAGCTCCAAGCCCAGTGGAAGCGGCTGGAAGCCCTGGCGGAGGAGCGGGCCCAGCGGCTCTCCCAGGCCGCCAGTCTCTACCAGTTCCAGGCGGATGCCAACGACATGGAGGCCTGGCTGGTGGACGCGCTGCGCCTAGTGTCCAGCCCCGAGCTGGGGCATGACGAGTTCTCCACGCAGGCCCTGGCCCGGCAGCACCGGGCCCTGGAGGAAGAGATCCGGGGCCACCGGCCCACGCTGGACGCGCTGAGGGAGCAGGCGGCGGCCCTGCCTCCCGCGCTCAGCCGCGCGCCTGAGGTGCAGGGCCGTGTGCCCACCCTGCAGCGGCACTACGAGGAGCTGCGGGCCCGGGCAGGCGAGCGTGCCCGCGCCCTGGAGGCCGCCCTGGCACTCTACACCATGCTCAGCGAGGCCGGAGCCTGCGGACTCTGGGTGGAGGAGAAGGAGCAGTGGCTCAACGGGCTCGCCCTGCCCGAGCGCCTGGAGGACCTGGAGGTCGTGCAGCAGAGGTAACCCCCTGCCCGCCTGCCCATCCCCCAGCCCCGCCTCCAGAGTGGCCTTGTGAGTTGGGGGCCAGCGTGTGGGGTGACGTCCCGCCATAACCCGCCTGCTTCTGCTACCCTACTTTGAGTCTTTAGCAGGCGTCCGTTTTTGGTTTTAATGAAAAATGTTAAACATACTCAGAAACCTTATTCAACAGACTCAGCCAGATTTAATAATCATCAGCATCATGCTCTGTTAGATTGATTTTCCTTTTCAAAAGCAAATCCCCAATGGGAACGTTTCACCTCTGTACTTTCCAGGAACATAGAAGTTTGTGATATGAGTAAATTGTTTTATCGCTGTATGTGCAGACTTAGAATAGCTAAGGCTTTGAAGTTATAAGCCTTTTAGACAGAGACACAGATTAATCTCTCATAAAGTAGCTTTATTTACAGAATAAGAAATCTTAAAATTTAGAAAGCATATTTTTCTCATAGAACCACCCACAATACTATTGTCAGATAAAACAAAATTAAGGAATTCCTTGATGTCATCTACTACTCAAACTATAGTCAGATTTTCTGGTGGTTTTTAAAATATAACAAAAGATTTTTTTTCTTGTTGTTTTCAAGATATCCGATGACAGGAGTCAGGAAAGTACCACCCCTGTGTCAAACAGAGCCTCTGCCTGTTTTTGTAAATAAAGCTTTATCAGAACATGGCCATACCCATTCATTTACATATCATCCCTGTGTCTGCCTTAGTATTAAAATAGCCTGGCTGAATACATGTGAGAAAGATCAAATGGTTCACCAAACCTAAATCATTTACTTCCTGACCCAGGGATCAAAGCTGAGTCTCCCGCATTGCAAGCAGATTCTTTACCATTTGAGCCACCAGGAAAGTCCAAAGATATTTACTATCTGACCCATTTGCAGAATCTGCTTTAGGAAAATATGAAATGTTTCTGGGGGAAGATACGCTTCACGTATTTATCACTTAAATTTTTTTTAGTCGTCAGTTCATTTTTTTAACACATATTAGTAAGGTGGAACCCAGGTAGGCAGCCAAGGGGTAAGTCCCAGGAGGAATAAGGGAGCTTGTGCTGAAGGGTGAGGTCCGCTGCCAGGGATTAGTTTGACTTGTTGTCCAGCTGTTCCTGACCTTTAATTTTCACCACGTTTTTGAGCAGCTCTAGAGGTGACAGTTTTTCTAGTTGATTAGCGGGAGTGGGGGGCTCCCCCTTGATCCACAGATGCTGTGAACCATGTAGGGAAGAGATGCAGAGGCCCCTATAAATAAGCCTCGTGTTGACAGAGAGGAGTTCTCTTGGGCACCAAAAGGAGGTTGCCCAGTGCACCGCTGCCTCCTGCCGCTCACCTCCAGTTCTTCCACCCATCAGGTTTGAGACCCTGGAGCCCGAAATGAACGCACTTGCTGCGCGAATTACTGCCGTGAATGACATCGCAGAACAGTTGCTGAAGGCCAGCCCGCCAGGGAAGGACAGCATTGTCAACACCCAGAAGCAGCTCAACCACAGGTGGGGTGAGAAAGGACGCAGCAGACAGGATGGTAGCCGGAAGGGAGTTCTGTAGGGATGAGATGGAGGCTAAAGATGAGAAGAGAAGGCCATCTGGAATATGTCCAGGGGAAGGAGGCTGGTGATGAAAGAGATGGAAATGGGTTAAAGGTTGCCTGGGGCTTCCCTGGAGGCTCAGTGGTAAAGAATTCACCTTCCAATACATGAGATGTGGGTTTGATCCCTGGGTCAGGAAGATCCCCTGGAGAAAGAAATGGCAACCCATTCCAGTATTCTTGCCTGGGAAGTCCAGTGGGCTGGGGAGCCTGGCAGGCCACAGTCCATGGGGTTGCAAAGAGCCAGACATGACAGCGATTAAACAGCAACACCAGAAAAAGGTCGTTTGAAGAGGCTGGGGCCTGCCCTGGGGGCAGACAAGGAGTTGAGGGCAGATGAGTGGGGCGCAGCCTCTGCAAACAGCAGGTGGTAGCATAAATCAGGAGAGAGTGAAGCAGGAAGAGGCTGCAGAATATACCTGGACAGGGCAGGGAAGCGGAGCAACTCCAGACACCCCCTCGGCCCTCAGGTGGCAGCAGTTTCGGTCCCTGGCGGACGGCAAGAAGGCAGCCCTGATGTCAGCCCTGAGCATCCAGAACTACCACTTAGAGTGCACAGAGACACAGGCTTGGATGAGAGAGAAGACCAAGGTCATCGAGTCCACCCAGGGCCTGGGCAACGACCTGGCCGGCGTGCTGGCGCTGCAGCGCAAGCTGGCTGGCACTGAGCGGGACCTGGAGGCCATCGCCGCCCGGGTGGGCGAACTGACCCGAGAGGCAAATGCCCTGGCTGCTGGCCACCCCGCCCAAGCCCCTGCCATCAACGCCCGGCTTGGAGAGGTGCAGGCCGGCTGGGAGGACCTCAGGGCCACCATGCGGCGGCGAGAGGAGTCGCTGGGCGAGGCACGGCGGCTGCAGGACTTCCTGCGCAGCTTGGATGACTTCCAGGCCTGGCTCGGCCGCACGCAGACCTCTGTGGCCTCTGAAGAAGGGCCGGCCACCCTGCCTGAAGCCGAGGCCCTCCTGGCCCAACACGCAGCCCTGCGGGGAGAGGTGGAACGGGCCCGGAGCGAGTACAGCCGGCTGCGGGCCGTGGGTGAGGAGGTGACCCGGGACCAGGCCGATCCCCAGTGCCTCTTCCTACGGCAGCGACTGGAAGCACTGGGAACTGGCTGGGAGGAGCTGGGCCGCATGTGGGAGAGCCGGCAAGGCCGCCTGGCCCAGGCCCATGGCTTCCAGGGCTTCCTGCGGGATGCTCGCCAGGCCGAAGGCGTACTCAGCAGTCAGGTGAGAGTCCAGGGGGCAACGTCCAAACCAGGAAGAAGTGGGAAGTAGGGATCAGGGGAATGTGAAGGAGTGATGGATGTGGAGAGAAATGGCAGCAGGTAGAATAGCTGAGCAAACAGGATGAGCAGGGGGAACACGGCCCAAAGGGTGAGGGACTTCCCTGGCAGTTCAGTGGTTAAGACTTTGCACTTTTGCTGCAAGGGACACAGGTTTGATCCTTGGTTGGGAAAGTTCCACATGCCATGAGGTGTGGCCCCCCCCACAAAAAAGGGAATAAAAAAAAAGAGAGATATAAATGTGACCAAATGACCAAACTGACATAAGAAGAAATAGAAAACCTAGCTTGTCATAACTATTAAGGAAATGTAAATAACAGCAGATGGGGCAGGATTTGGAACATTAAAGGCACTGCAGCCCAGCTCCCTTTTAACCTTCTGAGACTTCCACATAATCAGCACCATCCCTCTGTCTCTGAGCCAGAGTCTCCTGCCCCACCCCGGGTGGGGTCCGTGTCTCAGATGGCTGCCCTTCGGAGGTTCCTTCTGGGAAGCTGGGCATTGAGCTTAGTGTCTCCCCTCCCACAGGAATACGTCTTGTCTCACACGGAGATGCCAGGGACCCTCCAGGCAGCCGATGCCACCATTAAAAAATTGGAAGACTTCATGAGCACCATGGATGCCAATGGAGAGCGGATCCGTGGTCTTCTGGAAGCTGGACGCCAGCTGGTGTCGGAAGGCAACGTCCATGCTGAGAAGATCCAGGAGAAGGCAGACTCAGTAGAGAGGAGGTATGGTGAGGATGGTGGGCAGGTGGGGGGCCCTAGAGGTGACCAAGTGAAAATGGGATGAACACAGCACTCAGATCCACAGAAGGGGTCAGGAGCTGACCAAACCTAGAGAAAGAAGAACCAAGTGGTTGGAGAGCTTCTGGGTGGAGAAGTTCTGCCTCCCCAACACTGAGGTGAAATGAAACCCCCTAAGGTAGCTAGACACTGGACCTCAGGATTCCTGGGTTGTCACGTGGTTCTCCTGGAAGGTATTGTCACCATAGGAGGAGGACAGAAAGCATCTAGGTTAGATAGAACAGGGGTCCCCAACCTCTAGGATCTAATGCCTGATGATCTGAGGTGCAGCAATGTAATAATAATAGAAATAAAGTGTATAGTAAATCTAATGTGTTTAAATCATCCCCAAACTATCCCCCATCCCCACCCTGGTCCGTGGAAAAAAATTGTCTTTCACAAAACCAATCCCTGGTGCCAAAAAAGGTTGGGGACTGCTGAATTAGAGGGGCATCACCCTTTCAGAGCAAGCTCAAGGGCTCCACAAAGGCCTGTCATTACAGACACAAGAAGAATCAAGAAGCAGCGCAGCAGCTTTTGGGCCGTCTTCGGGACAACCGAGAGCAGCAGCACTTCTTACAAGACTGTCAGGAGGTGAGGCTCCCTGCCCCCCGTGTCACCTCTGACACTCGCTGGCCATCCCTTTCCCACAGCACTCTCTCTTTGAGCCTAGAATCAGGCCCCCGCTGTGTCAGCTGAGCAAGTGAACCCCTGCCCGGCTTCTCCCCATGTCCCCCAGCTCCCCCCCACCCCACGCACCCTCACCTCTTCCGGCCTCACGCTTCCCTCCCTCTGAAATGCTCTCTGCCCTCCTCCATCCCCGCTCACCGCCTGGTCCAGCTGAAGCTCTGGATTGACGAGAAGATGCTGACGGCGCAGGACGTGTCCTATGATGAGGCCCGCAACCTGCACACCAAGTGGCAGAAGCACCAGGCGTTCATGGCCGAGCTGGCCGCCAACAAAGACTGGCTGGACAAGGTGGACAAGGTGAGCGAGGGGACAGCAGCAGCAAGAAGGGAGCGTCCAGGGCCTCCTCCCGTCAGCATCCCAGCAGGGGAGGGTCCTGGCTTCAGGATCGGGCTTAGAGATCATGGAGCCCTAGGAGCCAAACCTCCAAGGTCTGGAGGACAAATGTCTTAGGCCTATGGGCCAGTGACTCCAAAACTTTGAAAAATGACAAATCAGCAGGGAGCTGGCCTGCAGCTTGGGCTTCCCAGGTGGCACTAATAATAAAGAATCCGCCTGCCAGTGCAAGAGACGTAAGAGACACAGGTTCCATCCCTGGGTCAGGAAGATCCCCTGGAGGAGGGCACAGCAACCCACTCCAGTAGTCTTGCCTGGAGAATCCCATGGACAGTAGAGCCAGGTGGCCTGTGGTCCATAGGATCACAAAGAGTCAGACACTACTAAGCAACTTAGCACACACGTGGCCTGCAACTTTGGGTCAGCATGATATCTAGTCTTGGTCCGGAACAGGATGATACTCTTCAACAGGGTCAGCAAACTTCTGTGAAAGGGGCAGGCGGTAAATATTTTAGTTTGTGTGGGTCACAGTTTCTGCTGCAACTACTCGACTCTGCCAGTGTCACAAAGGAGCCAAAGAGAATACACAGATGAATGAGCACAGCTGAGTTCCAATAAAACTTTATTTATAAAAACAGGTGGTGGGCCAGATTTGGCCCTTGTGCCACAGTTTGTCAACTGTGCTTTACAGTCTTGCTTTCCTGGCTCTTGGTCTCCACACCCAGCTCTTCCTCAAGAGCTGAGCACAGGTAAAACTTAATTTCTACTCAGCGAGTATTCCTGGACAACATCCTGTGTGCTCAGCGCTCTGCTGGGTACTGCAAGGTACATAAAAAGACACTTTCTTTCCCTCAAGGGTATGACGGTTGGGAAGAGGAAGAGACCACTGTGGATCTAGTTTCTTCATTTGCTCAGCAAATATTTACTTGGTGCAAGCCCTGGTGTTAGCCACTGGATGGGGGACAAGAGTGATTCCACTGCATGCTCCACCCTCAAGGAATGACGCTGGAGCCAGGATCTGAGACGTGTACATAAACTGCTAAATTCAACCCAAAGCAGAACATAAGGAATGTAATCAGAGAGAGCCCAAAAAGCTAAGGAGAGAGATGTGGGAATCCTAGAAGCAGGAACCTGCAGGGAAGTTCATGAAGGATGAGTAGAATTTGTACAGGCAGAGATGTTGGGGGAAAGGTGTTTCTTGGTAGAGAAACCGGAAACCAGGGGTGTGGACGCGGGGTGCCTGTATGGGGGCAGGAATGCAAGTCCTTCTGGCAGGAGCGCAGCATGTGAGAAGGGGCTATGGAGGTAGAAGTGGGCTGGAACATGGAAAACCCCGACCACCACACAGAAGGACTGTGCACAGCAGCGTTATGCTGAGGGTTTGTGAAGTTACCCAGGTGAGCCTGGCTCTGGCGCTCTTCATCCTGGCAGCATATGGAAAACAGCCCGAAGGCAGTGTCTAGGTTCTGTTCACCTAGTAGCAAGGCTTCCAGCGCAAGCCACTTCCATGGGAGGTGACTGATCCAGGGAAGCCAGTAGGGGGTGGGGAGACGAGGTGGAGAAGGGAAGGCAGTCAGCGAAGGGTCCACTACCATGCCAGTGACCCCAGGGGGCACCTGACGCTCAGTCCTCATGGGACACCTGGGAGACCGTGTGGAACAGACATCAATTATCCCAGCCAAAGCAAGCACACCCGGTATTCATCCACCAATTTCCTGTCACTGGTTGAGGGCCACTTTTGGGGGCAGTAGCTCCTTGGCACATCCAGGCCGCCTGGCATGCAGACCACACCATGCTGCCCTCACCTTCCCAGAAACCAAAGTCCCCAAGCAGAAAGGGTGGGAGTGGGGAAAGCAGGTGGGACTCACTCGAAGGGTGATGAGCTGAGAAGCATGAAATGATGGCCAGTGATACGTGACCATGTGCAGTGTGCCGCTGGAAACCACAGTGAGGAGAGAGTGCAGGGGCCTCTGAACCAAGACCAGGGCTGACCTTGAAGAAGGCGGGAGGGTTTACTCAGCAGTGAGGGTAGGGAAGTGTAGGAAGCTTGCAGAACACCCGAGAACTTGGCGTGGTTGCCCTCACTTCAGGTCTCTGCTGTCCTTTGGATCTCGTTCTGCTATTGGCCTGTGAAGTTCAGTGGCGTCTAATTCTGACACTGACCGCTTCTTTGTCACGCACCCAGGAAGGGCGGGAGCTGACTCTGGAAAAGCCGGAACTGAAAGCTCTGGTGCGGGAGAAGCTGGAGGACGTGCACCGGCGCTGGGACGAGCTGGAGACCACCACCCAGGCCAAAGCCCGCAGCCTCTTTGACGCCAACCGAGCTGAGCTGTTTGCCCAGAGCTGCTCCGCCCTGGAGAGCTGGCTGGAGAGCCTGCAGGCCCAGCTGCACTCGGACGACTATGGCAAGGACCTCACCAGCGTCAATATCCTGCTCAAGAAGCAGCAGGTACACCGCGGGCCTCTGGTGGGGCTGGTGAACGGCAAAAGAGATGGGAGTCTCTTGAGATTCACGAGGCCATTCCCAGGCCTCACAGACAACATCTTTACTGGCATCTCTCAAAGCAATTTCCATGGGTCACCAGTGTTGGAATCTCTAGGAATGTGTGTCAGTCAGAGTAAAGTTGGGAGCGGACAGCAAACTCTAACTTGAACAAGAAAATTTTAGGGGAAAGAACTCTTAATTAATAAAAGGTGGTTACCTCCCAATGGGGTAAAAAGAACTCCAAAGCAAGGGTCAGAAAAAAACTTTTCTGTAAATGGCCAAATGATATTGGGTTGGCCAAAATGTTCGCCCCGTTTTCTCTAAGATGTTGTGGAAAAATCCAAACAAATCCAGTATTTTGAGTTTTGAGGGTCATACAGTCTCTGTCAGATGAGACGGTTAGATGGCATCACCGATTCAGTGGACATGAACTTAAGCAAACCCTGGAGATGGTGAAGGACAGGGAAGTCTGGTGTGCAGCAGTCCATGGGGCTGCAAAGAGCCAGACACGACTTAGTGATTGAACAACAACAGTCTCTGTCGTAACTGTTCAACTCTGTCCTTGTAGGGTAAAAGCAGCCACAGGTGATGTGTAAAAGTATAGTGTGGTATGTGCCAATAAAACTTTATTTACAAAAACAGGCAGGGGGCAGGGTTTGCTGACCCCTGCTCTAATGAATACAGGAATAGCAAACGTAGGGAAGAGCTGTGTCCCTAGGACTGGGGAAGGGGTCCCCAGGAGGGACTGAGATGCCCTCCCCCTACCCCAAGGCTGTTTCAGACCTTGTTGGAGAAGGCACAGTCCTGTTGGATGGCATAGAAATTTGCTGGGGTATCACAAACCAGAGAGGTCTGAAGCTGGCAGGCCAAGGCTGGACGGCATGGCACTGGGATGCCAGCAAAACTTGCTGTAGGGTAAGAGCCACCAGGTCTCCTATACTTCATGCTACAGGAGCTAGAAGAAAAACAGGCTGGAACCAGAAATAGAAGCCCATGCCTCACCTTTGCATAGTGATGTCCCTCTGGCGCCCTCTATGGACAAGTTCTAGTATTGCACCAGCTGACCAAGGAAAAATCTTTACAGGCTCAGGTTCCAAGACTCAAAATGGGCAAAGGTGTGCTTGAAACTGAGATGGATTGGAGACCAAGAGACCATAAATTGATTACTGGCACAGATATCACACCCCCCAGATTCCTAGATGTATTGAATTTTGAGATCCATTGATGTAGGCCAGGAAGAGATACTCTCCCTAGGTTGAGCTGTACGGATAAGAATTCATGATCAGCTTGATGTAGAGTAGTGTCTCCGCTGACTTTGAAGGTGGAAGCACGGTGCTAACATCTGCTTCCTCTTCTGGTCGGCAGATGCTGGAAAGGGAGATGGCTGTGCGAGAGAAGGAGGTGGAGGCAATCCAGGCACAGGCAAAAGCGCTGGCCCAGGAAGACCAGGGTGCAGGGGAGGTAGAAAGGACCTCGAGAGCAGTGGAAGAGAAGTTCAGGGCCCTGTGCCAGCCCATGGAGGAGCGCTGCCGGCGCCTGCAGGCCTCCCGCGAGCAGCACCAGTTCCACCGGGACGTGGAGGATGAGATTGTGAGTCTCCGGGACCTGGGACAGGGTTGAGTCTCCATCGGGGTAAATAGCCCCCTGCCTTTGGCTCTCTTGTCTCCTTCCTGGGTGCTGGGGGTGGATGCCAGCAGGGCTTTGTTGTCTCTTCCCTTGGGCATTGGAAGTCAACCTTCTAGCAACACCCAGAGATACCCTCTAGGCCCCTTGCCCCCAGAACCAGAGCCCTGGGAAACCTTCCACCGGGAACTCCTTCCCAGCCAACCCCTGGCTCTTACTTTGCCCTCCGGACCTCAGTGGACCCCCGTTTCTCATCTAGTTGTGGGTGACGGAGCGGCTCCCCATGGCTAGCTCCATGGAACACGGCAAGGACCTGCCCAGTGTCCAGCTCCTCATGAAGAAGAACCAGGTGAGGCAGAGCCTAAAGGCAAAAGAAGGGGTCCCGGGAGCCTCCCCAGACTTGAAAGTTGCTGTTGTTGCCGTTTTTACTGCACCAGGGTCTTAGTTACGGCACAAGGGATCTTTTAACGCTTAGTTGCAGCGTGTGGGATCTAGTTCCCGACCAGGGATTGAATCCAGGCGCCCTGCATTAGGAGAACTGAGGCTTAGCCACTGGACCACCAGGAAAGTCCCGAAAGTTTGTCTTCTTGAGACCTGAGGTTTCCCTGGCTGCCCCTGATGCTGGGCATAATCCGAGACTTCAGTGGGTCCCCTTTCCTCTCCTCAGGAGGGTGGGTTCCCCTAGTAGTAGATCCTGTGTATTGAAGGGGCACCTTCGTCACATCCTTGGTCCAGAAAAGAGGGGAAGTGAAGAGGACTCAAGGAGGACGAGAAGCAGAAGTGTGAAGCGGGGCTTGTGAGGAGTAAGCGTAGGGTGAGGGGGTTCCCTCAGCAAGCCTTTCAGCATCTCCTCTGTTGCTGCGGACAGACGCTGCAGAAGGAGATCCAGGGCCACGAGCCCCGGATCGCGGACCTGACGGAGCGGCAGCGCACTCTGGGCACGGCGGCAGCAGGCCCAGAGCTGGCGGAGCTCCAGGAAATGTGGAAGCGCCTGGGCCATGAACTGGAGCTGCGAGGGAAGCGACTGGAGGAGGCCCTGCGGGCCCAGCAGTTCTACCGCGATGCCGCGGAGGCCGAGGCCTGGATGGGCGAGCAGGAGTTACACATGATGGGCCAGGAGAAGGCCAAGGTGAGAGCCGGGGCAGAGCTCAGGCTGCATCTTTCCTCCCCCGACCCTTACCCCCTGCTGCCCCTGTCCCCTTCCCCAGGATGAGCTGAGCGCCCAGGCGGAGGTGAAGAAGCATCAGGTATTGGAACAAGCCCTGGCCGACTATGCCCAGACCATCCACCAGCTGGCAGCCAGCAGCCAAGACATGATTGACCACGAGCATCCAGAGAGGCAAGTACAGCAGGCAGCAAGGGGGCCAGTACCAGGAGCTGGGGTGGCGGGGTGGAATGTGGAGAAGGGGAGGGGGCAGCTAGGTTCAGGAAGGCCAGGAGACTGCAGAGCCTTCTGACCTGTGTGTGCACAGAACCATCTAGAAAGCTGGGGAAGCAGAGATGTGACAAGTCGTTGGGGGGCCAAGAGGGCCAGGGCTCCACGGGCTAGGCCAGGGGTCAGAGCGGTGCGTCCTCTCCACGCCCTGCAGCACCCGGCTGTCGATCCGCCAAGCCCAGGTGGACAAGCTGTACGCCGGCCTGAAGGAGCTGGCGGGCGAGCGGCGGGAGCGTCTGCAGGAGCACCTCCGGCTATGCCAGCTGCGCCGCGAGCTGGACGACCTGGAGCAGTGGATCCAGGAGCGCGAGGTGGTGGCCGCCTCGCACGAGCTGGGCCAGGACTATGAGCACGTGACCGTGAGTGTGGGGAGGATGGCGGCCACACGTGGGCTTCTGGGGAGAGGACTAGCGCCTCATCCTGGGTGGAGCCCCAAGGGGCAGGGGCGGAAGAACAGGGGATGCAGACGCTGTTCGTTGAGTTTCGAGGTATTTTGTTCAAAGAATTGTGCAGAGAGGAGGAGGCAGGGCTGCATGTAGACGTGGGCAAAAGGAGAGTGACCAGTCACTCGTTTCCAACAGGACTCAGCAGTATAGGGAGCGTGAGGTTCCTCTCCGTGGTTTGGGGGTTTGGACCCTCACTGGTGCAGAAGTATAGACCGTACTTAGGGTATCCTTGTTGGAAGACTAAAGGTTCCAAGCACCCCTTTACTGGGGGCTGGAGGCTGGGGGTGTCTGTCAAAGGCAGGGTCAGTGGGAACCAGTTGCTTTTGCTCACCAACTTGGCCCTGCTGAAGCGGCCCAGGGCGAGAAGTGGGTTCTCAGTGTGAAAGGACTTGCCCCCTGCCACCCCCGAGGTAGGTACCACACTCTCCAGCCTCACAGCGTTGTCTGGGCAACGGCTTCCTCCACCAGATGCTCCGGGACAAATTCCGCGAGTTCTCACGGGACACGAGCACCATCGGCCAGGAGCGTGTGGACGGCGCCAACGCGCTGGCCAACGGGCTCATCGCCGGGGGCCACGCCGCCCGGGCCACGGTGGCCGAGTGGAAGGACAGCCTCAACGAGGCCTGGGCTGACCTGCTGGAGCTGCTGGACACACGGGGCCAGGTGCTGGCGGCCGCACACGAGCTGCAGCGCTTCCTGCACGGGGCGCGCCAAGCCCTGGCGCGCGTGCAGCACAAGCAGCAGCAGCTTCCCGACGGGACCGGCCGGGACCTCAACGCCGCCGAGGCCCTGCAGCGCCGACACTGTGCCTTCGAGCATGACATCCAGGCCCTCAGCGCCCAGGTCTGACCCAAGCGTGGGTGGGGCGACGGTGTCTTGGAGGACACTTGGTGGGGAATGCGGGGGAGGGACTGGAGGGTGGGCATGCCCTGCAGGGCCATGTAGGGATGCGCTTAGAATGCTTCCTCTGGCCAGGGGACATCTAGCCACCGTGTCCACACCCAGAATGACAAGGCTGTTTGAGGGTCTGTGACATTTTCTTTTTTTTTATTTTTATTTTTGGCTGCACTGGGTCTTTGTCGCTGCGTGTGGGCTTTCTCTAGTTGTGGCAAATGGGGGCTGCTCTTCGTTGCAGTGCATGGGATGTGGGATCTTTCCGGACCAGGGGTGGAACCCAGGTCCCCTGCATTGGCAGGTGGATTCTTAACCACCAGGGAAGTCCAGCCCCATGACATTTTCAAGTGGTTCCAGGAGCTAGAAGATTCTTCCCTTTGTACTAAAATCCATCTGTTGCTCCCACTCAGGCATTAGCCCTACAAAAAATAAGCATAGATCCTTCCTCCAGCCATTTAAACCCAGGAGGGCCCCCCACCCTGCACCGAAGTCCCTTCTTCAGGCTGAAAATCTCCTAGCAATCCCTGAGGTCCTCCACATGCTGGACAGGCTTCTGAAAGCTCAACCAGCTAGTGGCCCTTCTAAAGCGTTGACCCCCAGGCTAAGCCCGGGCCCCTCAGTAGGACTCCACAGGGCAGCGTTTGACAGGGCTGACTCTGAGTACCAGCCCTCATCTTTCCCAGTGGCCCCCTCACCCCACCCCACTCCTCCCCCTGCTTCCCCAGCTGGTGAACTGGGCAGGAGGTGAAGAGCAGAGGCCAGGACCAAGGGAGGCTGCAGCCCCTCGGAGTCTCCCAGCTCGCCTTAACTTTGACCCGGGCCCCTGCAGGCCCAGCAGGTGCAGGACGACGGCCACCGGCTCCAGAAGGCCTACGCTGGTGACAAGGCCGAGGAGATCGGCCGCCACATGCAGGCCGTGGCCGAGGCCTGGGCACAGCTTCAGGGGAGCTCTGCTGCCCGCCGCCAGCTGCTGCTGGACACCACGGACAAGTTCCGCTTCTTCAAGGCCGTCCGGGAGCTGATGCTGTGGATGGATGGGGTGAACCTGCAGATGGACGCCCAGGAGCGGCCCCGGTGAGACCCACAGTGCCTGGTGGCCTCCAGGGGCTACGGGTTCATGGCTGGGAGAGGGTGGTGGGCAGCGGGTGATGTGGTCTCTGTGCCCCCAGGGACGTGTCTTCCGCAGACCTGGTCATCAAGAACCACCAAGGCATCAAGGCCGAGATTGAGGCCAGGGCCGACCGCTTCTCCTCCTGTGTCGACATGGGGCAGGGGCTGCTGGCCAGGAGCCACTACGCAGCAGAGGAGGTGGGTGAGGCCTGGGCAGAGCCAGTCACCCTCACCGGGGAGGCCTGAATGCTGGGTTCTCAGAATCTTCCTGCTTCTTCTCATTCTTTCTGTGCTGAAACCTTTCACCATCCCCTCAGGGTTGTTCAGGGATTTCCCCATTTTATTTTTCTGTCTGCCTCTTGAAATAAAAAAACCACTAGTGAGGACTTACTTTCAAGCACATGGAATTCTGGTCAATGTTGTGTGGTGGCCTGGATGGGTGGGGGTTGCGGGGAGAATGGATACACGTGTATATATGGCTGAGTCCCTTCGCTGTTCACCTGAAACTGTCACAACACCATTCATCAGCTATACCCCAACACAAACAGTTAAAAAAAAGATACCATCAGTAAGATCCCCAGAGGCCCTGGAAAGTCCCCACTGAGTGCTAATTCACATCTCTGCCTCCCCAGATCTCAGAGAAGCTGTCTCAGCTCCAGGCACGGCGCCAAGAGACAGCTGACAAGTGGCAGGAGAAGATGGACTGGCTGCAGCTCGGTGAGCCACTGTAGAAAACCAGCTGAGGGCTCCAGGCCCTGAGGGGCGCCCTGGGGGGTCTTGTATCCTGTAGTTTCCAGAGTAGGTGAGACCAGGCATCCTGGGCGTGGAATCCAAGACCCCTGCCCCAGGCTCTGCCCTGAGCTCCTGCCCTGGGGCAGTGTCCTTCTCGGTGTCCCTGTTCCCAAAGCTGCTGTGGCCGTAGTGCCCTGCCATTGCCCACTCTGACTTGCCACCTCTCCGCCACCCTGCAGTTTTGGAGGTGCTGGTGTTTGGAAGAGACGCAGGTGTGGCGGAGGCTTGGCTGTGTAGTCAGGAACCGCTGGTGCGAAGTGCTGAGCTGGGCTGCACGGTCGATGAAGTTGAGAGCCTCATCAAGCGGCACGAGGCCTTCCAGAAGTCCGCGGTGGCCTGGGAGGAGCGGTTCAGTGCGCTGGAGAAGCTCACGGCGGTGAGGGCAACCAGGACCCCAGGAACACCAGCCCCCTCCCTCTGCCCCAGGCCCCACACACTCTCCTGCTTGAAGGGGACATTTCTCCTCTTCCCATTGCTCCAGGCTCTCCTAGATGTGAGCCAAAGGTACCCTGTGGTCACCTCACCTCCGGGAGCCATCATTTTCCCTGAGTATTGTTGCTGCTGCTGCTGCTGCTAAGTCACTTCAGTCGTGTCCAACTCTGTGTGACCCCATAGACGGCAGCCCATCAGGCTCCCCCGTCCCTGGGATTCTCCAGGCAAGAACACTGGAGTGGGTTGTAATTTCCTTCTCCAAGGTGTGAAAGTGAAAAGGGAAAGTGAAGTCGTAGCGACCCCATGAACTGTAGCCTACCAGGCTCCTGCTAAGAGACAGCATCTCCCCCATGGCTCCTCATCTCCACCTTCTTCTGGAATTCTCTTCTCCATCCTTCCTGTTTCGTTAGACCAGAGCTGACACACTTCAGCTTTCCACATCGCCCCGGACCTTCTATGCTCTGACCTCAGAATTTCTTGGCAGCTGGAGGAACAGGAGAAGGAGCGGAAAAGAAAGAGGGAGGAAGAGGAACGGAGGAAGCTGCCCCCTCCTCCAGAACCCCCGGCCAGTCTGCCCGAAGGGCACCTGGTGGACAGCCACATGGCCCCTGCCACTGCCCGGGACGGGTGAGAGCTGGGACACCTGGGGGAGGAAAAGGAGGCTGAGCCAGAGCAACCCCACCACTTAGTGTTCTCTGTCACCCCTGCTGTTCCAGAGCGCGCCCCCGCCTGCCGGCATCCTCGCAGCCAGCCAGTGTGAATGGCGTCTGCACAGAGGCAGAGGGCCCCCAGGTGAGTCCTCCCACCCAAGCACCCTGTCAGAATCTGAGCTCCTCCCTCCTCGCGTCTGCTTAGCAGCGTCTTGTCCTTGCAGCCCCTGATGGAACAGCAGAGACTTGAGCAGGGCGGCCTCCCAGAAGAGCCTGTGAGTTACTCCTGGGGGTGTGGGTGTTGATAACTAGGAGATAAGGGACACAAAGGGGTGTAAGCCGGGCAGAGGGGACACTGGGGTCAGGAGAGGGCAGAGACTCACAGGAAACAGGGGGGTGGGAAGACCCGCTCCTGGACTTCAAGCTTCACGCCCTTCAAGCCAGGTGTCTCCTGTCTCACCTTTTGTGACACAGGCTCCACTGTCTTTACAGGGGTCCGGTGCTGGGGACGAGCCCAACGGGCCACGGGGAGAGAAGCAGGCCCGGACACGGGGCCCGACCCCTCCGATAATGCCCCAGAGCAGGTCATCCGAGTCCGCCCGGGTCGCCACCTTGCCCACTCGAGGCCCAGAGCTCTCCGCCCAGGAACAGATGGAGGGGCTGCTGTGCCGCAAACAGGAGATGGAGGCCTTTGGCAAGAAGGCCGCCAACAGGTACTGGGTCTGGCCACATGGCGCGTAGGCCCCTCCAGCTCCTGGTTCTGGACAGGCCTGCCCAGAACCTCTTCCTAGATTGGGGGAAGGGGTAGGACTCAGGAGCAGTGTGGGGCCTCGGCGAGGGCCGGGAAACTATAAACAAGATGGGTTTAGTGTTAAAGAACCCACCTGCCAATGCAGGAGACATGAGAGGTGGGTTTGATCCCTGGGTCAGGAAGATCCCCTGGAGGAGGGCATGGCAAACCACTCCAGTATTCTTGCCCGGAGAATCCCCTTGGACAGAGGAGCCTGGTGGGCTACAGTCAATAGGGCTGCAAAGAGTCAGACACAACTGAAGCAACTTAGCAATGACAGGAGTAGCCCTGGGAGTCCTGGGACCACCAGGCTGTTCCCAGGGTGGCTGGGCCCTCAAAGGCCAGTCAGGCATCTGCGTTTCCTCCTCACCTGCACCACATTCCCCCCCCACACTGCCCCCCAGGTCGTGGCAGAACGTGTACTGTGTCCTGCGGCGCGGGAGCCTTGGCTTTTACAAGGATGCGAAGGCAGCCAGTGCAGGAGTGCCGTACCACGGAGAAGTGCCTGTCAGCCTGGCCAGGGCCCAGGGCAGCGTGGCCTTTGAATATCGAAAGCGCAAACATGTCTTCAAGCTGGGGTAGGAATGGACAGGAGGGAGGCTCCCAGTGATACAGATGCGAGGGCACTGGGCCAGGCGTTTGGGAACAGAAACATCAACGAGGGAGAGGCAGGGGCTCTGGTTGTGCTCACACGCAGGGTAGCAGGAGCACCGTGGCGCAGGCCTATCAAGCTGAGCAGTATCCTGCAGGGGAGAGTTGTCGGCAGGAATGCGGGCACTGCCCTGTCTCCGGGGCCTCCGAGGGCCTGCCCGTGCCTGCCAGCCGGCCGGGGGCGGATGTGAGCTGCTTTGGCCCCACCCCCAGAGCTGAGAATCAGAAGAGGGTGCCGAAAGGGTCTAGACAAGCTGGCTCTGAGCACCTGGGGCCTGTTCTCCCGTCTGGTCTCTGGGTGCTAAGGCTCTTTAGCCTGGCCGGTCAGAGTCTCAGCTCTGCCCTGAGTTTTCTCTCTTTCCCAACAGCTTACAAGATGGGAAGGAATATCTGTTCCAGGCCAAGGATGAGGTGAGCGGTCCCCTTCCCCCCGTGTCCCCTTCCCTCCGTGCTGCCTTGGAGACCTTCAGATGTTTATTTCCTCACCTCGCTCTCGTTTTGCTTGCCTGAAGTGTCTGCTTCTTTGATATTGGACAACCCACTTTGTGCCAACTGGATGTTTGTGAAGGCCACACCAAAACATGTTCCCTCCCTTAAAGGGGTCTTTTCCTCCAGAGAGATGGAGCAGGCATCTCTGTCTCCTCTTTCCTTTCCCCACTGAGCGCGAGCCACAGCCGCCAGTAGCGCAGCCTCCAAGCTGACCTCTTTCCGCGCCCCTTGCAGGCAGAGATGAGCTCATGGCTGAGGGTGGTGAATGCAGCCATTGCCACTGCATCCTCCGCCTCCGGAGAGCCTGAAGAGCCAGCAGTGCCCAGTTCCACGCGGGGCATGACCCGCGCCATGACCATGCCCCCGGTGTCACCGGCCGGGGCTGAGGGGCCTGTCGTGCTCCGCAGCAAGGATGGCAGAGAACGAGAGCGAGAAAAGCGCTTCAGCTTCTTCAAGAAGAACAAGTAGTTGGGGGCGAGACTCCCAGGCCAGCTCCCTCCCTCTGTCCAGGAAACTGCCAGGAACCGTGGACAGGGATCACCCTCTTGTCAGGACAACTGCCTGCTGCTAGGGTCTGTTGCCAAGGTCAACCCATCACCAGGAACTGTCTCTGGGGACAAGTCGGTGTTCCCAAAGGCAACCCTTCTTTTCTGCTATTTAATTCTAGACTGGTGGTGGGGCCCAGGCAACCCCCAATTCCACTCCTCCCCCCCCCTTCTTTCCCCCACCTTATGCCTCTGTCCCCACCACGGGCGCAGGCAGCGCCACACCCTCTACCATGTGGGGAATGGCTCCCCTGCCCAGGGTCCTTCTCCCACCACAGCTAGGGCACACCATCCAGTCCTCGCCCCTGGGGACCAGCCAGGAACCTCTCAGAGCGGAAGCAGGACCTGGGGGCTGGATTGCCAGATGATGGGTCAGAAACACCGAAGCTGCCCCTTCCCATCCTCCCTCGTCCTCTGACTCAAGCAGCTCCTCCATCTCCAGCAACTCTCGACAGCTTCCAAGTGTGAGTTGTTTGGGGCCAACCACAGCCTTGAGTCTGGCCAAGGAGGTGATTAAACAGCTCAGCTTCTCTTACTGCCTCTGGGTGTCTTTGATTTCCTGACCACAAACCTCTCTAGCTGTGCCCAAGTTCTTCCCTCTGGCCCTGATCGCCTGTGTGTCAGGTGTCCACCAGCATCCAAGCCCACCAAGAACCACATTATTCTGTGAGCCTCCCTACCATGGTCTCATTTCCCCATGGTAATGACCTCCACTTTGCTGGGTTGCCCTATGTCAAGCCTCTTTTTAGACCAGAGAAGTTCCCCATGACGTTCACAAGCAGTATTCATGTTAGAAGGCAGTGAAGGACTGCTGCGTGGTGCACAACTTTCTTCACTCATGATTCTCCCAACTGTTTTCAAAATGGAAGGCGGGGGACTTCCCTAGTGGGTCAGTAGCAAAGACGCCATGCTCCCCACGCATGGGCCTGGGCTTGACCCCTGGTCAGGGAACTAGATCCCATATGCTGCAACAAAGGTTGAATATCCCATGTGTCACAGCTAAGACCTAGCACAGCCAAATAAGTAAATAGTAAAAAAAAAAAAAAGGGGGGCAGTAGAGCCCTGTCACAAGCTAGTATCAGCCACGGCCCAGCCTGACAGTGGAAAGTGGGGCATACAGGCAGTGATTACCGACTCCACCTTCTGTCTCAATGGAGAGGACCCCAATAAGGGATCAAGGGAGATCAGGTTCCCAATCCACTGACCAGTAGAATGGTATCACTCTGGGAAGCCATGAGGCACAGCCTAAGTGCATAAACAAACACACAGGAAAATGTAGTCTAGATCCAGTGAGGTATTAAAGTAGATGACTTTCTGCCTTGTCTCTGGCTCGGCCACTGAAGGTTTCAGGGCAATAGTATTTGCCTTGGTGGCCTTCTATAGGAAAAGCTTTGCTCTTTCATTGTTTCCCATCCATACACAAACAACCGTTTTCGGGGCTCAGAGATCTTTCCAGGAAAGTGGCCCCATCGTTAGCATAGTAGGCCAAGGGCCCTAGCTGAGCAGACCCATCAGCCATGATAAAGACAGGGTCAGGTGTGCGCAGGCGCAGAAATTTCCCAAACATGAGCTATAGCAGATCAGACAGCTCACAGAATAATTACCACTTTCTCTCAAGAAGAGCAGACTCAGTACTTCAAAGCAGACATGTGATAACGTAACTGGAACAATCTGTGGTCAGACAGCAGCACTACACCGACACCTTCTTTTGTTCTCCAGGTATAACTGTGAGATCTCCACTGCAGGAAGAGAAAGTCATACATTGTGGGGTGCTCAGGGAGTCTGGGTGGATGCATTCCTTGGTGGCAAGCCTGGGCATTGGGAGAGAAAGCAATAATTGGAGATTTTAGAAGGAAAAAAATGTGTATCGGTGAGAAAACAGTGGAGAAATTAGCGTTTTAACTCGTAAACAGGGCAGCCAAGTGAAGAAGTCCTGCAGAATGCAGTCAGACATTGTGAGTGGAGATGTAATAGAAACATGGTTTGAGCATTTACATACATATGGTAGCTGAAGCTACCTGAGTCCATGAATCCTTAAGGACAGGATGTAGAAAAGGATAAGCATAAAATAAGGAAGTTAAGTCTTGTAAGAGAGACACGTTTGGAAACGAGTGGACGAAAGTTCCAGGAAGGATGAGAGAATGGAATGGAGCAGTGATGGATATGAGACAGATTAGAGCACAAAAATACAATAATGCAGGCTCCACGAATCAATGGGGAAATAGGGACAGACAAAAATGGATTAATTATTTAGAAGAAAATGTTTGCATTCTTACCTAACCCCACTTCAAAGGGCGAACTCGAGATCTGTGCTGACCAGTGCGGCAGGCACGAGTCACGTGCAGCCACTGAGCATGTGAAATCTGGCCAGTCCAACTGAGGTGTGCTGTAAGTGTAGAATGCTTTCTGGATTTTGAAGACTGAAAAGGAAAAAAGAATTTAAAACATCTCAATAATTTGTATTTGATGATACGTTGCAATATTTTAGCTATATTGGATCTCAAAAATATTAAAGTCAATTTCAACTGTTTCCTTTTGTTTCTTAAATGTATTTACTAGAAAATTTTGTATATGTTTCTCACATTATATTTCTATTTGGATAGCACTGCTCTAAATGGGCTACAGACCTGAATGTAAAAGGTAAAATCATTAATGTTAATAAAGAAAATGTAGGAGAATATACTTATGACCCAAGGGGACAGAAAAGGCCATTCTGTACAGAACTTCAGAAGCACACACTTTAAGGCAAAAACTGATTGTCAACCACATAAACAAATTAAGGATTTCTGTTCAATGAAGGACTCCATGGACAAAATTAATAATTTGGTGGGATGAGAGAAGATACTTGAAACTGACCTCTGGTGACCTCAGCCTACAGCAGCTTGGAGTGGGGCTTGGGTTCCCAGCCAGAGACTGAGGCTGGGTCGAGAGCACCAAATCCTAGCCACTAGACCAATGGTCAGTGACAAGGGCCCTGGCCTTCAGCTTTGCAGAAAAGAATTCCCACAAAGACAGAAAGTAATGAAAAATGTAACGTGTTTCTATCAGGAGGAAAAGAGGTACAATACATGGTAGAAAGCGAAGAACTAAAGAGCCTCTTGATTAAAGTGAAAGAGGAGAGTGAAAAAGTTGGCTTAAAACTCAATATTCAAAAAACAAAGATCATGGTATCCAGTCCCATCACTTCATGGCGAATAGATGGGGAAACAATGGAAACAGTGACAGACTTTATTTTCTTGGGCTCCAAAATCACTGCAGATGATGACCGCAGCCATAAAATTAAAAGACGCTTGCTCCTTGGAAGAAAAGCTATGACCAACCTGCTGCTGCTGCTGCTGCTAAGTCGCTTCAGTCGTGTCCGACTCTGTGCGACCCCACAGACGGAAGCCTACCAGGCCCCCCCGTCCCTGGGATTCTCCAGACAAGAACAGTGGAGTGGGTTGCCATTTCCTTCTCCAATGACCAACCTAGACAGCATATTAAAAAGCAGAGACATTTGTCAAGTCAAAGCTATGGTTTTTCCAGTAGTCATGTATGGATGTGAGAGTGGACTATAAAGAAAGCTGAATGCCAAAGAATTGATCCTTTTCAACTGTGGTGTTGGAGAAGACTCTTGAGAGTCCCTTGGACTGCACGGAGATCCAACCAGTCCATCCTAAAGGAAATCAGTTCTGAATATTCATTGGTAGGACTGATGCTGAAGCTGAAGCTCCAATACCTTGGCCATCTGAGGTGAAGAACTGACTTATTGGAAAAGACCCTGATGCTGGGAAAGATTGAAGGCAGGAGGAGAAGAGGACGACAGAGGGTGAGATGGTTGGATGGCATCACTGACTCTATGGACACAAGTTTGAGTAAGCTCCATAACTCAAGTAACCCTAAGTTGAGTAAGTTGGTGACAGACAGGGAAGCCTGGTGTGCTGCAGTCCATGGAGTCACAAAGAATCGGACACAACTGAGCCACTGAACTGACTGACAGGTGGACACACATGTGGACTCAGAGAGCATGCTGCTGAGTTGCATCCTTGTGGCAGTTTGAATTACTTTTATGGGGCAATTCTTTGAGGTTTCCTTTGGCCATTCATTCTGATTTGCCTGGTTCACAGTCCATATTTTGTACATCTCAGGATCCTCCCGTGGATTCTACCTCAAAGGCCTTCTACATCACTCCCCTTTGACCTCCAAGGAGCCTTTCTGCACGTGTGTGGTCATAGAGGTCTCCTGACTTCGAGAATGAGAAACATGCAGTCTGGGCAGGGCCCAGCCTTCTCCCTTAGTTGTCCTGCTAGCCTTGTCTTGGAGTTTCAATCCACAGGAAATGAATCCCCTATCACTTTACTACGGAGAGATACATCTACCTCTTGCCTCAAAACCAATATCTAGAATAGATAAGAAAATCCTGCAAATCAGCAACAAAAAAGAGACTGTAACCTGACAAGAATCATGGGGAAAAGATATAAACAGGAAAGTTACAGAAGAGTAAACCTCCCAAACTTAAGAGAAACAAGAGATGTTTAGGATCATTAGTAATGAGAGAAATGCAAATTAAAGCAACAATGATACACCATTTTATACCTGGCACAAATTAGAAAACTGGATAACGTCAAACACTGGCCGAGACACTGCGATGCAGGATCCCTAGGGTGGGAGGTAGACTGGTTTCCAGAGGACAACCTGACGTTGCTGCTGAGGCAGCCCTGGGATCTGGGGCCTTTTGCTGCAGTGCCACAGTGCTTGCGCCTGGACACATCTCTCAGATGACACTACAAATAACTGTGTGCATGCGCAGTTTGGGCAAATTCTGGACCAAAAAGATACAAAGAGACCCAAAAACTCAACTGCCATTTTTGAAGTGCCTGAAGCAAAAAGCAAAAGCAGGATACTGCGCATGCTCCCTGCACTCAGTACCACCTAAGGAGGGGGCAAAACACCTAAGCCATCCCTCCAACCCAACCCCTGGACACACCCCTACCCTCACCCCATATAAAGAACAAGCTTGTGCCCCCTTGGGGAGCAAGCCAGCAAGGGGACCTGTTTGTTCTCACTTCCCCCTGCTGCAACAGGGGCCCCAGTAAAGTCTTGCCTGAATTTCTTGTCTGGCCTCTGATCAATTTCTATTGACTGGAGAAGGCCAAGAACCCTGGTTGGTAACAGTTTAATGTATACCCTATGACTCAGCAACCCAGAAATTCCATCCCAGTCCTACCTCCCCTCAAATTTTCACACCAATCTACTAGGGCACACATAATTAACATAAGGATGTCAACTGCAAGCTTATTTATAACAAGAATAAGGAGTTAGAGGCAACCTGAGTGTCCTATGCTGGGAGATAGATATGGTGGGTGCACACTGTGGAGTACTACCAGTGGTTAGATACCACATAATAACATAGGGCTTCCCTGGTGGCTCAGTGGTAAAGAATCTGCCTGCCAATGAAGGAGACATGGGTTTGGTCCCTCGGTTGGGAAGATCCCCTTGGAGAAGGAAGTGGTAACCTGCTCCAGTATTCTTGCCTGGCGGGCTGCAGTCAGTCCATGGGGTTGCAAAAGAGTCAGACTTACTGACTAAACAACAAGAACAACACAGTGCTTAGTGAAAAAAGAAAGAAACAGTGAGCTATGCAACACAATTTACATAAATATTTGCATAAATTAATTTACCCAAATAAAATTTACCCAAATGAACAAGGGTGGACTTTGTTTAGATCCATATTGGGAGAAACCAGATGTAAAAACAGATACTTGGGACAATCCAGTGGAAATTTAAATACAAATATCAGATGATATTAACATAGCATAGAGCTGATTTTTTAGAGGCAGTTAATGAGATGGCTGGATGGCATCACCTACTCGATGGACAAGAGTTTGAGAGAACTCCGGGAGTTGGTGACGGACAGGGAGGCCTGGCATGATGTGATTCATGGGGTCGCAGAGTCGGACACAACTGAGTGACTGAACTGAACTGAACTGAACGAAAACCTTATAGATGAAACGACATTATGACTGGAATTTGCCTTAAAAAAACTCCAGCCCACCCGCCCCCAACGCACACACACAAAGCAAAGGGGCTGCACGAAATCAGATGAGCAAATGTTGATAACTGTCAAAGCTGAGTAAGGGGCCCAGAAGATTTCATAATATTCTCTATTTGTGCCTTTTTGAAAATGTCAACAATGAAATATTTTTTGTAATGGAAAAAGCAAATGTGCATTAAAAAGACATGTCTTACAGAAAACAAACTTATGGTTACCAAAGAGGAAGGTAGGGGAGGGAAAATTAGGAGCTTGGGAATAGCAGATGCAAACTACTATATATAAAATAAACAAACAACAAGGTTCTAAGGTATAGCACAGGTGACTATATTCAGTATCTTGTAGGGACTTTCCTGATGGTCCAGTGATTAAGATTCTGAGCTTCCAATGAGGGGGCCTGGGTTCCATTCCGGGTCAGGGAACAAGATCTTACATGCTGCAACTAAACGTTTCCATGCCCCAACTAAAAAGATCCTTCATGCCACAACTACAACAAATAAATAAATAGCTGGTAATAACCTATGATGGAAAAGAATATGAAAATGAGTATATGTATGTACAACTGAATCACTTTGCTGTACATGAGAAACTAACATGACATGGTAAATATACTTCAATTTTAAAAATATATATATTTTGCAAGAACACAAAATAATACATTCTAAATTCACTTAATGGTGGCTTATGAGGACTTCCCTTGTGGCTCAGCTGTAAAGAATCTGACTGCAATGCAGGAGACCCGGGTTTGATCCCTGGGTTGGGAAGATCCCCTGGAGAAGGGAAAGGCTACCCACTTCAGTATTCTGGCCTGGAGAATTCCATGGACTGTACAGTCCATGGGGTTGCAAAGAGTCAGACACGACTGAGCGACTTTCACTTTCAAAAAATGAGGGAAAAGGAAGGGGAGGTACTAGGGAATAGATAAGAATAGGGAAATAGATGGGGGAGAAGATGGAATGGTATGGTCAGAGCTATGAGGAGAAACAGTATAAAAACACAGGAGAAAAACAGTTTGCACCCCTCTAAAATTTTTCATTTGTTCACCATCCTTTTCTTCCCTGGTGGCTCAGAGGTTAAAGCGTCTGCCTCCAATGTGGGAGACCCGGGTTCGATCCCTGGGTTGGGAAGATCCCCTGGAGAAGGAAATGGTAACCCGCTCCAGTATTCTTGCCTGGAGAATCCCATGGACAGAGAAGCCTGGTAGGCTACAGTCCACGGGGTCGCAAAGAGTCGGACACGACTGAGTGACTTCACTCAAACTGTTAAAAGGATATTAGTTTTGGTAACCTCAGAAAACTTGCAGAATTAGAGAGGAAGACAGAACCCAAAACACAGGCATGAAGGTGGGCAACAGCAGGTTCACAGTTTGCGAAAATCCATCCTGAAACACTGGGAAGAAACCCAAGTTAGAAAACATTAATAGCAAAGATGAGTAAAAACTATTTCAGAAATGGGCAAAGGGGTCCCTCGCTGGTGTTTTAAAAGTCTGACTGTAGAGAGAAACTAGAAATGACCAAGAGACGAAGGGAAGGAGAGGGTTAAATAGAATTAGGTGGGAGACAAGCATGAGTGTTATCAGAATTGGAAGGACAGTGCCTCTTCTGAAACTGGCGGAAAACAAAGAATTCAGTAATAGAAATGTAACCGAGTAGCTGGAGAGGAAGAGGACGGCATGCAGCGTTTGTGCCTGATAGTATCAGAAAAGATACCAAGGAGGAATGGTCACGGACAAACATCCTGGCATGCTCTACTTGGAGATAAGCCAAGTCCATCAGTCTCCATAAACGTCTATTCTTTGTCCAAAGGTGACAGTGAGTAATCCCCCTTAATCACTGCAGATGCTGATTGCAGCCATGAAATTAAAAGACACTTACTCCTTGGAAGGAAAGTTAGGACCAACCTAGATAGTATATTAAAAAGCAGAGACATTACTTTGCCAACCAAGGTCCGTCTAGTCAAGGCTGTGGTTTTTCCAGTGGTCATGTATGGATGTGAGAGTTGGACTGTGAAGAAAGCTGATCGCCGAAGAATTGATGCTTTTGAATTGTGGTGCTGGAGAAGACTCTTGAGAGTCCCCTGGACTGCAAGGAGATCCAACCAGTCCATTCTAAAGGAGATCAATCCTGGGTGTTCATTGGAAGGACTGATGCTAAAGCTGAAACTCCAATACTTTGGCCACCTCATGTGCAGAGTTGACTCACTGGAAAAGACTCTGATGCTGGGAAGGATTGGGGGCAGGAGGAGAAGGGGATGACAGAGAACGAGATGGCTGGATGGCATCACCGACTCGATGGACATGAGTTTGAGTGTACTCCAGGAGTTGGTGATGGACAGGGAGGCCTGGCGTGCTGTGATTCATGGGGTCGCAAAGAGTCCGACACGACTGAGCCACTGAACTGAAATGAACTTCCTTTTTGCCAGCAGGAGGTGCCCTTGGACCACAGTTGAATTCTCAAAGCTGGAAAATGCCCCAGTCAGTTGCCCTGTCCTCCAGCAGCTTGGTCTGGAGGTGGAGACCCTGGCCTGTCCCCAAAACAAGAAACCTCTCTGGTCCTCTATACCAAGCATTCGTTGGTGTGCTCACCACGAATCAGGAACTGTTAAGGACACATAATTAGAGCTTAACTCTCTAGCTAGGGAGAGAAAACCAGCCTTCGTGTATATGTGACAAAACCCAACTGATTTGAGTGTAGCCTGGATAGAATGCCTCTAGGAGCTATCTCAGCTCTGCCATCTTCGCTTCTGTTTCCTCACCAATGAAGTACATGTTTGCAATTAAAATTTTTTGAATTATGTTATAAAGCTCTACCGAAAGTAAAAAAAGGCCAGGTTTGCTTGAAATGTGGCCCGTCTGTATTCCTAAAATGTTGCCCCAAGCTACCATAGAGGCTGGCCGATCGCTAAGAAAACCCGCTTTTAGGAGACTCAGTGGGACAACCCTTTGTCATCAGCAGCGGCCGTCCTTCCCCACCTCCGCCCCCCGACACGGCCCAATAGCACGATCCATTGTGAATGGATCCATTATGATCCACTGTGACTACCGGGCTTCCGATTTCACCAAGGCAGTGGTTGCGACCAGAGCCTTCTGACGCGTGAGCGCCGACCCCCACCCACACCACCGTCCAAAGTGTTGATTGGCTAGTCGGGCCAGGGGGCGGGCTGACCTCCGCTCCGCCGCGCCGACAACAGCGGGCCCCGCCCCCTATCGGGGCGACTGGGAGCCGAGCCCGGGGCAGCCATTTGTACGCGGCCGCGGGATTGGTCGCCTGGCTCCCGCGAGGGTGAGGAGCGGGTGGGCGGCGCGCACTCGCGCGTGCGTCAGGTGGCGCGCGAGAAAGGCCCGGTCGCGCCGAGGTTTGAGCGGCCGTCGCCATTTTGTAGGGTTCTCTCTGACGCGGGAGCCGCCGCCAGCGCTGCTGCCACCCGGAGGTGCGCAAGGTTCTTGTGGGTGTGCGGGGAGTCTGAGAGCCGGGCCGGCCGTGCCTCTGGCGGTCGGGGATGGCCCAGGGTTTGGGTTTCTTCTCTTGCTGCGGGAGGTCCGGGGAAGACAACGGGAGGAGGCGGGGCCGGGTCTCCGGAGGGGGCGGGGCAGGGGTCGAGTCGAGTCTTTGTTGGGGAGAAGGCACTGGAGTTGGGTAGCCAGGGCGGGGGTGGGGGTTCCCAGTTGGGGTAAAGGGGGCCTTTTTATTCTTAAAAGTATTTTGAATGGTGATGCCTCACGGAAGAGAGTACACAGATTTCCCTCCAAAACCTTGTTACCAGGGACAGTTAGATATATGCCTCTTCCCCCCCCATTTGGATTCTTCTCTTACCTGCCCCCAAACAGGAGTATTTCAAGCTAATCCTGTTACTTAAAATGCACCTTACTTCACGAGGGACAATGCATGCTGACAACCGACCCGTTCGCGTGTTACACACAGCTCACACTATTCCTTAAGAGCTAACCTTTCTCCCGCTACTGAAAAAAGAAGGAACGTCTGTGTGAGCATCTCGAAGGTGCCAAGAACTTGGGCGGATTAATCCAAAATGCAGTGCATTGAAACTTTCTCCTCTTAACTTCTGAAAATCCCCTCCTTTCTTCTCTTTCAGGCTCTTGTCAGGATGGTGAAGCTGTTCATCGGAAACCTGCCCCGGGAGGCCACAGAGCAGGAGATCCGCTCACTCTTCGAGCAGTATGGGAAGGTGCTGGAATGTGACATCATTAAGAACTACGGCTTTGTGCACATAGAGGACAAGACGGCGGCCGAGGATGCCATCCGCAACCTGCACCACTACAAGCTGCACGGGGTGAACATCAACGTGGAAGCCAGCAAGAATAAGAGCAAAGCTTCAACCAAGTTGCATGTAGGCAACATCAGTCCTACTTGTACCAACCAAGAGCTCCGGGCCAAGTTTGAGGAGTACGGTCCAGTCATCGAATGTGACATCGTGAAAGATTATGCCTTTGTACACATGGAGCGGGCTGAGGATGCAGTGGAGGCCATCAGGGGCCTTGACAACACAGAGTTTCAAGGTGAACTGCTCTGGGGCCTGGGTGGCAAAACCGAGTGGGGTCTAGGTGTAGACAGAGGCAAGAACACAGGACCATGGGGCTGGCAGGGTGGTGTCTTCCATTCTACTTTAGCTGGAACTAATAGAACGATTGTACATTTGCCATGCTTAAACACAACTTAACTCTTGGAGAAGCAAACACTTCTCCTTGTCAGATTTGCCAAGATGTTTCTCAACACCTTTGTAGAATCACAAACGGTAGGTCACTTTTTCCTGCAAGCGTCATTCATTTGGGTGCTGTTGGAAGTTTAATCTGCAAATGGGAGAAGAGGATAAAGGTCTGTGGTTTACTTGCTGCTTTTGTTATGATGAGGAAGCCTTATATATTTGAGAGTTTAAATGCATAGGGCTTACATTCCTTACTGCCCTGGGCAGTGGGCCGTGGTGGGAAAGAACAAAGACATCTTTAAGAATCTCTGTGTTATAAATCTGGGTGGTGACTCTGATTTTGGGGGGGTTAGCCTTTGAGTACTCACATTTGTTCAGTATGTGATGAACTATATAAGCAGAGCCCAAAACTGTGCTATGTATTCTGCTCCACGTACTATTATTTAATCCTAAAGGGAAAAAAGGACATTTCTAAAAATGTTAGGTTGAATGGGAATTATGGTTCTGCTTCTGAGGAGATTCCGATTAGGGTGTCATATCGAATTATTTATGTCATTAATAAAAGTACATATGTTGTCATTAGTACTGCCGAAGTTGGAAGACTTTCTGGAACTGTGCTGATATGGTAGCCACTAGCCCCATGTGGCTATAAATTGAAATAATTTTGAAGTTCAGTTTCTCAGTTGTGCTGCACACTTTTCAAGTGCTCAGAAGTCAGACAGGCTAGTGGTGACTGTGTCAGTGCAGATACAGAGCATTTACATCATCACAGGAAGCTCTGTTGTACAGCCCTGTTGTACAGGCTTTTTGTTGACAGTGTCATCTTAGACCACATGTTTACATCCACTTTTCAGGTTTATAAATTAAGATCATTTTTTTCTCTGAGCACCATTTAAAGCATTGTAAAGATGTACTTAAGGGTCCTCTACTAAACCTAGAAAACAGAAAAGAAATGGAGAAGAGGAAAAGTTGACCAGAAAAGGGTAAGAAAGTTTGCAGATAGTAGAGATTGCAAATAATGCATCAGATATTTCTGGCTTCAGCCAGTGGTGTCCTGGCTTTTAGCTGCTGTTTAAAGCACAGGGCAAAAATTGTAGATACTTGCTACCATTTACTTGTCATATGGTCTTGGACAAGTGTTTTAACCTCTTTGTGCTTCGTTTTCCCCACTTATAAAATAGAGTTATAATGACCCCTGCCGTACCTCCCTCACAGGATGGTAGCGAGGCTAGAATGAGGTAATAGATGCGAAAGTGCTTTGACAGTAAAAGCACTGTATGATAAAAGGTGAGTGGTGTTCGCAACAGCAAATGTTTCTGTGATGGTTAGAAACTTCTTTAAAATGTTATACTTTCCTCATTTATATTTGGTTTTCTTTTATTATTTTGGAAAGCTGTTGTGCTTCAGATACCTTTAAAAATACCCTGAATTATTTTCATTGGATGAAGGAGGGCATCATGAATGAACAGTGTTGGAGAAAATGGGAGTTCTCTCTTGATAGGTAACAAGCAAATGTGAAAGAATGCAGTTAAAGTCTGGTACAAACTGCAGTGATGTTCTTGTATAATACTGCTTGTCTTTACCTTTTTAATATGCAATTGAGTAAAAGAATAGGATCAGAAATAGGTATATGGACGTCAGTTAATTGAGAGAGGGGTTGGCTTGAAAGAAATGTATTTTAATACAGTGGGTTTCATTCAGGATGTAATAACACAGTGATCCATGATATTTTTTTAAACGTCATTATTGGGGGAAAAAAAGGATCCTTTATTTGGTTTTCACATTCTTAGCCTGAGCCCTCTGGAGAAAACACTCAACTTTTCATTATGTTTTACATACAGACATTTTTATAACCAGCTCTGTTTTTTTTCCAGATGACAAGAGAAAGATTAGCATTGCAGTCTTACAGAAAATACAATCTAGATACCAATTTGTCACATTTTTTTCATAAAGCCTTTTTATTCATCTCCTAATAAACGGGACCTCTTAAGAGTGCCACTTTGGTCATCTTTTGAACCTTTATATGTTAATGGCTGCTACTGAGGCTTCCTAAGTGTATGACTTATGAAAGCAGCAGAATCTGAGTTTACCTGAGTCTCTGAGGATCTGTTTCCTCCCCATAAATAGCAGTAAACTGAACCGCTACTGACTTAGCAAGCAGTTTCATTGAAAGACCCTGAAGAAGCTATTCCCAAGTAATAACTCAGGCAGCTGAACTGGGAATGTTATATGAGATTATGTGTTTTTTTACCAATATGTAAACAAACATTAAATTGGAGTACAGTTGTATATCAAGCTATATCCCTAATCTCTGGGTCCTGTTACTTGGTAGGAGCTCACCAGTGAGGATCTCAGGTTGCCCACCTCTTTCTTTCAAAAGAAAACACTTGTGGGAGGTGGAGGCTGGTTTTCTGGGAAATGTTGGCAACATACCTCAGTAATTTTTTGGAGATTTCAGAAAATTTTTAAGCTTTTGGCCTCTCCAAGTGTAGTAGAGTAGTAGAATTTAATCTTTCAGTTTTCTTTGCATTGGTTCCTTTAGGTAATAGAGAAGCACAGTATATTTCAATTATCGTAAGAATTTTAGGAAATTTAAATTAAACACCTGGTTACAACCTTTGGAAAGATTGTATGAAAAAAACCTATCACTTCTGTTGTAGATCTTTTAGTTCTAGATTTAAAAATTTGTTTACCTGAATCCTTTTTACAGCTACTACAGATGTTTATAAACTTCTGAGTTCCACTCTAAAAGCAGTGGTGGAGATTGTATGTAGTTATAGAAACATCAAGTGGAAAAAAATCACTGGGTTTTGTTTCTCAAAAAAAATGGACCCATAATCTGTAAAGGATTAAGTTACATATTTTCCTTGAAAATGTACTTCTAGGTCTCCGGATTGGCTGCTTTTTAGATTGGCATGGTTACACTGACTTCAGAATTGAAACACTGTTTGAGTCTGTCACACACGTTTAATGTCACCATGCATGTTTGAAAGCCAAGTAGCTGGTAATCCCTCCAGTCCAAATTATAGGGAATTCTACATTTGGGATATAAATTGGGGCAAAAATCTGTGTGTTTCTGTTCTAAGCACAGTTAGCATTTGACCTGTAATAACTTTTAAGAATGGGAGTATCTATATGTTTGAAAATAATGGGATGGCTAAATGCTGCTTTCATATTAAATTGCTGTTTGGTATCTTGTTGACTGTATCTGTTTATGGTGGATGCTGCCTCTCTACTAGCAGCTGGAAGAAAAACCTGAGCACCTCTGTTTCAGTTTGAGGCAGCAGCTACTAGAAACTGGGGTGGTAGGAATGTTGGACGTTGGGCAGAACTGAGTTTGACTAAAGTGATATTACTGCACTAACCCGCTCCCCTCTCAGGGTCAGTGCATGGCGCTGTTCTGGCTGCCGTCCTGAATCTGGCTGTTTCCAACAGGATGGTGGAGCACGAGGCCTCCTACCGCATAGCTGCATCCAGAACAAGGTCTGTTACAGAGAGAGCAACTTGCTGATCGCGGAGGGGGGATTTGTCCTGAGCAGCCCTTTAGAGTGATGCAAAGCCCCAGTTCTCTACATCTGTACTGGCTGCTTTTGGCTATAATCTGTAAAGCATTGACTTGGTCTCCAAAGTCTTAGGCAGTTTGGCACCAAATGCTGCCAAGAATATGCCTTTTCTCAAACTGCTTTTAAAGACCTTGGATGCTTTCATTAGCAAAGCAAGGGTCCCCGGGCTTGGTTGTACACAAGCCCGGGGCAAAGATTGTTTCTTCTCTTAGCTGTCCCTCGTGCTGGTCATTTCCTGCAAGTATGGATGTGGCTTGTTTGTACGGGTGCCCTGAAGCCTTTAGGCCAGTGCTGCATTTTTCTAACAAGTAGACAGTTCCCTGTGAAGAGTTGTTTAAGGGTTTATGCAGTTTACTGCATAACAGGACGAAATGCCAATCATTCCATTATATGAAAACACATTGTCCCTAAGAAACCGGTACTGCTTCCAGAACCATTTCTTGCTGTTGAGAGACCTAGGTCAGGTAGTTTTCTTTTCCACAGCAGACGTGGATTCACCTTTGCTAAAAAAAAATGTGGGGGTGGGGTTGAAGTCTGGAAGGTCTTATGAGGTCCTGGAGTTGAAGCAGATGATGCGCCAGGTATGATCTGTGTACCCAACATAGCCTTCTGGTGACACTTGCAAAAACGGCTGGAAGAAACAAGGTGGACAGCATATGCTGTGGTTTTTTAAGCTACGGTACATGCTTAGGCCTTCTGTGGCCCTGAGTAAATCAGTGGGAGGTTGGTAAGATGCTTTACTATGCGAGCATAACTGAGGTGTTGTTGGATATTTGATTGGAAAAATTGTCAGGTTTTGATAATAGTCTTAGTATTGAAAAGTGGAAACTCAATTTCTGTGTTGGGGAGAAGAAAGTCTTGGAGACGGAAGTAGGAGGGAATCCTGGTCTACTGGTGTAAGTAGAAAGTATTGACTGGTTTCTGAGGACTCAGATTTTCTAAGTCTCATCTGTTAAAACTTCAGCTTCTTTTTTGGAGGGGATTGTTGAAATAGGGTTGTAGGAGTGTGTTTGTATGTTTGTGTGTCTTTTGCCAACTAGTTGATTTTGGGGAAGACATAGAAGGTTAATGAGTTATAATAAATCTTCTTACATCTATTTCCTAAAGGCAAACGAATGCACGTGCAGTTGTCCACCAGCCGGCTTCGGACTGCCCCTGGGATGGGAGACCAGAGCGGCTGCTATCGGTGTGGGAAAGAGGGGCACTGGTCCAAAGAGTGTCCAGTAGATCGTTCGGGCCGCGTGGCGGACTTTACCGAGCAGTATAATGAACAGTACGGAGCAGTGCGTACACCTTACACCATGGGCTACGGGGAATCCATGTATTACAACGACGCATATGGAGCACTTGACTACTATAAGCGTTATCGAGTCCGCTCTTACGAGGCAGTGGCAGCAGCAGCAGCAGCTTCTGCGTACAACTATGCAGAGCAGACCATGTCTCATCTGCCTCAAGTCCAGAACACAGCTGTGACCAGTCACCTCAACTCCACTTCCGTTGATCCCTACGACCGACACCTGTTGCCAAACTCGGGCGCTGCTGCCACTTCAGCTGCTATGGCTGCTGCCGCTGCCACCACTTCCTCCTATTACGGAAGGGACAGGAGCCCCCTGCGTCGTGGTGCAGCTGTACTCCCCACAGTTGGAGAGGGCTACGGTTATGGGCCAGAGAGTGAGCTGTCTCAGGCTTCAGCAGCTGCACGGAATTCTCTGTATGACATGGCCCGGTATGAGCGCGAGCAGTATGTGGACCGAGCGCGGTACTCAGCCTTTTAAGAACTGGAGGTGAGAGTGGGGTGGGTGTGGTTAAGAGATTCCATTTAGTTCCCCAGGAAGGAGCCCTGGCCACATAGAGGGGGCTAAAGCCACCTGTTTGCTGTCAGGACAGTATCGGAAAGGTAGTCGCTGCATTTTAGTCTTAAATATTTCTCTAGGCCAGAGCTTCATTTGGCCTGTTGAGGTCTTCATTTACAACTCCAGCCAACTTGTCCATCCCGGGAAAACAACAACTCAGTTTATTAGTCAGGATATTGTTTTTTTAATCAAATGTAAACAAATCCGGGTTACAAGAAGCATAGTTGAAGAGAACTAACACTTGAGTACTCTCTTTGTATATACATCATTTAATGATACAGTGAGGTTTTAAGATACTTTCTCTTTTACAGAGAAAGGAACCTAAGGCTCAGAGAGGTTAAGTACTTTGTCTAATGTCATCTGGTGACTGAGAGGTAAAGCCAGAATTCATACTCAGGCGTACCTGAGTCCAAAACCACTTTCTCTTTCCACCACAAAAGTCACTGATTTATGTTGAAGAGTATAGGTTCAGAAGTTAATGTCATCAGTGAGGATTTAAACTAACTTCAGATTTCCAACCTGCTAATGAAACTATTACTTAGCTCATGAGCCTATCAGAGAAAACTCTTCTAATATATAAGCCAAATAAAATCCTCTGAATTTTAGGCATTTAGTTCCAAGACACTTGCTGGAAAGCAATGTTTTGATGCCACTGTCTGCTCTGGATTCCGTGGAGTCCCTTCCTTATTATTAATCCAGAGCATCTTGTTCTCCATGGGCACTTAGCTGTATTTTCTGCATGGCTTATGATGCTACTGTCTAGAGCCTGACACTTCCCATTGCTTCCAGCAAATTTTGGGGGTTTTTTTGTTTGAGAACATGTAAAGAGCTAGATTAAACAGGTAATTTTCTGAAGTGTATGAAATCCCATTGATGGTAACCCTAGCAGTTTAATTTTTCCTCTTTTAGGTAATGTAAGCAAAGATGTTGGAATATCAAGAATAATTAGAGTGTCTAGAGATTGATACCTAGTACCTTGAAATTGAGCATCAGCAGAACTGGAGGCCTAGTAGGAAAGTTAACTGAGTTATCACCGAGTTTTCAGGGTTCTTAACATACCTCTTTGATGTATAAGAAAACCAAGTGACAGGAGTTTTCCCTTTTGCTTAGCTTGCTGCTGCTGCTAAGTCACTTCAGTCGTGTCCGACTCTGTGTGACCCCATAGACGGAAGCCCACCAGGCTCCCCCGTCCCTGGGATTCTCCAGGCAAGAACACTGGAGTGGGTTGCCATTTCCTTCTCCAATGTGTGACGGTGAAAAGTGAAAGTGAAGTCGCTCAGTTGTGTCCGACCCTTAGCGACCCCACGGACTGCAGCCTATCAGGCTCTTCCATCCATGAGATTTTCTAGGCAAGAGTACTGGAGTGGCTTGCCATTGCCTTCTCCGTTGCTTAGCTTAGCGAGAAGCAAATATATGAACCTGTGATGTTATATCCTGTGACTGACAAGACAGGGATCTGCTGTGACTGCTGTGTAACAGGGAGTGTTCATGTGCACGAAGTAGATCCTCTTAGCAACTAGTGTGGTCTGCCATTAATCTTTCAATGCTGCTGGCCTTCCGTGAGGTTAGGATATGTCTCTAAAGTAAGGTGGTGTCTTCTCGACAACTGTACATTCCTCTCAACTATGTTCCAGAGTTAAACATTAAATAGTATGTATTGTGGTCTTTAAAGTATTACTAAGGTGTGTTTACGTGGTTTTTGACTGCTAGCAGTGGTTGTTCAACTAACCTCTTTTTAGTGATGACTGTTAAAGAAACTTACCTTCCAGGTATGAACCTCATATGGACTGAATAACCCTGAGTTGGTTGCAGTCCCAGGAGCCTGATGTTAATGAGGCTGCCAGGATGAAATACTCCAGAACTGTTGGGGATCCAAATTCGGGTCTCACCCTAGCAGAACTGATCCAAGAACGTCACAACTTTTGAAGTCGATTGGCACAGATCAAGACCAAGATTTGGCCCTTTGTCTGTAATAAGTAGAGGAACTTGGTGTGAGTTAACTTTTTTTTTCCCCCAGCCATTGGTGTCTGGAGTTCCCATCACCAATGGAAGAATTAGAGAATTTAGGATTTCTTCTCTTGTTTTGGTAAGGGAGATGGTCAATTAAAGGAACTACTGTAATTGTGACTCTAAATCTGTGACAGTATGATAATGCAGGTATGTTGGAGGATGAATGAACCACTCCTTGAAACCCTTTATGATTGTCATTTCTGAAAATGTGTTTATATGAAAGATTAAAATGAGACATATTTAGAATAGTGTAATTGACCATATTTGAGACCTAGCATCTTCTGATTTTTTTGAAACCAAAAAGTATGGTTCTTGGTATCTGTAGGCCCTTGTTTCAGTGACAGTAGCCTTGTATCACAGTAGTAGTCTTACCTAAAAGATGGGTAAGGAAATGAGAAAGATGTATTTATCACCAGTACACCAGTCTTCAGACAGACTGCTGCTTGTTCTATATGTAAGTAGATTCCTATATATAGCCATAGTAGAAAGGTAATTACATGAGATGTAACTTTGATCCGCTCTGACTTGGTTTTGTTTTGTTCTGTTCTTTCTCCCCCTGGAATACAGGACGGGACCAGGGCCCTTGTACTCGGAGCCAAGCTGCTCTCCAGGCATTGTGTAAGCCTCTTGTGTTGTGCTCTCTTTCAGGTAGGATAATTGCGGACTGAACCCTCGGGCTGCGGTCATATATGAGAACTTGCTCCGCGCGGTCCCCTTTGCCGGGATGTTTCCATTGCTTCATGTTTCAGTAAACAAAGGAGTTTGTGACCAACTGTGTTTTCTTTCTTACTTTACTTCTCCTTCGTTGCCTTTCTCTCCTGGTACTAGTCTGTAGCCTTTCTGTTCTCACGTCCTCAGCCTCTGAGCAGCCCTAGGTAAGCATTATGTTGGCGCCCTTTCTCCTGTACAGTGGGATCCCTCTTATCTTGCTTTCCTTAGGCGTTGACCCCTTCTCCCTGCCTACCTGCAACATCTCCTTTCCCTTGAAAATGACCACGTAGAGGCAAGCAACCTTTTACTCTTCTCTGTTAGCTCTGGACTCTTTAACACTGAAGCTAATCTTCTGAAATTGCTGAGACCATTGGGGTTTTGGTTGTTGTTTTGTTTTGTTTTATGTCTGACCTGTGATCGTGGTACAGCAGTAGCTGAAATTTAGCCTTGTTTTACTCCATTTCTCCCACTTTTTTTTTTTTATATATATTTTGACAAATAAACATTTCTAACACTTAAGTATCTTTTTGTATTTGTGTGACTTAATTTACCACAAATGTCTTCTGGTTCTTTCTCAGTTGTGCTCAAACTACAAACTTCAGTGGAAGAATAGATACCTGAAAAGATTTAGTGAGATAAGTACTACAGCCTCAGCACTGAGTGGAGATAAATTAGCCAGCATCTTGAGACATTAATAAGTACACTACACCTAGTGGTCAGGCGCCTTCTCTCTAAATAACCAGAGCTGCTTTTTCCTGTTTATATGCCAGCAAACCCAGGTTAGTAGTGATTGAAGTCAGCCCCACAGAGAGAACCCTGTCAGGAAAAGGTTGAGTCAGTCAGAACAAGGACCTGTCATATTGACTCAATTTGACTTCACAGTATATGATCATTTAAACTCACAATTTAAACTAGAATTAGACTTTGGCTAAAATGAATAAAATACTTATGATGATGTGGGGATATGTCAGTATTTTGAGCAGAAAAGCAACTAGGGTATTCATAAGTGGCAGTGATACTCTTGTGCAATAAAATGCGTCCTCTAGAAAAATTTTAAAAAGATTTATGGACAAGATATTTTCTTATCATCACTTAGGTCCTCATAAAACAAATTTAATGATGGACTCTACTTAAACTTTATTGTATCCTATATTACATGGTGATATAAATTCTGTGAACCTTTAAAAATTGTATTTTCCCCACATATGTTGTACTTAAAATGTATCTGTCTGACATAAGTGAAGCAAAATTTCTCCCTGATTGTTGGGGGTATTATACAACAATCTAGAGAGGTTCCCTGCTCTATGCACACACTCCCAACTAGAGCTGATGGACGCAAAGCCCACATTAGTCCCAGTATTCCCCAAGGAGGCAGGATTGTCCTAGTTGGGTTTTTTTAGGGCAAAGACAGATTTCATTGTGATTGATCTGCAAGGCATCATGCCGAGCAAATATGTACAGATTTTGTTAGCCTCACCAAAATCTCTGGTCCTACTCTGTGCTAAGTTAATGTTACATTTTTAAAAAATACTTATTTGACTATGTTGGGTCTTAGTTGTGGCATGTGAAACCTAGTTCCCTGACCAGGGATTGAACCCGGGCCCCCTGCATTGAGAGCGTGCTGTCTTAGCCAGTGGGACACTAGGGAAGTCACAACATAGCAGTTTAATATATCTTGATTTCCGCATCACTGGCAGAAAAAGCCAGAAAAAAAATTGGATTCCGTTACAGTTCTACATCAGCACTGTCCAGTAAAACTTCTGGCATTGTTAAACATGTTCTGTATCTGTGGTCCAGTTTATAGCTACTAGATACATGTGGTTATTAAAAGTACTTGAAATGTGCCCCGTGAAGCTGAGAAACTTAAGTTGTTAATTAGCTTCATGTGGCTAGTGGTTACCGTATTGCACAGTGCAGTCTAAACAGTGAAGGATGGACCTCCCCGGTGGTCCAGTGGCTAAACCACCATGCCTGTACTGCAGGGGACTCAGGTTTGATCCCTGGTTGGGGAACTAAGATCCTGCATGCTGCATGTTGTGGCCAAAAAAACTAATTAAAAAAGGTAAAGGAGAAAAAGCCTTGAAGAATCATATAAAATACTTTTCCCTTAGAAAATCCTTTCACTCTCCCTAAAACAGATGACACTGGAAAGGGGTTAGTTTTCAGACAACATAAGAGGACTGTTGAAACAAACAGGTTTATTTCTAAACTTCAGTTTAAGAACTCCATATCGGGGTACATAATTCCTTTTATCCACCAAGACCAAATTCTCATTATAGACCATTTTAAAGTGCCACAAGGCCTCTCACACTAAAAGCTCCTGAATTGATAAATCAGTGATTTGAATTCCAAACCAGGATTTTGATGAATGAGATGTGATTTTTAGTTGAGAAGCAAACTCACTATGTATGCTTGCTGTAAGCACTGCGGAGGGATGAGTACAGGGTACTTTGAAATCATGTAAATAGTGGCTGACTTTAGGGGCTGGGTGGAGGGGGGCAATTGCTATTCCAGGTTGAGGAAACTGCATATGTGAAGGCTTCTGATCAGGAGAAGCATGGTGACCATTAGGAAGCAAGTCTGTATAACAGAAATCTGAAGAGGTAAGTTCCAGCACAGTTACAAGAGCCTTGTGGGCTACGTTAAGGAATTTCATCTTTAACTGGAAACTGGAGAAGGAAAGAGCGACCCAATCCACTATTCTTGCCTGAGAAATTCAAGGACAGAGGAGCCTGGTGGGCTACAGTCCATAGGGCCACAAAAGAGACGTAGTGACTAAAGAAGAACAACAGTGACTAATGATATGGAGCACCTTTTCTTGTACTTAGGGACCATTTGTATATTTTCTTCAATGAAGTGTCTGGTTCAAGTCTGCATATTTTTTTTATAAAAATGAGTTGTGAAAACCACCCAAATGTTTGTCAGCTGATGAATAAGTACAATGTGATAGAATACATATAATCCATTATATTATCTAATAACATAATGAAGTACTAATATATGCTACAATATGGATGACGCTGAAAACATGCTAATTGAAAGACACCAGACACAGAAAGACCACATGCTGTATGATGCTATGCACGTGAGATGCCCAGAATACGTAAATCTACAGGGATAGTGAAAGTCGCTCAGTCATGTCTGACTTTTTGTGACCCCATGGACTAATATGGTCCATGGAATTCTCCAGGCTAGATTACTGGAATGGGTAGCCTTTCCCTTCTCTAGGAGATTTTCCCAACCCAGGGATCGAACCCAGGTCTCCTACGTTGTGGGCAAATTCTTTACCACTTGAGCCACAAGGGAAATCCAAGAATACTGGAGTGGGTAGCCTTTCCCTTCAAGGGCTCTTCCTGACCCAGGAATCGAACTGGGGTCTCTTGCATTGCAGGCAGATTCTTTACCAACTGAGCTATCAGGGAAGCCCACTCATCTACTTGGACAGAATCACAGGGATAGTTAAGTAGATGAGTGGTTGCCTAGGCCTAGAGAAGGGTGTGTGTTGGGGGCGGCAGGGGGTTGGGGGGAGACAACCAAAATGAGCAAGATTTCTTTTTGGAGTAATGTACATGTGCTCTAGAATAAATTATGAGGATGGACGTACAGCTTTGTGAATATACTAAGAGCCACTGAATTATTATTAAATGGGTGAATTGGGACTTCAGAGCATATGCAATTCAGAGGATATGGGTTTGATCCCTGGTCAGGGAACTTATTCCCCCAAGTCCTGAAGCAACTAAGTCCATGGTGCTGCAACTGCTGAGCCCACTCACCACTACTAGAAAGTGTATGCACCACAATGGAAGCCTCTGCATAATGCAATGAAGATCTGGCATGCTGCAACTAAGACCTGATGAAGCCAAGTAAATATTTTTTAAATGGGTAAATTGTATGGCATGTGAATTACATCTCAATAAAGCTGTTAGACATGTGAAAAAAGATTTTGTATAGTCATAGTTGCAAACATTCAAATAATAAAGTCTGTGGCTAAGCGGAAAAAAAATAACTGGAAGCTATAAAAGGGCTTTAAGTTTGAGGATAACAGGATCAGATTCATTTTTCATGAAAGATCACTATGATTGGACAGGAATAAAAGGGAATAGCATATTTCATTGTTCACAACAGCATTATCTACAGTTTTTATACCAAGGTATGGAAGCAACCTGTGTCCATCAACAGATGAATGGACAAAGATGATGTGTAGAGTGTGTGTGTGTGTAGATGGTGGTATTCCTATAACACTACTCAGCCATAAAAAAAAAAAAAATTTTGCCATTTGCAGCAACATAGATGAACTTTCTACTAAGTGAGGCCTTCCCTAGTGGCTCAGAAAATGAATCTGCCTGCAATGCAGGGAACCAGGGTTCAATCCCTGGATCAGGAGGAAGATCCCTGGAGAAAGGAATGGCTACCCACTCCAGTATTCTTGCCTGGAGAATTCCATGGACAGAGGAGCCTGTTGGGCTATAGTCCATGGGGTTGCAGAGTCAGACACAATAGTGACTAACACCTTCACTTCACTGTCATGCTAAGTGAAATAAGTCAGAAAACAAATACTGTATGATATCACTTACATGTTGAATCTAAAACTACAACTAATGACTAAAACAAGCAAGACTTACAGAGAAGCCAACTGGTGGTTACCAGTGGGGAGACAGAAGCGGGAGGGGCAGCATAGGGGTAGGGGGAAAAAAGTTACAGGATTATATGAAATTGTGTGACTCTTGAAAACTGTAAAGCACTACAGAATTTAAAGAATCATCCAAATTTTAAAATATTTTTTAAAACTTTAAAAGAAGAGACTAGCGAGATTTGCCTGGTACATGATAGAGGTCTCTCACCTTATCATGAAGCCAACAGAGTTCATGTTTTGTTTTAAAGGAAGAAAAAATGCTTCACAGAAAAATAACCACGCATACACAATTCCAGGGCACAGGGTTTGAATCCCTGAGGATGACTGATCAAGCCTTTACCATGGATGGACTGTGCCTCTCCCATTCTACCACCACTGAGCACCTGCTCCAGGCCAGGCCCTACCTAAAGGGTTTATATCAGGCACCACTGAGTGCTGAGGAGCAAGGGAGGTGAGGTCAGTCTCAGAAACAAGAGAGAAGAAAGTGTGACCACAACGGCAACTGCTATAAGAAATGTAACAGCATTGTAAGAGCTCAGCAAAGAATTATTTGTGCAGTTCTACCAACAAAACTGACTCATCTCACATGCTAGCAAAGTAATGCTCAAAATTCTCCAAGTGAGACTTCAACAGACCATGAACCGAGAACTTCCAGATGTTCAATCTGGGTTTAGAAAAGGCAGAGGAACCAGAGATCAAATTGCCAGCATCCATTGGATCATCGAAAAAGCAAGAGAGCTCCAGAAAAACATCTACTTCTGCTTTATTGACTATGCCAAAGCCTTTGACTGTGTGGATCACAACAAACTGGAAAATTCTTCAAGAGATGGGCGTACCAGACCACCTTAACTACCTACTGAGAATTTGTATGCAGGTCAAGAAGCAACAAACCAGACATGGAACAACAGACTGGTTCCAAATTGGGAAAGGAATATGTCAAGGTTGTATACTGTCACCCTGCTTATTTAACTTATATGCAGAGTACATCATGAGAAGTGCTGGGCTGGATGAAGCACAAGCTGGAATCAAGATTGCCAGGAGAAACATTGATTACCTCAGATACGCAGATGACACAACCTTATGGCAGAAAGCAAAGAGGAACTAGAGTGTTGTGATGAAAGTGAAAGAGGAGAGTGAAAAAGCTGGCTTAAAACTCAACATTCAAAAAACAAAGATCATGGCATCCAGTCCCATCAGTTCAGTCCAGTTCAGTTCAGTCGCTCAGTCGTGTCCGACTCTCCACGACCCCATGAATCACAGCACGCCAGGCCCCAGTCCGATCACTTCATGGCAAATAGATGGGAAAACAATAGAAACAGTGACAGACTATTTTCTTGGGCTCCAAAATCACTGCAGATGGTAACTGCAGCCATGAAATTAAAAGATGTTTACTCCTTGGAAGAAAAGCTATGATCAACCTAGACAGCATATTCAAGAGTTGAGACATTACTTTGCTGACAAATGCCATCTAGTCAAAGCTATGGTTTTTCCAGTGGTAACGTATGGATGTGAGAGTTGGACCATAAAGAAAGCTGAGCACTGAAGAATTGATGCTTTTGAACTGTGGTGTTGGAGAAGACTCTTGGAGTCCCTTGGACTGCAAGGAGATCAAACCAGTCAGTCCTAAAGGAAATCAGTCCTGAATATTCATTGGAAGGACTGATGCTGAAGCTGAAGCTCCAACACTTTGGCCACCTGATGTGAAGAACTGACTCTGAAAAAGACCCTAATGCTGGGAAAGATTGAAGGCAGGAGGAGATGGGGACGAGAGAGGATGAAACAGCTGGATGACATCACCGACTCAATGGACATGAGTTTGAGAAAGCTCCAGGTGTTGATGATGGATAGGGAGGCCTGGCGTGCTGCAGTCCACAGGGTTGCAAAGAGTTGGACATAACTGAACTGACTGACTAAAACTCTATAGCTTATTCTTTGTGCTTTAAGATTAAGACGTTAAGAATATTTCTTTTCTTTGAAATGAAAATATACTCATCAGGAGTCCACAAAGCGAGTGAAATTGTGAGGGGTGAAGGCCGAGAACACCACCCTAACCCAGTTTGAAGAAAAGAAAAAGGAAGGATAATACCCAGGGCCTTCTGTTTCCATAAATTTCTTCCTGAGCAGTCAGCTATCTGAGACGGAGGTTCTGGGCACCACTCAAGCAAGGCCCAGCCATAACAGCAGCATATTAAGGTACTTCAAGTACAAGGCAAAAGAAATCCCAGCCTAACTGAAATGCTACAGCCAGAGAAAAGCACGCAGATTCCCCTCAGATGGTGTCTTGGAACCCCTTGGGTTTTATTCCTAGGGTGGTGGGGAAGATAAACTATTGAGCCACAGATCCAACTTGGCAAAAGCTTAGACTACTGCAGCCCAAGCCCTGCCTTTCAGGCCTGGGGCAGACTCAGATCTACCCTTTCCTCTAATTTCTGGCCACACAATGAAGTTAGACAGTGTGGCATAAAAGATATAAGGCCCTCTGGGCACTCAATGCACTGCTCAGAGATTGTCCAAGGGCAGGAACAGGTTTCCTGGCTGCAAAATAGCCCAGAAAAAGGAAGCAACCAGCCTAAGACTGGCCTCACACTCACAAATCTGGGCCTCAAAGATGAAGTGTCTCTGGGACATTTGGGAGGAAGAAGACAAAAATACATTCCTAGGAAGAGTTGTCAGTTTTGTCAGAAGAATCCATCTCAAGGCTTTCTTAAGATCAGGGCTATTTCTATTGCCAAGAGAACTGAAGAGCAAATTACAGTTCAGTCCCAGGAACCCACAAAGGAAGAGGGAAATATCCGGCAGGATGATTTCAAATAGTAGTATCTTAGATTTGCAGATCCTTTGAGGATCCAGGCCAAATTTAAACTGCACAGTGGCCCAGGTTTAATGACTCATCATCTCTGCTAATCCACAAGAATTCAATGAGGTAGTAATTAAAGCAAGTACGGTTTAAAAAGGGGCTTCTTTGGTGGCTCAGTGGTAAAGAATCTGCCTGTAAGGCAAGAGCCACAGGAGACTTGCGTTCGATCCCTGGGTCAGAAAGATCCCCTGGAGGAGGGCATGGCAACCCACTCCAATATTCCTGCCTGGAGAATCCTATGGACAGCGGAGATTGGCAGTTCACGGTCCATAGTGTCACAAAAGAGTTGGACACAACTGAAGCGACTTAGCACACACATCATGTATGCATGGTTTATAAAGGTTAAATAGGACTTCCCTGGTGGTCCAGTGGATAACAGTCCATCTGTCAATGTAGGAGACATGGGTTTGATCCCTGGTCAGGGAAGATCCCACATGCTGAGGGGCAACCAACCTGTGCACCACAACTACCAAAGCCCAGGTGCCCCAGAGCTTGTGTTCCCCGACAAGAGAAGCCACCACAATGAGGAAGCCTGAGCACCACAACAAGACAGAAGCCCCCACTTGCTGCAACTAGAGAAAGCCCTCACACAGCAGCCAAGACCTAGTGCAACCAAAAACCAACAAAATACAAACACCCTCCCCACAGATACACAACAGTGAGGGAAAAAGACCCCCAATTCCTACTGCTTGTTCACCATGGGAGAAAGCCAAAGAAAGAAGCTACTGAAATGAACAGCTGGCAAAGGCACCAGCAGCCGTAAGGCTAGACTCAAGATCTACCCTACATGGAGAGGCTAAGTTCCCTCTGCACTGGGCAAGGTGAACTAGACCTCCAGTGACTGTGGCCCTGCCACCCTTGGCTCTGGTATCCTAGAGGAAGGACAGTGGCTAGGAGAATCAGGAAAATGAGTGGTTAGAGGAAAAGACCCTCCCCACCCTAAGTGCCATTATATTTCCTCCAAGTTGGGGCACAGCCAGTACGCTTCAGTGGCTGTGTTTGTGAATCATGTGTCCACGTTTGTGCCTCTCCATAGGGACACTAAGAGGCATTTGCACCAACATCCTTAAGCAGAGCAACTGGCCAACAATCCAGAGACCAGGCCACTGCTGCCATATGCCCCCTCCCACCCCTCACCTGGAACCACACTGTACTGGACAAGGTGAACCAAGTTCATGACGGGCAGGTGCAGGGCTGGCTGGAAGAGGCTCAAAGGTCTGGACACTGCAGGGAAGACAGAACCTTGAGTGCAACCAAAAGGAGCTCACACTGCCACAGGTCTCAGTACACGCTGACCAGACTAATGGCTGAAATTCAGGCTCCAAAGCTGGATTGCCAGAACTTAAATCCAAGCTCTTTCTAGAGTCCTAGACTTGCTACTTCTCTGAGACTGTTGCCTCATAATAAGCTTCCACTCAAGAGTTGTTTGGAGTAAATGCAAAGCACTCAATTGGTTATTATCACAGAGAACTGTGATGTGTGTGAGCAAAAGAGACGTTCCACTCTATCCATGAAGGGAGCTAGAGGGAGAGCAGTCATCACTTCCTCTTCAATCTTTAGGGATTCCAGCTCCCCCTTTCTTGCCCAGCTGTGGGACCCAGACACAAACCTGCTCAAGCTCTGCCCTGAGGGTTCATCAGCTCTCAAAGCTAAAGGGCTTTCCTAAGTTATCAGTTTCACCATTTCTGTCTTTGCTGACTTACAGAATGGGCATAACACCAACCCTAACAGGGGTCATACAGGAATCCTCTGGTCCTGCCCAAGTCTGGTCCTATGCTGGCACTCAGTTTCTCGAATGACTGGTGACTGCTAAGGAAATGAATGAATGGGGACAAGGGTAGAAGGTAGTATGTTCTCAAGAGGAGCACATCATTCAAATGCAAGCTTACACATATACAGGTCTATGAGTGTGTGCTCAGTCACATCCAACTCTTTGTGACCCCATGGACTGCAGCCCACCAGGTTCCTCTGTTCATAGAATTTTCCAGGTAAGAATACTGGAGTGGGTTGCCATTTCCTCCTCCAGGGGATCATCTCAACCCAGAAATCAAACCTGCATCTCCTGTGTCTTCACACATACACATTTATTATTAAATGCCTGTTTACATGTAAGGCACTGTTACCAGGCACTGGGGCAGTTTCCTATCCTCCTAACTTACCATTCGGTGAGGCAAATATTCAATAAATGAGTAAGCAAAGAAACTGAGATAAGCACCACAAAATATACAAACCGGGCACAATGGTAGGGAAGAACAGGGTCGGGGGGCAGTTCTTAGAGGCTGTCGGGGAGGGCCCTCTAATGCTTGATCCTGAACCTAAGACCTGAAGGTAAGAAATTAGCCCTCAAGTGGTCAAGGGGAAGGTCCTTCCAGGTATAAAGAAGGCTGAGAGGCAGGAAAGTCTTTGGTGAACAGGATCTGAAAGAAGGGCCCATGTGGTCAGAAAAATGTGGATGAGGGGAAAGGGCCTGAGACAGGGAGCACATTGAGCTGAGTTGTGATGGTTTGATTTCCATTTTAAAAGGATCAATCTGGCTGTTTTATTAACTAGATGGTAGATAAAATTAACTAGACGGTAGAAGCAAGCAAGTTATTTAGTAAAGAACTTAGGAAAAATCCAGGTGAGAGATGATTGATGCTGGCTCTGACTCCAGAGTACCACTAGGAATTCTAAGTAGACCCTAGACTGACAGACTGAATACGGGTAGAACCAGCATTACAACCACCACTTTCAGCCAGGTGCAGCACATCACGATACTCCTCTGCTTAAGAACAATGCAAGACTACTTCTTTCAGAGTAAAGGCCAAAAGGACCCCTCAGATGATCATTTAACTGTCTCACCTCTTCTCCCTCCCCCACCCTCCCCCATCCCTCTTGCCTCTGGCCTCCTTACTGTTACAATCTGACCTTGAGGCCCTTGCTCAAGCTGTTCTCTTTACTTGGAATACTAGAGGACTGTCTGGCCAACTTCCGCCTCATTCAAGACTGCTTACATCTCAATGTCAGTATTCTGCACACATACACATTGCTCTAGCTCCCCCAATCCTTACTCAACCCTACCCTTTAATACAAAGCTCTTATTTCCTAACATACTATTTGCTTATTTACTATGATTACTGTCTCGGGCTGGAGTGGAAGTTCCAGAATGTGGAGCTTCCATTAGCTTGGGTGATGAGATGAGACTAACAAAGAGGAGAAACCAGCACACAACCATAACGGACAAGTAGCAGAGCCCTGACCTTTTAAGTTTAAAAAAAAATTCATTTTGGAAAAAAGTAAATATCTTCAGTGAAAAAAAAAATCCTTTCGTGATTTAGCATGAAATCACTAGCAATGTTCCTATGGGACAGTAGGGTGAAAGCCTAATTAAAAGTTTAAGAGGAAATGAAAAGCAATCATTACATAGGGACAGAAACCATATAAAACATTTTTGAGTTTTGTACAAAAGGAAGTGAAGAAATAAAGTGGTGATAACCAGCAGGGAAAGCAAAGCTATTTTTTATTTTTTTGTAGAGGTGCTGAGGTTTGAAGACATGTTAAAGATGGGAATGACAAGAATGTTTGTAATGTAAATAGGACTGACTAAATAAGGAAAAATGGATGACCCAAGAGGCAAAGAACTACAAGAGCAAGAGGATGGGTCCTAAATGTGTGCGTAGAACCACCCACCTTAGGTAAGTGCAGTTAACTGGGGCGCTGGGAGGTGTGCTAATTAATCCTCTTTGGACTGCTTCAGCTTCTTCTGCAAGGTATGGAGCAGGTCATTCATTAATGAATAAGCAAGAAAGGAGAGGAACTGAATGGGAAGGCAAATGGACCAAGGACCTATTTTCCAATTCTGCCTGGCAGAATTGGAATTATGGTTCTACACAAGATACAAGGTTTGTAATAACTTATTTAAAATGAAAGCAGTCACTGAGATTGTTTTTCTCCAGTAACCTTCAGCCTCATCAGTCAGACAAATGAATAGATGAATTGTATTTAATCTGGGAAGTTTTGCCAAGTATAATAAAGCCTTGGGGCTTGCAAGAAAAATGGTGCAGCAAAGAAGTGAGTGACTGGCACGGTTTTCAAGTTGCATGAGGCGAAACAGTAGAGGGTGAAGGACACTGGAACGTAAAATCAACAGATTGTTAAGTTCCAATGAGTCAAAAGGGTTGGCAGACTAAAGAAAGCAATCCGGAAAGACAGAAGATGGCTGAGTTGACATTAATAAATAAACAAATTACACAAGATTAAAAGGATGGCATTTTTGAAGGGCTGTCTCCAAACCAAAACAAACCCCCTCCCCACACTTCCATTTCAACTGGTGTTTCAGTACACCATGTAAGTGCTTTACCCATTCCCCCTTGGTGAAAACACTACCAGTCATATTTCTTACCCATGTTATCTTAAGAGACACTCAACACTAAAACCTAAAGAAATTTGCTTAAAGAAATAGTTTTATGACTAATCTATGGCTGGCTTTTGAGGATGCCCAAGTACTATTTTTATTTCATTCTTTACTTTGGTAAAGCAAATCAGTATGGTTCTAAACAAGACTCAAAATCCAAAGTTATAGTAACTACCTAAGAGTTAATCTCTGATGAAAAACTGGACCAAACAGTAGAAATGCCTGTCTACATATACCAAGTCAAATAGTGAAATCAGGGGTTTAGAAAAAAACAAAACAAACAAACCTACAGCTTGACCTACACAACCATCACAGAAAACCAGTTGGGCAAAGGTTCAGCAAGTCTTCCACCCAGTAGAAAACATGGGGAAGACCTCTGCTGAGGTCAACATGGTGGCCCCATAACTTGCTAAGTCTAAGGTATGTCCTGCAGCCAGAGAACTTACATATTCTTGGCCACTGGACCACCACGGAGTCCCTCATCTAGTAAGCTTTAAACTCAGTCTGAGTCATTCCATTCTAGAACTCAACCTTCTATTTCAACCTAGAGTACTGTTCTCCAAACCCAAGTAGAAAAGCAGTGCTGGGAATTCTCATTGCATTGTTTCCGGGAATTCCTAGCACAAGACCACATGGAGAATTCTAGTACCAAGTAACCTTTAGGAATTTGCACCAGAATGGAATACCACAATGCAAATGGTCTACCTCTCATGATTCCATCCCCCTAGAGTCTAACTTACTGCTGACATCACTCTGGAATAAGGAACCTGGTTTAATTAAGCATTCACCCAATTCAACCCCAATTTCGAGAGTGTCTGGAAGACTTTTAAGTCAAAGTTAAGAAGTCTTGACACCAAACCAACATCCTGAAAACTGCATTCCTAAGTCCTCTGACCTCCAGAATCAGGCTGGATCAGATGTATGGCAACAGAAGTGTAGCCACTCCCATCTCCACCTCACTCACAATGATGTGCCAGTTATTTGCACACCCAAATTGCCAAGGCAGAAAGCTGCCTGTGGAGGTAAAGTTAGGACAGGCACCCATTCACCTTTGTATTCTCCACATGGTACTTATACATAGTAGGCAACCAGTGAGTACATCACAGGGTGCAAACTCTCAGGTGAATGCTAACCAGTTTACTGAACAGGATAAAAAGTGGAAGGCTACATGGGAGCTCCCCAGTGGTCCAGTGGTTAGGACTTGGTGCTTTCACTCCTGAGGGCCCAGGTTGAATCCCTGGGCAGGAAATAAAAATCCCACAAGATACAAGGCACAGCCAAAAAAAAAAAAAAGCAAAAGGCTACAGAAAGCCAGTATATTAAAGCTCCACTTTAAAAAAACTATTGTACAACTACTAAGTGATGATAGTGTAACTTTGTTAATTACACAGAACAGACTATGTGGTCTCAACTCAGATACACCTGATTGGAAGTTTACACAAAAATAATTTCAAACAATGTAATGCTGAAATATCAGCAAGTTAAACTCAATCATTTCAAAAGACTTAAGGTTTCAGAACTTGGGTCTTTTCCCACTGTTTTTTTCTTCAACAGTGGTTTTAAACCACTGTAGGAATAGACTAAACCAGCCCAGATTCAGTCATAAAAAACAACTTGTCTGTTGTAGGGAGATCATGCTCTCAAATGGAGAAGACTCCCTTTTCAAGACAGCATGCTTTATAATGCAAAACTATATTACCCCCCCATACTCCACTGACATCACCATCTTCACTGACCATTCCCAAATAAATAAAATCCTCTACTTAAAACTCTTAGAACACAACCTCCAGAACTACACCTAGAACAGTACCTTTCAGAGTACCACTCAAAATGTTTTATTGAATCAACAAAGTTAGCTTCCATCTTTTGACGTTTGCCAACCCCAGGTGCATCAGACCAAGGGGTATGTTTGCTAACAACAGACCAAAGCAGGCAAACCCTCCAAGAAGTGGCAGAAATCCAACCCAGCCAGGGAAGATAAAGTCAAATGCAAGGAAAGGATCTAGCCTAGACGTAAATAATCCTCTTTGTTGATCACTTTTATCTGTAGGAGCTAATAGTTTTAATCTCAACTCCATCAAGTTTTCCTGGAACTGCTGTCTTTCTCACCAGAGGCAACTTCCATATTCAATAAAATGGTGGCTGGGAGATAAACACACAGAACACCTCTCACAGGGTTTCAGTGAGCAAATATCCAATAAATTACAAGTTGTACTGATAGCTATTCCTTATATGAATAGCTTCTATGAATTAGAAACTAGTAGGAAAATCTGAGATTACCAAAAATAAAGCTCACTTTTCTTACCTCCCAGTACAATTCACCTTTCCTAAAACCATAATTGGCATAGAGTGAAATATTAATCACTTAGTCATGCCCAGCTCTGAGACCCCCATGGACTGTAGCCTGCCAGGCTTCTCTGTCCATGAAATCATCTGGGCCATTATACTGGAACGGGTAGCCATTCCCTTCTCCAGGGGATCTTCCCCATCTAGGGACTGAACTGAGGTCTCCAGCGTTGCAGGCAGATTCTTTACCAACTAAGCCACCAGGGAAGCCCATAATGCTTGGCAGTTAGGTGCTCATGATTCTTCGAATGATGCTAGGAAATGCCCTAAGCAGAAACCACCCCACTGTATTTATGCTAAAACTGGAGCAAGAAGGTATAGACAAAAAGTATCTTCAAGACAGTCTATTTTGATAGATGCACAGAACTAAGAGGCAGTGGCTCTTCCTTGTACCCTGCCCCCTCTACCCATGCTTGTTGTTAAAACAATCTAAAGCTCACTTCTAGGTCCTTCTGTGCCTATCATTCTAAAGACAATGAGATACTGGTGGGATTACTGAGGTATTCTTTGGATTCCAGCAGAACTATACATTTTTGGGCTTCTCTGGTAGCTCAAATGGTAAAGAATCAGTCCACGAGGCAGGAGGATCTGGGTTCTATTACTGGATTGGGAAGATCCCCTGAAGAAGGAAATGGTTACCCACTCAGGTATTCTTGCCTGGAAAATTTCATGGACAGGGAAGCCTGGTGGGCAACAGCCCATGGGGTCACAAACAGTCAGACACGACTGAGTGACTAAGCACATACATACAGATGGTGAAAGGCATCAAAACACTTTACCTGCTGACCTACAAAATAAGCAGAATGCTTTTGGAGCCACAATTTTCCACATGTCATGAAGTGAAAGCTGACCTCCTGGTCCCTCAAACCCTTCCTTTTCCTAGACCTATCCCTTGGAAAGTAAGTCAAGCTAGATGTAGTGACTGGGCGGTTTGAATAGTAGTACTAAGGGGTGGATGAGGATTGTTTCTCAAGCATGGGCAAAACTGCTAGTAGGTATGTGGTTTTATAACAAAGGTGTGATCAAGCGAAGGAAGTCTTTAATGGAGTAAGGCTGCCTGCCTCGGTTCTTCTACGTAACCCCTCTCTTTCCTTTGGCACCTATAAATTCTATAATAAAGAAAGTAATAGCAGTGATGTCCACTGAATGTCAGACTCTACCCACCCCCGTTCTCTTCTAGGGACAAATAAAGAACCCAGACACAAGTCTAAGTAAGAATTCTCTCAAAGCACACATTTCCTAAGTTGAAAAACCATTTATTTCACTGGAAAGAAAAAAGTGATTCAACTCTATGTGTCTGCCCACCACAAGCCTTTGGGTCAAAGACTCCGGAGCAGTGACACTCTCACAACACCCACGGGAAGCAGGAGGTGGGGCGACAGCACAACCCCCACCTGTCTCTGCACACAATGAGGCCTGCTGGGAGAAAAGGACATAATGGGAAGCCACAGAAGTATTAAAGGACATAAAGAAATGGGAAATAGGCAGGAGAGAGGAAAGGAAGAGGTGGTCTGAACTTCACAAGATAAATTTTAAGGTCCACGTTTCCTGAGGGACTGAACGCACAGAGCCGTCCCGGAGATGGGGTACCACGAAGGGTGTATTCTCATGCACAACCGCAGCTCGGAATTTCAGCCCACACACATCCCACCTGAAAGAGAGCAAAATACAGGGGCTTTACAGCAAAGCTCACAAGGGTGTTTCCACTTAACCCTTCAAAGAACATCTATAAAGTATGGTAACTTGACACTCCTTTTAAATTTACTTGTATCCATCCACAGTATCACAATAATCTCTCAAAATGAAAAAGAGCCTGAAGGCCAGATTAACTGGGAAGGTCAAGTAACCCCAGATTGGGCTCTTTTCTCTCAATTAAATGGCCATTTTTCTTCCATGACAGTAGATAAGACATTGCATTTCTCTTGATGTTAATATATCAGCACTCCTCAAAGAAGGTAATTTCCACATTTACAAACTGTCATTGAAGGGCAAGAAAAAGGAAAAGGTTCCAATTAGCTCTCTGGAAAAAAAATATGTTTGAATCTTGGGGCTGCAAGTTAAAAACCATTTAAAGTCTAGGAAAAATAACATCAATTTGAATAAGTTGTAAGACCTGAGGGCATCCAACTCTGCCTAGGGAATAAATGAATATACTGGAGAGCATGTGTAAGTTAAACATCAAGTCTCTTAAGTTTCTTTTCCACTAGTTATTTCCTATCCCAAAACCCTGGGCAAGTCACATACCTTCTGCCCTAATGGAAAAAGGTGGCAGTACCACCCATCCTGTTACTTCAGGATCACGGATCAATGGGAATGTCTGGGCCACAATGAAAGCTACTCAAGACAAAGGGTGCTGTGAAACACCCCTAAATACAACAGCAATCTCATACACCTAGAGCCCAAAGCTGGCAAGCGTCAGAAGAGAATACAGTCAAGTAGAGCCAAATGGATCATGAGGCTCAAACTGTATAGGAAAAAGCCAGAGGACTCAAGGTACAGCTGGTAGTTCAAGAGTGTTAATTGCCCAAACCTGGTGGGAAGATGAAGGGAGTGATCTGCTTAAGGCAAAGCTCCCAACCTTGGATTTCAACATTACTGAAGAGTAGAACTGGCAGGGGTGCATACGTTAATTACATTATTATGTACCTTAAAGAGGTGGAGAGGATATCAAATCTAACACTGTGGTGACAGTGGGGGAAAAAAAACTTAAAAAACTAGACAAAGTAAACAGGCTCTCACAGAACAGATTCAAAGACAAAGCAATGGAGTGGGCATCCTATTCAGCTCAGAGAATGAACGTGAACTGAGCAGAGAAGTTGAATTTGAGTCTATGCCCCAGACTCCGTGTTGCAATTAACTTCATAAATTGAAAGATCTTTTCCTACTCCTCTCTACCCCAACTTACCATCAGGTAAGTTTTTTCTCTAAAGCTCATAGGGGATAACTTCAAAAACGTCAGAAACACACTGCTTCAAGATTAAGATGATACCATTGGGGTAGTCTTCATAGTAACTGGAACTTGAGCAGTGAACCAATTAACTACAATTACAGATTTTAATTGTGCAGGTCCTAGCAGACCTTTCACATAGCATGAAGCAGAAGAGGAACCCTGCAAACATTAATAATGTCACACACCTAGGAATTCCAACAAAGGCTCTGAGAAACGACACACCTGGGTCTGATGTCCGGGTTCCAAGTTCAGTTCAATTACAGCACACAGGTGTGACCCGAGATTCATCACGTCACACTGTTTGCTTTTCCAGACACAAATGGAATCAGGTTGACTCCTGGGACCAGGAGTCCTGGAAAAACAGCCATGACGGCTAAAGATGTTTGTCTATTTCAGAAAAATTAAATAATTAGGACTTCTCCCTACCCCCTGAACCATTAGCAACCTTACCCTAACCCTGCAAAAGCAAGCAAGCAGGGCAGCCTAATTGGAGCCTTTAAGCTGCAGGAGGGACGGCAAAACCAGAACAGGGGACACCCCACCGCTCTCACCTCAAGCTTTAAAAGGCTGAATACCGCGCCCGATCCGCATACTGCTCCCGCTCATACCGGGCCATGTCGTACAGGGAATTCCGCGCAGCCGACGAACCTTGGGACAACTCACTCTCATGCCCGTAACCGTAGCCCTCTCCAACAGTAGGGACTGGGCCTGTAGCGCGACGCAGGGGGCTCCGATCCCGCCCGTAATATGAAGAGGAAGCTGCAGTAACAGCAGCAGCAGCTGCTGCAGCAGCAGCAGCAGCAGCTCCCGAGGTCGGCAACAGGTGTCTATCGTAGGGATCGAGAGAAGTGGAGGTGAGGTGACTGGCCATGGCTGTGTTCTGGACTTGTGGCAGCTGGGACAAGGTCTGCTCTGCGTAATTATACGCAGAGGCAGCTGCAGCAGCCACCGCCTCATAGGACCGGGCAGCACGGCAGCGCTTGTAGTAGGCATCGAGCGCTCCGTACGCGTTGTTGTAATACAATGAATCCCCGTAGCCCATGGTGTAAGGTGTACGCACTGCTCCGTATTGCTCATTATATTGCTCGGTAAAGTCTGCCACGCGGCCCGAACGATCTACTGGACACTCTTTGGACCAGTGCCCCTCTTTCCCGCACCGATAGCAGCCGCTCTGGTCTCCCATCCCGGGCGCAGTCCTAAGCCGGCTGGTGGACAACTGCACGTGCATTCTTTTGCCTTGAAGAAACAGACGCAAGAAGGGTTGCTATCACTCTTAGTCATAGCCCAAGCCCCTACCCCAGACACTGGTCATAGCTGGCTTTACCTAGACAACTCTAATGCAGGACTCACTGCCATTTTAAAATGTTTTTTTAAAGGTCCAGTATAAATTCAGTATGATGACCTGACTTCAGGCAAAGATAAATGAAGAAATGTTTCCGCTCAAACATCAGTCTAATGCTTAAGAAAAACTACTCTTGTTCAAAAATAGGCATTTCATTCTTTGCCCAGTAACTATGGACACAAACTGCTCTGAACAGTGGCCCAATGTCAGAAGACACCACAATTTAGAGTGCTCTACAGCATTCTGACACCTCCAATCTTCACTATTAAGAATCCTGAATTCATTAAGCAGGAAATGCAAAGGTCAGTCCTCCGCATCACCCCAAAATCAAAGAGAATAGAGCAAGACACTGAAGTTACCACTGATAGTGATCCAGACTTGATCCATGGCTGAGTGCTGTAGGGAAGTTTCAAGGTTTTTTGGGGGGAGAAAAAAAAACTCATAAATGCGTGAAGAGGGGCAAAACACAAGTTGAAGGGCTGCTTTATCCTTAACTGGGTCCTTTAAATTGCTAGTTCTGATATTCATTACAACAAGGATTTTTTAAAATCTTCAGTGACCTCTTAAAGTAGGGGGTCAAAGAAAACAGGTCAGGCAGTTCACAAGATGGCTGAATTTTCAAAAGGGGTATTATGGAAAATGTGGAAGAAAGGGGGAAGGATGAGAAAAGTGGAGAATGACTTCTTATGTTAGTGGACCAAACTGTTCAATTCAGGAAGATTAAAGTACTTTTCCTCGAGAAACCCAAGATCCTAACAACATGTACTTAACACTATTTTGCTGAAAATTAGAACTTGTATTCTGGAAATGGAAAAATATAACTTTTGAAAACCTGACAAAAGAAACATTTCTTAGAAAGTTTAAGTTTTAAACCTTCTCACAGAAGCAGTTTCCACCTAATATGATCTACCATTTTAACAGTAAGCAAAATTCCAGCAAAACCTTTCCAATACAATTGGTTATCATGCCCCCAAGCATGCAGATGGCAAAGAACAGTGGCCCCATGCTTAAAAATTCTTAATCAGGGGGGTAAACAGAGAGGTCGGGTCATCTATGCACCTAACATTACAGAAGGTGGTACATACACAATTTCACCTACAAAATTCAAGGTAGATTCTGGAAGACTGGAAAAGGTATAGGGGATGGAAGGATCAAACTATCAAAAAAAAAGTCCTGGTTCAAACAAACTTTCCAGTAGGTGCAGGTTGCCAGTTAAGAGATAGGATATGCAATTAAGTACTTTTAAGTGCTAACCCACGTTCCTTGCATTTGCCCAAGTGGCCACTTTGGCACCTAACAAAACCAGAGAAAACAAGGGCAACTAAGGAACCAATCAAGTACCTTCAAGGCATGAAGGTCATTTATAAATGTCCTGATCTAAAGATTTGCCAGGTAAAAAAAAAAAACAAACTCCACAAAAGTAACTAAGCATCAAAGAGCCTACAGTTCAGAAGCCAAGAGTCATGGTCCAAGGATTCGTCCTGTATTAGCTCACACGGTCCTTCCCTTACATGTGGTAGCAAGGAGACACCACCACCTCTTCTATGATTTGGTTAAAAGTGTAGAAGAGTATTAAAAAATGAAATACCACAAACCCTCCAGAAGAGCAGCCTTTGCACCCAATTACACTGTTGACACAAGGTAATTCTCAACTTACCAATTAAAAAAAGAAAAATGAGACCTGAGAGACCTGTGACATTTGTCTTTAATATGCACAGCAATACCCATGGGTATGCACAGCAATAGGCACCCATTAACTTAGGGGAAATGAGGATCAGACTTCCAGGTCTGCAGAAAGTTCAATTTATGTAAACATCAAAGATAGCCAAAATGATTCATTCTTAAGAGGAGTGCTCAAGCGAAGTAGCAGCCACTACCGTGTTTGGCTGAGAAAGTTGGAATATAGGTTAAAAATGCAGCAAGGAGTTATGGGAATAACCTATAATTTAGAAGTAGCTACACCAAAGGGGAAAGGCTCATTATTGACTTCCATACTGGGAACCCAAAGCAGATGGGAGAAGACTAGGGTTAGCAACTCACCATGATTACCATCCCCTTCATGACTGCCACTCTTGCCACAGAAACTCAGATCATAAACCAAGAAAATACATTCCAAATAAACTGTCATCCATAGCATGCTACCTTCCAGGCACACTATTACGCTAGACAAGGCTCCAAGATATCACTCATCTAAGTGGTCTTCTCACCAAAGATGTGAGAGCCCACTCCTCAAACCAGCAAAAGGCATCAGCTTTATCGCCCCCTCCCTGACAAGCCCCCCTCCCCTGCAAATCCCCATACCTTCTCCTCAGACACTCTGGAAACTATCCTTTAACCCCACAGTGCCCTCATCCTCCAAACAGAACCTCTAGGGCATGCATAATAAAAAAGCAGTAAGAGCTAAAGCCCTTTAAACACACTAGCTCTCTAAAGACTTAACAATGAATTATATTTGGTAAGAAGCTATGAGTTGGGATGAAGTTGGGAAGCTTAACTGGTATTTTGCTTCTGAACGGGTGGCTGAACCCAGCTTTTGCCAGGTCCTTCATATGCAAAATGGTGTGCAACATGGTGTGCTGAGGCAATAAATTTCAGAGTGAAAGACCGTTCTGTGCTTTACTACTACTACTACTGCAAAAAAAAAAAAAAAAAGACGAAATAAAGAAATCTTCAGTGGAAAAATTTCTGCACTAATAGACAAAAATGCCTAGGGGTTCCAATCTAAAGCCAAGTGATTTTTCTCCCAGACTTGATTTGCCTGAGGTAAAGCTTCTAAATCCCATGCATTCTCCATTTAAGTTCATCATCCACTCTTAATCCTCACCATCCATCGGCCAACCAACAGCTGTCTCTACCCATGACCCCTCCCTTCTACTTATCCAATCTATTCTCTACACAAAGCCTGGTGTTCAGCCCTCTTTCCCAAAGAGGATGGTTCACCTTGAAACTCTGTGTTGTCAAGGCCCCTGATGGCCTCCACTGCATCCTCAGCCCGCTCCATGTGTACAAAGGCATAATCTTTCACGATGTCACATTCGATGACTGGACCGTACTCCTCGAACTTGGCCCGGAGCTCTTTGTTGGTACAAGTAGGGCTGATATTGCCTACATGCAACTTTGTAGAGGTTTTGCTCTTATTCTTGCTGGCTTCCACGTTGATGTTCACCCCGTGCAGCTTGTAGTGGTGCAGGTTGCGGATGGCATCCTCGGCGGCCGTCTTGTCCTCTATGTGCACAAAGCCGTAGTTCTTAATGATGTCACATTCCAGCACCTTCCCATACTGCTCGAAGAGTGAGCGGATCTCCTGCTCTGTGGCCTCCCGGGGCAGGTTTCCGATGAACAGCTTCACCATCTCGGACACAGCCTGGGCGAAAAGAAAAAAAATTTCTAACAAAAGATCTCAGGCCCACATCAGCTTAAAAGAAAAACCAATACCACCATCTCCTTTCTGTCTGGCAAGTATTTCCAGTTTTCGCTCATGTCCCACACGCACACTTCCACACAATAATCAAAGGGAATCGGGAATAAAAAGGCCCGCTACAGTTCCCGCTACAGAACCAACAGATACAAGAAAGCATCTGTAATAAAAATTCTTGGTAGACACAAACGGTTTGATTAAGACTTGAATAGTTTTAAACGCTAATGGAAATGAAAGTGAGGGCATAAATGTAGCCCAGACAGTGGACTTTCCAACTACTATAAAGACAGTCAGGGGGACTTCCTTGGCTGTCCAGTGGTTAGGACTCCACGCTTGAACTGCAGAGAGCTCGGATTCAATCCCTGGTCGGGAACTAAGATCCGCAAGAAGTGCGGTAGAGCAGCCAAAAATTTTTTTAAAAAAAACAAAGGTTTAACTGGATTGACTGTCTGAAACTATGCACTGTCTCTTCCTCTCGTAACCGAATAAATAGCCACCATTTCCGGAAAGGCGGACTTTTTATAACGAGGTTTTAGGGTTTCCTTTAGAAGCAGTGAACCGCTTAGGCCGGAGGGCCAGGCGTTCCGAGAGTACGTAAGTGCTAGAGCTGGGAACGCCTCTCTTGGGGTGCCGTCCTACGAATTCCTGGAGAATTGGAGAAATGCATGGTTGGAAAAGGGGGCTTGAACCTCATCGGCCTGACAACCAAGTCTCGGGGCCTGAGAGATCCTTAAAACGCGGCTAATTCCTAAATCTAACGGAAGCGCGGTTACTCGATGGAAACCTCGAGGCAGTAGGCCGAGCCTAGTCGGGCAGAGGGCAGGGTGGGGAGAAAGTATGATATTCTCAAGGGAGGTTGTGGGGGAAGGGCTGCTTCAGGCTTACCGCGCAACGCCGAGCATAGAGGTCGGCTCTCAGTGACGGGTGTGGAGGCCACTACCCTAAAAGAATACCCTTGAAGCCCAAGGAGTGAGATTTAACAAAGCAAAAGAAACAGTGAAATGGCTCGGAGTCTCTCACCCGCACGAAAAGCAGCAGACACTCTTCCTCGCGGCGCGGACGCTTCTGACAAAACGCTAAAATGGCGACGGCCGCAGTAGTGACTCTGGGTAGAGAGGGGGAGGTGAACCTACCACTGGATTGGCCGTTCAACAAAATAAAAGGCAGGCGTTCCTGTAGATTCTCTTCCTGATTGGTTACCACGAACGCCAATTACCTGAGGCCGGGAAGAGGTGGAAACGTCAGTAACCTCGGAGCGTTTATGCGAAAGCCAATGAGCAACACCCTCGAGAAACCGAGGTCACTGATTGGGTAGGAGGTCGGCATGAAGGCGGGCCTACCAACGTAAGCTTCGCAGGCGGGGTTCCGCCCGCCATTAGGCGGAGCGAGTTAGGACTCCGGTGTGGCGGTCGGCGTTTAGCGTCATGGCGCCAACTTTTGTTAAATTTCCACTTCTCGCCAATCCACGTGCGTTCCATTTTGCCTTCTACTCCGAATTTCTCCCTCTAAATTCCCAAACGCCACACCTTCGCAGCTCGGATGCTACGGACGGAAGCTTACGCAGACCCAGAAGCCAGGTAAAAAAAACAGCGAAGCGTCCCATCTGAAGAAACCAACCTCCTCCTTCGGCCGAGTCCACAGTGGCGCCCTGGGAGTCCCAGAGCTACCCTCCAATTGAAACTGCTTTCATAGGTGGTGAAAGGACTCAAAACGGTTAAGGGGCTCAGCTTCAATTAGGCTATAAAGGTCCCCGAAGTCGACTCGGTTGAGGTTCCCTCAAGAAACCAGCCTCCTGGGATCCAAGATGAGGAAAAGGTTTCTCTGTGGAGGTTGAGAAAACATCCCCACCCTGCCCTGAGAAAAAAACTAGAGCAGCGAAGTTTTTTGTTTTATTTTATTGGGCGCCATCAGTCAGAGATGTTAGGTTTAAACTAGAACCGACCTTAGAGGGAATAAAGAACCTAATAAATCACAACCAGCTAAATAAGCAAAATACAATCCAAAACAGCGTCCTCCAAGGCATCCATTCGGCTTAAATCACCCTTTGGTTTCTTCACGTTAATCCCATATTATGAATATAACCCTTTTGCAAGGCAGTTCTTGAAGAGGGAGTTTAAAGGGCTGAATGGAAGAACTTAAAAACATGATAAAAGCAGTGGTTTGAGGAAAGGGATCCTCAGAAGTGGAGATAATACAAATAGAACACAGCACCGGTTCAAAGCAGCACGCCGCCGCCGCCGCCGCTCCCCGCCAAAAGGTGGGGGGAGATCATAGCGAGAAAAGTGAAGTCAAAGTAGAAACATTTTTAAAACCTGACGACTCATAAATGGTGGTCAAGAATTTATTCCAGGGTTCAGTTCGGTCATGTCCTACTCTTTGCGACCCCCATGGACTGCAGCACACCAGGCTTACTCTAGGGTGGTAAAAGATAATCTAAAGATGTGAAAATGTTGTATTTACAAATGTGATCACTAATCTTCGTCCATTTTCATTGTGCATCCTGATGCTGTCACTCCAGCTGTGAGTAAAGGGCAAAGGATCAATGATGGGGAAAAAACCAACTGCATGTTAGTCTGCTGCAAGTTGGAGGCAGTCACAACTCCATTTGGGCAGGGAAACACATCTGGTCTAGAAATCCTTTAAGCTCCTTTGTTTGATCTTCCAAAATTTTTGCCCTCAGTGGCCTTGGAGATAAACCTTCTTCCAAAATACCAAAGCATATGAGGTCAGCTTACTCTACCAGGAATCTCTCCAAGTCCAAAGGTGAAAAACTGGGAATATAACTCTTCTCAGGATCACAGTTCAGACCACCAACCACACCCACTCCCTAATCTGATTTCCCTATTGAAAGCCCTCTAGATTGAGTTGTATTTGATTTTGCTCCAACTGAGCAAACCACATTAAATCATTTAATGAAATCCATTACATCATGGGTTTTAAATTAAAACCCATGGCAACTGGAAAAGCTTCAATTCACACTACCCAATCTGGTTGTTGCCAAAATCTCCAATCTCTTTAACAGTTCTCCTACCACCCCGACATATACCCCATACCCCACCCCAACTAGGCTCCTGCACGCTAGCCTATGTCCCAAGCTCATTCAGGCTGAATGAAATGTTATTTTTCTCCAGGTCCTAAGCTGGTCACCCCATCTAGACATCTCCCCACTCCAACCCTACATACACCTTGGAATTCTACCCCATGAACTCCATGGTATTTTTCCAAATACTTACCACCACTTGAAATCCTATTTGTTCATTCATTTTATCACTTCCTCCTACCCTCTGCCCCCAGCAAACACTTGTTCTACGAGGGCAAGGACCTTTTCTTATTGCCTACTATTGTTTAGTTGCTAAGCCATATCCGACTCTTCTGCAACCCCATGGTAGCCCGCCAGGCTCCTCTATCCATAGATTTTCCAGGAAAGATTACTGAAGAAGGCTGTCATCCCCTTCTCCAGGGGATCTTCCCAACCCAGGGATAGAACCCAGGTCTCCTGCTTTGCAGGCAGATTCTTTACCATCTGAGCCTAAATCTCATCAAAGGAAAATGGATTTTAGAAACAATGTGTGCCCTTCTGCATTAGGCATTTTAAGAGAATGGGTATGCAGATTATTTCTCCTAATATATTTATCCTGTGTTAAAACTGCACCTGGTACATGGCAAGCACTCAAATATTTGTTAACAAATGGATAAATGAACAAATGAGTTAAATTCTTGATAACCAAGAGGAAAGAAATAACTGGATTTTTAGTATCAGCTTGAAAACATGAACACTTAGTACTAAAAACCAAGCAGATGCTCAAAAGCCAGGGGGAAACTTTTTCTCTGGGGGTGTTCAGAGGGAGCCACTAGGCCTCCACAGCACCACTGCCAGCTACACCCTCTAGTTTCAGTTCAGCCGCTGAGTCGTGTCTGACTTTGCGACTCCGTGAACTGCAGCACGCACGCCAGGCCTCCCGGTTCATCACCTACTCCCAGAGTTTACTCAAACCCATGTCCATTCAGTCGGTGATGCCCTATAAGCCTCCCATTAATGTCTGGGGAGGTCCTCTATCTTCATGGTTCCCAACCTTATTGGCACCAGGGACCAGTTTCAAGGAAGACAGTTTTTCCACAGACCACGGCTTGGGGTGGATTTGGTTTCAGGATGATTCAAGTGTGGTACACTCATTGTGCACTTTTTCCCTATCATTATTACATCAGCTTCACTTCAGATCACCAGACATTAGATCCTGGAGGTTGGGAACTTCTGCCCTACCCCATACCTTTCTCCATACCTAAAAGAATCTGATCCCCAGGATACAACAGTGTTGTCTGAAACTAGAGGTGACCAAAACTGACACGGTCCAGGGGCCTACATCACACTTAGGTACCACGCACTACAGAAGTTTCCTGCCTTCACTGTTACTCAAACATGCTGCACCCATATCCAAAGTCCTTTCCCCAGCTGTGTGCTTCCAGTAGGCCATCCCAACCTCCCCCAAATGTTCTAACTCCTTATTTTTGAGATGGCTAGCAGTGACTATATATGAGGCCCTATATCTGATACATGCTATTTGCGCCTTCCAACAGTAGTATTACAAAGCAAAATCCTGGATGGCTCAAAACGGCTGATTCAATTCCCTGATCCACTACTTTTCAGCCTTGTGAAGTTACTTAACCTACACCCTCAATTTCCCAATTAATCAAAGTTTTTTAAGTACCTAATACATTTGAGTTGCAATAAAGTTATTCAGTAGATGTGACCTATTATCCCCATTTTATAGATGAAAATACTGAGGTAGAATTCCTGACATGTGCAAGACCACATGGATACGTGGCAGAACCAAGATCCAAACTCAGGAAGTCTGATTTTTTAAAAAATGATATTTATTTATTTGGCTGTGTTGCATGGGCTCTCTAGTTGGGGCACGCGGGTTTAGTTGTCCCACACCATGTGGGATTTTACTTTCCCAACTATCAATCGAACCCACATCCCCGACATTTCAAGGCAGACTCTTAACTACTGGACCACCAGTGAAGTCCCAGGAAGTCTGATTTTAGAGCCAGCACCCTCAGTAATTCTCTCTGTGCCAAGTCAGTTTCAAAGCAAACTAATTCTAGCTCCACAATTTTTTCTAGTGGGACTGTGCCATCCTCGCTTTTCCTTTACCTACAACCTCCCTAGCATTAGTTGTTGTTTTTTGCCTCCCAGGACATACGGGGATCTTCGTTCCCTCACTAGCGATCAAACCCACACCCCTCTGCAGCAGAAGCGCAGTGTAAACCACTGGACTGCCAGGTAAGTCCCTGGCATTGCTAATTAACTGTATGTAACGAACATCGAGGTAGGTCCTGCCTCCCCTGGGCTACCCATTCCTCAAGATCAGCCCAAGGGTGATCACCGTATTTCATCTCAGCTGCCTGAACTACAGACACACCATATTTCTAATGACTTACAGACTTGAAATCATTTTAAGAACTTTTTCCCTGGAAAACTAGATTCTACCCTTAACGTCCTTTTAAAGGCACCTATCCTATCCATCTTATCTTTATCACCCAAACCTATTAAATACATACTGGTCCATAAATCTAGGAAATTTATTTTCATTATGACATTATAGTCAACTTACTTGGCTTAATAGGACAAAATGACTGGAACCAATAGTCTGTGCACAGACTTTGGCAGAGCTTAACTAATGGACAATGACTAGAAAGGCAGCCTACCTATACAGGCTGACCACTCAGTGAGTCCCATTACCTCCAGTACAAGGGTAGCAACCCCAGGCCCACCCCAGACAATCTGAAACAAGGTCCAAACCTCGGGGAACAGATTGATGAGGTGAGAAGTCTTGTTCCAGGAATAAATCATTTAAAACTTCTCCAATGAAGGTCAAGTTAAAGCTGATCGATCAGAAGTGCAAAGACCTGAAGGATATTGTGAGCCCAATTCCCACCCCCTTTACCCAAAACACACATTAAATGTCTATCCTCCCATTCACTCAACCCAACATCAAGTTATAGGACCCTGGAAATCAGAAGTCCACAAAAAGCAAAGTAGAAGCAGGCTATAGATTAACATAGGTAGCATAATTTAAATTAAAAAGGGGAAGAGAATTTTAAAACAATCTGCAAGGAAGAGGAAAATGACAAGTGATCTGGCTTTAGAGCTCCTCAGAGCTTAAACCGGAAGCCTGGCAGCAGAGGCAGCAAGGGCTTCAGTACCTAGAGATGACAAGTTGAGTGACCATCTCTTCCAGGTCGCTCTGAAGAACCTAAGCTGCAATAAAGAAATATCAACACTGGCCCCGAGAGCACATTAGGATATTTTTCACACGAACTGTGGGACTGGGCCAGTAGCTGAACGCTCACTGGAGAGAAAGATAATAGAAAGTCACGCTGACAAAGAAGTATACACAGGCCACAATCACAGCACTACAATTAAACAACCCTTGATTTTCCAGGGAAATAACCAGAGCTAAGTCTGTTAGGTTGGCCCTGTGATAACCCCACTCTCACTGCAGAAAAGTGACAAGAAACCTTTTAGATTCCCCCTCCTCACAGTGCTTAAAAGAAACAGAAAGAAGCAGCAAAGCAGTGAGCAGAAAGGAGAGAGCCATGGCCTCAGCACCCCTGAGATTACTCCAGTTTGCGCCAAGTAGTTCATACTTAATACAGAGCATGTGCTTTTTGCCCACTGGGCAGAGGGAAGAGAACACCTGGGGTAAACTATTGTGTCACAAGCAAGTTCACAAGAAACCAGTGGAGGCAGAAGAGAACCAACCTGAACTCCACTTGACAACACACCTCCCCAAAATCACCTTGCCCCAAAAGACTCCCAAATCAAATCTCTAAAGCCCCCTTCCCAAAAGCATGTTAGCAGGTTTCCTGTTACCACCCTACCCAACCAGTCTTCCATTCACCCATCAGGAAGCCCAAGGTTCCATCTTGTCATGGCTAGAATCATCTTATTTTGTGCCCAGGTCCTCTGAACCCCTAGCCCCAGAATAAAAGTATAGAAAGAATCAATTCTTTACCCTATCCCAGCACCCTTCTTAGTTATGCTTGCACCTTGCCCCTTCCCATGATCTACCATTAACACCTTCAAATATAAACCCAGCCAGAAAACATCTGGAAACCCTAACAGATGGAGAGAAGGAATTTGCAGTCGCCAGTAACTAAGATGGCAGGGGTTGGCAGGACGCAGGCAGGACACTCCAGGATGATGTTCAACAGGCAAAATACCAAATCTATGGTCAGAATGCCCCCATACTGGCTTCCAAATGTCCCAACCACAGAGACACTGCCACACAGTTAACATGACCCCCCGAACCCAACTGACCCCCTTTCCAAGTCCCAGCCCCAGTATTCACTGGAGCCCACTGCCTGAAGGCCCTACTAGTCTTCTAAACACCAAAGCAGCCCATTCCCCACTTCTCACTTAAGAAGTTAAACCCCAGAACCACCCTGCTGGAGTCCAGGTTGTTTCTGAACTGGAGACAAGTCAAGGAAAATAGCCAAGCATAGGCGAGGAAAATGGGCAATAAATTTACTGCATTTTGGTGTGATTAACCCAAGTTGAAGCAACTTTGTCCAGATTCTCCAGTCCTTAAGATGGCAGAGTAGCAGAGAAATAAGGAGTTAAATCCCCCCAGCAGCAGGGAAATCACTCTAATTCCCAGGTTCAGACCCCTTTCCTCATCTGCCCTGGGTCCTCTGGCCACCTTCCCTTAAGCTGTCATGTATTCCTGGATGTCAAACTGGCTTCTCTGAAACTGAGTGCAATCAAGACAATGACAACCAGGTTTCCAAACTGCAAATCGCCCCAAGTTTTATTTGTAGTCCATACAAAAGGGAAAAAAAATTAAGGTTTTCTAACACCACCTACTTGGGGAGATGGGGAAGTGCACTGTGCCACACAGCATCAGCTAGAACATCAGGGGTCAGTAGGGACTGGACATGGACCAACCGACTGTCCCAACAGGAACTCAGTCTCAACACAGTCTATAGAGGGACACAGTCAGGGCCCCCTGGACACCTGGCACAGCTTGGCGCATAGGAAATGGTTAAGCTAACCCTTTCCTGGCCTCCCTCACATCTAAAAAGAAAAAGGCGCCGCCGACCTCAGCTGCAGGTTGCTTCCCCATCCAGACGACCTTAAATATCGCGCACAAAAATAAAAGGGAGCCAGGAAAAAAAAAATCAAAACATAAAAGATTCCCATCCTAAGGAGATGGGACAGGGGAGAGGGGAACCGCAGATCTAGAGCCAGTAGCAAGATTTGCTGCTGAGGCGAAGGAATAAAGTAGGTTACTGCCGAACACTCAAAAGGATCGTCTCCTGGGGAAGGCCCACATGGTAGAGGGGATGAAAAGCCGCCCACAGGAGAGGCGTGGGCCAGCGGTTATAACCTGGTCTGCAGCCTGCCCCACCTCTCCTCTCCTTCCCTCCCCGTGATGCCCCATCCCAGGACGGCCCTACATGCGGCGCTGGTAGCCAGAGTGCATCTGAGCTGCCCGCAGGTAATCATTATAGGAGCCCGAATAGCGTGCGTAATCGGAATGGGCATCGGGCAGGCGACGGTAATCCAGCGAGGACTTTGTCGGCGAGCGGCGGAACGAAAGCTGCGACTCTGATAAACGGCGGTAATCAGAGAGCTCGGCTAAACGCCGGTCGGAACCATACCTAGTCGAGAGAAGAAGACAGTTGGTGAATGAGACAATCGAGGGGAGGGCTCCAGGTGGGCACTGGGGAAATGCCAATGGGGACAGGGAGGGCGTAATCAGACTGGTCTCCAACAAACAAGATTTTTCAGAAGGCTCATCACCTTATCCAGGGCAAGAAATCAAGCCTGGTCCAACTGTGGGAAACCAAGCCCACCACTGAAGCCCTCCTTTCTGAACTGGTCAAGGTGGACGCTGGCCTACATTCCCAAACCAGAAACAAGTTATCCCCACCCCTGGGCCCTGCAGAGAAAAGACCTTGGTTGTTTACCAACAGAACGGCGGACGAAAGCAAGGTCCCCAATTTCCCAAAGAGTGGACGCACCACATACACCCTGCCTTCAGCCAGTGAGTGCCAAAGGGACTACTCTTTCAAACCCACCCCCACCAAAGGCCAGGACAACCACGTAACAGACTTAAGGATCCTTGAGACAGTGGGAGAGGCTATGGGCCACAATCTTGCAGGCAGTAGCTCCAATAGCACTAGGGCTAGCCTAGACAGGTGACACTTCTCCCAGCCTGACTAGCTGGTACCACCCCAGGCTGAGCAAGAAGCTCCACCTGAACCCTGGTGACCAGGAAGTTCACAGACATCACCCACTTCGGCCTCTGGACATCCCACAGGAGTAGAGAAGGCCAAGAGAGGGGCCGATGGCTCCAGTTTCCCTCCCATGCCAACCTCAGCCCCTTGCCCTGAGCCCCAGCTGGGGGCAGAGGCGGGGGGGCATACAGTACCTTTTCGACATGGCGACAGCCTTTTTGTACGGATCGTCGTAGCTGGCCCGGGGTGGGGAGAGGCGGGTACGCTCATAGGGCGGCGGGGTGCTGTTGGCGTTGGCAACGGCCCCCTGGGACATGGACAGGTAGGCTGCAGACGGCTGACCTGTCCCATCGTAGGCATTGCCCGGCTGGCCACGGTAGGAGGCAGCAGCCTGGGGATGCTGCTGTGCAGCATAGGAAGCAGCCAATGAGGCTGACGACTGAGTGCGGTAAGGAGCTGCCAGGGTGGCAGAAGGTTGGGCCCCATAGGCAGCTGCAGCGCCATAGGAGCCGGTGGCCGCAGCAGCTGACTGAGCCCCATAGGAGCCTGACAGGCCCATCGATGCTTGGGCCCCATAACTATTCAGCTGGGTCTGAACAACTGGCTGGGCCCCATAGGAGCCAGCCATTGGGGTGGTGGCTTGTGCGGCATAGGCAGCTGGCTGGCTCGCGTAAGCAGCAGCTGCAGCTGGTTGTGCCACATAGGCAGCAGGTTGGGAAGAATAGGAAGCAGCCTGCTGTGCAGCATATGGAGCAGACTGGGCATTATAAGAAGCTGAAGGCTGGGCATTGTAAGAAGCTGCCTGGGCCCCATAAGCTAGTGATGAGGCTGCAGACTGGGCCCCATAGGAGGCTGCCTGGGCCCCATAGGAGCCTAGGGAGTTAGCTGCTCCCTGGGTGTTGTAGGAGGAGGCAGCGGCACGAACCCCGTAGGAAGAAGCAGCCTGTGCCCCGTAAGAGGATGGTTGGTTACCATAGGAGGCAAGGGAGGAGCCCTGAGCCCCATAGGAGTTGAGCGAAGAAGCTGCAGCTGGCTGACCCCCATAAGAGGAGAGGGCTGAGGCCGAGGGCTGGGCTCCACCATATGGGCCAAGTGAGGAAGCTGCGGCCGACTGGGAGCTAGGGCTGGCCAGCTGGCCCCTGTATGGGGCCCCAAGGGAAACAGAGGGTTGAGCGCGGTAAGAGGCTGCCTGGGCTGTCATGGGCTGAGTCCTATAGCCGACACCCAAAGAGGCAGAAGGCTGGGCCCTGTAGGCAGCGCCCAGTGACACTGAGGGCTGGGCCCGGTAGGTGGCTGGCTGGGCCGTCAGAGGAGCCACATACGAGGCTCGGGGAGGTGAACGGCGCAGGGGGCTGCGGTCGCGACCAAAGAAGGGTGGTGTGGGCTGACGGGCTTGCCCATCAAAGCCACCAGTGCTGTTGCCAAAAGCCTGCTGGTAGTCGAAGGTGGCAGAGAAGCCACCAGTTCCAGGGAATGCCGTATCCCCAGCCCCTGGTTTCTTGGTCTTGTCCCCAGACTGGATAGCCAGGCCAGGCCCCTTCTTCTGACCCTTGGTTGAGAGTTCCACGTTGATGCGCTTGCCCTTCACTTCTTTGCCGTTGAGCTGCGCGATGGCGGCTTTGGCATCTGCTTCCTTCTCCATGTGAACAAACGCGTAGTCTGATAAAGCAGCAGACAGAGGGTTAGCAATTAGGGGGGCAGGGCATGCTACCTGATGGGTCCCAAACTGGACACACCAACAGCACCCAGCTGTTGCCAGCTACCTCCAGGCCTCCAAACCCTCCTCTCCAGGAGTAGGTCATAAAATGTGATTCCCATATAACAAAGCTTGTGACTGTCCCAAATAGCTTTGCCTATGGCTTTCTTCCTGTTCTCCCCATTCCCCCTGCCACCTCACCCAATTGCCTGCTCAGAGAAGAAAGAGCAAAGATGAACTGCAACAGAGGACAAAAACCTTCACATCTCCTATTAAGTACAAATCCACAGACAAAAATGCAGAAAACATTCCTGGATCACTCAATTATTCAGTATTCTCTAACCCATGACCACCAAACACTTCTGTTCACCTTTGAGGCTTAACTCTCAAACACTGGAAATGACCATTTAATGTCTGGACATGACCCATGTCTCAGCCCAGGGTCCAATTAAGGCAGAACAGCTACACAGCAATAAACAATCTATAACAGTCCTCCAGTATGATCTCCCCCTTTCCCTCAGTACTTGCCAATTCTCAAAGCATTTCCATGCACAAGATTCCATCTGGGTCTCACAACAATCCCAGGAGGCAGGCAGAGCAAAGGATCATTATCCCCATTTTACAGGTGGGCAAACACACTCAAGAGAATTTATATGGCTTGCCCCAAATCCACTTGTGAGAGCGAGAAACAGAATCCCAGCTCTCCATGCCTCTTCATGACACCAGTCTACCCCTAAGAAGGCAATGTATAAGGCAGGATTGTGTATTAAGACTAGACACTTAAGCTGAGAAGGGGAGATGCTGGACTCCATGTAAGCCAATGAAATATGGGAATGGAAACTGAGCCGCACAGCCCAAGCCAGGCCCTACTCAGTTCTGGCCCAAGCCACCCACTACTCCTAGGCCACAGTACCTTCTCCACTGAAACTCATCAAGAGACATCCCTCAACCCTTGGACTTCTGTTCAGAGAAAAGATTTAGTTTCTCAGCTTCATGACAGAAGCTGCAATTCCTGCAGCTAGCAGGCTCTGCTAAGAGGTTATATCTCAGGCCCTTAATCAGGATCTGAATGAGCTGTGGGAGGACAGGCTCTAAGACAGGATGTTGATCTCAAAGTTCTACTCATCTGCTACACAGAACAGGAAACCTTTAAGAAAGGAATAGGAAGAAATTCTTGTCCAAATCCAATCTCACAAATTGCAATAGTGAAAGCAGAATCTGAAGAACAATAAGATCATGCCTGTGCTAACACGGGTCATGTAATTACCAGTACCTGGACCTGAGGCTACTTTTAAAGTATCAGAACCCCATCTTTCTCACATCACTTTAGGAAATGAAAAATTACCTACATGAAATTACTAAGGTTCCATTCTTGATTTTTAAAAAAATCCTTTTAAATGTCCTCTAAACAAGTGTCCTAATTTTCAGAAACTTTCACACTGGGACTGGCTCTCTAGCTACTCTATAAAGCATTTCATTTTCCTGGGTGTAATGCAATGCGACCGAAATGACTCTTACACAAATAAGAATATATCTCTTACACAAACGAGGATAACGATATAATCAACATGAAGAAGTCAGAACTGTGGTATGGCAAAAGGTTTCTTGGAACTAGCTGCTAAAATTTAGCCTCAGTTGAAGATTCAGATCACTGCTGCTGCTGCTGCTGCTAAGTCACTTCAGTCGTGTCCAACTCTGCGTGACCCCATAGACGGAAGCCCACCAGGCTCCCCCGTCCCTGGGATTCTCCAGGCAAGAACACTGGAGTGGGTTGCCATTTCCTTCTCCAATGTGTGAAAGTGAAAAGGGAAAGTGAAGTCGCTCAGCCACATCAGACTCGTAGCGACCCCATGGACTGCAAGCCACCAGGCTCCCCCGTCCATGGGATTTTCTAGGCAAGAGTACTGGAGTGGCTTGCCATTGCCTTCTCCGTCAGATCACTGACTGACTTGCTATTAAGTTCTTACAAAACTTAAAATTTATTTCTCCCCGACAATCTGTCTTACCCACCTCAGAGTTACAAGATTCAATGTATGGTGCTTAGGCACTCATTCATGGCCAACTCTTTGCGATCCCATGGACTGTAGCCTGCCAGGATCCTCTCTGTTCATAGAATTCTCCAGGCAAGAATACTAGAGTGGGTTGCCATTTCCTTCTCCAGGGGATCTTCCTGACCCAGGGATTGAACCCAGGTCTCTTGCATTACAGGTGGATTCTTTACCATCTGAGCCACCAGGCAAGCGCAAATTATTCAAATGAGATGATAAAAATGCTTTATAAAGTATAAATATGGAGAAGGAAATGGCAACCCACTCCAGTATTCTTGCCTGGGAAATCCCACGGACAGAAGAGCCTGGGGGCACAACCCACAGGGGTCGCAAAGAGTCAGACACAACTTAGTAATTGACAACAAGAGCTAAAAGTATAAACAGCTCTATGATAAAAATCATAATTATTCAAGCCTAGGAATAACCATAGGCTTATTTCCTTACAGGATATGATCTTTCATTTCTAATAAAACACAAGAGACACAATGCCATCTGTAAACGCAAATTTGGAACTTGCCAGAGATGATAAACAAAATGAACTATCACAACTGTCTTCACTCTTTTATGGCCCGAACCTGATTCTTCATCTATCAATTGTGAAAAGCAAAAGTGTTCCTTTAGACCTAGCCACAGGGCACTAAAACTGTCCTCTGATCTCTCACCTATACTCTGGGTAGACTGAGCTAAAAATCAGTGCTGGTGGTCCCAGACCTCGTCAAAAGAAAAGACTGAGTTGAGCCTACCACGAGAAGAATGCAATGGTAAGGAGAAAGCAAGTTTGTAGGCAGATTAAAGGGAATTAACCAAAAAAAAAAAGCCTCCAGGCACTACAAGGGAATCATACTATATTCCTGGTTAACCTATCCACAAATTCCTAGGACTATATTAAGATAGGGAAAAAAACACCCAACAAAAATGTTTCAATGGGTTTACAAGAGCAATAGGATATCACACTGTCTATTCCCTACTTAGCTAGGTTTTATTTAGAGACCAACTTGTGAAACTTGAAAACCGAAATTTCATAGGTACAATTCAATTGACCACACAGATGAACTACATAACTGACAAAAAGAAAGCCATAAGATACAATTATAACCAATTTATATCAGGAAGTTTCTAAGCCTGATACTGGAGGGAAGTGTGAACAGGTTGTCCAGCTGACTCAAACACATGAGGGCTAGCCAACCCTGAGCAAGTAAACCCAGGCCTAGCCCTATCAAAGACACCCAGGAACCCAGCTACTCTTAGGATGATTAAAAAAAAAAAACAAAGAACTAGCAAACTCCAGGGACTCACCAGCCTGAATTAAATTAGTTCAAGAAAACTGACCTCTGAGGTAATTCATCTCATTTAAAAGGACTACCAGGCAACGATTTACAGAGATCTCCTAATGATCTGGCATCACAATTCCTCCAACACCCAACTTAAGAGAATCTGGAAACATGAGTTTCCCTATTTTCAGAAGAGTAAAAACTAATGTGAAACTACAGAGCTATACATAGAAGGAAAGAATGGCCACCCACAACATAGGAAACAGTTTCCTCTTCTGCCTTTCAGACTTCTGAAATCTGACTGGTTCCTAAAGCTGTCAGCAACTCTTGAGACTTCATCCTTTAGCACCCAATAGAATTTAACTGTGGAGAGTGGTTACAATCTGCTGTTGCTATGGAGATTTTTACTCTCTCCAAATCAAATCATATCTAATCTCCTGGAACCAAGCAACTAAGTTTTCCCCCTGTGAAATATAACAGGACTGGTTGTCCTGTGCAATACCAAGCTTCTGTGCTTTCCAAAGACCTAACAATCAACATAAGTCACCTCAATCAAATGTCCTTTCCAAGACCAAGAAACAAGTAAGCTATTTATAGAGCCAAAGCCAGTCTCCTCTACTACATTCCTAACTTAAAAACCTCATTTTCCTTCACCCCAAATAGAAAGGAATCGGGGGTGGGTGGGGGGATACAATCCTCAAACCTTTCCCAGAGTCCTTTGTATCAAAGTATTATCATGAGCTTACATATCAGCAGAACTATAAATAACAGCTAACCACCACTCCCTGAAGCCTGAAGAAGTCAAAGCACTTCTGCAAATCAAATACTCACAAAGGGACAAAATGCACAAAACTTTCACAAGGAAATATAATTTCTAAAAACCAGACCCAGTTACACAGTTCACCCCACTCCACCCCCACATCCACTGTCACTTGATGTCAGTCCCAAGCAATTCAAGCAAATTTTCAGCTTTCTCTACCACCCCAAAGGAGGCTCCTTGACCAATGAGTTCCACAGACAGTCCCCTCAGAAGCAAGTTTCAAGACTCTCAATCTAGTAGACAGCCTGCTTAAAGAACTACACACAAACATGTAGTAGGTCAAACACGGAACTCTCATATACCCCTATCCATTTCGTGGCCAGGAGCCCAATCTGAGGCCTTTCCCATTCTTTCACACTAAATAAAAGCGAAAATCCATGCACCATACAGCCTGTCTCATCAGAGAACCCAGTAGGAAAGCCTGATTTTGGATAGTCATAAACTTGCACAGCCTGAGTTGAGGAAGATAGAATGCAGTAATAAGACAGAAGGAATTAGCTCCTAGTGGTGACTACCAGCCTTTACACTTCCCCCACTTACAGAAAGGATAAGGAATGACCCAAAAGATGCACCTTTTGAGAACAGCAATTGATGTATCTTGGAGTAAAAGAATAAAGCACCTGCTTCCAAATTTATTTACTATCCTCACAACTTCTCACACAGGTTATGAGCAGGTATGAATCCAAAAGCAGCAGCCAGGAACCAGATACTTACTCCCAGGTTGCATCCTTGAAGATACAGCAAGGCAAAGTTAACTCTGATCTGTTTCCAAGTGGAACACAGACTGGACACACACAAGGACTGTATTCCAGATCTTGCCAACAAAACAGAAAAAGAGCCTAAGGGGTAAGAACCCAGACTATGAAAAGAAGTCACCTGGGTCCAAAAAACGAAGTCAGGCCTAAACTATGATGATACATTCTTCTTAGGATGTAACCCTGATCATGAAAACTACTCAAGCAAAGACGACTACTTAGTCCCCATGTTCCCCTCAGCCACAGAGTGTGCCCCCTTGCAAACTCACCAAGTTTAGAAAAGAATGACACTGCTCTGGGGCACCGGCTTGACAAGTTAGCTGCTCAGAAGAGGCCTTTTCATAGAACAAGCCTTCTTCCACAGGTGAAAGGTCGGGGCTTCCAGTTTACAGATGTCAAATCGATCCCAAAGTGGGGGGGCGGGGACAAGTTTGAGGGAGTTGGAAAGCGCAGAGTTGCCAAGCCTAACCCACCTAACAATACTGAAAGGCCAAAGTAGAGTTCGGAAGCCCCCGCCTCCCGCCCCGTACCCAGGAGTTAACTATACCCATGAGTAGACCCATGCCACACAGTACTAAAAAAATCCCAGCCCGAGAAACTTCCAAGGGCCCCGTTACCTTCCGCTCGGGAGCATTCACCGGGAGGGAACACGAGAGTGGCTTTTGGTGGGGGGCGGGGGGATCAGCCCCCACCTTTTCCCTTGCTCTGACAGACGTCTGGAGAGGAAGTGGGGAAGTGGCAAAATCTTCCCCGCTCCATGATCCGGCTTGTGCCCGTCACTTCCCAATTTCCGCTCGGTGCCAGGCCCAGGAGAAAGTGGAAGGCGCGCCCCCGGTATACTCCCAAGTCTCTCAGGCGCGTCCCCGGCCCCGTAGGTCGGCTCACAGTGGCCGCCGCACCCACCCTGAGCCGCTTCCTCCCATTTGGTTAATGGTGCCTGGACCGCACGGGAGGACGGTGGCTCTACCCAACGCGCCCCCAACACCTCCGGCCTCACTCCCGCGGACTTCGCCCCACCCCCGCCCCCACCAACCGCGCTGTGACCGGGCCCCGGGAAAGGGGCGTGGCTAACAAGCAGAGTGCCCCGAGCGCGCCCCCGCCTGCACGTTACCTTTTACCACGTCACACTCGATGACGCGTCCGCGGCGCTCGAAGAGGCTGCGCAATTCCTGGCTCGTGCACGCTGCCGATACATTGCCCACGAATATCTTCCAAGTGTTAAGAGGCCGTGGGCGCGACATCTCCACCACGAGCGCGCGCCCCGGCCGCAGCTCGTGGCCATGCAGGGCCTCGATGGCGCGCACCGCGCCCGCGTTCTCGCGCATGTGCACGAAGGCGAACTGTTTCATGACGGCGCAGCTCATGACCGTGCCGTAGGGCGCGAAGAGAGCTGCCAGCTCCTCCGGCGTCGTATCCGCCCCATCGACGTTTCCCACAAATATCTTCATTTTGCCGCCGCAGCCGCCTTCCTGGAGAGCCGGGACCTCTCCTCCAGCGACAGGCGAGACGTCCGACCCGCCGGCAGTCCTCCCTAGGAATGGCTGGCGACCGAGAACCCCGCCGCGCAGGCGCCCTGACCTAGCCAATCGGAGCCCGGATCCCGCGCGTCATGCAGCCAATCAGAGAGGCTGAGGGAAAATGCACTCAGACACAGCCAATCCCAGAGGGCCTGGAGCCCGCTCGTTAGCGGAGGGGGTGGGAGAGGGACGACGGAGCGCGACCAACCGCCACCGCCTGGGGGAGGGGAAGAAGGGCCGGGGAACGGGTTACGCGCGCAGGGAGCGCCGGGGAGGTTAGAGGCCTAGTGAGCGAGGCGGCTTCTGGCCTGGGTGAGGCGGGATCGGCAGGCCCCAAGGAAAAACTTTGTTCAGTCGTAAGTCAGAGCCTCTCCCATTCTGGCCACCTAGGCCCAATCCGCGCCTAGCTAGGGGTAGCAGCGAGAATGTCCACGGAAGTCCTGGCCTGGCGGGAGAAACCAGCACAAACGCCTTCCTTCAGCATAAAACTCCCGGGACTGGCTCCCAGGACTGTCGCTTGTGCTGGGCAGTCTGAGGGGGCCCTGAGCGGCATCTGCCCCATAGAAACCCTCGTGCCATTAATTTCTTTGGAAACACATTCCTTGAGGTTGCTGAGGTCCAGACAGACGCTGGAGACATTGAGAAGCCAATCAGACCCCACCTCTGCCTTTATGGACTTTAAAAACAAGGAATAAGATATAGCAATCTTGATATAGGTTTGAAATTTTCCACAACAAAAAGTTCAATAAAATTGAAAATTGAGTCAAAAGAACAGCCCTTGAGGGGATGAAAGTTGAACCTTTAAAAAAGAAAAATTTTGCATGGCAGAAGATGTCAAAAATATAAGAACATGTGACAAGTTCAGGAAAATGTTTGCTTGCAAGTTCATTCTACAAACTTTATTCAGCGCCCACCCTGTTGGGACAAGACCAAAAATAAAGCAGTGAACAAAAAGTGACAAAAATCCCGACCTTGGAGCTTCTATTACCATGGAGAGAGACAGATAATAAGTAAAACATAATAGCCAGTTCAGTTCAGTTCAATTCAGTCGCTCAGTCGTGGCTGACTCTCCGCGACCCCATGAATCACAGCACGCCAGGCCTCCCTGTCCATCTCCAACTCCCGGAGTTCACTCAAACTCATGTCCACAGAGTCGGTGATGCCATCCAGCCATCTACACATGGACATCATCAGATGGTCAACACCGAAATCAGATTGATTATATTCTTTGCAGCCAAAGAGAAGCTGTATACAGTTAGCAAAAACAAGACCAGGAGCTGACTGTGGCTCAGATCATGAACTCCTTATTGTCAAATTCAGACTTAAATTGAAGAAAGTAGGGAAAACCACTAGACCATTCAGATATGACCTAAATCAAATCCCTTATGATTATACAGTGGAAGTGAAAAATAGATTTAAGGGACTAGATCTGATAGAGTGCCTGATGAACTCTGGACGGAGGTTCATGACATTGTACAGGAGACAGGGACCAAGACCATCCCCATGGAAAAGAAATGCAAAAAAGCAAAATGGCTGTCTGAGGAGGCCTTACAAATAGCCTGTTAGGTAGTGATAAAGACTTGAAGTAACTGAGGGAGCCATGCTATGGGGGAATCATTCCAGCCTGTAAGAACATGTCAGAAAGTCCTGGGGCAGGAGTGTGTCTGTCCAAAGAATCACAAGAGCTAGTATGGCTGGAGGGTGGAACAGAGTGAGTGGCACCTGGTGGGCTATTTAAATAATTCTGGCTTTCACTCTTAGTGAGGCTGAAAGTCTATAGAGAGAAGAGGGGTTCGCCTGATAGGGCTTAGGTTTCATAGTTTTATAAGTATCATTCTGGCAGCTATTGAAATGGGCAAAAACAGAAAACAGTCATTTGCTCAGAACAGTTATCACTGCAGCAAAAATCCAGTAGAAAGGGACCTCCCTGGCAGTGCGGTGCTTAGGACTCTGCACTTCCACTGCAGGGGATAGGGTTTGATCTTTGGTCTGCTACAGGGCACTGTCAAAAAAAAAAAAAAAAATCCAGGCGAGAAGTGAGGGTGGATTAGGGTGGCTGTAGTAAGATTCAGCAGAAGTGCTTAGATTTGGATATACTTTGACTGTAGAGCCAAGACAATATGTGATAGGATGTGAATTGTGAGAGAAAGAAGTCAAAGATGGCTCCAGGAAAAGGGAAGCATAAAGGTGCCATTTATTGACATGGGGAATGTTGTAGATGGCCAGAAATTTATTTTTGGACATAAAAATTGGGGGGCTTGTTTTGTTTACTTGTTTGTTTTTGGCGGTTCATTGCCACTTGCAGGATCTTAGCTCCCCAACCAGGGATAGATGGAACCCAGGCCCACAGCAGTGAAAGCACAGAGTCCTAACCACTGGACTGCCAAGGAGTTCCCTGGACATGATAAGTTTGAGATGCCTGCCAGTCATCAAATGGAGGTACCAATGGACAATTAGATATGTCTGGAGTTCAGTGAGAAGTCTCAGCTGAAGATATTGATACAAATTTGTGAATCTAAAGAGTTAATATCTGTGAGGCTTCCCTGATAGCTCAGTTGGTAAAGAATCTGCCTGCCATACAAGAGACCTGGATTCAATCCCTCAGTTGAGAAGATCCACTGGAGAAGGGAAAGGCTACCCACTCCAGTATTCTGGCTTGGAGAACTCCGTGAACTGTATAGTCCATGGGATCGCAAAGAGTCGGACACGACTGAGTGAATATCTGTACTGTACAAAGAACTACAAATTGATAGGGGGAAAAAGACGAGACAAATAGGCCAAAGAGGCTAACTAGTAATTTTATAGGAAAAGAAGTACAAATAATAAATAAGCAAGAAACTTTATTGCTAGTCAGGGAAATGCAATTTTGTGAGAAAATGAGAACATTTTCATGCCTCATATAAAAAAAAAGGTTTATATCTGTTGGTCTCATGGGTGTGAGGAAATTACACTCACAGATTGTATGTATGAGTTACATATGTAGTGTGATCTCTATATCCTTCCTGGTAAGTATTCTGGCAATATCAAAGCTTTAAATGTAGTGAGCCTTTCACATGGTAATCCTGCTTTGGAAATCTAGCCTACAGAAAACTCATCAATAAGGATATTGATATAAATTTATTATAGCATTGTTTGTAATAGCAAGTAGTGGAAGCAACCTGAATGTCCAAAAATAAGGGAATATTGGATGAAATATCATGTTGCTATTAAAAGTATGCCAGGGGATACTTCCCTGCTGGTCCAGTAGTTAAGAAGTCTCTGTGCAATGCAGGGGATTGCATGCACCCTTTGGTGGGAACTAAGATCTACATGCCTCAGAGCAACTAATCCTGTGAATTGCAACTACTGAAGCTGCTCACCACAATTAGAGAGTCCACATGTTGCGTGAAAGATCCCACATGATGCAACAAAGTCCTGCGTGCCACGACTAAGACCTGATGCAGGCAAATAAATTATTTAAATAAATAGGTCAAGGGACTTCCCTGTCAGTCCAGTGGTTAAGACTCTAAAAAATAAAAATAGGTCAGAATTTATTGATCAGGAAGGATTATGTGGAAGGAGGACCATAATATAAGAGGGAAAAATGTGATGACATGACAGTACCGATTTCTAAGATACAGGTTTAAAGAAACAAAAAACCTTGATATGATACACATGTTTTTCAGCATAGAAAAATAACATGGAGTCCCTCAAGGGAATGAGATGGGGCTTAATGTTTTTTTACTTTACTATATCATTAGACTTTCAGCAATGAGCATCTAATTCTTTTATAATTTAAAAAAGTTACATTATAAGGAGGAAAAGAGGGGCATCACGTTGATACCACTCTGATAGCTCCACAAATCCAAACTGCTGGCAGTATTCTCAGAGCAGGGTATCAGCAGGCCTCTAGACACCCAGGGCACATAGCCATTTAAAAGGTATCATGTGCATGAGACAGGGTGCTCGGGGCTGGTACACTGGGATGACCCTGAGGGATGGGATGGGGAGGGAGGTGGGAGGGGCGTTCAGGATGGGGAACACATGTACACCCATGGCTGATTCATGTGAATGTATGGCAAAAACCACCACAATATTGTAAAGTAATTAGCCTCCAAATAAAATAAATAAAAGGTATCATGGTGGCACTTCCCTAGTGGTTCAGTGATTAAGACTTCACCTTCCGATGCAGGGAGTGCAGGTTCAGTCCCTGGTCAGGGAGCTAAGAACCGGCATGCCCAAGCGGAAACTATTAAGCCCCAAGGCTACAGCTAAAGAAAGCCTTCACATGGCTCGGCAAGGAAGACCCAGTGCAGCCAAAATTTAAAAATAAATGAAATTTTAAAAATAGAAAAACTTTTGAAACTTGACTTTAGGGTGGCAACTTTTAGCTAAAATGTATAATTATTTTAAGTCTGTAAACAGTTCTAGAGTAATTTCACTGTATTTATAAGACTTATCAGGAAGTTTGTTGTGAAGTTTACATTTAGGTCAGGAGTCTGTGGTATTTAAGAAAATTAAACAAATATACGAATGCAATTTTTTAAAAGTTTGAGGGAATTTAAGTTGCAAATGGGTATGATTCTTTAGAGTCCAGTGTAGTCTGCCAGCATTTATCAAAGAAAAGGTGAAGATAATGACTCTTATTTTACTAGATTTATAAACAGATCAATAAACTTTGTAAAGTTAAAGCCTTAAGGAAATTAGGCTTTAAGTGTGTTGCTTTAATGCAGTTGAATAGTAACTGTATTAGTTTCCTGTGGATGCTGTAACAAAGCACAAAAACCTGGGTCAGTTGAAACAACAGAATGTGATGTGGCAAGGGAGACACGGGAAGATCCTACACAGCAAGGAGCAACTAAGCCCATGAGCCACGACTACTGAGCCTGTGCCCTAGAAGCTGGGGACTGCAGCTACTGAGCCCATGCACCCTAGAGCACAAGCAAGAGAAGCCCCCACTCGCTGCAACTAGAGAAAAGCCCGTGCGGCAACAAAGACCCAGTTCAGTTCAGTTCAGTCGCTCAGTCGTGTCCGACTCTCCGCGACCCCATGAATCACAGCACGCCAGGCCTCCCTGTCCATCACCAACTCCCGGAGTTCACTCAAACTCATGTCCATCGAGTTGGTGATGCCATCCAGCCATCTCATTCTCTGTCGTCCCCTTCTCCTCCCACCCCCAATCCCTCCTAGCATCAGACTCTTTTCCAGTGAGTCAACTCGTCGCATGAGGTAGCCAAAGTATTGGAGTTTCAGCTTTAGCATCAGTCCTTCCAGTGAACACCCAGGATCGATCTCCTCTAGAATGGACTGGTTGGATCTCTCAAGAGTCTTCTCCAGCACCACAGTTCAAAAGCATCAATTCTTCGGCGATCAGCTTTCTTCACAGTCCAACTCTCACATCCATACATGACCACGGGAAAAACCATAGCCTTGACTAGACGGACCGTGGCTGGCAAAGTAATGTCTCTGTTTTTTAATATGCTATCTAGGTTGGTCATAACTTTCCTTCCAAGGAGTAAGCGTCTTTTAATTTCATGGCTGCAATCAGCATCTGCAGTGATTTTGGAGCCCAAAAAAATTAACTCTGACACTGTTTCCACTGTTTCCCCATCTATTTCCCATGAAGTGATGGGACCAGATGCCGTGATCTTCGTTTTCTGAATGTTGAGCTTCAAGCCAACCTTTTCACTCTCCTCTTTCACTTTCATCAAGAGGCTTTTGAGTTCCTCTTCACTTTCTGCCATAAGGGTGGTGTCATCTGCATATCTGAGGTTATTGATATTTCTCCCGGCAATCTTGATTCCAGCTGGTGCTTCTTCCAGCCCAGCCAGTACAGCCAATAAATAAATTATATGTTAAAGAAAGTTATTCTTTCACAGTTCTGCAGGCTAAAAGTCCAGAATTAGTAGCACTGGGCTGAAATCAACGTGTCAGCAGGTCTTGTTCCTTTAAGACTAAGAGAGAAACCATTGCTTGCCTCTTCCAGCTGTTGTAGCTTCTGGTGGCTGCTGGCATCCCTAGGAATCCCTCTAGTCTCCAGGGTCAACATCACTAAATTTCTCTCAGGACTTCCCTAGTGGTCTAATGGTTAAGACTCCATGCTTCCAATGCAGAGGGTGAAAGTTCGATCTCTGCTCAGGGAACTAAGATCCTACATGCTCTGCAGTGGGGCAAAAACAAAACAAAACAAAACTTGCTAGGCCTTCTTGTAAGAATACAGGTGCTTGCATTTAGGGCCTATCCAGGTCATCCAGGATAACCTCATCTCGAAATCTGTAATTCAATCATGTCTGCCAAGATCCTTTTCTCAAATAAGGTAACATAGCATCCAGAGATTAAGACCTGATAATCTGGAGGGTCATTATGACACAGTAACTCGACAAAAATAAAAGCATAATCACTGTCTCTTCATGTCCACTAAAACCACTAAAACGCATAATAGACACAGTGACAGGATTCTATCCTGCTGAAATTGTTAGTGGTATGATTAAGCAGTTAGATCCAGGGAACCCAGAGCACTTTCCTCTTTGCCTTAAAGCTGAGCCCTCTCTCTGTATTGGTGCTTCCCTCATCTGAATTTTTAGATATTATCTGCTCTTCCTCTCTGGCTAAGACACCTCAAGTCCTTTTCGGAAATAGGTGACATACATGTATTTAAATTAGAGGGGGAGGGACTTCCCTGATGGTTCAGTGGCTGAGATGCCATGCTTACAAGGCAAGGGGTTGGGGTTCGATCCCTGGTCAGGGAACTAGATCCCACATTTCACAACTAAAGATCCCAAGTGCCACAACTAAGATCCAGTGCAGCAGCCACATAAATAAACAAAAGCTAAAAGCAGTAGCAATCCCAGGTAACTAGAAAAATTCTTTACAATAAATAAACTAGAGGTAAAGATTTTGGGGGCTAGAGGATGGTTCTGACCTCTACTATAACACATCATTCCAGTTCTTTTCTTTTTTTTTTTTTTAGGGAGGTGGGTGTGCTCTGTGGCATGCAAGATCTTAGTTCCTGAACCAGGGATTGAACCTGGGCCATGACAGTGAAAGTGCCAAGTTCTAATCACTGTACCACCAGGGAATATCCTGAGCTAACCAGTTTTTATAACTTGCAACTAGTAGTTCTCAAACTTTCATTTCAGTTCAGTTCAGTTGCTCAGTCGTGTCTCTTTGTGACCCCATGAATCACAGCACGCCAGGCCTCTCTGTCCATCACCAACTCCCAGAGTTCACTCAAACTCATGTCCATCGAGTCGGTGATGACATCCAGCCATCTCATTCTCTGTCGTCCCCTTCTCCTCCCGCCCCCAATCCTTCCCAGCATCTCAAACTTTAGTGTGCTTCAAAATCACATACAAGGCATTTAAAAAAATTTTATTGAAGTTCAGTTGATTTTCAGCAAAGTGAATCAGTTGTATGTACAGATGCATACATGCTCAATTGCTCAGTCCTGTTTGACTCTTTTCGACCCCATGGACTGTAGCCCTCCAGGCTCCTCTGTTCATGGGATTATCCAGGCAAAATACTGGAGTGGGTTGCCACTCCCTTCTCTAGGGGATCTTCCTGACCCAGGGATTGAACCTGCTTCTCCTGCGTTGGCAGGCAGACCTAACCACCAGACCTCCAAGGAATTCCCTGCAAACTGTTTATAACAAATGACTCTTGCTTTCCATACTTTCTAATGAGAACTGATATAGCCTGAGAGCCAGAGTTCCTGGGTCTGAACCTAGATTTGGCCGTGTTACTAGCTGTGTGATTTTGGGCGAGTTACATAATCACCCTGTGTTTCCCTTTTCTCATCTGTAACTTGGGGTAATAACAGGACCTACTGGGAATTCCCTGGTGGTCCACTGGTTAGCACTCCACCCTTTCATTGCTAAGATCCCATAAGCCACAAGGTGTGGCTAAGAAAAATAAAGAAATATATAACAGAATCTACCTTGTAGTTTTGTCATGAGAATTCAATGAATTACTGCATGTAATAGAACCACTTAATCATTATTATATAGGTATTAGCTAATATGACTAAGCTTTCTTTTCTTTTTTGTTAGGTAAGAAGTGGATTTATTTAGAGAGAAACACACTTCCCACACAGAGTATAGGCCATCTCAGAAGGTAAGAGGTTAAACTTTAACCCCATTTGGACTTGAACCCCATGGTCTTTTTAAAATTAGAATCACTCACCTGGTGTAAATTTTCCTTTTTAAGTAAGTTTAAAAGTGAGTTAAAGAACAGTATTTGGTTAATGATAGAACAGATGGTTTGTGGACACAGCAGAAGTTGGGAGATAACACAAAAATGCCCAAATTTGGCAAAGATTTTCCAACTGGACCAGGAAGTTGGAAGCCTCCCTGTTGGCTCAGACAGTAAAGAACCTGCCTGCAATCCAGGAGACCTGGGTTCGATCCCTGGGTTGGGAAGATCCCCTGGAGAAAGAAATGGCAACACACTCCAGTGTTCTTGCCTGGAGAATCCCAAGGACAGAGGAGCCCCGAGGGCCAGTCCATGGGGTCCCAAAGAGTCAGACATGACTGATCGACTAACACTTTCACTTTCCAACTGTGTTCCCTAGAGCTCCAGGGCTTTCGGGGAGCTTAGTCACAACTAAGCATCTTTGGTTCCATTTCTGCTTCACAGATGGGGTTTCAAGGTATTTGAACAGTGTTCTGTGATTTAAAAACAAAGTTCAAAGTTTGAAAACCACACAGCTGAGAGTTTCAAGGAGAGAAAAGCTAATGGGAATATTGATCCCTTAGGAGTAGAAACAGAGTGGCAGGGGATGGTGAGCAGCTTAGCCAAAAATGGGTTAAAACTAGCTAGAATTCCAGATGAAGGTGAGAGGAGGTCAGGGGTTGGCTGTGGGCAGAGTCCTGGAAGAGTTTCTGCAATGATTCTGAGGTGGAGAAACACAGCCTGGGCCCTAGGCTTAAAAGGACCTGGTTCCCCAGGAACCAAGGAAAGCAGGAAAGCAACCAATGTAAATTTGGTGAGAAAGAACAGGGCTAGAGGCAGAGCCAGCAGCCTTGATAGGGGAAACAGGCAAGGCCTGGGGAATGGGAGCAGAGCCAGGCACATCTAAGCCAAGGCCAACAGACTGTGAAACCACCCACCCGACTCCAAGCAGGCCGAGTAAGGGGCGAAGTTTGCACCCCACCAGCCTACCTACCTGGGCATGAAAGCAGCTTTGTCATGGATGAGCAAGAGAGACATAGTCCAGTGGGGGCAGGGGGGCAGAACAGATGAGTGGGGAGCCCCAGAGTTCCTGGCCTCATACACCGGTCCTTGGATATTGGCCATCTATGTGAGACAGGAGCTTGGCTCGGTCTGCCTCCAGGCACCCCATGGAGCTTCAGATTCACCACCACTGCTCCCTTAACCTACCATGTGCTAGGCCCTGTGCCAAGCACTTTATTTATTCCATTAATTAAGAGCCTTTTACTTGTGAATAAAGAAATCAACTCCAGCCAGATTTTAAAAAAAAAAAGTGGGTGGTGATACATTGGAAGGGATACAGAATCGTCTCTTGACTTCTAGGTCAGGAGGTAGCTGGCCTCGGGACGGACCAGACTGGGGACTATGGAGCATCTGTCATTCTCCTGTGACTCTTAGGTTCTTCCTGTGAATCTGCTTTATTCCTTCTCCCCAGCAGATCAATCGACTTTTTCTGATATTCAGTCCCTAAGGCAGGGAGAAAGAATGAAGCAGCTGGGCCAAAGTGGAAACAATGCTCAATTGTGAATGTGTCTGGTGGTGACAGTAAACTCTGATGCTGTAAAGAACAATGTTGCATAGGGACCTGGAATGTTAGGTCAATGAATCAAGGTAAACTGGATGTGGTTAAGCAGATGGCCAGCATGAACATCAGTTCAGTTCAGTTCAGTTCAGTCGCTCAGTCGTGTCCGACTCTTAGTGACCCCATGAACCACAACACGAAAGGCCTCCCTGTCCATCACCAACTCCCGGAGTTCACTCAAACTCATGTCCATCGAGTCGGTGATGCCATCCAGCCACCTCATTCTCTGTCGTCCCCGTCTCCTCCTACCCCCAATCGCTCCCAGCATCAGTCTTTTCCAGTGAGTCAACTCGTCGCATGAGGTGGCCAAAGTATTGGAGTTTCAGCTTTAGCATCAGTCCTTCCAATGAACACCCAGGATTGATCTCCTCTAGAATGGACTGGTTGGATCTCCTTGCAGTCCAGGGGACTCTCAAGAGTCTTCTCCAACACCACAGTTCAAAAGCATCAATTCTTCGGCGATCAGCTTTCTTCACAGTCCAACTCTCACATCCATACATGACCACGGGAAAAACCATAGCCTTGACTAGATGGACCTTGGTTGGCAAAGTAATGCATGAACATCAACATCTTAGGAAATCAGTGAACTGAGCTCCAGTACTTTGGCCACTTGATGCAAGGGGCCAACTCATTGGAAAAGACCCTGATGCTGAGAGACTGACAGCAAAAGGAGAAGTGGGCTGCAGAGGATGAGATGGTTAGACAGCGTCACCGACTCAATGGACATAAATCTGAGCAGACTCCAGGAGATAGTGAAGGACAGGGGAGACCTGGCATGCTGCAGTCCATGGGGTCGCAAAGTCAGCCATGACTTGGTGGCTGAACAACAATGACAAGGGCAGGGAGAAAAGGCCCACCCACAGCTCCCATAGGCTCAGGGAGAAACTAAAGCTGGATCTGCTTTGATTTCTTCAGGAGAGCAAGGCCCTGAATGGGTCAGGTGGACATCTTGGTTCCAAATGCCCATAGTGAAGGGAAGGGGCGGTCAGGCCACAAACAGAAATATGTCTGCTATGGTCTTTTGCTGTTACCCTGACTGTGTGGATTTTCTCTTCTTTTCTTTTTGGCCGTTCCACGTGGCATGCAAACTTCCCCAACCAGGAATCAAACCCATGCCCCCTGCAGTGGAAGCATGGAGTCTTAACCACTGGACCACTGGGTAGTCCCAGAACTGTGTGGATTTGAATCCAGTTTTCTTTGCCTCCAAAGCCAAGAGGTGGCCCTCGACAGGGAGGACAGAGGGACTGTGTTTACTAAGCCCGTTAAAGGAGGAGGGAACACAGACAAACTGCAAAGTTCCATGTGAAAATAAAACTTTAATTTGCCAAGGGAAGAGCAAGCAACTCTTTGAAATCAAACACAGTCCGCACACTGGTTCTCCTAGGACTGGGTGAGCAGGGCCTCCCTCTGGAAGTGGATGGTGCTCAGCAGGGAGGACGGTGACAGATTCGAGGCAGAGGCTGCGCTCAGAGGTGGGCAGGGGGCTGGGCGGGCTCCTTCCGTCCCTGGCCAGCGATGGGCCGGCCCCGCTCCTCCCAGATGGTAAGGCCATCACAGGAGCAGATCTGCTTGGGGTTCTGGAAGAGGCCAGCGGAGCGTGCAATGATGCCACAGGCCAACCTACGGAAGAGCGTGGGGTCGAGCTGAGCACCGACCAGGCCCCTCCAGGTCTCTGCATGCGCCGCCGGCAGAGCGCTCACCTCTCTCCCGAGTTCCCTGTGATCCTGGACAAGGGATGTCCGCCCCGGCCCAGGTCATCTTCTCCCTCATCGACGGCCAGGCTTCGGCCAATCACATCCCACACCTTTGAGGGGAGACAACAGTCTCAGACATTGAATCTGTTAGGAAAGATTCCCGCCTTCTCCTCCACCTCACCTTCAGCTGCTCATCTTCAATCCTGAAGATAGCTCGGCCATCCTCATCGGCACGGACATTCCCCAGATCTCCGCGGTGCTACAGTGAGAGCCAGGGGAAGAGGGCACATGGGACACAGCGGCTGACTTCTGGCTTCCCAGCATCTGATTCCCCTTCCCCAGAGTACCAGTGTCCTCCAGGTTCAGTCTGGTAGGATGAGGGGACAGCCCAGGACACACAGGAGGCAACTGGACTCTCTCTCCCTGGAACTAAAATCCTGGGTAGAATGACGACACACTGGACATAGCCACAGTGACCCTCTTCCTAGGAAGTCACGCCACTACCCCAGACTGCTTTCCCCTATGCGGTATCTGCCCAGTTTGCATCCCAGCCTCAGAACTGACCCCGCTTCCTGCTTCTTTGCAAGCCCAGTTCTCCAGCTTCCTGATGACTCTGTCAGCCCCTGGCAGTCTGCAGTTCCCCTGCACTTAAGCTGGCCAAGCTTGGCTTCTTGACCAGCATCCCGTCCCTGATGTCCAGCCTCCAGGAACAGAGAGAAGAAACACAGGAGCAGAGGGCATATCCTGCCCCCAAGACTGTTTCTGCCCACCTTTCCTCTTGAAGGTATGAAAATGTGCTAACACAGCTACTGGGGGCTTCCCTGGTGGCTCAGTGAAGAATCCGCCTGCCAGTGAAGGAGAAATGGGTTCGATCCTTGGGTTGGCAAGATCTCCTGGAGAAGGAAATGGCAACTGATTCCAGTATTCTTGCCTGGGAAATCCCATGGACAGAGGAGCCTGGCGGGCTGCAGTTCGTACAGTCACAAAGAGTCAGACTCCACTGAGCGACTAAAATAACAACACAGCTACTGAGCACCTCCTGCATCAAACACCCTCTGCCAGGTGGGGTTTGGGGGTTGGGGATGCGTACGTAGTCAACCGCCCTCAAGGGTTTTGGAACACTGGGGAACCAGGCATGGAACAGACTAGTGGCTGCAAAACACAGGGTTACAACAGTGAGAGTGTTTCCCTGTGACAAGACCCTACTGACAAGTCACAGTAGGATCTGTGCAAATAAACTGTCCCCAACCTGACACTGGGCAGAAGGATCCCTGCCAACATGGACTGGTACCCGTGGCCTTGCCTTGGGCTGGTCACAAAGGATGTTGCCACCTGATGGGGCTGATGAGCAAGCAGAGTCACATCTGCTTTATCTTGTTTTCCTGGGGGACCTCTGTTACCGACACCTGGCACTTTTTGTTGCACCTGGTACTGGGGCCTTTTGTGGTGGGAAGGTAAGGGATGGGGAGGAGTTTCTAGGACCGGGCAGAGGATGCAAGCGCCCAGTGTGTGGCTCAGAGGGGTCATCAGGCAGCAGAAGGTCTCTCCCCTGCACACGGGTGGGTAAAACTGGGCTTGGTGGCACCGAATGTCACACCATGCAGCCACATGGGATATGTACCCTCGGGGACTGGGGAGCTAAGAAGGGTTTCAGGAGGGGTGTGGCATGGTTGCCCCATGCTTTGGAGCAATTTCTCAAATGCAGCGCACGGAGGGGGAGGGGAAGGACTGGAGTGGGGCAGGGGGAGGGCAGAAGGAAGCATGGAAACCAGCTAGGAGACGTGCAAAGGGACAACCAGGCTTGGATATAAATCCCCTCACTGAATTCACTTCCGTTTGGGCAAAACCAGGTGCTGAAATTCCAAAGGAACGTGCCAGTCATCATGGTGGCTTGGTCATGGAGCCCTTGCTCAAGTTTTCCTCCGTCTGTACAAGGGCTTGGGTACAATGGAGCAGCTGGTGCCAGACCCTTCAGATGCCCCATCCCTAGCAGGCCCAGGTCAAGGCAGCGGGGCAAAGTAATCTCTTGCGCTTCGAAACTCCACTTCCTCCCAGAACCCAGTCTCGAGGGTTCCTGCCTCCGGGGCCCTGTCTGCGCGGAGTCCCGTGCTACGCCTCCGCTCCCTCTCCCGGCTTCATCTGCTCAGCACCTTTCAAGGCTCAGTGAGGAAGACGGCCTTGCAGACGCACCCCCTGGACTCACACCTGCTGAGTGTGCACTGGACCAGGCATCACCTCCGAGCTTAGGTTTCAAACGGAGTGTGGCTTGGGTCTTGGACACCTTCTCTCTCTGGCTCTGAGGACAGGCATCTGCAGTGCTGTGTGCTGCCCTAGGGAAAGGCTCATGGGGCACAGGACTGAGGTCTCTGGCCAACACCCAGGGAGGCCTGCCAATAGCAACATGCACAAGTGTGGAAGTGGGTCTTCCCCAAATCAAGCCTTGAGAGACACTCAGCCAGAAGCTCCAACTAAGCTGTGTCCAGATTCCTGCCCCAGAGAAACTGTGAGATGACAAGTGCTTGCTGTTTTAAACCCCTAGATTTGGGAATTCCCTGGCGGTCCAGGGGTTAGGACTTGGTGCTTTCACTGCCAAGGGCCCCAGTTTAATCCTTGGTTAGGGAATTAAGATCCTGCAAGCCTCGCGCCACTAACAAAAAAATAAAACTCTTACATTTAAAGTAACTTGATTCTCAGCAATAGATAACTGACGCATGGAACACAAGCATGGCACTATGCAACGGACTGGACAGAAAGGCTTCCCCAGCTCCCTAGGGGGTGGCGGGTGAGAAGTAAAAACTTTTGACTGTTAGAAATGTGACAGAGCTGTCAGAAGTCAAAAAAAAAAAAAGAGAATAATCACTTATATGAGTTAAGGAACACACAGCATGTTTTCACTTGTTTGCCCTGGTACTGAATTTGCAAGGAGGGGAACACACAGCCCACAAGTGGAGGGGATGAGAAGGCGGTCCTCCTGGACAACACCCAGGACCTCTCTTAACATTCACTAAGCACTCTAACAAAGATAAGCAGGCTGCAGTCCCTTGTAGGTGTTTAATGACACTGTTTTTCTTTTTTTGGTCACACTGAAAGGTTTGCAGGATCTTAGTTCCCCAACCAGGGATCAAACCCATGCCTCCTGCAGCAGAAATGTACAGTCCTAACCACTGGACCGCCAGGGAATTCCCTGACAACACTTGTAAGGTCTGCACTGATTTATTTTTACAAGGATCCTTCTCTTGGGGCTAGAAGTACTAGTTTCTTGTTTTTTGTGGCAATATCGTTTCTCGTTCAAAACAAATCTACCTGAATTACATGAGTGACGTCTTGATTTTCTTCAAAATAATGGAGAAGGGCCAGGGGTGTAGATAGAATGGGACTGGCCACAAGCTGGCAACTGTTAAAGCTGGGTGACAGGGACACAGGGGTTTGGGACACTAGTCTGTCCACTTCAGAATATGTTTGAAATCATGTTCCGTGATAGATTAAAATGTCAAAAATAAATTAAATTTACTTAAGGGGGGAAAAATCAGTCAGTTTAAATCAAAACACTGAGTAACCAGCGGAACAAGTAGGACTCAGATCATTAAGGTGGCATGTGACTCACAGCAGAGGGGGGCCAATTCTCTGGTGTAAAATGAAAGTCCAGGGCCAGGAGCTGCAGAGTTAAGAATGGCCTTTTAAAAAAATTATTATTATTTGGCTGTGCCAGGTCTTAGTTGCAGCACGAGGGGTCTTTAGTTGCAACATATGAGATCTGGTTCCCTGACTGGGATTGAACCCAAGCCCCCTGCATTGGGAGCTCGGAATCTTAGCCCTTGGACATCCAGGGAAGTCCCGGGAACAGCCTTTTTACTTTAGGTAAAACCTTTAACTTCCACACCATCACCTTCTCTGGGAAGCTCTCTCCCACTGCCTGTGCCCTTCGGACTGGATCTGGAGCTTGCTCTGGGTTCCCAGGGCCTCCCAGAGGCTCCTGCAAAGATGTTCTGGCTGTGCTGCAACCACAGAGTTCTGAGTGTCTCCCTCACCACGCTGTGAGACAGGGTCAGGCCTTGAGCACAGGAAGTGTCTATAAATGTTTCTAAACCGAACAAAATAAAGTGAGGGAGAAAGACTCCCCCTAAATGGAATCACACTCTCAGGCTGCAAGAGCTGCCTGCCCTGCCTCAATGAGATCTCAGGTTCTCTCCCAGCCCAAGAGCAACACTTACCCGTTCAGAGTCCTGCGGGCCCCCATGGGACATTCCATCAGGGTTAAAGTGGTCCCCACAGCTAAGAAGAAGAGAAAGCAGGCAGGCAGTGAAACCACAGCTCACGGACCAGGTGATCCATCCTTTTACTTTAACTACATTTGTTCCATTCACTCACTCATTCATCCAACCAGCCACTCATTCAACAAACGGACCCATTCTGTACCAGGCTCTGGGTTGAGAACACCAAGAAGACTCGGTCATGGGACCTGTCCTCAGCAGGCCTCCAGGGTAAACCAGGATGAGTAAACACTAACTGCAGCATGATAAATCCCATGACAGGGAGAACTGACCCTCCCGTGTTCAGGAGTCACCTTCCATCTGGGAGCTAGGAGCAGGAGTGTCAAGGTCAGATTTTGGTTCAAATCCCCACTCTGTCATTTACATGCTCGAGGGCTTTTGACAAGTCATGTAACCTTTCTGAGCCTCAGTTTTCTCATCTGTAGACTGGGCTTGTGTGTATACGCCTCCCAGGGTACTTGTGAGGACCATATGTGAATGTATGTGTAAAAAGCTGAGTACAGCCCCCTGCGCACAGTGGATGCACAACCAGGGCAATGAGGATGCTCCAGGGAGGTTCCAGAGGACTCACCTGTTGCAGTTCCTCGTGAGGTCCCCGAATTGATGGACGTGGAGCCCATGCAGACCAGGCTGCAGGCCATCAATGGTCCCCTCAATTAGGCAGCGCTCGGGGGTCAGCTGCAGGAAGCGCACCACTCCCTGCACAGGGCCAGGCCCCCCGAGAATGGCCACGGCTGCCCCTAAATTCTCTGTAAGGTATCAGACACCAGGGCTGGCTCACCACCTCACCCGTTCATCAGTTGGAAAGGGCAGGGAGAGAGCCCCATGTAACCTTCACGTGGTCCCCGAAGCCTCTCCAACCCAGAGCCCCCAGATCCTATGGTTGGTTAGAGCTGTACCACACCCAGGCCACCTCCCTCCCAGAGAGTCCAAGGCCACAGTGGTTACTCACGCAACAGGCCACTGCCCATGCCCTTGAGGACCGCCTGCCTCCCAGTGCCTTCTAGAAGGGTCTGCACCTCCTGGCTGGGCAGGGTGGTCTGCACCAGGACCATCTGGTTCTCCAACTGCACCTCCACACTTTGGACGCCTAGAAGACAGGGGGCAGAGGGCAGCAGAGGGCTAGCACCCCTCTGCTGGGAGCAGGGAAGAAAGAAACAGATGGTGATTCACCATCCCCATCTTTATCACCTTTCTGTGGCCAGAGGGAAGCTCTGAAGCTGCCTTCTAGCTGTAAGGCCCTTAACCTCTCTCTTTTTTTTTTCCGGTTGTGCCAAGCAGCATGTGGGGTCTTAGCTCCCCAATCAGGGACCAAACCCTCGGCTCCTGCAGTGGAAGATTCAAATCTTAGCCACTGGACCCCCAGGGAAGTCCAGGCCCTTAACCTCTCTGAGCTTGTTTCTTTACGAAGTGAGGATAACGTCACCTTGCCCCCAGGAATGTTGTGAGTTCTTATTTTGTGCCAAGAGTTATTCATCTATGTTTGAGGCATAGATGCATGTGAGCATGCTCAGTCACTTCATTCGTGTCCAACTCTTTGCAACCCTACGGACTGTAGCCCATCAGGCTCCTCTGTCAATGGGATTCTCCAGGCAAGAATACTGGAGTGGGTTGCCATGCCCTCCTCTAGGAGATCTTCCCAACCCAAAGGATCGCACTGGCATCTCCTCTATCTCCTGCATTGCAGGTGGATTCTTTACCCACTGAGCCACCTGGGTAGCCCTTTGAAACATAGATAGTTCTTTTAAAAATATTTGAACACAATATCATAAATCAACTGTACTTCAATTTTGAAAAAATAAATGATGATAAAATGTTTACATAAAAGATGGGCTATCAGGCTTCCCTGGTGGTCCAGCAGTTAAGAATATGCCTTGCAATGCAAGGTACGCTGGCTTGGTCCCTGGTCTGGGAGGATCCCACATGCCGCAGAGCAACTAAGCCTACGTGCCACAACTACTGAGCCCACATGCTCCAACTACTGAAGCCCAAGCACCTAGAGCCTATGCTCTGCAACAAGAGAAGTCTCTGCAATAAGAAGTCCAGGCATCACAAGAAAGAGTAGCCCACACTCACTGCAACTAGAGAAAGCCCGCAGGCAGCAACGAAGACCCACCACAGCCAAAAAATAAATCTTAAAAAAAAAAGTGGGCTATCAATAGTCACAATATTCACGATAGTCAAAAGGTGAAAACAACTCAAAAGTCCATCAAATGATGAATGAATAAACAAAATGTACAGCCACACGATGGAAGACATTCAGCCATAAAAAGGAATGAAGCATTGATACGTGCTGTGATGTGGATGGACCTTAAAAACATGAAGTGAAAGCCAGTTACCAAGACTACATATTGGATGATGTCACTGTGGATGAAATATCCAGAACAGGTAAATCTCTAGAGACTGAAAGCAGGCGAGGAGGCAGGAGAACAGGAGGGTGATGGTTGAAGGGTGTGATTTCTTTTTTTTTAGGATTTATTTCTTTTTATTTTATTTTTGGCTGTACTGAGCCTTCAGTGCTGCGCCCGGGCTCTCTCTAGTTGCAGTGAGTGGGGCTACTCTCGTCGTGGGGCACAGGTGTGGTGCATTGTGGTGGCTTCTCTTGTTGTGAAATGCGGGCTCTATGTACCTGGGCTTCAGTACTTGCGAGCTGTAGGCACCCGGGCTTTAGTCACTGCAGAACGTGGTCTCAATAGTTGTGGCTCACTGGCTTAGTTGCTATGTGGCATGTGGGATCCTCCCACAGGGACTGAACCTGTGTCCCCTGCATTGTCAGGCAGATTCTTAACCACTGGACCACCAGGGAAGCTCCTGAAGGGTACAATTTCTTCGTGAGGTGATGGAATACAAAAATTGATAGTGGTAATGGTTGCACAACTCTGTGAATATACTAAAACCCACTGAACTGTATACTTTAATGGATGAATTTTATAATACATGAATTATATCTCAATAAAGCCGGCACACATAAACAAAAAGGCGGGGCTATCACCATCATTAAGAAAGCTAACATTTACTGAGCATGCACTGTGGGCTTTCTCATACTGTACCTGTATTAACACAAGTAACCTTAGGAGTTGGACACTGTTATCCCCACTTTACAGGTGAGAAAACTGAGCCACAGCGAAGTTAAGAACTTGCTCCAAGTTCAGTTCAGTTCCAACTCTTTGAGACCCCATGGACTGCAGCATGCCAGGTTTCCCTGTCCATCACCAACTCCCAGATCTTGCTCAAACTCATTGCACTGTAATAAATAGAGGGACTCGAACTCACCCCAGGCAGCCTAGCTCCAGCTTATAAGCTCTGAGAAGCAGCTCCAGCCTCCAGGTTTGGGGCCCCCTCTCCTGTCCTCTTGCGGTGGCTCCCACTTCCTCCACGTAACTCCAGCTGTGTGCCCTGCAATCCTCTGTGTGGCCCACAAGCGTCCGGTTCAGGAGTCAGTGGCTCTCAACGGCCCTCCAGATCCTGGAGTCACCCTGCTGTGCGCAAAGCCTGCAGGGCAATTCTGACATACACTCAGCTTTGAGGGCTGTTGGGCCAAGAGAAGGACAAGAAGGGGCTTCTCTTCCATTCAGATCTTCAGGGCTCATAAACCTTTTAAGAGGACATCTGAATCCTGAACCAGAATACAGAGGGTGGTTGGGAACTCTGAACGCTGATCTCACCTGTGGAGCTTACAAACATTCTGCTCTGATCTTAGTTAAATGTGTTTGCTGCTCTGAGTAAGAGTAAAGCCCACCAGAGCCAGGAGCCCTGGGAAGCCCAGGAAACACAGGTTAAACAAGGCATTTCCTTGAGCCCAGCGCTCTGTGGACTGAAGGCGAAGCCATCCAATTTCCCTCCATCCTTGGTTTCCCTCCTCCCGCCCCCTGCCAGGGAGCATATAATCATCCCTGAGGCACAGACAAGGAACCTCAGCTGTTCAGATTACTTCCAACTCGAAGCAACACGGAAATGGTACTGGGAAGAGGCAGCATCCAAGAGGCAGGACTATCTGGCCTGTGTTACAAAAGGTCCCACGGGCTTGTGTCCATAGATCTCAGCCGCATCGGTTGGGGGAGGGGCCAAATTTGTAAACAGACACACCTATATCCTCTCCAGCAAGTACAGGGCAATTCTGCCAGAAGAAAATTCTCCAAACAACCCAAATACCATCACTTCACACAACATCTCACCCTGGGCCACCTGGCGTGAAGCCTTGGTGCTCTGAGTTCACCCAGAGGTGCTTCTGGGTGCCAAGGGGCTGTAGGGAGAATGGCAGGGAACTCCTGGGGCCTGAGTCTCTAGGGAATGCCATGAGCTGTGTGCTCCTCTTTACACACATCAGGATGGTGATACTGTCCTCCTCGGGCAAGGGAAATGAGGCAGGGGGGTTACGCAGCTGGCTCAAGATCACAAAGCTCAGAAGGCAGCCTGTCCAACCCCAAAGCTGACTGTTTGGTCCCTTCGTCCCACAGGAAGTAGGACTGGGCCCCAAAGGACTGACTGTCTGAGGCTCCCAGGGCTCAAAGAAGCATGAAGTGCAAGGGATTCACATGACTATTCAGTCATTTAACAAATGTACACTAAGCACCTATCATGCGCCCCATTCTGGGCGGCAGGAATGCAGCAGGGTACAAGTCAGGTGATGTCTCTGTCCCACAGAGCAGCATGTATTCCAGGGCAAGAAGATGCATATCAAACATACGCTCAGGAAGATTTGGGTAGTGCAATGTGTGATCAATGAAGCAGGTCTTAGGGAACAACTCGGGGATAAGCACTTAGGCTGGTCAAGGAAGGTGTAGGGAAAAAGCAAACTAGCCAAGATGGCGTGGTCAGGCTCTCTTGCCCCATGCCCTCTCGCTCTTACTGCACATTTTGTGAATGATTATGTAACAGCTGAGATCACTAACAGCACTGCACATGCGTGTCACAAGGTACTTGCTTGGCCATGGGCTACTTTTGTTCTGTAAGCAAATATAAGCTCCACCTGGAAAGTCCTTGTTGGGGAGGTTATGTTATGTTATATCTGCTGTTACAGCTGCTGCACCAGCCAGGAGAGAATAAACGCGTCTGCAGTTCCTTCAGCTCCTTGAGTTTTCTTCCAGCTTCCCCGCACGCACCTTGCCTACCATGGGTTCAGCAAACAGCACACACAGTGAAATACAGCGAGACAGAAGGTCTCTCTGAGCCTTGAAGCAAATGCCTGAATGTAGTCAGGGAAGAACATTCCAGCAGAGGACACAGTCTGGGCAAAGACCTTGAGACAGGAATGACATCTATGTGTCTGAGAAAGGCCAGAGTGGCTGCAGCTGGAGTAAAGAGAAGAATAAGATATGAAGGTACAAGTGGAGACCAATCAAACAAAGTCCTGCAAACAACAGGAAAGAATCTGAATTTAATTTTAGTGCAGGGGAGGCCACCGGGAGAGGCCATGGAGTATAGTCGTTGAGGGTGTGGGCTCTGCAGTTGAAATCCTGAGTCTGCCATGTACTAGCTGTGTGGCTTTAGACAACTTACTCAACCTTTCTGTTTGAGTTTTCTTTTCAGTTTCTGTATCCACAAATGGAGATGATAATACAACCTACTTCAGGGGGCTGCTGCTGCTGCTGCTAAGTCACTTCAGTCGTGTCCGACTCTGTGTGACCCCATAGACGGAAGCCCACCAGGCTCCCCCATCCCTGGGATTCTCCAGGCAAGAACATTGGAGTGAGTTGCCATTTCCTTCTCCAACTTCAGGGGGCTACTGAAGGCCTAAATGAGTCATCTCACACAGAGCACTTAGAACAGTGCCTGGCCTATGGGAAGCTCTTAATATTATTATTGTGTGAGGATTTTAAGCAGAGCAGTGACAATATCTCCAAAGAGCTGCTTTTCTGCACTGGAAGGGAAGGGCCCTGGTGAGAAGCTCCCTGTGACTATACATTTCCTGAACTCTTGACGTGGGTCTGAACCAGGAGGGCTGGCTCCCCAGCAAAGTAGCAGTTCAGTCTGGCTGGTGTGGAGTGTGCTCAGGCCCATATCTGTTTAGCTCAGAGAGGCAGAAAAAACAAGGCCATAGGGGGCTCTGGGGTAGTGACGATAAGGATTCAAGGGAGTGAGCCTTGGGCTGGGAGGGCCTCCTATTTACGCCTAGGAGGAAAGCAGAGCCTTTGTCCCCAAAGCCCAGGCCTCCTGGAGAGAGCAAATCAACCAACCCATCTCTCTCTCTCCTTCTCTGCATTCTGGGAAGCCAGTCCATGAGAAAGCCAAGTTGATTCCAGTTACCCAGGCTAGAAAACAGAGTCACTGGAAGTCTTTATCTGGTCACTAAGAAATCTGCTAACGGCTAGAAACTGCCCTATGTTCAGCAGAAGTCCAGCTGTCTGCTTTCCTAGCAAGAATGTTTTACAGGAGGTAGAGAGCCTAACAGCCTTGGAAAGCTGTGGTCAGAACACTCCACTCATAGTGGAATGGTTCAGTTTTCTTGGACCCTTAGCCACCACCCTCAAACACACAGTCTAAGCAAACCCAGCTTTAGGATCTCTACCCTCTGTGAAAGTGGCGCTGGGAGCCACCATGGAGCACTCTGGGGACTGAGGGCAGGCAGCGCCTGGGCGCTGTGCATTAGCCCGGCTCTGTTCTCCACGGGTAAAGTCACAGGCAAACACGCATGACTGACAACAGGAAATGGTGCTGGAACAGTGAGAATCAGCATAGTGCACAGGAAGCTTTGGGAGACGTCATTTCCTGTACTCTGCCTGGAGTGGGGACAAAATTGAACAACAAGAGGAGTCTGGTGCTGTGGAAAGTGTGAAAGCTGCTAGTTCTCCTCCATCAGGACAGGTAACTGAAATGAATGAAGTTCCTGCAGAAAATCCAGGACTTGTCAACAGATGCTGTTATGAAGATGGTTGGCTGATCAACATGACATTCAATAACCCTTCAGAACTAGAAGAACTAATGAGTGGAGAAGCCTATGAGAAATACATAAAGTCTATATTGAGGAGTGAAAATGGAACCCCAAAGTAAACCAGTTTGAACAACTTTAAACAAATGACGTGTCCCCTCATGCCTCTGCCCAACCAGCTTACTCCCTATAAGCCCTTCCTCTCACAGGTCCTAAGATTCAGTGGGCTCTCACTATATGCCAAAGTCCTTTTCTAAAGTGCTTTTACACATATTAACTAATTTACTCTTCTTGATGATTCTCTGGGGTAGCTTCCATTATCTTGCACATTTAAATGCTAAAGAAACAGGTATAAAAAGTAACATGCGGGACTTCCCTGGGGATCCAGTGGTTAAGAATCCCCCTTCCTGTGCAGGGGATGTGGGTTCAATCCCTGGACGGGGAACTAAGACTCCACATGCCATAAAGCAACTAAGTCAATGAGCCACAACGACAGATCCTGCATGCCGCAACAAAGATCTGAGGCAGTCAGATAAATAAATATTAAAAAAAAAAGATAAAGTTCTAACACTTCCATTTTGAAAAACAAAAAAAAAGTAACATGCATGAGGCCTTAGTGCCATTAAGCGGCAAAGGGGGGATTTGAATCTGAACAGTCTGACTCTAGAACACATACCCCTAACGCCTGCGACACACAACCGCCTGATACAGAGCCAAGTGCTATCAGTCTCTCAGCTTCAGAAGCCAGAGTTCTTCCAAGAACGGCTCTTCCCAGCACAACGGGAAGTGCTCATTTTACCTGAGGGCAGGGGCTGTGCCTGAAACTCTTGTGAACCCTTCTCCCTAAAAAGCTCCCGGTGTCTGGTCTATACCTGCTGAATCACTGAATAAACATTTAACAGACTCAAAGACAGACAGTTCCCCAGGCCATGTTGGTGGCCTTGCCTTCTCAGAGCTTGCTGATCATGCCAGGTCAAGGACATTTCTGGTGGTCCAGTGGTTGAGACTCTGCACTTCCACTGCTGGTGATATAGGTTTGATCCCTGATTGGGGAAGTTCCACATACCGGGCAGTGTGGGGAAAAAAAAAAACCCAGGGCTACCTGGATAGAACGTGGCCAGGGCTGCTGTTTGCTTTGTCAGGATTATGCTGCTTCTCAAGCAAGAACTAACTGTTTTCCAGGGAACACTCTGTAGGGGGACTACTCTCTGCCTAACTCCTCGCTTTCCAGGCACCTGAGGTTAAGACACCAGAAAGGCAGGCAGTTAGGGCCAGTAGAAAAATCTGGCAGAGCAGGCCTGAGACCTGCACGCTAGACTCCATTTCTGGGTCTCAGTGTGACTCTGAGAACATTCTTTCCTCTCTCCAGGTTTTCATTTCTGTCTCTGTAAACGGGCGCGGGGTAGCCTAAGAGATTTGCCTGCCCCTCCCCGAGGTCTCCGGTTTGCTCTCACAAAAGTTCATCTGGTTCTTACCTTCGATCCCTTGCAGGGCCGTGCGCACCGCGTCCACGCAGCTCTGACAGGTCATCTGCACCGCGAACTCCAGCTGCAAGGGTGGCAGGGACGGGCTGATAGGAGCTGGGGAACCTTCTTGCGTGACCCTGTTTCACTGCCTCCCCTAGGACCACCCCCAAAGGCCTAGAGTAACGCCCCATGTGACCCCTCCTCAAGCGTCTTCTTCACTGTCGCTCACGATCATTCCAGAAGCAACACCCCGTAACATTAATGCCAAGCGTCCTGCTACTCTCACAGTCCAGCCCTGGCCCCAGGCCCCAACCCAGGTGTCCGCTCCTTCCCTCATTCTCAAGTTAACGATCGCTCTCCAGGGGCCGAAGTTCTCTGCCTTGCGAGGCTCCCACACGAGGCCTCGACCCTCACCGTGCAGGCAGTCCCGAGGTCCTCCGAGTCCGATGCCATACTGGATCCAGCTATCGCCCGAGGGCCAGAAGTGAAGCGCCAGCCCACAGCAGCGCCGCGGGGAGAGGGAGGCGGAGCCCCGGAAGCCACTCCTTGCCCCGCCTTCCGGTGCGCTCGCACGCAAGGCTCCGCTCCTTCCCGCGTCCATGCGACGGTGGGGAGGGATTGCGCAGGCGCACTTGGGCCCACCGGCCCCTCGTTGCCTTAGTAACCGCTAGAGCCGCCGGCGCTATAAGCGCCGCCTCGCCTTAAGATGGAGCAGTATAAGTGGGACCCCGAATTCCAGCGGATTTACCACCGGTTGCTGCGTCCGTTGTCGCTCTTCCCCCGCAGGACGACACGCACAGCGTCTGAGGAGCACCTCTCGCAGGAGGTCCCGATGCTACTGCCCTTACCGGTTCCACGGCTGACGGCGGAGTTGGTCTGCCGCCAGGTAGCCGAGCGGCTGACCAAAAGCGGGCTGGAAGCGCGGGCGCCTCACAAGGTACGGCTCCGTTTCACCGAGGTCATCCTGGACGAGCTAAAGTGCAGCTGGCAGGAGCCCCCCATCGAACTAGGCATGAGTCACCTGAACAATCAGAGGCTACGGAAGCGGCTCCTGATCTACGTGCTGCTCAGCTGCGAGCAGCTTTTCGTACGCTACCTGCACCTCCAGAAGCTCATGTCTACCTCCGCCGTCGTCTTCACTGAATCAGCCACGCTTACCCGCTTGGCCGCCAGCCTCGCCAGGGACTGCACAGTTTTCCTCACTGGCCCCGACGTCTACCGTAGCCTGCTCTCTGATTTCCTTGCCCTGCTCAGAGAAGAGCAGGCCCGAGTCTCCGCGCCCAGACTGCGCGCCGTTGGCCTTGGAGCTTACAGGCTCTTTGCTGTCCCATGGCATCACATCAGTGGCTTCACCCAAGTGCCGCATTTCAACCTCAGCCTGAACTACCTTATCCAACTCAGCCGCCCGCGAGACCTTGTCAGTGAGCCTGAAAAGGATCCAATGAAAGAACTGAAATCCATTCCCCAGCTGAAGAAGAAGAAGCCTCTGCGCTGGTTGTCCTCCATGCAAAAGAGGAGAGAAAGCACCTTCAGTTCACAGATTGCATCACTGCCTGGGTCCTCTGTGGCTCCCCGCAGCCGGGCTCCCCCCACCTCGCACTTGCCCCTCTACTCCCAGCTCCAGAGGGGCCAGTCCATGCCCTCTCTGCGTGAGGGTTGGAGGCTAGCAGATGAGCTGGGCCTTCCTCCACTCAGTCCTCGCCCCTTAACCCCACTGGTCCTGGTGGCAGAGTGCAAACCAGAGCTGGCAGGGGACACGGTGGCTGAGGACCTGAAGCAGATGATGAAGAATATGCAGTTGAGGTGGTCTCAGTACTCACCACTGGACTCAGGGCTGCCCCCACTCTTGGGGGCTCTGACCTACCGCCCGGCTGCTACCCATCACATAGAAGAACTGCAGAGAATGTTGAACAGCCTTGAGGAGCAAGAGGCCTCGGAACATCGGGGCCTCCTGTTCCCTAAACCCCCTCTGCTTGAACCACAGCCAGTGACTGTTACTTTGAAGCTAAGAAATCAGATGGTCCAGATAGCTGCTGTACAGGTCTCAGGAAGAAACTTTTTGGATTCCTTCCACATTGAGGGGGCCGGTGTGCTATACAACCACCTGACTGGTGAACTGGAACCCAAACTTATCGAGCAAATGGATATGGATCGCACTTTTGGCAGTAGCATCAGGGACATCTACAAGGAGCTGATGGGCCGTGTCTCTAACAACCACTTCACTTTTGACCAGGGGCCCCTGGTTGAGCCTGCAACCAATAAAGACTGGTCAGCCTTCCTGTCCTCAGCTTTCCTACGTCAAGAAAAACAGCGTCGTATCATCAACACCAAGCTGGCTGAACTTTATCACCAGAAAGCAAGCTCTTTACAGTCCAATGCAGATAAGATGTCCTCCTTCACATCACTCCAAGCAAGTAAAAGCTGGGACAGGTGGTCAAACAGGGCCACATGGCTGAACTGGTGGAAAAGCACTTTGTCTGTGGTTGACTACTTTAAGTACCTCACCACCCAGGAGACAGATTTCCTCCATGTCATCTTCCAAATGTATGAAGAGGAAGGTCCTGTGGAGACCGTGGCCCCTATCAAAGAGTCCATAAAGATCCAACACCCTCCCCCCTTGCTAGAAGACGATGAACCAGATTTTGTGCCAGGAGAGTGGGATTGGGACACAGTGCTGGAACACAGGCTAGAAACTAAAAGCAGCCTCCTGGAAGATTCTCACAATATCCTGAGCCTGCAGAAGCGTCTGGAGCGGGTTTGGTCCATGCTTGACATTCCAGAGAAGGACCGGCTGGACATGGCCATCAAATACAGCTCCAACGCCCGCCTGAGACAGCTGCCGGCACTGGTGAGTGCCTGGGAGCGGGCCTTGCAGCACATTCAGCTGCGGGAGAAACTGCTGGGGAGACTGGAGTGGTTTGAGCGACAAGCTTCCGACCCTAACCGCTTCTTCCAAAAGAGTGATGTGGGCCTGAGTCGCTTCCTGGAGGAGAATCAGATCCGCAGCCATCTCCAAAGGAAGCTCAGTATGGTGGAGGCTCCTTTGGTTCCCCTCCTGGAGGAGATCGAGTTAGTCTTTGGTGAGCCGGTGACCTTCAAGGGACGGCGCTACCTGGACAAGATGAAGCACGACAAAGTGGAGATGCTCTACTGGCTGCAGCAGCAGCGGCGGGTCCGCCACCTAACCCGGGCCAAGAGGGCCTCCCATCAGTCAGTCCTGTCCAGGAAGCTCAGCAGCCAGCCTTTCATAGCCCCAGGGAATACGCCCATTACTCTTTGACCAGACAAGTGCCCTCGGATTTCTCTGTCACCCCCATACACACCGCAGCTCATCCAGACCTCTTGACTGCTTTGAAAGAAGAACTATCTGGGAGGGCAGGGTTCAGGAAACCTGCATTCCAGCTACCAAGGGACTGACATGAATGCTGTATTTTGACCACAAAGTTCCCATAAAAGAAGCCCCAAGCCCAGTAGTCCCATTTCTGTCAAGCCATGCACATTACAGCCAAAGGCTCATGTATCAAAAGAACTGAGACCATCCCTTGGAGTTCATTGTAATGGGAAATGTCAGACAGACAGAAACCATCCCCTGTGGAACACCTCAGCTCAGCATTTCTATCACGAGACATTAGATTGACTGATTAGAACACCAAGCCAAGAGGCTCAATGGCATGATGACTAAGAGCTAATGCTCTGGAGTTAGTGGGTGTGGGTTTAAGTCCTGCTTGTGTAACCCTGGGCAAAGTACCTAACTGCTGTACGTCTGGACCTTCCTATGTCAGATAAAGGAGTTGGCTGTCACTTCTTCCAGTTCTAGCACACTGTTGGCAGAGCTAAAAGTTTCCAATAAATTTATTTACCAATTCATACAAGCACCTGGTACAAAGTACACAAGGGCATGCCCTGAAAAGTACTTCTTCCCATCCTTCTCTTCAGTAACTCCCTTCTCCTTGTGGCAACAACTGTTGCCAGTTGTTTGTGTATCTTTCCATTCCCTTATTCAAAAGCAAATATTTATCGAGCACCAGCTAGGTATTCATGCTGGGTCTTTATCACTGAACAAAACCAAGACCCTTAGCCTTTGTAAAGTTTACATTCTCCTGAGGGGAAACAGACTGTAGACCATAAACACAGTACAGAAGCACACTGAATCACAGAATGGAGGATGACACGTACTCTGGAAATAGGAAAAAAGTAGAGGAGGGCAAGAGGAAGCAAAGGGTGAAGGACACAATTTTACTGGGGTAGTCTGCTCAGGCCTCACCGGGAAGGGGAGATTTGAGCAGAGGCTTGAAGGAGGGGAAGAAGTGAGCCCTGTGGACATCCGGGACAACAGTGTTGCTGTCCTACTGTGTGTATTTTTATTTTGCTTAAACAGCCCCTTATTATTACAAACAAAGACATGGGCTTCTTTGGCGGTCCAGTGATTGAGACTGAGCTCCCAATGCAAGGGGCACAGGTTCTATTCTTGATCAGAGAACTAAGATCTTACACACACACACACAGACACACAGACAATGCTCTAAAAAAATCCTTGTTCGTTTATTTACTATGTGCAGCAGTTTCTATGGTTTAAAGTTCCTGGAAGTGGGAGTTATATCTAAGTATAAGTTTTATATATATATATATATATTTTTTTTTTTTTTCTATTTGGCCATGCCATGTGGCATGTGGGATCTCAGTTCCCCCACCAGGGAGCTAGCCTCACCCCCTGCTTTGGAAATGCAGAATCTTAACCACTGGACTGCCGGGAAAGTCCAGGCATTTGTAGTTTTGATAGATATTACTGAGGATGTACACAAAGGCTGTAAGCATTTGCATTATCATCCACCCTGCCTGACAATAGTATTAATTCCCCACTCTCACTAGAAGTATTATCAAAAAGTTTCATCTTTGTCATGTAATAAGTGAAAAAATAGTATCTCATTTGAGTTGTGTTCTCACCTCTCTATGAGCGAAATTGCACTTTTTTTGAGTTTAAAGGCGTTTTTTCTCTTTTAAGTAATTTATCTTTTGGCTGTGCTGGGTCCTCGCTGCACAGGCTTTCTCTAGTTTCGGCCAGCAGGGGCTAATCTGATTGTGGAGTGCAGGCTTCTCATTGTGGTGGCTCCTCTTGTGCAGCACAGGCTTTAGGGTGCTTGGGCTTCAGTAGTTGTGCCACTTGGGCTCTAGAGTACAAGCTCAATAGTTGTGGCACACGGGCTTCGTTGTTCCTTGCATGTAGGATCTTCCTGCACCAGGGATCGAATCCATGTCTCCTGCATTGGCTGGCAGATTCTTTACCACTGAGCCACCAGGGAAGCCCTGGTTGGTTGGTTGGTTGGTTTTCTCTGTAAAATAATCAAGCCCTTTGCCTACTTTTCTATTGTTTTTGACTGTTTTGCTTTCTTGATTTTTCTGAGCTCTTTACATCTTCAGGAAATTTAGCTGACATGTTAGTAGTGAGTTAGCACTTACTGAGTTCTTAACTTGTGCAGAACACTCTCTCTGCACAGTCTCTTAGACTTCTCATGAAGCATGTATTTTAATCACCATTTTATCGTTGAGAAAATGAAGGCTCAGTTAGATAAAGTGACTAACCCAAGGTCATGAAGATAGTTAATGGGAGAGCCAGGCTCCAAGCCCAGTCTGTCTGACCCAGGTCCGTCTTGGTGCGCTGATTCTGTGAGTTATGGTAAGAAAGCTCTTACACACAGCCTGCCTCACCTGCCTGCACAAGTAAGGTAAAAGCCCCTGGTCCAGAAGTTTTTCATTCATTCTTTGCTAATATGGATGAAAGCACTTCTACTTTGTTTTCCTAACAAAGCAGCACTTCTCAAACTTTCGCACCCAAGGAAATGGCAACCCACTTCAGTGTTCTTGCCTGGAGAATCCCAGGGATGGGGGAGCCTGCTGGGCTATCGTCTATGGGGTCACACAGTGTCGGACACGACTGAAGCGACTTAGCAGCAGCAGCAACCCTTCGAATTGAGGAACAGAAGCGAGCATCTTGGTCAGGTATGAGGGACTGGGGTGGAGGCCAACAGCAGGGAGGGTAAAGCAGTGCTAGCCTGAGAGGCCTGAGAAATTTAAAGTTTTTATTTTTGAAATCTATGCAAGATTTGCATTCTACTGTGTAATATGTACCTTTTTTTTTTTTTTTTTGGCCACACGTTATGGCTGGCAGGATCTTAGTTCCCCTACCAGGAATCTCGGCCCCAGCAGTGAAAGCACTGAGTCCTAACCACTGGACCACCAGGGAATGCCCAGTCCATGTTTGTTTGTTTTTTTTTAATATAAAGTTGGTGCTTAATATTATCTTTGAATGAAACTGGCCCTCCAGGCAGATGTGCTATAGTCAGCCTTTGTAGTATGGTTTCCCTCTTGGTCTGCTGGTGTGTTCTCTAGAGGTTACCCAGAACCCAAGCGAGCAACGCTCGAGTAGGGGTCACAAGCTTTTTAAAGGGCCAGACAGTGCCAACTGTTTTAGGCTTTGAGCGATATGGTTTCTGTCCCAAGCCTCAACTTTGATTTTGTTGTGTGAAAGCAATGATAACAACATATAAGTAAATGAGCAGGCTGTGTTCCATTAAAACTTTATTTACAAAAACAGGCAGCTGCCTCGGGGTGTAGTTTGCTGACTGAAGCGCTATAGCATCAGCCCCTTCAAGAAGCAAACACACAGGAGGAGGAAGCCAAGAGGCTCAGTGCAGCATTTCTCAAAGTGTGTGCCAAGTAAACTAGTTCTGAGTGATATGCTGGGAAAAGGATTCCATGGTCAGATAACTTTGGGGAACATTACATACTGCATTCCTGAAGTTCCTCAGAGTTTCTCAGTACATAGGCGTGTATTGGGAGCTCAGATGGGTCTTACAAAAAATACGAAGAATGCTTTTATTCCTTCATGGCCATTATGGTCATTGGGAAGTTAATTTTGGGAAACATTAGCTCACATGAATTAGTCCTTTGAAATTGCCACTGATCATCTGGTTGGGAATAGTACACAGGGATAGGATGGGGAGAGTATAGTCCTGGACACACAGGCACAGTTGCGATATCTGGGCCTCAGGGGACATGAAAGGACATCATGAAGCCCAGGACAGGCTCGAGAAGGAGCCACAGGAGACCTGGAGACTCTTGGAGCTGCCTCAAAACACTGCCTCTCGGATCCTGCCCTTTCATCCTAGTCCCTGGATGTGGGAATCTGAAGGCCTAGGACTGACTTTCCCAAAGTTCCACACCTAAACCCATGGCCTAGTGATCCCTCCCTGCTGATCCTATTTATAGATTTGGTGAATCATTACCATTATTACATATATGTGAGTATTACATATGGAATAATAATAATGATAATAATGATGATAACTCATATTCATCCTTGTTCTACTGATTACAAAGTGCTGTTTACAGTCATTCTACTGAGAATCAGTAACTTGCCTCTGAACTGGTGGAATCGTGACTTAAACCCAGATCTGGAATAAGTCCTTTGCCTGGGGGGTCTGGTTGCCAGTGGGGGCTCCTGCTCAGTGCCAGGCCTCCATGCAGCTGGAGTTTCCAGGTCCCACGCCAGCAAACTCAACTGTATTGAGAACCAGTTGGTTGCCAAGCATCATGCTCAAGTGCTTTAAGGATATTATTTCATTTAATCCTCATGGCAACCTTGCAAAGAAAGAGAGGGAAGTGATACCTCCCTCTGGGGAAACTGGACTCTAGGATAATTGGACAAAATTAATTCTCTACTGAGGATTTTTGTGGAAGTTTTAGTTTTGGGCCTGCCCCAAACCCAGAGGTCATCAGAAAAATACTTTAAAATCTGGGTTGTGATCATTTGCTGCAGCCCTTTCGTTGTCAAGGCAGGGCCAGGGTCCAAACCCATAAAAGTACAATATGTTCTGTATTCATTATTACATTAAAGAGATGGATCATTCATTTGCACGTTTTAATATATATATAGAGAGAATATATTTTATATATTTATTGGGCCTCCCTGGTGGCTCAGAGGTTAAAGCATCTGCCTCCAATGCGGGAGACCCGGGTTCGATCCCTGGGTCGGGAAGATCTCCTGGAGAAGGAAACAGTAACCCACTCCAGTATTCTTGCCTGGAGAATCCCATGGACGGAGAAGCCTGGTAGGCTACAGTCCACGGGGTCGCAAAGAGTCGGACACGACTGAGCGACGGAACGGAACGGAATATATTTATTATATATATATTTGTTATTTAAATTAACACTGGGACTTACCTGCTGATCCAGTCATTAAGAATCCACCTTCCAATGCAGGGGGCACAGGTTCGATCCCTGCTTGGGGAACTAAGATCCCACATGCCACAAGGCAATGAAGGAACTAGAGAAGCCTGTGTGCTGCAGCTGAGACCCAACACAGCCAGATAAATTAATAAACATTTTTTAAAAATAAATAAACATGAATCCCATTATATGTTTACAACGATAATGTATTTTATGAAAAATAACTTTAAGTAGTGAAGAGTGGCTATTTTACTGTCTTGCAAATCTTCTGAGTGTCTGGCTTAATAGGAGACAGCCAGATTTTCATTTATGTTTCTGCTGCATCTGTTGCAATGTCGGACTTTACACAGCCTGTGGGAAATACACTACTCAGGAGACAGGGGAGAAAAGGCAGATAACATGTTGGCAGTATTACCAAAAATGGTTTGGATATCATGAAAACCCCAGAAAGGGTCTGGGCGGCCCTATTTGTATTTTTTTAATGAAGGGACAGAGGTGGGGGCAAAGACAGTAGTGGGGATGGAGGCAGAGACAGTGAGACTTGAGTCAGGGGGTTGGGCAGTGGCTGGGGCCAGGGCAGTAAACATGGGGGAAGGGTTGGTTGACCAGCTTGTTTGCTTATAAAAATGTCAAGGGCAAAGCCAGAGGTAAAACTGCAACTTAAAAACAGTTGGCAGCTCTGCATATTGGTCATTCAGCTGCTGGACAAGCTGACTGGCTTGGGGTGATCTGGTCACTCTGGGAAGCTGAGACCCGCAGGGCAGAGCCAAGTTCCAATGGTTCACAGGTGCTGAGGGAAGCTGGATTTGGGCCCACGTACTTCTGATTCCACTAAGCCTACAGTCCCACCCCTCTTGGTCTTGGGGTTTCTGTGTTTGGTCCACCTCTTCCTTGTACTATTGTTTGCCAAATGATTTTTTTATTTTTTTGGCCACACTACGGGTATGCAGGATCTTAGGTTTTGGACAAGGGATCGAAACCATGCTCCCTGCCTTCGGAGCAGGGAGTCTTAACCATTGGACTGTCAGGGAAGGCCCCAAACAATTTTCTTTATATTGACTTACTGTAAATAAACATTTTATTGAAGTATATTTGATATACAATGTTATGTTAATTTCTGCTGTACAGCAAAGTGATTCAGTTATACATATATATTCATATTCTTTCCCTTTATAGTTTATCATGATATTGAATATAGTTCTGTGTGCTGCAAGTACTTTGTTGTTTGTCCATCCTAGATACACTAGTTTGCATCTGCGAATTCCAAACGCCCACTCCTCCCCTCCCCCACCCTCCTTCACCCTTGACAACCCCGACTGTTGTCTGTGTCTCTATGTGAGTACATTGACTCACTTTTCTTCTGGCTGAGCCAACTGGCTGCTGCTGCTGCTGCTAAGTCGCTTCAGTAGTGTCCGACTCTGTGCGATCCCATAGATGGCAGCCCACCAGGCTCCGCCATCCCTGGGATTCTCCAGGCAAGAACACTGGAGTGGGTTGCCATGATGGATCTTAATTCCCAATCAGGGATTGAACCTGTGCCCCCTGCAGTAGAAGTGTGGAGTCTTAACCACCGGATTGCCAGCGAAGTCCTGAAAGTGACTCACTTTTAAAACTTATTTTAAAAGGCTATTTTAATCACACTAGCTAATACTATATAGTGATTATTAAGTGCCAAGCTCCATTCTAAACACTTTTCACGCAGTAATTAATTTAGTCCTCATAGAATGTAGTGAGGTAGGTACTATGATCATTTCATGGTACAGATAAGGAAACTGAGGCACAAGCGGTTATGTAACCTGCTCGAGTCACACCACTAGGAACATTTCAGAGTTTTGATTCTGACCCAGACATCTGACACCAAGTACATGCTCTTAAGCATTTTACTGTTTCTTATTACAAATACCAAAAACAAGTCTGCCCAGTTGAGGCCCTTGGGAAGAAGCTGAATATGATCACATTCTTGGCTTTCGTCATCACTTGTACCTGGGGGAAATCAGGCCTTGGGCACAACCCACTTGATTCCCAGCAGTGACTCTGAGGCCACATCATTCTTCCAGGCCCAGAGCACTTTCACTGAACTCCTCCCAAGTGCCAGACACAGTTTAGGGGGTGGCATGGGGGGTGGAGTGGGGAGGGCAGAGCCAGAAGAAACCAAAGAGAACCAGTCCCTGTTGCTGAGGAATTTAAGGTTTACTAAAGAAGATAATTTCAATCAAATGGCATGTGAAGGGTACAGTAGGAGCTCACAAAAGGAGTATTCAACTGAGCCCAGGAGAGAAGGAGGTAGGGGAAGGGTGATCAGGGAGAGCTTCCTGGAAGAGGCCACTCTCAAGCAGTCTAAGTTCTAGAAGGTTGAGTGGGAGTCATCAAGCTCGTGGTGGCAGAGGAGAAGAGGAGAACTTTCTAAGCCCAGCATGAGCAGAAGTATGGGAGAGGAGCATAGTGTATGTGGGAGAACTACAAGCACTTTGGCATTAACCAACCTTTAAAAAGACTGGCAGGGAGTGAGGTTGGAGGCGGAGGGAGGGCCAGGGCCAGCGTGGGCTTTATTCTGTAGTATTCATCAGCAGAGTCCTACTGAATAGTATGGTAAGTGATAGATAAAAATATAGAACTTTGGCATCCATGGAGAAAGTGGAAGACACCCCACAGGTTACTTCATGTAACTTGTTTAAATTATGATTTGAGGGGCTTTCCTGGCGGCACAAACAGTAAAGAATCTGCCTTCAGTGAGGGAGACCTGGGTTCGATCCCTGGGTCGGGAAGATCCCCTGGAGAAGGAGACGGCAGCCCACTCCAGTATTTTTGCCTGGAGGATCCCATGGGCAGAGGGGCCTGGCGAGCTACAGTCCATGGGGTCACAAAGAGTCAGACACAACTGAGCGACTAACAGACACACAGAAAAAATTTTAAGAAAATAAAAATACTCAAAAAAAAAAAAAAACCAAAGCTCTTACAAAACAAAAACCCACAAACAAAAAAATTATGATTTACTGTGATTTTTTAAGCAATCACCCTGTATACACCAGATGGGCTTGGGTTGAGAAACTCTAACTCATAAATCCTTCTCAGCTGTACCAAAATTTTTGTGAATATTGAATTTAACAATAAAGTCAATGAGGTGACTTTCAGTTCATTTCAGTTCAGTCGCTCAGTTGTGTCCGACTCTTTGCGACCCCGTGACTTTAGGCATTTAATTAAATATGTAGCAAATTCCATTAAAAAAATTTTTGGACTCAATAGAAGTTTTTTTTTTCCAGGCTCTAACATTTTCACAGCCTCTGAAGAGCTCAGAAGTCTCTGGTGTCTAGGGAGAGAAAATGGCCCTGAGGGTCAGGCATGTCAGGGTGAGAAACACCGGAATTAGACAGTCATGGCCCCTGCTCTCAGAAGTTTATACAGCCCAGGGGGAATAAGCAGAATAAGAACAGAGTGTGATGGGTGCTGACAAATATAGTGCTTTGAGGGAGCGGGAGGGTCCTTACTCCGAAGAAACAGTATTTAGGCTGACAGGACCTCTGGGTAGGAACCTGCCCGCTACAGAGCATGCGGAGGCTCTCTAGGCACAAGGAACAGCCAGTGCAAAAGCCTTGAACCTGGAAATCATTTGACTTGTGGCCGGGAAGAGGATCATTGTGGTGGGGGCCTAGTGAGGGGCAGCAAGAGAGCATGAGGTGGGACAGGGAGCAGGTGATGCCCAGCCTTATGGAGTTGAGATTTTATTCTAAGTGGACGGTGCCGGTTAGGTTGTGTTCCCTGGGGAGCAGATTTGGAGAGGGTGACTGGCGGGCGGGAAGTCTGCTGGGAACACTCTGAGGATCAACAGCCGGGGAAGAGAAGGGAAGGAGGCGAGGCTGGGCCCCATGAGAGTTTTAGCTGCCCTGCAATCTCAAGGGACACCTCTTCCCACCCAGCAGGGACCCTTCAGATTCGTCATTAGATGCAGCTGCCTGAGGAAGTGGGCATAACTCCAAGCCGAGGCAGTCCTCGAGGGGCTGACAGCGGAGGGTGGCAATCCCAGCAGCTGGACACCGAATCCATCCCTGACCCTGAAGGGGGCTCTGCTCTGTGGACGCCCTGGGAGTGGCCAGGACCGAGCTTCAACAGCGCCATCGTGTGGCGGTAATAAGTCACAACAGCAGTGAACTCAGGACTTCCGGTTACCTTGCTCGGTGGAGAAAGAGACAAGACCACAGGCAGAAACTAGCCTCACCGCACCTCTTTGGGACTGAGTAAATCACTGTGGATTTTGGACAACCCAGAATGGGAGGGACATGGGGAGTCTCAAAAGAAAGAACTAGCTAGGCATCGGAGTTTGAGGACTTATTTGAGAAAGATAGAACAGTGTTATTGTGTCTTGTGTCATCAAGGAATCAGTCAACATAGTAATGTCCACCACAACTGCCATTCAGTGAGCAGATAGGAGGAACTGCATGATCTTAGGTAATCTAAATGCATCAATACAAGGAGGCTCAGAGCGGGGAAAAGATGTTTCCCAGGTATGGAGTCCCATACCAAGGTCACAGGTTCAAGGCCTGTACCAAGGCCACAGATGCAGAGCCCAGAACCAAAGTCACCTCCAGAACTGAATGAACCCCATTGTAACCGTTGCCGAAAGTCCCCTGAGCCTTACCAGCCAGCTTCATGACCCTGAATTAGGCAAAAATGCCCACCCGAATAATCACCCCAGAGCATCCTAACCAATCACCTAATGCCACCCTTCCAGCAGGAATTTCCTTTGTCTTGAGGCTATAAAAATTGGCTACTAGCCCAAGAAAAGCACCAGATCCCCCTTGAGCCGGCCCATTGTTCTAACAGCATCCGGCCGGCTCTCCCTGGCCAGGCAGGAGGTCAGCCCGTTGTGCCTGCAGCACCCACATTATCTCTGCTCTTTGTTCTTAATAAACGCACTCCTTTCTGAAATACTCTGTGTCTGGAAATTCTTTTCCAACTCACACACAGGCTGACATGACACCAGATTACATAATAGTAGAATGTGGTGAAATTAGGATTAAAACCCAAATGGGCCTATCAGTGGACCTCACCTCTGTCAGGTCCAACATGCCGTTTTAACAGTAACTATTTTTCTAAGGAGTTAGCTCTTCGCATCAAGTGGCCAAAGTATTGGAGTTTCAGCTTTAGCATCAGTCCTTCCAATGAACACCCAGGATTGATCTCCTTTAGAATGGACTGGTTGGATCTCCTTGCAGTCCAAGGGACTCTCAAGAGCCTTTTCCAGCACCACAGTTCAAAAGCATCAATTCTTCGGCACTCAGCTTTCTTCACAGTCCAACTCTCACATCCATACATGACCACGGGAAAAACCGTAGCCTTGACTAGATGGACCTTGGTTGGCAAAATAATGTCTCTGCTTTTTAATATGCTATCTAGGTTGGTCATAACTTTCCTTCCAAGGAGTAAGAATCTTTTAATTTCATGGCTGCAATCAAAAGAGCTCCTATCAATGTGACAAACAAAAATGTCCCTACAAATGTCCAAATTCAAATTTACAGGGACGGAAGATCTCCCTTTGAGACCTTTGGTGTATGTGAAAGCCTAGCTATCTAAGCTCTGCTTTATTGGCCTTCTCTTTCTGAGCTCCCCTTCTCTACCAAAGACCTGGGCTTTCACACTCTCATTTCTCGTCCCACCCTTTAGGACTCTCTCTGCGAATGTCTGTTTGCTGCTAGAAGGTTACAGCTTATGTGATAAGTGAGGTGCATTCCTATCTTCTTCCTATGTCTACAAAAAAGCTCAGGAGGGATTCTGGTAAAAGATGGCAGAGTAGATGGATGTGTGGTCATCTCCTCCTGCAAGAGCACCAAAATCACAACTAGCCGTTGAACAACCATCGACAGAAGGACGCTGGAACCCACCAGAAAAAAGACACTCCACATCCAAAGAGAAAGAAGAAGCCACAGCGAGACGGTAGGAGGGGCACAATCACAACAAAAAACCCCACTCCCGCCGGGTGGGTGACCCACAAACTGGAGAACAGTAATACCAAGAAGTCCTCGCACTGTTGTGAAGGTTCTGAGCCCCCCATTATTTTGCCAGCAAAGGTCCATCTATCAAAGCTAGACAGAGATAAAATATTAAAAGCAACAAAGAAAAAAACAAATAACATACACGGTAACTACCATCAGGTTATCTGCTGATTTCTCAACAGAAACTCTACAAGCCAGACAGGAATGGCATGATATATTTAAAGTGATGAAAGGGAAGAAACTTCAATTAAGAATACTCTACCCAGCAAGACTCTCCTTCAGAGTTGATGGAGAAATCAAAAGCTTTCCAGACAAGCAAAAGTTAAGAGAATTCAGCACCACCAAATCAGTTTTATACCAAATGCTAAAGGAACTTCTCTAGGCAGAAAACAGGAGAAGGAAAAGACCTACCTACAGAAAATAAACCCAAAGCAATTAAGAAGCTGGTAATAGGATCATACATATTAATAACTATCTTAAATGTAGATGGATTAAATGCACCAACCAAGAGACACAGACTGACTAAGCAGATGAAAACATATGCATGTAGGCACTTCTGTTTACCGCATCACTCTGCCTGACCCCTCAGATTGTCTGTAATTGTTTTATATTGTTAGGTTAATCATGTTCCCATTATGGCGTGCAATTGTAATTATCTTTTATTTTTGTCTGGCTGTTGATTGTGAAAACTGATGAACATTTGTCACTGTTACGATTATGTAACTATTACTCACTTAATACCACAGTATCATGATTAGTCAACAGAAAAACAATAAATTCCATATCACCAAAACTATCACTTAATAGAAAAACCTGTAATCACTTTTTAAAATCTAGATGCATATCAGAATTATCTTGGAATGTTTTGAAAAATACAAATGCCCAGGTATTGCTTTTTTTCCTCCAAAGTTCTAGATATGTTTCTAATGAGCAGCCCTGTTTAAAAACAACTGGACTATGTGAGGATCTTTTACTATTCTCTAGTTTGTTTCCGGAGAAGGCAGTGGCAAGCCACTCCAATACTCTTGCCTGGAAAATCCCATGGATGGAGGAGCCTGGTGGGCTGCAGCCCATGGGGTCGCTAAGGGTCGGACACGACTGAGCGACTTCACTTTCACTTTTCACTTTCACACATTGGAGAAGGAAATGGCAACCCACTCCAGTGTTCTTGCCTGGAGAATCCCAGGGATGGGGGAGCCTGGTGGGCTTCGTCTATGGGGTCACACAGAGTCGGACACGACTGAAGCGACTTAGCAGCAGCAGCAGTTTGTTTCGCTTTTTCTATTTTATATTCAGTCGTCCCACTTCATTTAGTTTGTTTTCCAATTTTTCCATCTCTTCTTTTTTTTATATTTCTTTCTCAAGCCTTTATCAAGCATAGTAGAAAAATTTGTATACATGTATACAAATATGTATAATATATATATTAGAAAACTTATGAATTTTTGCCAAACTAAAAAATTTATGACATTTTTATTCCACTTGTTTGACTTAATATGAATAGAATGCTAGATTTCTAATTTTAAAAAGATATGCAACAAGCAACAAAGATTTATTGTATAACATAGGGAGCGATAGTCCTTATCTTATATCTTATAATAACCTATAATGAAAAATAATCGGAAAAATAATATATTGTATATGTATAACTCAATCACACAAAAAAAGAATTCTACTTTTTGAAATTTAGTAATGTCTATCTTTCTGCCAGTTTTTCTAAACGTCCTATGGATGTCTAATAACAATGCATGAGATACAAATTTTTAAATATACTTGTGTAGGATATAAGCTTAAAATAAATTAATAGAAATAGAAATCTATTATATTTAAATTGTTAATGAAATTATTCAAGGTGCTCCTATTTTTATTTTTCTGCACTTGATAAAATATTCTCAGAGAAATCTTAATATATCTATGATTATATAGATTTTTCCTTTTCCCTTACATTTCTTCTGATTTTTGCTTTATGTATCTTTGTTTCTTTGTCGTTAAATGTCTAAGTGAAAGTTTCTCGCTCATGTCTGACTCTTTTTGACCCCATGGACTAGTCCATGGAATTCGCCAGGCTAGAATACTGGATTGGGTAGCTGTTGCCTTCTCCAGGGGATCTTCCTAACCCAGGAAATAAACCCAAGTCTCCCGCATTGCAGGCGGATTCTTTACCAGTTGAGCTACCAGGGAAGCCCTGGTTTTGATGGTTTATGATGTCTATCATCTTTGGGAATTGTACCTTTTATCACTAAAAATATTCATCTTTGCATCATTTAAAAATAAATAATTTAATAAACTAAAAAAAAAAAAAAAGACTCACAGGGGCTTCCCTGATGGCTCAGTGGTAAAGAATCTGCCTGCCAGTGCCGGAGACTTGGGTTTGATCCCTGATCCAGGAAGATCCCATATGCCTTGGAGCAATTAAGCCCATGGGCCACAAGTACTGAGCCCACGTGTGGCAACTGCTGAAGCCCACTCACCCTAAAGTTTGTGCTCCATGGTAAGAGAAGCCACTGAAATAAGAAGACCTCGCACGGCAAGCAGAGAGTAGCCCCCACTTGCTGCAACTAGATAAAAGCCTACAAGCAACGAAGACCCAGCACAATCAAAAACAATAATGAAGTAAAACCTTCTCAAAAAGGCACAGAGAGGTAATTTTCTCATAGTCACACAGCCAATTTGAAGTGGCCAAGCCAGAATTAAAAGCTAGTCAGTCAGTCTGAACCAAAAATCTATGATTTTGCCCTCTTTTCTCATCACTGTCTCCTGCCTCTCAGGCTTGGGGAAACAAGTCTTATGAAACTGAAGTATTTCACTTACTGGGTAAAATTTTGATAAGTTGCCCACCATTCCTGAAGGTCAGGAGGTGAGTTGGTGATGTCTGGAAATGATTCAGATCATACAGTTGTTAACTACCATTTCCATAAATCAGGTGAAATTCCCAGAAGGAAACCCTGCTGTTTGCCTCACCTTGTCCTAGAAAGTCCAGTTCCATCCCACCATGTCCTGGCTGTTGGGGCATCCCCTGGACACTTTCATTTCTGGGCAACATTTGCTTCAGTGTAAACGCAGACTTTCACAAACCCTAGTGGCAGAAGAAAGTAACATCAACCCCTTATCCTGAGACTTAGGGATGAACGGCCAATTACTGAAAATTCGGGTCTAAAGAAGTGCTGCGGGAATGCTCTGGTAGTCCAGTGTTAGGACTCAGTGCTTTCACTGCCATGGTTCAATCCCTGGTGGGGGAACAAAGATCCTGCAAGCTACACAGCATGGCCAAAAAAAGAAAAAAGTGCTACAAATTTTGCACACCATTCCTAATATCTGGAGGATGTTCCAATAGAAAATAAAATAAACTTCATCTCAGGGTAGACATTGACATAAAAGGACATACTTTTCTAGCCAAAGTGTTCCAAAGATTCACCCACATATTCCAAGATCCTTACCTAGACCTACTGAAGCAGAAGCCACGACCGTGCATGGTCAGCTACCCCCCACCTCTCACTCTAGACCCCAGGCCACTGGTGATCGACCACTTTAGTTCATGAGTGTGCCTGGAGGAACAACACTCTGTTTATCCAGACTTTCAGTGGCACCCATCTTGTACTCCAGGGTCTGCAGAGGCCAGTGTGAGAAGCAGAATCTCTATCTCTATTAGACCTGGATTCAAACCCTGTTTCCATCTTCGCCCTTTCTGCAACTTGGGTAAGTAACTGAATCTCTTGTTTTGTTTTAAATTAATTTGAATGCACCAGGTCTTAGCATGCAGTATCTTTGTGTTGTTGTTTTTATTAAGATTTACTTATTTATTTTTCACTTTGGCTCCATGACCCCTGCATTGAGAACCCACAGTCTGAGCCACTGGACCACCAGGGAAGTCCCTGAATCTTTTGTTGTCTTAGTTTCCTTATCTGCATCATAGCTGTTTTGTGGGGTGGTTGTGGGGTTCAGTGGGCTAACACATGTACATGTGCTGCAAATGCTGAGTGCTTGGCATGTAGATATGCTGTGCTGACCTCAGTCGCTTCAGTCATGTCCAGCTCTTTGCAACTCTATAGACTGTAGTCGACAAGGCTCCTCTGTCCATGAGATTCTCCAGGCAAGAAGACTAGAGTGGGTTGCCATGCTCTCCTCCAGGAGATCTTCCTGACCCAGGGATTGAACCTGGATCTCTTAAGTCTCCTGCAGGTGGATTCTTTACTACTGAGCCACTGAGGAAGCCCAAGCATGTATTATTTTTACTGTTGTTAATATTTTGAGGTACTGGGGGCACACCTGGGGAACACTCGTGGCAGACAGACTCCTAAGGTGACCCCCATGACCCCCACATCCTGGTGCTCACATCTTTGTGTACTCCCCTTCCCATCCCTTGTGTATGGGAGAGACCCATGACTTGCTTCTAACCAACAGAATTCAGCAGAGGTGAAGGGTACTTGTGATTACATGTGTGACTATATTAGACAAGATTTTAATAGCCTCGCTTTCCCTCACCTGCTTTGGGGAAGCAAGCAGCTATGTTGGGAAGATCCACACGGTGAGGGGCTGAGGGTGGCAGACAGCCATCAGCCAGGAAACAGCTGAGGCACCAGGCTGAGGTCCCACGAGGAACTGAGTGCTGCCGACAGCCTCCCTGGGGCAGGAGAGTGATGGGTCCCGGGGCAAACAGTTGGAGTTCAGTCTCTGTGGACTGATATTCCAAGATGAAAACAGCAGGACGATCGGGAGAGGATGTTGGGCTCTGCCCAGATAGAAGATAAGAGACCGTATATTTCTCATCCTTGAAGTCAGGAGACCTCTACGACTACACGTGTGCAGAAAGACTCCTTGGAGGTCAAAAGGGGAGTGATGCCAAGTGATGCTAACTACCCATAGGCCTCCTGGGTAGAATCCATCTTGGCTAAGTGATGTGCATGCACACATGGGAGGATCCTGAGTTATACCAAATATGGACTCTGAACCAGGTAAATCAAAATGGCCAGCCAAAGGAAACGTGGAAGAAATGCCCCATAAAGCTACCACGAGGGCACGACTCTGTCTTGCTCTTGAGTCCACCCATGTGTCTGTCCACATTTACTATACTCTCTTTCCTCCTAATGAACACTTTACTTGGTTCACTACTTTCTGTCTTTATGGGAATTCTTTTCTGCAAAGTCAAAGGGCCAGGGCCTTGTCACTGACCACTGATCTGGTGGCTGGGATTTGGTGCTCTTATGACCCCTACCCAACCTCAGTTTCTGGCCAGGAACTGAAGCCTTACTTCAAACCGCTGCAGGCCAAGGCCACCCAGGATCACCATGAGCTTGGAAGCAGATCCTTCCTCAGTCCAGCCTTCAGTGAGACTGCAGCCGGAACCATTCATTTTGTGGCAATGTTCCACACTGCAGTAGAGAACTACCATCCCTCTCCTTTCAAGTTCTTCATTCCTATAATTCTCCCCTCTCTCTCTTGAATCATCAATATCTCCCTTCCTATTCCATCAAGTCATAAGCATGCTCTAGGATCTCTCATCCTAAAAACGCTTTTTGTTTTGACTGTGCCTTGTGGCATGCAGGATCTTGGTTCCCTGATCACAGATAGAACTTGTGTCACCTGTAGTGGAAATGCAGGGTCTTAACCACTGGACAGCCAGGGAAGTTCCCCAAATACTCTGGAGATGTCCCATGCCCCCCCCCCAATACTGTATTTCTCTACTCTCCTCCACGACAAAAATTATTGAAATCTTTGTCTCCATTCATTGCCCATATTTCTCATATTATCTCCTCTTTTTTTTTTTTGGCTGCACAATATGGCTTATAGGATCCTGGTTCCCCTAATAGAGATTGAATCCGGGCCTCTGAGTGGAAGTTCAGAGTCTCAACTACTGGACTACTAGGGCAGTCTCACCTCGACACTCTTTTAAAAAAATTTTGTTTTACATTTAATTATTTATTTCATTTTTGGCTGTGCTGGGTCTTCATTGCTGTGCATGGGCTTTCTCTAGTTGTAGGGAGCAGGGGCCACTCTCCAGTTGCAATTCCTGGGCTTCTCATTGCAGTGGCTTCTCTTGTTGCGGAGCACGGGCTCTAGGACACACAGACTTCAGTAGCTGTGGCGCCAGATTTAGTTGCTCCTTTGCATGTGGAATCTTCCTGGACCAGGGATCGAACCTGTGTCCCCTGCATTGGCACACAGATTCTTAACCACTGGACGATCAGGGAAGTCCCCAGTCAAGCACTCTTAATGAGGTCCCCAGTGACCTACATGCTGCCCAATCCCCTCATCTTACTGGTCCTCTCCATGGCATTCGACACAACCAGCCACTTCCTCTTTCTTGAAATCCACTCTCTTCCTCTACTTTCTTGACATCTTTCTTCATCTTCCTCCTCACGCAGTATCCATTCCTTCCCAGTCTCCTCTGCCGTCTTCCTCTTTTCAGCTCAGCTTCAGGAGGCCCAGGTTTGATCCCTGGGTCGGGAAGATCCCCTGGAGAAGGAAATGGCAACCCACTCCAGTGTTAACTTGCCTGGAAAATTCCGAGCCTGGCGGGCTATGTCCACGGGGTCACAAAGAGTCAGACACGACTGAGTGACTAACACTTGCACTTTTTCTGAATGTTGACACATCCCTGCTTCACTTTCCTCATGTGTAATCATACAGTTTCTCTTTTGAAGGTTGTGAGAATTGCCTGAGATGCCATACATGTGGCTTAAAAAAAATTCCTCCTTTCCCTCCATGAATTACAAGTACGCTGTCTTCCCTTATTCTGATGAGATGAGCCACCCTTTCCCCTAGACACTTGTCAGGTGTCTCCAGTGACCAAGAAACAGACTCTGGGGAAGATGACTGTTTCCCACGAGGGTGAACTATGATGTCAATCTCTGGAAACTCAGATCTAGGAAAAGTCTCACTGCTTCTGCTGGGCCTCAGAAATTCCTGTGTTTAATTTATTCAGCTTTAGATCTTTCAGAAGGAGGAAGTTCACCGGGCTAGGAGTCTAGGAGTACAGAGACAGTGGCATTGAGCTTAGTCAGGGGCAATGGACGTGGGTCAGGAAAGCCTTCCTGAGAAGTCGTCGTCTAAACTGAGAGCAGCGAGGCGTCTAGGAGTTTGAGCAGTGTGAAGGTTCCAGGGTGTGCAAGAGCTTGAATTTCTGCAAACAGAGTGTCACTGGAGTGTCAAGTGCATAGCACAGGACAAGGTCCAAGGCCTGACTGGAGCTTGAAGGGCCTTGGAAGTGAAAGTGTTAGTCGCTCAGTCCTGTCCCACTCTTTGCAACCCCATGGACTGTAGCCCTCCAGGTTCTTCTGTCCACGGGATTTCCCAGACAAGAAAATTGGAGTGGGTTGCCAAAAGCTCTCTTCTCTGTTTCCTCTCCCACAGTTAGTAACACCTTGGAGGAAAATTCCTTTTTCTCATCTGTCTCTCCGCTAGACTGTGAGCTGCTAGCAGGCAGCATTATGCCCAGCGTATCTGATCATGCTTCCTGTTGCTACGCCCTGGAACACAGGGGTGAATGCTTGAAGGAACGAAAGGACGGTCCCAACCCTGTGCACTGTTTACATGTTTGTGTTTGATCCGTGCAACAGCCTGTGACACTGCCAGTCCAGGGAATATTAGCTGCCATTGTGCTGATGAGAAGAGGGGCCTCAAAGAGGTGATGGAGCTGTGAGCTCAAGCTCTGAAGTCCACTCCCTGCGTTCAAGTCCAGCCCTTTGACTTAGCAGATGTTTGACAAGCCACTTAGTCTCCCCAAACCTATATTTCCTCAATTACTAGATGGGGATAATAACATTTATTACTTCACAGGACTGCTACAAAGATTAAAGAGAGAGGGCATAATAAATATGCAATAAGTGGTAGTTGTTTTTATTCTCCGGCCAGTATCGTTTCCTCACCTCAAACAGCAGTTCCCAGACCTAAGAAGATCACTTCAAGGTCGGGGATCGGGCCACGTCTCCCCAGATCACGCTTGTTTTGCGAGACTGCCTACAGTCGAAACTGGGTCCCGCCGGTCTTGCAGAGTCAGCGCACCCACGTGCCTCGCATAAATAAGCGAGCGCGCAGGCGCCCCCGGCCGGCGCCCATTGGCCGGCGCCCCGCGGCCCCGGAGCTGGGGGAGGACTAGGGCCCACCAGCCGCGGGCTGCTCCGCCCCGTCGGTTGATCCGCGAGTCCGTCTGTGCGTGAGTCCGGGCCGCCTGCTTCGCCCTCGCCATGGCACCCTGGCTGCAGCTGCTGTTGCTGCTGGGGCTGCTCCCGGCCGCCGCTCCGGCCTCCAGCAAGCCCCGGGCGGCCGGCGCGCAGGCCTGGGAGCTGGCGTCCCCGGAGCTGCGGGAGCCCGCCCGCTTCGCCCTGGAGATGTACAACCGCGGCCGGGCTGCCGGGACGCGGGCCTCGCTGGGGGCCTTGCGCGGTCGCGTCCGCCGGGTGAGGACGCGCCTGGGGCGGGGCTCTCGTCCGAGGGTTGGGAACTTTGGGCCTGACTTGGGGCGGGGACGTTGGACTTCTAGTGAGGGGAAGGGGGAAGGGGGCACGGTGGGGCTGCGGGCCCCATGAAGGCTGGACAGAGGAGAGGGTGGCCGTGCCGCCACTCACCCGCCGTTCCGTCCAGGCGGGCCGGGGGTCCCTGTACTCGCTGAAGGCGACCCTGGTGGAGCCGCCCTGCAACGACCCCACGGTGTGCCAGCTCCCGGTGTCCAAGAAGACCCTGGTGAGTGATGGGGTTCTTGCCTTTCCCTTGCCCCCAGACAGAGTCTGGCTGTTGTTGGGACGATCTGTCAAGTCAAGGGGGCGGGATCTGAGGCCGCATCTACCCCACCCCGTCACTACCCAGGCCTGGAAGGTCGTCGGAGACCAAGATGCTGTAAAAGGGAGGGGGTCTGGATGCTCGCTCCCGGATGGTGCCTGGCTCTCCACTGTGGGCGAGATTGCCTTCGAGATTGTCCTCATCTGAGGACCTTCCAGCTCCATCTTGCCAAAGGCCTTGCTCTCCTCTCCTCTCAGCCCCCTGACTGGCTTCCTCCTTCCTCTTCCCGCAGCTCTGCAGCTTCGAAGTCCTAGACGAGCTTGGGAAACACATGCTACTGAGGCGGGACTGTGGCCCAGTGGATACCAAGACTACAGGTGCTGGGAGGGCATGGGGTGCTGGGATGGTTCAGGTCAGACTTCACTCGGGGTTCAGTCCTGCTTCTCCTCTCTTCCAACTCTCTCTAGATGACAAAAATGAGACTTTCAGTTCATTCCTTCCACTGCTGAACAAGGATCCCCTCCCCCAGGTGAGGAGCCTGCCCGTCTGGGGAACTGGCTGCGGCCTGATGTTCACTCTCTTCCCTCCACCCTGGCCTGGGGCTCCCACCTCCATCTGAGGAGGTCTGCTTGTAAAGACTCCCTCTCTCTGCCTTTCCAGGACTTTTCAGTGCAGATGGCTTCGATCTTCAAGGACTTTGTCACCACCTATAACCGGACGTATGATTCGAAGGAAGGTGAGGACCTAGCCTTGGCTGGATGTGTCCTGATCAGATCAAGACCTCCCCCCCAACTTGGCACCTTAGTGTTGGAGAAGGGAAAGGTCAGAGGGACCCCTAAGTCCCCCCATGTTCTTGTTTAGCCTCCCAGGACTTGGCAGTCACCTCAGGGAGCTGGCACTTCTCCCATCTGATTTTCCTAGTCAGAAACCATAGATCTCTAGCATTCTGGGTAGAGTGGGATGGAGCAAAGGCCAGATTTTCTCTGCTGGAGGACCCCTGGCTTGGTGGCCTTTTCCCATGACCTTCTGTCTTTGGAGCCCATTTTGGTTCTCCTTACCTGGGGAGTCATCGCCCCATTTTGGCCTCACTCTTATCACTTGCAGATGTGGTCCTGACACCCACTCCAGGGTTCTGCCCTTCTCTCTTTTTAAAAAAAAATTTATTTCTATTTATTTAATAATAAATATATAAATAATAAAATATAATGATATTATATTATTAGCATATATTGATAATATAACAAAATGCTTATAATACTAGGTATTATAAATATTTAACAATAAATACTTGTTTTATAAAAAAACTTATAAAATAATTAAATATTAGTGTTTAAGTATAATAATTTAACTATTATTATAAATAATAAAGACTTGGCTGCACGGGGTCTTAGTTGCAGCATGCAGGATCTTTCAGGTGTGGAATACGGGATTTAGTTCCCTGACCAGGGATTGAATTCAGGCCTCCTTCTTGGGAGCGTGGCGTCTTAGCCACTAGACCACAGGGATGTCCCTTGCCCTTCTTGAAATAAGCTTCAGACCTGATCCAAGGTCCACTGTTCCCCATGGAAACCTCTGTCTCTTATCCCCAAGCACCTCTCCTTTGTGATCTGCCTGGGGCCCAAGCCTGACTTCTGCTCGTTGGTCCTCAGAAGCCAGTTGGCGCATGTCCGTCTTTGCCAGTAACATGGTACGAGCCCAGAAGATCCAGGCCCTGGACCGTGGCACAGCTCAGTATGGGGTCACCAAGTTCAGTGACCTGACAGGTAGGGGTGGTGGCCATAGCCCGGTGCCTGGAAGAGACAGGGCCTGCTCCCAAGGCCCCTGGATAGGATTGGCTTCGAATACTCTTTTCCCACCCCCCGCCCACCTTTGCTCACAGAGGAGGAGTTCCGCACCATCTACCTGAATCCCCTCCTGAAAGATGTGCCTGGCAGGAACATGCGCCTGGCCCAGCCCGTCACCAATGTTCCTCCACCTCAGTGGGACTGGAGGAATAAGGGGGCTGTCACCAATGTTAAGGACCAGGTCAGACCCCGAAGAAGCGAGGGTGGGACGTGTGGGCTGCACCGGTCTTTGGAAGGGACCCAGCCCTGACTCTGCCTGTCTTTTGCAGGGCATGTGCGGCTCCTGCTGGGCCTTCTCAGTCACAGGCAACGTGGAGGGCCAGTGGTTCCTCAAACGGGGGACCTTGCTCTCCCTCTCTGAGCAGGGTGAGCATCCCGCTATGCCCCCCTGTCCCCAGCCCAGCCCCTCTGGAGGGCTCCTCGGGACCAGCCTTCTGTCTCCTAGAGCTCTTGGACTGTGACAAGACTGACAAGGCCTGCCTGGGTGGCTTGCCCTCCAACGCCTATTCAGCCATAAGGACTCTGGGTAAGCATTCACAGGGCCTCAGGAGGGGCGGCAGGAGCACAGCTCCCTCCCCCGGAAGTCACTTTGTGAGGGAGGGAGACGCGAGCGTGGCAGTCCTGTGAACTGGGTTCAAGTCTTAATGCTGACCCTTAACTGGCTGAAGACCTTGGGCAGGTCAGCTCTTTCAGAGCCTCACTTATCTCACCTGTGAAATGGGCTTTCTCACACCCACTCGGTAGGATTGCCTTGAGGGTCAAGTGAGGGGAAGGGGTGTCAAGTTCCTGGTGCATAGCAGGGGTCTTGCTATTTCACTGCTTGGAGGACTGTGTTTCTGCAGTGCAGCTAAACCGAAGAGCAGCACTCATCCCCCTTGAGGGGAGGTGTTGACCTAACCTGGCAGTTCTGCTGAGCAGTGGGCCTCAGTGGTGGGAAGAGGAGGGCTGAGGGATTGATCTGGCCGTACAAAGACTGGGGAGGGAGCCTGGCAGGGGTCTGGGCCAGATTGGGAGCAGACGGTCAGGGCAGGACAAATAAGCCAAGATCAGGAGTCCTAGAAGCACTGGGGGGAGTCAGAACTCAGAAGTTGGGAGCTGGGATCCCTCTCTGCCACACGTCTCACTGGAGGCTGCCCCATGCCTGTGGGCCTCAGCTGAGCCATCTCGAGGAAGAGGTCCCCTTCAGAGAGGATGGCCTGTGGCCTGGGGCAGATGGAGAGCACGAGGCCTTGTGTACGAGGGGCTCAGCACAGCCCCTGGCCAGGAGCAGACGAGTATGGGAAGTAGAGCCCACCTTTCCTCTAACTTCTGATCTGCCGGCCCGCCTCCGCACAATCCCAGGAGGGCTGGAGACAGAGGATGACTACAGCTACCGAGGCCGGTTGCAGACCTGCAGCTTCTCTGTGGAGAAGGCCAAGGTCTATATCAACGACTCAGTGGAGCTGAGCAAGAATGAGCAAAGTAAGGAAGGGCGGCGGGTGGTGAGGAGAGGCCTGGGGGAGGGGGCTCCGGGGCCTGGGTGCCCCCTGACGCTGGTCCTCCCCTGTCTCAGAGCTGGCGGCCTGGCTGGCCAAGAACGGCCCCATCTCCGTTGCCATCAACGCCTTTGGCATGCAGGTAGGGCCCCACCCTTGGTGCTCCAGCTCCGGCTCTCGCTGACTCCTCCCCCACTTCTCAGAGCTGGCCCCTTACCTTTTTTTTTAATAATTTTATTTATGTATTTTTGGTGGTGCTGCATCTTCGTCGTTGTGTAGGCTGTTCTCTAGTTGCAGCGTGCGGACTCACCGCTGCGGTGGCTTCTCTCGCGGAACGTGGGCTCTGGGTGCTCAGGCTGCAGCAGTTGCAGCACGCTGGGCCCCCACTCTTACTCTCCCCCCCAGTTCTACCGCCATGGGGTCTCCCACCCCCTGCGCCCCCTCTGCAGCCCCTGGCTCATCGACCACGCCGTGCTGCTCGTGGGCTATGGCAACCGTGAGTCCTGCTTGCCCCGCTGCCCATGCAGCCCGGGCCACAGCATCTCAGGACCCTTGTCCTACCCCCGTCTTGAGCTGTGGGCCCGGCAGGATCACCCATCCTTTCTGTGAATAGGAGAGCCAAGGGGGTAGGAGGTGTGAGCAGCTGTGGATGGGTGGGTGTCTTCCCCAAGCCCCAGAACTGCTCCCGGTTTCCGGGAGCATGGTAGGTGGGCCTGTCTTGCTTTCCGCTCTTCTCCTAGTACCTGTCGCCCAGTAGGCCCACAGCAGACACGTGAAGAGTGCCCAGTGCCTGGGGCCCTGGCTGGAGACTCAGGGGTCCCTGACTGTCCCTGCGCTCTGCACTGCCCCGCCCCTAGGCTCTGCCACTCCCTTCTGGGCCATCAAGAACAGCTGGGGCACTGACTGGGGTGAGGAGGTGAGTCTCGCCTGCTTGGCCCCCAGCCCCCCAGCCCCCGCCCTGCCCTGGCGCCCTCCCCGACGCCCCTCTCCCCCCAGGGTTACTACTACTTGCACCGTGGCTCCGGGGCCTGTGGCGTGAACATCATGGCCAGCTCAGCGGTGATAAACTGAGGCGCACCTGCGCAGGATCTGGTGCAGACTAGAACGGCCCCTCCCCAGGAGGCACAGCTGGCCGAGGGACGGGCACCGGGGACCCCAGGGTGAGCAGAGGCCACAGGGACACAGGCCCTACCCCCACGCCCACCCTGAAGTTCCCCAGCAGCACCTTGTTGAATGGTGGTAGCTAGGAGGACTGAGGTGAAGGATGATGTTTTGGCAGCCGAAGCTGGGGCAAGAACCCTGGGCTCAGGCAAGGAGCAGGTAGGAAGAAAACACTCTGGTCTTAAAGCCAGCTCTGTCCTCAGCAGGCTCTGTCTTCCCGCCCCGGTTTTCCTCTGAAGCCGTACATTTTCTGGTTCCCCTGGATTGGGGGACCGTGTTGCCTCCCACATCTAGAGAAACTGTTGTCACCGACCTTTCCTAACACAATAAAGAGTGTCCTGGACCCCAGTGTGCTGTGAATGCTCAGACCCTGAGGGCCAGGATGGCTGCTGGGGAGCCCCTGGAGGATCAGTGTGGGGCAGCTGATCCTGCCCAGAAACCCGAGGGCCCAAGCGTCTGCCTTAGGGATCAACTGGAGATGGAGAGGGGCCCACGATGGTTCTTTATTGAGAAACACTTGGCTCTGTGGCCCTGGCTCCAAGGGGTGGGTGGGATCAGCCAGAGGGAGCACCCTCTCTCCAGGCTTGAGTAGGGAAGCTCGGGGGTCAAGGTCAGAGGTCACTCTCCCCGTAGAGGGCACTGGAGAAGGCCACGTAGTCCAGGGCTCCAGGTGGAGCCCCGGCCCCCTTGTAGGGCGCCATGCGGCGGATGCAGTACTCGGCCTGCTCCGCCGGGAGTTCCCGCCGCAGCTCCTCGGCAGTGATGTAGTTCTGGGGGAGAAGAGGGTTTGAGGACCCCCTGGTCCCGTTCCCCGCCCCCCACCCACCAGGTTCCCCCGTCCCCGCCAGGGACTCACCTTGTCTCCCGCCAGGATCTTGAACGAGGCCACAACTTGCTCAGCCGTGTCCGTCTCGGCTGTCTCTCGGGTCATAAAGTCGATGAAGGCCTGGAAGGTCACGACCCCGGCTGCGTTGGGGTCCACCATGGTCATGATGCGAGCGAACTCCACTTCCCCCTGCAGGGTTAGAGGCCGGGCACCGTGCCCGGGGGGTGCTTAAGCCTGGAGGGTTCCTGGTGTCCCCCTGGCTTGACGACCCCTGTGACAAGACGGTCCCCTTTCTCCGTAGACGGTCCCCTGCAGCCGTAGCGCTGGCTCTGGGAAATCCTTTCCGCTGGGCTGAGCTCTGCTTCCTGCCATGGCGACGCCCTGCTCCTGCTGCCCCTGACCTCTTCCCCACGCCCCTGTAGTGCTCTCCTTCTCTGAGGTGGACATGTTGCAAGCTCCGGTCTGGAGTCACACAGAACTAGCTCCAAATTAATTTACCTCTTGGAAGTTTTGGTAGCCGCCCCCCTGAGAAATGGGGTAATTCTCCCCAGCCCCAGGAGGTGGAGGAGGAGGAAATGAAGGTGTGAAGGTAGGAGGGACACAGTGGGTGATCAGTATGTAGGAGGGGCCATGGAGGGGACCCCGGGACAGGGCTGGAGGACACTCACCAGGTCGTAGCCCATGGAGATGAGGCAGGCCCGGAAGTCATCAGGCTCCATCATACCGTTCCGCTTCTGTAGTTGGGGAGCAGATGTCAGGCTCTGGCCCCGATCCCCATCCCCCGGCCAGCCCCCAAGTCCACTACCCCACAGGGCGAGGTCCCTGCTGACCCGGTCAAAGTGGTTGAAGGATGCCCGGAACTCGTTGAGCTGTTCCTGACTCAGGCCCTTGGCGTCTCGGGTCAGTACCTGGTTCTCCACCTCGTTGATGGTGCGGGCAATGGAGGTGAGCAGCTGCTCCCAGCCCACGCGGATGTGCTGTGAAAGCAGGAGACAGGCTGGGTCAGTGGGCGGCCAGTGCCTGGCCATGAGCTCTGGCTCCACCCCCAATTCACTGTCTGACCCCGGTCAAGTCCTCCCCCTTGCTGGGCCCCATCGGGAGGTTCCACTGAGTGACATCCAGCGGCCCTTCCTGCCGTAAAGTTTGATGATTTATTATATATTGATCAACCAGCCATGGCTGCCCAGGCTTCCCCACAGCACCGCTTTCCCCTCGGTCCTAAGTGGTGTGGTCCCACCTCCATGCTGTAGACAGTGTGCTTGTTGTCAAACACCAGACTCTCCTGCAGCAGCTGGTGGTCTCCCTCCAGCCGGTCGATATTGCTCTTGTAGTTGATGATATTCTGCTCCTGCTGCCGCAGGCTCGCCATCTGCTCCTCCAGAGAGCCGGCCATCCCCGCGGCCAGGCGCCCCACTTCCTACAGGGGAACCAGGCAGGATGAGGGCTTCCAGCCCCTGGCCCCCTCTCCCAGGCTGGCTCCCTGATCCAAGCCTTACCTCCACCTTCCCCTGGATCCAGGGCCCGATGGCGTTGGCCTGGGCTGCAAACTGCCGCCGGAGCCTCTCGTTCACCTGCTGCCGCGTCAGTTCCTCCTGCAGCATCTGGTCACGGCTGGGTACCAGCTTTCGGGCCTGGAGGGAGGGTGGTGGTGTCAGGGGCAGCTCGGGAGTGAGCTCCAGCCCCTCACAGGGCTCCTTACTCTGAGCCAAGGGCTCTGGGGAGGGGGCAAGCTCTGAGCAGGTCACTCAGCCTCTCTCTGCTCATTTCCTGGCTGTAAATGAGGGCCCACGCCAACACTCTTAACAAACTTAGATTGTTCTGTACAACAATCTGGCCCCCACACCAGATCTAATTCTGGTTCAATCAGGCCCAACAGGAAAATGCTGTTATGGTCATTGTACAGAGAGGGTCAAGTCAGGCAAGGGGACCTGTCGAACGCCATGTAAAGTCTGTGGCAGACCACAGATCCGGAGGCGGACTTGATTCTCTGTGTCTCGGCACACCTGAGAGTCTCAGGGTGGTTTAGAAGGCGTCTGCGCAGGAGGGAGGCGGGGAAAGGCCACCGGTGGCACTGACCATGTCCCACTTGGTGTTGATGTCCTGCGGGGTGAGGGCGATGTAGGGGTTGGTGGAGCTGGGCCGCAGTCCGTAAGTTTGGCAGATCTTCTGGATCTCACCCTGGATGCCCAGGATGGCACCCCTCTCTCGGTCGGCCTCGGGCAGTGTTGCCTTGAACTGGTCGTGTGCTGTCACCAAGCTCTGGGGACGACAGGCAGGAAGCATCAACCAGCGCCCCTACCTCCCGCAAGTAGCAAAGGACGGCCAGGGGCTCTGGGTCATTCACTGGGGGCCAGGGCAGCACTGGCCAGAGAACCCAGGCCTCCTGACTCCCGGCACTCTAGAACTGGGCTTCTCCTGCAGCCCCCCATTCCTCAGGAACCCAAAGGGGTGGCCGACAGAAGACAGGCCACTTCCTTGTCATTCCATCCAACCCCGGCACGTCTGGAGCCCCCGCACCCACCTGGGTCTCCTCCACCGAGTGCACCAGCCACACGTCCTGCAGGTCCTCCACGGCGCCGTCCAGCCAGTTGTTGAAGGGCGCTGCCCGCCGGGCAAACTCCAGCTGTAGCTGATCGATGGTCTCCAGGAGCTTCTCCATCCGCTGGGGGCCACAGGGATGGCCAGTCAGCAGCTCGCCCAGCAGGCCCCTCACCCTCCTCCAGCATCCAGCCTTCACCCCCGGGTCCCCAGCTTCACCTCCAGCGCATCCCGCCTCTTCTGGGTCAGCGTGCCCAGGTTGTCCCACTGGTCACAGATGGCCTGGCAGCGGCTGTTCACCGAGGCTGCCTCGTGGTAGTCCAGCTCACTGGGAACGGGAAGGGGCGTGTCCACGGAGCCAGATTCCAGCCCAGGTTTCTGCCTGACTGTGCCTCAGGGGGCTGGACTCTGGGCCCAGGTGTGGTGAAGACATAAAGGAGCCGGGGTAGATAGTGTGAAACAGGGCTTTCCTAGAGCAGGGCCTTCCCAGTGCGTGCCTAGGAGAAGGGGGTCCTCAGCTCCAGTCCCTGGAATAGTTTGGGAGGAGGGGCGGGGCCTGGAGTTTCCGGGACAGGTTTACAGGAGGTGGCAGGAAGCCCAGGCTGTGGTGAGGGCCTGGCCGGCCCAAAGCTGCAAGGAGACGCCAGCTTAGGGGACAGGGCTACAGGAGGAGGGCACAGCAAGTGGTGCTGGGAAGGACAGGGGTGCCAAGGTGGGGTTATTAAAGAGTGAAAGGTCTGGAGGGCTTTGGGAGCAGGGGCGGGGCCCGAGGCCGAGGGGCGGGGCGAGGTGGGGGCGTCGTTCCCCACTCCACCACTCCACCCGGGGTGGGCCCAGCAGACTCCATGCCTACTTGAGCTCCTGGGCTAGCGCAGCGATGTGCTCCACGCGGTCCTGGTGCGCCGCCAGGTCGCTCTCGAAGGCCTCATGGCGCCGCAGCAAGGCCCGCACCTCCTGCAGCGAAGCCGTCTCGTAGTCCCTCTGGCTCAGCATCTCCTCCTTTCCTGCATGGAGAGAAGCCCTGCTTGCATCACCCAGGGGCGGCTACGCAGGAGCAGGGGGTCCGAGCCCCGTGTGTGACACTGGAGATTCCCCATCCGTGAACGTAGGTGATCACTCCTGCCCAGCCTACACCTAGGGGTCTGCTCTGAGACGCCAGTGAGATAAAGTGAAGGGAAGCTCCTGTTCCAGGGCATGGCTCCTGAGTGACGTCAGGGTCCCCGAACTTACATGATCTGGAGTGGCCCTTGGTTCCCTTCCGGTATTATTTAATTGCAAATACCAGAAGGGACTAGAAAACAGGTCTCCAGCTTCCTTGCAGAACCTCTACCCCTGACCTGTGCCTTCTACCAGGACCCCATCCCCCTCCCACCAGGCTCCCCACAGTCTGCACAGGACACATTCAGGCCCCAGAGCCACCTACCCCGGGTCCAGGCTTCATGCAGTGAGGCCTTCTGCTGGAACTTCTCTGCCAGGTGCTGCAGCCGCTGTAGGCGCCGGATCTCGGAGAGCAGCCAGTCCTCATAGCCCTTCTCTACTTGCTCCAGGCCCCGCCATGCGTTGGCGATGTCCTGCGGGCCAAGCAGAGAGAGGCACCCTCTATCTTGGTTCACCCATTATACAGGTGGGAACAGAGAGTCCAAGGGGATGTGGGCAGGGCCGGGGGGTCCCCCCTCCCCCTCTGCCCCCGGCCTGGCTCACCGAGACCAGCTTGCCCTCAGATGGCATGAAGGCCGGCCGGTGGCTCAGCCGCAGCTTGGTCTGCAGCGTGTTGAAGTTAATCTCCAGCTGGCACTTCTCCTGCACGCGGGGTGGCTTGTGCAGGCGCCGGTAGTCCCGGAAGTCCTCCAGCTTACGCTGCATGGCGCTCATGCTGGGCTCACCCACGCGGTTCTCCAGCCATGGCACGGTCCGGCGGATCCATTCCAGCAGCTGTGGAGTCCAGGCAGGGGCAGAGCACAGAGGGCTGAGTGAGCCTGTTCACCTTGCCTACCTGTCTCCAGCCATGCCCAGGCTGTGGCCAACAGGCTGGGCCTTGAGCAGAGGGGGGTCCCCACTAGTCAGAGAAGGAGCAAGATGGTTACATTCTGAGTCCAGGGGCCAGCGTGGTTGGCCCAGAGCAAAGGGCCGTGAGACTGTCTAGAGATGAGTGACTGAATGGGTGAATGAGTGGATGGCAGGAGCCTGGATGGGCAGAAGCAGGCAGGAGGCGGGTAAAGATGGCAGGAGGAGGCTGGAGGAGGCCAAGGCTACTCTGAGGAGAAGGAGGCTCTGCAGTCCAGGCCGGGGTCAGCTGGGATGGGAGGAGCCACAGGGCCGGGATGGGGGAGGCCCTCTGTGGCCCCACTCTTACCTCACTGGCCAGCTTCTCGTATTCCTCCATCAGCTTCTCATTCTCCTGGTTCACGGCCAGCACCTTGCAGATCCTGTTGGCGGCTGTCTCTGCCTTTGGTGGGAGTGGGCAGAAAGGCTGGTGTTAGAACAGGACACCCCCGACCCAGACTCCCTCTGCAATCCCTAAACCCTGTGTCCATGCAAACCGAGAGGATGAGGGCCGCATGCCTTGTAGGGTGAGGAGGGAGCTTCCAGGCCAGAGGCCTCTGCGCCTGAGAGCCCCAGGGATCGAGTATGTGCAGCTGGGACAGTGGTGCCCCGGTGGGGCCTGGCACCTCCAAATGTTGAGGGGCTGCCAAGGGTGGGCCCCTGGGTTACACGCCCAGTCCAGGTGGCAACCGTTGAGCCCCTTACCTGCTCTGCCCCGGCGAAGGCGTGGTAGAAGCAGGAGACGTAGGTCATGATGGCCTTCTCATCAGGCTTTGGGGTGTTCACGATGTCTGGGGAGTGGCAGCCAAGTGTCAGTTGAGCAAAGCCAGGGGTGGGGAGTGGGCTCATGCCCCAACCCAGGCAGAGAGCTCCCTCGGGATGGGAAGGGACAGAGACATCTAGTCATGGCCACCAGCTTCCCCAAAGCCAGCTCTTCCCTGGAGCCTTCTTGGATCACTCCAGGGCCCAGCGACCTCCCCCTCAGTGGGGTGAGGACAGTATCAAGGAGTGGCTGCATGAGCAGACCCTGTAGCCCTCATGAACCACCAGTGTCCACTGCCTGCTGTCTCTAAACAGGCCATGCCTCTGGCTGGCTGACTGGCTGGCTTTCCTCCAAGTTCACATCCAGGGTACCAGGCACAGTAAGTACCCAGAAAAGGTTTGCTGGTTCAACTACTAAAGCCTTATGGGCACAGGGACAGGAGGCAGGACTCCCCCCAGAGGAGCTCCCAGGATGAGTGACTATCATGCCACCAAGTGACCCAGGTAACTGGGATGTGAGGGTAGAGTCATTACATAAGGGCCAAGGCGGGAGGGGCTGGTTCCACTGGATGAGAGGGACAGGGGACCAGATAAGGGCTCCTGGAGAAAGGGGCCTGTTGGCAGGAAGGGTTCTGCCCAGGGAGCAGGGGGGTGGGCGGAGCATCCCGGGAGGAGGGAGGAGCAGGGACAAAGGGGCGGAGGTGGGACAGTGCTGCCTGGTGTGGAAGTGGAGTCCTCGCCCGGGCAAGGCTTATTCTCACCTTCTGCATCCAGCATCTTAGGGATGTCCAGGTACTTCTCAGCCACCTCGAAGGCAGTGTTCAGGTTGCCGATGGGGTCGTCCTAGGTGGTGTGAGGGGAGAGAGGCGAAAGGTCATCTGGGACAGAGACTGGGGAGTCGGGGCTGGGACATGGGGGGCCTACCTTGCGCAGTTTGGCATAGTCAATGAGGTCGGGACGGTGTCGGTGGATGAGAGCGCAGAGGGCCAGCCCATCCTTCCAGCTGGACAGAGAGAAGGGGGGGGTCAAGCCTGGGTTCACACTGGGGCCCTGCTTCCTACCCTGGTCCCAGGAGCCCTTCTATCTGGGTGGCCTCATCTGTGAAATGGAGTCAGGTTCTAATTCCTTGCTTGGCATTTAAGGCCCTGATTACCTGCCATGGACCATTTCCTCCAAGTTCATCATGATTCCCTCACCCTGGGCTTACGCTACACCACTTTCTAGGATTTTTTGGCCTCCGGGTCTTCGCTCACAAGGTTCCCTCTGGCTGGAACACCCTTCCTGGGATGTCTCCAGTGCTCCCTCCTCCAGGAATTCCCCCTCACCCTCCTGGATTCAGTTCAGCATTGACTGAGTCCTGCCATTTTCAGACCCTGTTGCAGGAACTTGGCTGTGACCTCTCTCCTCCCTGGTCCTCCCGGGCCAGACTCCAGCTCTCTGGCCCAGACCCCAGCAGAGGCCCTGCACACTGACTGGTGGACAGACCTGGTGTGGAAGTTCTGCACGTTGACGTTGCGGTACGGAGCTGTCTTCCGCTGACACCACAGGAGCAAGCCTTCCTTGGCCGAGGTTTCTGGGCAGGGATGGGGGTGAGTGTTGGTTGGGGAGGAGTCGGGGCCAGCCCTCATCCACCCCACCTCCCCACCACTCACCTTCCACGGAGATGTCCTGGATGGCGAAGCGAAGGATGATGGTCCAGATCATGCCCAGGGTCATCTTCAGGTTCCCGTCGACAATCTCTGCGGGGTGAGGGGGTGGGGACATGCTCCATCTGAACACCAGGCCTCAGCCCCCCTCCCCCTTGCCCTGCCCTTTGGCCCCTTGTCTGCATTCCAAGGCTGGCGCCGACAAGGTAGATGCTCAATCATTTTACTTCAAAAGGGTTCACTGAACACTTCCTCGGTGCCAGGGCCTGTGCCAGCACTGTGGGTACCTTTGCTCCTTACAGTTGCTCCTGTGAGGTGCGATGGTTGTCCCTATGGTTGGGATGAGGAACCGTGCCCTCAGACCCCCTGGCTACCTCCTGCCACCTCCTCACCTTCAGCACCGATGGACACCAGCTTCACCCCCTTGCTGGCAATGAAATCCAGGGCCTTGTTGACATTGGCGATCTTGTGGAAGCGCATCTTGCCTTTGTCTGGTCTGGGCAGCCTCTCTCCTGGGTGTGAGAGGAGAGGTCAAGGGTCAAAGGTCATGAGTGAAAGCTGAAGATACGGTCCTCAAACTTCCCCCTCCCTCAGCAGGACCCCTCCAGCACTCAGCTGGCACTGCTCCCCCAGCTCTCTGGGTTCCCCTAGGTCCTGGGGTCCCTGTGCACTGATTTGCACCCCTCACCTGAAATGACCTCCAGGAGCAACATGAGTTTGAGGCCATTGCGGAAATCCTCCTCGATGTTCTCGATCTGGGTGCCAGCCTTGCGCAGGTGCGAGTTGCACCAGGCAGTGAAGGTCTGGGGGCAGAGGACAGTGCTCAGACCCTAGTGCTGAGGACAGGGCTCTGGCTCCTCGGTCAGGGTAGATCTCAGAGCCCAAGGCCCTGGATGCAAGTTCCGGCTCAGTCACTCACTTGCTGTGCACCTGGGGCCAGCCCCTGTCCCTCTCTGAGCTTTAATTCTCCTGGAAATGGGGAGAAATGGGGTCTGGGTCCCATTCAGATCCCAGTGTGGATGCTGCCAGCACAATAACAGCTTTGGCCAGTCTCCAGCCAGTGTGGGGCCCCCTGAGATACCAGGGACACTGCCTTACTAAAATCTGAAACATTCCAGGTCATAGCACAGATGGCTTGGAGGGTTTTGTCTGAGGGACTGTGCATCTGTGTTATTATCGTCTCAGCCCCACTGACCTCCTAAGGCTATTGTGAACTGGCCCCCAAGCAGACCATGAGGCTGCCGGAACTTTGCAGGCCCTCAAGGAACAGCGGGACACTGAGGCGCAGCCTGACCTAGTTTCTGGAGGAGACTGCCCGCCCTCTTTGGCCAGGGTATTCTTCAGCCTCAGCCTCTGTCTGAGATGGGAGGGGTGATATATGCTGTGTGCCTTTGGGGGATGGCAGTGATTTACAACCTCCCAAGTCCTCAGGCCCCGGATTCTGCCCTCAGCTGGCAGTCCTTGGTAGAATCCTTACTTGGACTCCCACCCCAGCTGAGCTACTGTGACCTGGGATGTGCCCCTCGCCCTCTCCTGGGCTCAGTCTCTCTGTTTGTACAATTACAGTTCAGAGTCGATGATGTCTCAGGTTCTTCCTCCCCTGATCTTGCAGGATCCTGGAATTCAGAGCATTTCTCCCCTCCCATCCCCCCCAAAGCAGACATCCCAAGGAAGTTATTTGGAATTCTTTCCCTCAGATGTATAAGTGCTGAGCACTGATTGATGCTGCCCGAGCACAGGAGAGTGCTGTTGGATTCTCTGTAGTTCCTTACTGCTTTGGAGTCTCAGATGCTCTGGGTCCAGACAGGGCAGGGGGAAAGGCAGGTCTGCGCGAGGCCTCCATAGTGGAGGAAGCAGATTCCCTCATAGGACAAACATGACTCTTAATGAGATTTGGTTCCTGCCCTAAAGGAACTCAGAGTCAATCAAAGACTCCTGTGGGCCTGCGAAGTGCTAGGAGAGACTGGCATTGAGGAGCTTAGAGGAGGTGTTCTTCAAATCAGGTGTTCTTCAAACCTCTTGGGGAAAGTGAGTAACGGGTCAGAACTGTGATGGAAGAGCAGGAGTTACTCAGGCAGGGAAGGACGGGCAAGGGCATTCCAGGCAGGGACAGCCACAAGGGCTTGGTGGTGAGAAACAGTTGCTGGGATTGTGGGGCTCCAGCTATCTGGGCACTGCTCTGGGGAGGTTGGGGTATAAGTGGTGAGAGGCGGGCCGGAGGGGCGGCAGAGGCCAGGTCATGCACAATCTTGAGTGCTAAGTCAGGGAGTGTGAACTTGATCCTGAGGGCAACAGGGAGGGAGCGGGGCAGAACTGTGTTTTAGAAAGTTCATTCTGGTTGCTGAGAATGGCTTGGCAGAGCGGAAGGGAGAAGTGAGGAGGTGGCCACTGAGACCAGGGTGAGGGAGGGTGTCAGTGAGTGGGACGGGTCAGGAGCGAGGGGATGGAAACATTTGTCCTTGCTGGACTCTAAGCTCTTTGAAGCAGGGGCTTTATTTCATCCCCTGCTGAATTTCTGACACCTGACACAGTGCCTGGCACATACCAGGACGTCCCTAAGAAACATTAAACGATTGTTTTCAAATGAGGTTGAATAAAGAGGACTCTGGTGTCAGATGGGAGGAGGCAGGAGTGCAGTAAAATACAGAGGAGAAGCAGGGATGGGGCGGGGCTGAAGTTGAGCACAGAGATGTTCATTACTTTGTAATAAACACTGCTGGATGAGAAACAACTGGATTATCCAACTTCAGGGAACACTAATGAATTGACAGAGCGTCTGCACGGGTGCAGTCACTGAGTAAGTAGATGAAGTGGGTGGCGTGTAAATTGGGTTGGAAGGATGTTCCTGATACTTTGATGAAAGTGAGGTACAGATTGCTGCTGCTAAGTCACTTCAGTCGTGTCCGACTCTGTGTGACCCCATAGACGGAAGCCCACCAGGCTCCCCCGTCCCTGGGATTCTCCAGGCAAGAACACTGGAGTGGGTTGCCATTTCCTTCTCCAATGTGTGAAAGTGAAGTCGCTCAGTCGTATCCGACCCTTAGCGACCCCACAGACTGCAGCCTACCAGGCTGCTCCATCCATGGGATTTTCTAGGCAAGAGTACTGGAGTGGCTTGCCATTGCCTTCTCCGACTAGCCTGTGTCTTATGAAGGGCCTATGAACCTGGATCTGGGAGAGGCCTGGGTGGGTGGGGGTGGGGTGGGGAGAGGAGTTGCAGAGCAGGTGGCAGCGGGAGCCAGGGGCAGGGATGACATCACTGGGAGACTGCTGGACCCGAGGACCACAGCCCTGCTTGGAGACAGGTGCAGAAGGAGCCTGGGGGGAGGCGAATCACCCGGTGCACCCTAGCCGAGTCAGCTGAGCCTCCCAGGCCCTGGGGTCACCTCCTGTCATCTAACTCAGCGGAAGTGCTCTGATTTTAAATCTGGGATTCTCTAAATCCTGCAAATTCCACCAAGCACCCCTGTTCCCAGCCTTTCCTGGGGTAACACACTATTGGCAAGTGATGAGTCTAATGACCTCACAGTGCCCCCCTACCCTCAGCCTGCCACTCCCCAGTGTTTCCTAACTCCAGGCCCAGATCACTTTCTCTTCTGGGTCCCCAGGTGTCCTGCCCCCTCCATCTGGGAAAGTCTAGGAGTGAAAATAGATCGGGGAGGGGAGGCCTGAGTGCCCTACAAGGCTGGACCTGGGCAGCAGCTGCCCTTTCAGCTCCTCCAAGGCGCTGCCTCAGCACAAAGTGTCCATCTGGCCTGAGAGTCAGGTTACCTACCGCGAAAGGGAACCCAGGGCTCCCCTCCTTCCCAACCTTGTGGCCTTTTCAGCAGATTCAGGGTCCCTGGGGGTGGGGAGGGGTGTCTTGGGAAAGAATGGGGGAGGGACAAGCAAAGGGCAAAGACCCTCAGGTTGCCTAGGGAGGGGGACTGTATGATGTGGGTCCTCCCTCAGCCTCAGTTTCCTCACTTGACAATTGGGATAGAGTGACCGTGGACATCACGATGGGCAGAGTATAGCGAGGGTGGGTAGGAAGTCTGGGATGGCTGCCACTTCCCCCATACTCTTAAGTCCACTAGTTGCCTAGCTGCAAGTCCTCAGATGGGATTTGGCAATATTTCAGAAAAGGCGGGGTTGTGCGGAAAAAGTTTGATTTTTCCCAGCCCCACCCCACCCAAATTTGGATCTCCAGGGCTTTGCCCAAACCATATTCTTTAGCAAAAATGGGCCCAGGTGAATGAACCCTTGGCGGGTTAGGGATCCCAGAAATCTTTCTTGTCATCCTAAACCCCTCATGAGGGTCCCGAGCCCTCTCGTCGGGCTCTGGTGGCAGCAGAGGATTGATGGCCAGAGCCCGGGCTAGGAAGTGGCACTGAGGGTTAAGACAGGCTCTTGCCCCTGACCTACTGAGATGCCAAGAACAAACCGCCTGGCTTCTCAGGCCTCAGTTTTGCCATCAGGAAATGGGCTAGCACTCACTTTCCGCTGCTGCTTCTCCCAGGCAGGGTCCAACAGCAGGTCGCGGTCCCAGTCCTCCTCCTGTTCCATGTATTCGCCGCCCCCGCGGCCGCCGCCCGCGAAGGGCCCCTCCCCGGTCCCCAGACCCTCGGGCTGCAGAACCATCATCATCTTGTTCGGGCTCCTGGCTCCGCTCTGCTCGGCGCGCTCCAGAACACGGGGGCCGCGTTAAGTAGCGACCGGCCCAGCCCCGGATCGGATTCGCGCTAAATATGGGGGAGGAGGGTGGGGCCGGATGGGGGTGAGGGCGATCGGGTAGGGACCAGGCAGGAGATTGTCCTGGGGCTAAGAGACTGCGGAATTTTGAGGCTCTGGGATGGATCCCGTGGCGGAGATCCGGGGTTCGCGTTCTGGCTCCGCCGCTTGGGCGCTGTGTGACTTTGAGAAAACCACGGGCCCTTTCTGAGTCTCTTTCCCTATGTGTACAACGAAGATGACGAGAATAATCGTGGCTGCAGATCGCTCTAGAAGCTGCCTTTTGGACCTCCTCCTGACCCTTTTCCTGAGCCGCGCTGGTGGGAAACAGGGACCACTATTCCCATTTCACAGTCAGAAACACCGAGGCGCCGAGCTGTTTTTGAATGTTTTCTGGGTTGATGAAGGGAGACACTCGAGCATGAAGAGGGATTCCAAGTCAGCTGGATGGACCAAGGCAGGGCTATTAATATCGGGGCTACTGGGGGAAGAGGGGGAATGTGCTGAGCCGGGAATCCCCGACGCCACCAAAGCTGCAACTCAATCCTGGCTTGCAGGCCACCTTCGCCAGCTTGCCCGGTGGCCGCGGGTGGGCGGGGCGTCCGCAGAGGGGGCGGGGCTATAACGGCGCGGCCCTGCCCGGCTCCAGCGCCAACGAGATTCCAAGCATCTCTTTGGCTCGTTCGGCCGTCCAATCATATCTCCGTACCTGTGGGCCCGCCCAGTGAACCGGAACGCTCACGCGTCCCTTCCGAGCTTCTATTGGTTGTAGCAGACGTCCGTTTGCCACTATCCCTGCCTCAATACGGAAGCGGCGGGGTACTAGGGGGCTCCTAACGCTAGTGGGTGCAGGCCATGGGGCAGCCCTGGGCGGTGGGGACCGCGGAGGCGGCTCCCGCGCGGCTGCCCCTCGTGCTCACCGCGCTTTGGGCCGCGGCGGTGGGCCTGGAGCTGGCTTACGTGTTAGTGCTGGGCCCCGGGCCACCTCCGCTGGGACCCTTGGCCCGGACCCTGCAGGTTGCGCTGGCAGCCTTCCAGCTGCTTAACCTACTGGGCAACGTGGGGCTCTTCCTGCGCTCGGACCCCAGCATCCGGGGTGTGATGCTGGCCGGCCGTGGTCTGGGCCAGGGCTGGGCGTGAGTGGGGCTTGGGATCTGGCGCGGGGGAGAAGCGGGAGCTTGGCGCAGGGGGAGGGCCCTAGGACCTGAAGATGTTTGAGTCGTTTGTTAGAGCCAGAGAACTCTCTTACAACCAGAAGGCAGAACGAGTTTCATTCATTCACTTAAGAATATTATTGAGTACATTATTATGTGCAGGGTACTATTCTAGGCACTGGAGGTACAATAAAACGTATTCCTGATTTCAGTGGGGGAGGGGATAAACCTCAGGCTTGTAAATAAATAATGTAGAATGTTAGAAGGTGTTGGTGGTCAGGAAACAGAAAGAGTGCAGTCTCAAATAGGGTGGTCAAGGTAGGCTTCATAGAGAAGGTGGCGTTTGAGCAAAGACTTGAAGGAGAGGGGAGAGTTAGCCATATTCATCTGGGGGAAGCATGTGCCAGGCAGAAGGGACAGGCAATGCAAAGGCTCTGAGGCAGTTGTGTGCCCAGCATGTTCAGGGAACAGCAAGACAGCCAGTGTGGCTGAGGTGGTGTGCCGGGGGAGAAGAGAGATTAGAGATGTAAAGACTTTGTAAACAGACTTTGAAGACTTTGCTTTTTACCAGAAGTGAAATGGAGAGCCATCTCGGGGTTTTGAGCAGAGAAGGCATATGGTTTAGATTTTATTTTATTTCTTTTTCTTGGTCTCGCTGCCAGGCTTGTGGGATTTTACTTCCTGGACCAGGAATGGGCCAGTAGTTGTGGCCCATCGAACCCAGGCCCTCAGCAATGAAAGCAAGGAGTCCTAACCACTGGATTGACAGGGAATTCCCAACTTAGATTTTTAAAGGATCAGTCAGGCTGCTGGGGCAAGAGTACAGTAGAGGGGATAAAGGTGGAATCAGGGAGACCAGTCAAGAGGCTGTTGCAATAATTCTGGGCAGAGTTATATGGTGACTTGGACCAAGCTGGTAACAGTGGAAGACAAAAGTTTGCTCCCAGATGTCAGAAACCAGCCAAAGACCTCAGGACTGGGGTTGTCAGACCTACTGTGCTAGAAGTGGAAAGGCTTGGGAAGTGGTGTCCAGCCTGCATTTACTCCCCTGTGAGGGACCCGAGGCTTAGCGAGAACAGGGGGGGAGGACTGTGCCTGGTTCCCCAGGATGGGCTCAGGGGCTGATCCTGGCACCATGAGGGGCTCTCTGAGCTGCTGGAGGGACTGACCCTGTGGTTTCTCCCCTGCAGTTACTGCTACCAGTGCCAAAGCCAGGTGCCACCGCGTAGTGGGCACTGCTCCACCTGCCGCATCTGCATCCTCCGCCGGGACCACCACTGCCGCCTGCTGGGCCGCTGCGTGGGCTTCCGCAACTACCGGCCCTTCCTGTGTCTCCTGCTCCACGGCGCGGGCATCCTGCTGCACGCCTCTGTGCTGCTGGGCCCGGCCCTGGCGGCCCTGCTGCGAGCCCACACACCCCTCCATACCGCCGCCCTGCTCCTGCTGCCCTGGCTCATGTTGCTCACAGGTGGGGAGCCCTAGATGTGGGGGAGTGTGTGTGTTTGGTGGAGGGGGTCGGGGGGAACCTCCCCACAGAGGCCGAGGCCCATCCTGACGGGCAGTGGGATTCCTGGCAGCTTCTCCAGGTAGTGCCCTAGGGACCCAGTCCCAAGGTCAGTTTCAGGAGGCAGGGGCAGCCGGGTATTCACGTGGGTGTGCATTCTGGTAAAACATGGGGCCTGGACACAGGTACAGAGTTCTAGCTGAGAGTCAGAGGAGGAAATACTGCTGGGATCTCACTGGGCAGGGCAGATGGGATGGTGAGGAGGTAGTCTTGGTAGGGAGTGGCATTCATACCTAGAGAAGCAGCGTGAACACAGGCTTGGAGGTTGGGAGCAGGGAAGACATTTGGTGGGAAATGTGAGGATTAAGGCCAGGATGGTAGATGAGAACTGCGTGAGGAGATGGCCCTCATTTGGCTGGGCAGTGGGGAGCCAGAGAAGGTTACAGGCAGGTGGAGGTCCAGTGTTTGGAAGTTGGGAGGGGACATCTTGGATCAGGAGGCTGCTGGAGAGGCTGTTCTGGATGAATGCAATCTCCTCCGACACCACCGAAAATAGAAACCCCACTGGTTTTTCATACTTTGCTCTCCGCCCCCCGCAATGCTTCGGGCTTCCTCTCCCAGACCCCTTCCTCCTGAGCTGTCCACAGTCCTCTCTGTAACCTTGTCCTGCAGTTACTAAATTTCTGGAAACCACTCAGAACAGCGAGTATGTCTCCTTATCCTGTCCAGGCCCAGTTCTTTCCCCAGGATCTGCTCCCTGTGGCCCAGGGGAGACCTTGGGAGGAGGCCCAGTGGGGTTGTCAGGGCCTTCCTCTGCTGACCCTGGCTTCCTGCACTGCCCTCCTCAGTGACCTCCCTGTCTCCACAGACACTCAAGCCCTCAGCTGCTCCTCTCTGAACACATGACCCCTCTTGGTCATCCATGGTCTTCCACGTGCTCCCCACAGTCACTGAAGACAGGCCAGCACCAAGTCTCTCTCAGCCCTGGGCCTTGTTGAGTGCATTAGCATCCGAAAGTCTGGGTGAATGGCCCCAGTGGCCCAATTTCTTATCTTCTCCTCCCACATCCTACCCCGGTCCGTCAGAATCCAAAATGTGTCACCTCCCAAATCACCCCATCAGTCACCCCCTGTCTGCTCCCACCTCCTCTCCTACCCAGCTCTGACTCTTTACTCCGTGACATCCGCTCCGGAGCTCCTAGGCCTCACCTTTCTGTCCATCAGCACCTTCCACTTCACTGCCCCAGGTCCCGCATAGAGCCTTCATTTCCACCAGCCTCCTGCAGCATCTCCGGCCTCTCGGCTCCATCTTCCTTCCGCTGTGCCTTCCTGGCTTCTGTGCATCCGCCCTTGTGTCTGCTCTGAGCTGCCAGACATGCCTGTTCCTTCATGACAGCTGATACCATGTCACGTTCACGGCTGCTGACCTCAGCAGGCCCTCAGGAGTTCCTGGTTGTCCTCCACTGCAGCTCAGACCTTCTCACTTTCCTGTCTTCCAAACCCCCATCTCTTAAAAATCCATCACAGAGAGAAGTAGTTCAGAATTGGCTGTCCTGCCCTGGGGCGGAAGCTGACTGCCCCAGCTTCCCCGGGTGCCGGCCCTTCGTCCCTGCTCGGAGGCCTCACACTGTGAGTTGCCTCTCCTCCGGCCACTCCAGGCTCCCTCCCCGGGCTTCCTTTGGGTTTTCCACCTGGTACCAAGCCTCTCTCATCCCATGTCCTCCTCCTCTGGCTCACACTTTCTGTCTTCCATTAGCTGCCAAGTCAAAGAACTCGCCTGGGCTCAGAGGCTATTTTTCCTTGCCTCTCCCCACCCCTGTTCCAAACTGGCTTCTGCCCCCACCCATTCTCCAAGATTGCCACAGTCCCCCGGACTCTGTCTCCACGAAACCCAGAGGAGGCTTCTGAGTTCTCTCGCTTCATGAGACCTTTCAGCCTCTTACCACCGATGGCCTTCTATCTCCTGAAAGGGCTCTACCTGGACGTCACCAACAGCTTGTACTAGAGTTTCCTCCTTCCTTTCTGATTTCCCTCTCTCTGGTCCCCAAGGGCCTGGTTTTCTGACTGAGACACCGTTCTCATCTCTCTACGTACTCTGCCGGGTCTCAGAACCGCCTGGGTACCAACCACTCACAAATCTGCACATCCAACCTGGCTTCTTTCCTGAGCTTCCAGAACCATCCACTCACTTGTTTTGCAGACACCTCTCCATCATGCCTCAGGACCTTCAAACAGAATATTTCCTTCCCTCTTCACCTAGTAAATACCTCCTCAACTTTCAGTTGCTGTTCAATCACTCACTTGTGTCCCAACTCTTTGCGACCCCAGGGACTGCAGCACGCCAGGCTTCCCTGTCCCTCACCAACTCCCAGAGCTTGCTCAAACTCATGTCCATTGAGTCAGTGATGCCATCCAACCATCTCATCCTCTGTCGTCCCCTTCTCCTCCTGCCTGCAATCTTTCCCAGTATCAGGGTCTTTTCCAGTGAGTCGGATCTTCGCATCAGGTGGCCAAAGTATTGCAGCTTCAGCATCAGTCCTTTTAATGAATATTCAGGGTTGATTTCCTTTAGGATTGACTGGTTTGAGAAAACCAGTCTGCAGTGGTCCACTGCAGAAGGGAATGGCGAACCACTTCAGCATTCTTGCCTTGAGAACCCCATGAACAGTATGAAAAGGCAAACCACCCTAAGTAGACAACACTCTCAAAATAGATGAAGTTTATTTACCTGAGCCTCTTAATAAGTTTGCGTGTCATCTACCCACCCCCACCAATAGGCTTTTTTATAAACTAATTTTTGAATTTTCATTGTTTCTGGCTGCACTGGGTCTTCTTTGCCTCAGCAGGCTCTCCTAGTTGTGGTGAGCAGGGGCTACTTTCCAGTGGCAGTGCGGGCTTCTCGTTGCAGAGCAGAGGCTCGAGAGTGTACGAGCTTGTTGCTGCAGTGCCCAGCTTCCAGAGCACAGGCTCAATAGTTGTGGCACACAGGCTTAGTTGCTCCACATCATGCGGGATCTTCCTGGACCAGGGATTGAACCGTGCATTGGCAGGTAGATTCCTTACCACTGAGCCACCAGAGAAGCCCAGCTCTCTCTTTTTTCTTTTCTGAATTTTTTATTTTGTATTGAGCTATAGACGATTACCAGTGTTGTGATAGTTTCAGGTGAACAGTGAAGCGAGCTCTTTTTTTTACTGAAGAAAAATTCACATAGCATAATTGTAACTACAGTTACTAATTGTAACTACAGTTACAATTACTCATAATTGTAACCATCTTCAACTGCACAATTCAGTTGTCTCCAGTATACTCACAGTGTAGTCCAGCCATCACCACTGTCTAATTCCAGACCATTTTCACTGCCCTCAAAAGCAAGCCTCTACCCCTTAAGCAGTCACTCCCCAGCCCCTGGCAACCACTGATCTTCTATCTCCATGGATTGCCTGTTTGGGACATTTCATATAAATGGCACCATACAATACATGTGTCAGGCTTCTCTTGCTTGGCAAAACATTTCATGGCATCCTGCATTTCATTGGTTCAGCTGATACTTACTACCTGTTATAGATGAGGATGGTCCAAGATGCTTTTTCTGTCGTCATGCTCATCACAGGTGTCATTAAGTAACTGAGACATGATATCTTGAATCTCTTGTGAGTTCCCTGAGATTGGAGATGCTAGCCTGGCATTTGTGGGGGGTGTTCACAAGGGTGTGGTGCAGGAGTGAAGGTGTGTCTAGGGCAGGGGGCTGTATGTGCCCAGTTCACCGGTGTGTTCCTGTTAGCCAGCATGGGCTGGCCAGGGAGCAGCGACTCTGCAGGTTGCGGAGCAGAGGAACGCGCCCTGCTTCATGGTAGGGGAGGGCAGAAGCCGGGTTCTGGGAGGGCTGGGCCTGCTGCTGCTCCCTTACCCTCTCTGCTCTCTCCCTGCAGGCAGAGTGTCTCTGGCGCAGTTCGCCCTGGCCTTCGTGACCGACACGTGTGTGGCGGGTGCGTTGTTGTGCGGGGCCGGACTGCTCTTCCATGGGATGTTGCTGCTCAGGGGCCAAACCACGTGGGAGTGGGCTCGGGGCCAGCATGCGTACAACCTGGGCCCCTGCCACAACCTGCAGGCAGCTCTGGGGCCCCGCTGGGTCCTCGTCTGGCTCTGGCCTTTCCTGGCCTCCCCGCTGCCGGGGGACGGGATCACCTTCCAGACCGCAGCCGACGTGGGACTCATGGCTTCCTGACTCCAGGAAGCGCCTGAGCTTGTACAAGCTGCACAAGGCGAGCGGCAGAGGGGACTCATAACTCGTTTCAGGCCCACCCCCACCCCCAGAGGGAGGCAGGCTGGTACTTAATGCCTGCTTCAGCAACTCCCATCGCCACCCTTGGGCTTGCCCTTGCCCAGCTTGGACTCCTAGGGTCCAGGGCTTGGGCCCTGGGATTCAGCCTCTGTCAGTGGCCCCTGAGGACCAGGAAAGGTCTGGCAAGGGGCTGCTCGGCCTGCCTGGCTGCCCCATTGCCAGGTTAATAAAGTGCCCACTTGGTTCTGGGACTCCCTCCAGCTTTGTGGGTTTTTGGTCCTCCTCGGTGGTCGAGGCTGCTGATTTTGTTTTCTTTGACTGTCAGGCCTGGGAACCACAGAATGCCTGAGGGTGTGAGGATCCAGAGCTCTGCCTCCTGTGGCCTTGGGGCAGGGGGGCTGGGGAGTTGGGGAGCAGCAGGCTAAGGCAGAATGTACTGATCCAGGGTATGAGAAACCACAATTCTTCCCCAGGTTGGGTGCTTTATAGTGAGGAGCTTTTCAACAGCCACCACCTCACTGAACTTGTCTCCGGCTAACCCAGTTCCCCGGGCAGTAATTAAGCCAGTGAAGAACTTCACACTGTGAGAGTTGATGTGATAAGATTTCACAGTAGTAAATGGAGGAGTCTGGATATGAACCCAGATCTTTGCACTCTGTACTTCATCCTTTTTTTGCCTGACCAAAAAAATCAAGGCAGAGAAATCGGGGTGGTGGGAGGGAGGTATGTTCAAGCATCTGTGCAGGATGGTGCCGAGATGGCTAAGCTCCTCCTCTCTGGTCTCTTCAGGAGCTCCTTGTTAAACACTTATTTAAATACAGTAAGTAGACACTTCCAGTTACATGTGGCAAGTTTAGCTTTGTGAGTTTACTTGTTTCCTCTTAAAATCTAAAATGATAATAAAGAAATGAAAAATGATGTAAATTTACAAAGAGAAAATACGGAGACAGCAGTAGACCAAAAACCCTGACATTTTGAGAGCTGAAAAGTGGGTAGAGGCTCTTACTCTCCTAGCGAACCAGACGCTGCAATTAAGTGTTCCCCGAGGGAGGGGCTGAGAGGCCACCAAACCCCCCAGCCCCCACCCTGAGCCCTGGAGAGGCTCTGGGGTTCCTCCAGCACCACGGAAGGCGAGGTTTGGGGCTGACAAGAGGGACTGTGAGGAGCAGCTAGGCTCTCCCTCCTCCCAGGACCCACCTGACCCCTGCAGCCAAGCAGCTACCCCACTGGGGTGGAGGTGTGGGCTTCTGAAGCAGCTTTGTGTCCTGGGGGAACTGGGGAGGGTGGGGGTGAGGGGCTGGACCCAAAGTGGGGTTAAGTGAAAATCTACAAATGCTGCTAGGGCAGGGGGTAGCCCTCCACTGACGTGGCAGGTTGCCCTCCAAGAACCCTCAGAGAAGTCCAAGGCTCTGCCCACGCCAGAAGGTTTGGGCTGCTTAGGACTTGTCTGCTTTTCTAAACAGCGTGCACTATTACTATTTAACTCTGTTAGGAACTTGGTGTCGCCGTCTCTTTGTACATAAGCACTGGCAGACTTCCCATCTTCTCTGCTTTACCCCCATCCTCTAGAATCTTCTTGTTTTGTTTGGTTTTGAATTAAATAAGTGAAGAGATGAAAGGAAATATTTCAAGACAAAGAACACCCTCCCTACCCCCATTTCAGAAATGGGGACCTCGACTTCCCTGGCAGCCCAGTGGTTAAGACTCTGCGCTCCCAATGCAGGGGGATACCCTCTGTAGTCCCTGCTGTGCCTCTCCCTGGTAGAGGAAATGCTGTGCTGTCTCAATCATTCCCTTGCTTGCTTTGTGATTTTATTATAGATGTTTTGTTTTGCATATTTCTGACTTTTATATAAATGAAGCTATACCATGTTTATTTTACTGCAGTTTGCTTTTTTCTTTAATACCATGTTTCTGAGATTTATCCAAATTAATATGTGTAGCTATGAGGCATTCCTTTTCCTTGCTGTATAGTGATCTGTCAAATATACAATTTATTTTTCTGTTTTGTCCCACTGATCATTTTATCTGCCTGTGTGTGTTCCCCTAAGATCTATGCTTGGCCCTTGTTCTTCCATATAAATTTTAGAATCAGCTTGTTACATTCTATCAATAAAAACCCCTTTGAAATTGTGATGGAACCCAACTGAATCTATATATCAATTTGGGGAAAATCAGCATCAACATGAGACTGAAGTTTCCAGTCGTGAACATGGTGTATCTCTCCATTTAATGTTTTCAATAAAATTACTTTGTCTCATAAATTGGTTAAACTTAAGTACTTGATATTGTGCTGCTGTTATTCATGGCTTATGAAAATAATTTTTTATGTCCAAGAAACCTAAAATTTATGATTTACTTGAAAATTCTGAGTTTTCTGTATGTATAATCATCTCTATGAAAAGTTACTTTTTATATCTTATTTTTCTTGCCTCTCTGTCTGGGTAGAGTAAAGTGTGGGCACCCTTGACTTGTTTCTGACATTAGAGGGAATAATTTCAATATTTTACCATAAAATATATTTGCTAGTTTTTTTTTTTTTAAATGTCTATTAGGCTGAGAAATTTCCCTTCTATTCCAAATATGTTGCGTTTGTATCCTTTTACTTTCATTCTCTGCCTAAGAATGGCCTGAATATGGATTTTTAAATATTTTCTATTTGAAGTAGTCACTTTTATCTATTTTAATTAAGTTATTGGATAAATTTCTACCCCTTTATTTTGTGCCATCGCCTGTCTTTTGTAGTTTTTTACTTTTTAAAGTCATTTTTTGCTGGATGTAGAATCCCAGGCTAATAGTTATTTCCTGTCAATAGACTGAAAACTTCGTTCTGTCCTTGTGGTCTCAATTTTGTTGTTGCTGTCCTTACTGTTTCTTTGAAGATACTTTTTGTCTCCAACCGATTTAAAGGTTCTTTTCTCTTTGGTATTCTGCAGCTTTACTGTGATGTGTCCCAGTGTGGTTTTCTTTGTACTTATCTTAACAGGATTCCTTAGGTTTCCTGATTCTATGAATTGATGTCTTTCATCTGTTCTAGAAAATTGTCTTCTCTTCAATTCTCAGTCATCTCTCTGTCCCCACTGGAACTCTGATTAGACCCTCCTACTCCATCCTCCTTGTCTCTTATATAGCTAGCTCATATTTTCTGTTTCTGGCATTCTGGATAATTTCTACAAATCTATCTCCCAGTTAAGTCTTTCTTCAGCTGCTAAACCAACCTATTGAAGTTTTTTTTGTTTCTGTTCTTAGTGGTTGTACCCACTTATCTGTTGAGTTTTACATGTCAAATATTTTATCATTTCTAGAAATTGTTTGGTTCCTTTTCAGATTTGCTTATTTTATATACTCTTGCTATCTTACATTTTAAGTTTCCTTTTTCTTTAAATATATTGAAAACACATATATTGTTTGGTAATTCCAGTACCTTAAGTTTTTGAGGCCTGATTATGCAGGTTTATTGTTTGCTCTTGATCACAATGCCATATTTTCTTGCAATTCATGAGTTTTGACTGTGAATTCATACTTTTTAGAATGAATCTCAATGGGGATATTTTGAGATTGAGTTAAAAGTAAATTCCTCCACAGAGGAAATACGTTTATCAGTTGCCTGATGACAAACCAACCCGGCACTTTAAATTCTCAGCTAGGGCTGTTTTGGATCACCCAGGTATTGTCAATTCAGGTTGCAGACTTATTCAGGCAGGCATGTGGTTAAAAATTCTCAGGAGAGATCCCCCCCCGCCCGCCCCGCCACCCCTTCTACCCAGTACGAGACTTGGAAATAGGCAGTTGCTCTTGTTGATTCTATTAAGATTTCAAAGAATCAGCTTTTGGTTTTCATTGCTTTTTCTCTATTGATTTCCTATTTTCGATCTCATTGATTTCTGCTCTTTTCCTTTTGTTTTCTTTGGATTTACTTTTGCTCTTCTTTTTCTAGTTTCCCATGGTGGAAATGTAGATTATTGATTTTAGGTCTTTCTTCTTTTCTAATATATCCATTCAGTGCTATAAATTTCCCTTTAAGCAATGCTTTCACTACAGCCACAAATTTTGATAAGTTGTTTTCATTTTAGTTAAAAATATTTTAAAATTTGAGATTTCTTCTTTGACCCATGTATTATTCAGAAGACTAGTGCTTAATCTCCAAGTATTTTTAAATTTTCCAATTATTTTTTTGTTACCGATTTACATTTTGGTGTAATAGCAGACACTTCATGATTTCTAGTAAATCTGTTAAAGTGTTTTTTATGGTCCTGAATATGATCTTGGTGAATGTTCTATGTGAGCTCCAAAAAAATGTGTATTTTAGTGTTGTTGAAGTAGTCTGTAGATGTCAATTAAATCCAGTTGATTGATGGTGTTGAACTCAACTATGTCCTTGAAAAGGTACCATAATTAAAGACTGAACAGAGAACAAAAAGAGCTGAGAATTAAAATAACAGAATTCTAGGAAATTCCCTGGTGGTCCAGCAGTTAAGACTCTGTGCTTCCACTAAAGAGGGTGCGGGTTTGATCCCCTGCTGGGGAACTGAGATCTACATGCCATGTGGTACAGCCAAAAAATAAAATAGAATTTTAAAAACCATTCCAGAGAAGAGCTGAAAGGTAAAAACCTCTCAGAAAATAGAACCAAGAGATAATATAAGAGAAGACAGAAGAAAATCAGAGGATTCAGTTCTATTCTCTCTGGAATTATCATTTATCAGATGCTGGGATTCATCAGGATTCCAGAGAGAACAGAGAAAATGGGAAGAAATCACTCAAGAAACAATTTTTTGGAATTGGATGCAAGCCTCCACCCCACAGCATAACATCTAGTGACACATGGTAATGCGTCAGGTGTCTCAGAACCTCAGAGAAGTCAGAAGCAAAGATGGCCCGGAGAGTGTCAACAGCATGACCAAAAATCAGACTCCGAGGGGGCACTGCCTTAACAACGGTTTCCTTCCATAAAAATGACTTTCGCCTTCAAAGTTTCGACCCAAAGTATCACATACATGGATGAACTGAATCAAATCTTCAGACAAATGGTGTCTTAAAAATTTTAACTCTAGTGAGTTTTTTAAAAAAGATTCTTTTAAAAATAATTATTTTTTGGCTGTGCTGGGTCTTTATTGCTGCATGGCGTTGCCCGAGTTAGAGCCAGCAGGGGCTGCTCTCGAGTTGCAGTGCGCAGGCTTCTCACTGCGGTGGCTCCTCTGGTGTGGAACACAGGCTCTAGGGCGTGCGGGAGTCAGCAGTTGCGGTTAGGGCTCTAGAGCACATTTGAGGTGCGTGGGCTTAGTTGCTCCGTGGCATGTGGGATTCTCCCGGATCAGCGGTCAAACCCAGGTCTCCTGCATTTGCAGGCTGATGCTTTACCACTGAGCCACCAAGAAAGCCTAACTCTAGTGACTCTTTAGAGAAGGTACCCATGGATGTGCTTCACCAGGTAAGGGGTAAAAGAACTATGAAAAAGGACACAGGGTCCAGGAATTAAGGAATCTGACCCAGAACATGGCAAACAGAATTCCCAGGAGAAGAGCTTGCTGCAGTTCTAGCGAACAAACTGCACTCCCTTAAGCAGGGGATGAAGGGATGCACCCCGAGGACCTGTCAGACCTGGTCGGAGAACCAGCAGTTGGGATACATAGAAAACGAAGCAAAGGAGAAAAAACCAGGGCAACTATTAACTCCATGAAAAATAAATACACAAAAAGGTAATTTAATTACAGCCCTATTCTTGGCTCTGCAGTGGAGAGTCACGGAGTAATCTAAACAGTGAATATGGGTTTACCTAACTGGGGAGAAAAGGAGCAGGCAGGGTGCTGCCACAAGAGAGCTAAAGCCTCATCTATTACAACAGGGAGCCAACAAATACTGTAGAAGCATATTTACAGAAGAGCTAACAGAGCCCGAAACGACTGTAGCAGGGGCGCAGCACCTGGAATGGGAAGAGGCTGTTTCCTTGTTACAAACCACCTGATTCCATGGTACTCAGTGGGGCTTCTCTGGTCGCTCAGACAGTAAAGAATCTGTCCGCCGTGCGCGAGACCCAGGTTCGATCCCTGCATCAGGAAGGTTCTCTGGAGGAGGAAATGGCAACCCACTCCAGTATCCTTGCCTGGAGAATTCCATGGACAGAGGAGCCTGGCAGGCTACAGTCCATGGAGTTGCAAAGAGTCAGACACGGCTGAGCGATGCTGAGTGCAAATAGAGCACTAAGGAAGTCTGTGTTTTTGACGTTAAACACGGCACCGCTCTCCTCACCTTAATCTAGTTTCTCAGAGCTCTAGCCAGTGAGGGCACTGGGCACCACGCACTGCTTCCTGCTTCGTACTGCTTTATTTGCATTGTCCACACCATGCGGTTCATGTGTTTTTAAGTAACAGGTCTGGCCAGTCAAAGCTATGGTTTTTCTAGTAGTCATGTACAGATGTGAGAGTTGGACCATGAAGAAGGCTGAGTGGTGAAGAATTGAATCTTTTGAACTGTGGTGTTAGAGACGACTCTTGAGAGTCCCTTGGACAGCAAGGAGATCAAACCAGTCACTCCTAAAGGAAATCAGTCCTGACTATTCACTGGAAGGACTGATGCTGAAGCTGAGGCTCCAGTACTTAGGCCACCTGATGTGAAGAACTGACTCGTTGGAAAAGACCCTGATGCTGGGAAAGATTGAAGGCAGGAGGAGAAGGGGACGACAGAGGACGAGATGGTTGGATGGCATCACCGACTCAATGGACCTGAGTTAGAGGAAGCTCTGGGAGTTGGTGAAGGACACGGAAGCCTGATGTGTTACAGTCTATGGGGTTGCAGAGTTGGACACAACTGAGTAACTGAACAACAACACAGTATCACACTCATGTAAATTCATATTACGAGTTGGGCCTCGGGATCGTTTCTCCACTTTCATCATCGTGGATAATTATGAAGAGAACCCAGATGAGATTTCTTCGTTCTGAGTTCACACAGTTCATTACTTCACGGGAGTGAAAGGGACTGTAAGGTCATCTGGCCTCACCACAGTGACACAGCTCCGACAAGGGGCTTGATACCTTCTGGGGCAGGGCCTTCCATCTCCGATGAGCTCTCTTGGAAAACGCTTCAGGTTTGGTTAAAATCTGACTGACAGTGATGCTCCCTCTACCTGTCTTTCCATTTCCATACTGAACTTCCTCCTTATTCCCCCTGAGCCTCAAGTCAGCTTGATCGAGGAACCCCAGGCCAACCCGACCTAACTGGTCTATGTTTGTGAGTTGCTGGACCGTGCAGACAGGAGGGGGATGGGCTCTTTCTTTGGTCCAGACCCCTTAATTCTCTTAACCTCGCCCCAAATGCATTCCCTGCGGAGAGTGTGGCTGTGGGCTGTCCCTCACCATCTCGAGCACAGAGGCTGTTGTCCAGCAGAATCAATCAATGTGGGGCCCTTGGTCTCAAGAGCAAAAATTCTGTGCTTACTCCTGCCAAATATGCCCTTTCTGGAGTTGACTCCTGGTTTCTTTACAGGGGCTGCCAAACTCTAGGATATTAGAGCAGAATCTAGTCAAACCGCCTCCTTTTACACTTGGGGAAATGGAAACACAGAAACTTGGTTACTTCCCACAAGCCTGAGCTGTTTGCCACAGGCTAGGCTGTACCTGGTCAGAAGACACAGGTCCTTCCTCAGTGAACAGGATTCCTGGTTTACAAGTGGCTCGGGGCAGCCGTGGGTAGCACTAACCCAAAAGACAGCTGGTAGGTTAGCCAGGCAGACTAGCTAGGGGACTCCAGGAGGCACCAAGGGCCCAGACTGTGCATCTCTGACCCCCAAGATCTTAACATGCACCTCATTCAATCCCTGATTCAACATCTAAGGCCTATGCTTTTCCAGCAAATCTCATACATAATGGCCACTGCCCAGTGAACTTGCCACTCACCGGACTGATCTGGGATTCAGGGCATAGAAGAGCATTTTGTTTGGCAGTTCTAGGCTTCTGCCTCCCAAGCTCCCTTCCCAGGACCCCAGAGACGCCCCTCCTGTGTGCCCTGATCCCACCTCTGCTCTGTCAAGCTGAGCCTTCCTCTCCTTGGGCCCCTAGTCCCTGCCTAGGCACTCTCTGCCCTCCTGCGCCAGCCTCTTCCTTAGCAATCTTCATGGAGCATCACAGGCCTGAGACCTTGGCTGAGCCCAAGACTTCAGAAAGGCCCCCTGTGGGAAAGCAGCTATTCCCAGGGCCCCTGAACAGAAAGAGGGGGAGATCAGAGCATGTACTTTGCCTGCAAGCTGAGCTGGCAACAGCCAAACCTCTGGCACCCCAGGGAGGAACAGGGGACTCTGTCTCACCCAAGAAAAGCCTCTGACTGTCTGGGGCCAGGCCCCCACCAACTCTGGAGCAGCAGCAAAGAGACATGCCCAAGGAGAGTGGCAGAGGAGAAGGCGGGGCCTATGCCCTCATCTCAGCGTAACTGCTGCAGAACTCTGCCTTTGGGCCTGGGAGTGCTTTCTGGGGGAAAGTGGGGACAAGAGCAGAGTGGCGGGGGCCCACAGGGTCAACGCCTGGGTTTTCCTGAGGAGGAAGGAGCTCACTGACCTGTGCTGCGGGTCACCCACTGGTCGGGGTAGTGGGGGAGGGAAGAGGGAGGCGGCGGCCCAGCGTGGTGCCGCACGGGGGCGAACCTGGGACTATGGGCTCTGCCCAGCGCAGTGGAGGGGGCTGGATCCTCCTGGTTCTAGTTCCACTGGGGCTTTAACCCCCGCATGGGGTCAGGAAGCTGCCAGCCCCTCACTCATGGGCATGTTGATGTGGGCACTCAGCAGCGGCATGCTCTGGCCTTCTCGAAGCACCAGCACCTACGGAGAAGGTGGCCATGGTAGTAAGGGGCATTCTGCCCTCTGCCCCCTGCTCCCCGAGAAGGCCAGCACGGCCTGGTCTGTACCGGCCCCAGTGCAGGGCTCAGTCCAAGGGGAGGGGAAGCCTCTGCTGTGCAGATACCCAGCCCTTCTTGGCAGCCACCCGGGGCCTTGTCCACACTCTCTCCTGCACTAGTACCAACTGGCGACCCACCTTGATGATGTCTGAGATGCCCTTGTCACTAAGACTCTTCACAAAGGTCTCCAGGGGGTAGTTGAGCCCTGGCACCAGCAATGGGACCTAAGTTTGGGGACAAAGAGGTCAGGAAGTCAGCCCTCATGCCCAGCCAGTGTTTGGTAGATTTCAAAGCGCTGTCACACCTGCTGTCCCAGCTGAACGTCATAGCCTGGCTGGGCAGGCAGGGGTGACAGGCCCGTTCGAGGAGCACACGGCTCAGTGCAGGGAGTGAATGCCCCAGGGCTGCATGCGTGTCCATAGTTACACTTTTTTTTTTTTTTTTAGCTGTGCTGCACAGCACACTGGATCTTAGTTCCCTGGCCAGGGATCAAACCCTGCAGGGGAAGTGTGGAGTCTTAATCACTGGACTGCCAGGCAAGTCCCTAAACCTCTTGACCTCCAACCATGTCCAGGGCTATTTCTTCCACATACCAAAGTCCTTCTCAGTTTCTGGTCCTTCCAACTAAGGCTCAAATGTGGACCTGGGGAACACCAGGCCCTTTACTCTGGATGGTTCTCCTTGGGGTTCCTATTCTTGCTGAGGGAGGGGCTGGACAGCAGGGTGGGCTCTGGGACCCCCCAGCACCAACAGGCTTCCGAGAGAGGCACAGGTGGGACCCGAACTCTCACTGTTCTCCCAGCACCTTCCTTGTGCCACCCTCAGACCTCGCATAGGCGGGGAGAAAAGCAGCTGGGGCAGGCAATCTTGGGGGCTCTCCTTAGGGCCCCTGCTGCACTCTAACCTGCCCTGTAGCTGCCACTTGCCAGCCCTCTCACCTCTGACCTGTGGGCATCTGATCAGGCCCCACCCCACCCTTTGTCATGCCAGTACCTTGAAGAAGGCCCGGGGCAGAGCATAGAGCACCTCGTTGTACAGGAAGCAGACCACCAGCCCCAGGATGGGGCGGGCTGTTGATGTGTTCTGCAGGTGAAGGGTGAGCTTGAAAGTGGGGCCCAGGCCCTGAACCTGTGGAGAGGGCAGGGAGGGGAGAGAGCCCTTAGGACCTCGTGGGCTTGGGTGCTGAGGATGGCCGACCCAGCCCTGCCCTCCCGCTTCCTCGTCAGCCTCAAGTCACGCTCCTCCAGCGGCTCTAAAGCACTGTCCATCAGAAGGCCCAGAGCTCGGAAGCCTGGCTCTGTGGGCGCAGAGTTGAGCGGCGGCTCCGGGAGGAAAAGGTGGGTGGGAGGCAGAGCTGGCCTGGGCGAGCATGCCCGGCTCCCACCGCCCGCGGCCCTGCCCCTCTCCTCAGGGCCCCGCCACCTCCACCGCTCAGCCTCTGAGGGCTGCAGTGATGTCACTTTCTCCCTCTTCCCCTGCGCTCTGTAGCCTCTTCCTCTCTGGATCTCTCCACTGTCTTCAGGGAGAGAGAGACTAGAACCCCAACTGGATCAGGCCACACACCTCAGGGAGCCACTGAGAGCAGCTTCGAGGCCTGAGGACCTTGAGGTGAGGCGTGTCTAAGGGTTCCTCGCCCTCCTTGTGCCCGTGTAAGTCCCAGGACGGCCCCATCCCTGCACCAGGCAGTCCCACCTCCTCTGGCTGCCGGCAGTTACTGAAGTGAACAGACTCCTGAAGAGTCCCTCCAGGCTCCTGGGAAGAAACGTCCCCAGGTGAGGACCTGAGGGCCAGGTCCCATGTCTGGGGGCTCGTCTGAGGCCCCATGTGGAATGAGGGGGCTGGAGAGTATGACTGCTCTGCGGCCAGCTGAGGGGAAGAGGCGGCACAGGTGAGAGAAGGCAAGAGCGCCCACGGAGGAGGTCTTGGTACCTGAGTCTGTGGGCAGGTGACAAGGGGCCTGGGGCCTAGTTGCCCTGGAACCGGCTCTGGCCTGAGTGGTTCCCACCCACCCATGACCTCTGCCCCTCTGGCCCTGAGGTGGCCTGACCACCCCCCACCCCGAGAGCTCACCACAGCGTGCAGCTTGAGCGGCTCCCGGGCCGTCAGAGACACGGGGCTCAGGCTGGACTCAAGGGCCTGCACGTAGGCACGGGCCACCCGCAGGCGCAGCAGGTAGAGGTCCGCCTGGAAGGTCCGGTGCATGGCTGAGGGGAGGGACACGAGGGGCTGACGGTGAGGTGGGAGCGGGGCAGGGCGGGGAGGAGGCTCCCGCACAGGCTGCCGTGGGGAGACGGGGAGAGGAAGGCACAGTGAGCAGAGGCTGGGAGCGTGCCACAGGAGGCCGAGGTCCCACAGCCAGCCTCTGGGTGCTGTGGCCCGCTCCCTGCCCCTCTGCCCGGCTTCTCCCACCACCTGGCCGCCCGCGCAGTCTTGGCCTCCTTTGTTGGCTCCTGGTTGAACCCAGGCAGGGCCCTGTGCCTTTACCCAGGCCTCTGCCGAAATCGCCCTTCCCTGTCCCTGTCTGGCTGGTGGACTTGTAATCATCTTTTAGAGTCAAATCCAATGTCATCTCTCTCTAAAGCCTTTGCCAGGCTCCCAGGCAAACACATTCTCTTGTGCGCCTCAAAAGCACTCTGCAGAGACTTCCGCACCTGTCATGCAATGTGAAGTTAGCAAGTCTACTGAGCTCTTTAGGTAGGGACTGGCCTAATCCAAGGCACTTGGCACAGGGCCTGGCATAATCATAGGTACTGAATGAACAAAAGAGCATGAAAAATTAAACAGGAAAAGGAAGAACCTGATCAAATTCTACTCCTCTTACAAGAACTCCTGTACCTAGAAGTGGCTACTCCCGCCTCTGAACTTGAAGGGCAGCCGCAGCACCTTCTACCTTGAGCTCTAGTTCTTGTTGGCAGGGTGTACCTCCTAGGCTGTCTCTGGGCCTCTAGAGGTGTGAGACCTGCCCGGTTCGCCCAGGTCTCCTCCCGCTGCTCAGGGCAGCCAGGGGGCGTTCATCCAGTTGCTGCCACTTTGGACCAATTGAGGAGGAGGAGGGACTCGGCCTGAGCCTCACCGGTGCCCGCTTCCCGCTCTCGCAGGGTCTGGTCCACGTAGAACCGGGACTTCCGGGGCACGTTGAGTTTAACAGCATTGTTTGCTGGGGGGCCCGCCTCACCTCCCCCCTCGGCAAACACCGCTGTGCGTTTGAGGATCTTGATGATCAGGCCACCGCCTAGGGAAGAGGACAGACGGCACACGTGTCCTCCCCAGGCCCACCCGACAGTCCCATTCTTTCTCCCCCGTCTGCCTCATGTTGACCCTCTTCTGTCTTCTTGCTGAGACTGTGGGTCTCTGAAAGCAATGAAGTGTGTCCTACCAGTAGTGCATGCATTCATTCAGCAGTCATTTAGTTGTTTGGGCAAACCACTTGGCTTGCAGGATCTTAGTTCCCTGACTAGGGATCAAGCCTGGGTCACCTGCAGTGGAAGCATGGAGTTCTAACCACTGGACCGCCAGGAGAGTTCCTAGCAGTTATTTACTGACGATTTTGATGTTCCTGGCACTGTGGCAGATACTGGTGTGAATTGGAGACACGGTCAGGGCCTGGCCCCAGGTAGTGACATCAAACTGCTAATGAGCTGTCCCCAGTAAAGGCCCAGCCCCAGACAGGATAGTGTCTGCAGGCAGGCCTTGCTTCCCAAACCCAAGCCCACCCATGTTCCACACGCACTTCTTCTTTCCCAGGGTCTGGCCTGTCCCACAGACTCCCAACTCTAAAACCCTCACCAGGCCTGACCCGCCTTACCTAGTGTAGTCATGATAAGGGTGTTATCTTCCCGCCCAAAGCGGCCAAAGCAAAGGCTGGTCACTGCCTCCTATGGTGGAAACACCAGAGTTTAGTTGGGAAAAGATCTCAGTGAAGAGAACAGGACTGGGAGGAGGGGGGATAAGGCTGGGAGACCCCACATATGATGTAAGAGGTAAGATGTGAGGTGAGGCCGGGGGCTATGCTGCCTCTGAAATATTTCCTGTATTATCCCCCCACCCCGCCCCCTGCTCAGTCATGGCCATAGTTCCAGACTGAACATCACTGGCCTTTGGGTTCAGCCTTCTAACAGGTCTCCCAGCCATCGTTCTCCCCAGTCTGTCCTTGAAACAGCTGCTTCCATCGCCTTTCAAAATACAAATATGATCACATCTATTCTCGGCTGAGAAACCTCCAGTGGTTTTTGCCCTCCTTGTTTACACCCTCAAGGCCTTCCATATCTGGCTCCAACCTGCCTTTTCTCCTTGTCCTTTCCCCAACCTGTACACCACACTGCCTGCCCTCCCGAGAGCCTGTGGTCCAAACCAGCTGCTTTCAAATTTTATATTGTGACATATGACACTTTACACACACGTACACACAAAAGTTTCACGCGTGACACACTCTGAACTTCATTCTGATTCTGTTACTGGTTCATTAAATCAATTTGATGACTCAAAACTCTGTTTGAAAAACTCTGGTCCAAACTCATCAAACTACCTGGATTCCTTTATCAAGAACACTCATGCCTCTCAGCCGCTGTTCATGTTATCTCCAGTCTGGAATATTGCACCTTTATTTATCCACTCCATTTCTCAAAGCAAACTGCTTCGAGGACCAGCTGAATTGTCACGTGCTCTGTGAAATGGCTCCTGAGTTCCATCCCTTTGTATCTCTCACCATCCCCACCTCCCTACCCCCAGTCACTACAGTCTGTCTCTGTGCTTTTTCTGGGCTTTGGTCTGCTTTAGTCTGTCTTGTATTTGAATCAGCTGTGTTTCTGGCTGGCTGGCACCTTAGACTGCAAGTCCCTCGACAATAAGGATTCGGTCATTGTTTTATCCTTCCAATACAGTGAGTTGTGCATATGAGATACTCAATGAACATTGACATCAAAAGTTAAGGGTGGCAGGTGGAGTGGGATTGGGAGAGGCAGTGAGTGAGTCCCAAAGGTGGGAGCGGGGCAGGGAGGAGTCAGCAGCTCACCGGCGTGCGGATGACATCGAGCAGGGCCTTGTTGTGGTAAATGCGGACCTCTTCATTGGCCAGCGCAGCCATGACGGCCTGCAGGCCCCGGGAACGCTGCTCCAGGAGGTTCATGGCCAGGATGGTTGCAGGCATCTGCACTGTCCACAGCCTCTTACCCTGGGAGGGAAGAGCTAAGTGTTTGCTGGGGAGTGGAAAGAAGTGGTGGCGGGAGTTGCTGGGAAGGGAATGCCAGAAGGGCTCGCCTGCTGAGGGGTACTGAGGAGACACAGGTGGAGGGGTTTGGGGGTGCTTGCCGTGAGATCACACCTTGTAGGTGAAGCCATGCAGGCTGTCTTGGTTGCTGCCCACCACCAGGACTTTGTGTACACGGACAAGCCCCACAGGCTGGGCGCTCAGCTCGATGCAGTACTTGGGGCGCTTGGAGTCTCTGTGGAACAAAGACACACACTCCCAGCCCCAGGGCTTCCCTGGTGGCTCATATGGTGAAAAATCTGCTTGCAATGCAGGAGACCCAGGTTCTATCCCTGGGTTGGGAAGAGCCCCAGGAGGAGGGCAGGGCAACCCACTCCAGTATTCTTGCCTGGAGAATCCCCATGGACAGAGGAGTCTGGCGGACTACAGTCCATGGGGCTGCAGAGTGATTGAGCGACTAACGCTCGCTTGCTCGCTCACTCACTCCCAGCCCAGAAACCTTCTCTCCTTCCCTGGCTGACCCTCCTCTTTCCAGGCCCCACAGATGATCCTGGGAGCAGCCTTGGCCCACAGCGAGGACCCAGGAACTAGCTCCACCTCTAGGACTTGGCAGCTGCATGACCTTGGATAACACAATGTGTGTTCTCCCTCCTGGTCCTCCTCCCAACTTCACTACAGTGATGCGTGTGATAACTTGGCGTTAACCGGTTTACAGCGAGTCTACCTCAGGTGAGACGAAGTAGTGGACTGAGACTCCATTCAGTGTAACAGCTCAGTAATTTATCAGAAAAGCAGGAGTTGTTTGCTCCATGTGGATGCAGAGTATTCAGCTTCCTGGCATCTGAATCTTAATTTCTCTTATCCAGAAAGACTCTGGCCTACCTTTCTTAAGTCTAAGCCAGAGACATCGCCCATCTGATGACTCATCTGAAGAGGTTCCCATTGGTCTCTGGGCCTCATCCCAATCTATCCTCCAAAACGAACATGGATCGTGTCATTCATCATATCTTCTGAGTCAAACCCCATAATGGTTTTCCACTGCCCTTCAGATGAAACCCAAAATCTTTACCATGTCCTACCAGGTCCCGCATGAGTTGACCTGATCTCTATATTATCTCTTGCCACCAAGCTCAAGTGGCAAATGCCAATGCCTTTCCCACCCAGAGTTCGCTTATGTGCTCTCTGCCTATAACACTTGCTCCGTTTTTTTGAACTGGATCCTTCTTAACCTTCAAGTAATCTCTTCAGACAGGCATTCGCTGATCACCCTGACCCCCTTTTATCCCTCACTGAGCCAGTACATTTCCTCCATAGCATGTATCCAATTTGTAATATAATCTTGGTCTTAATATGTCTTCCCACAAGGGTAGGGACTACGTATTTTGTTCATCAATATATCCCCAGTACCTCATGCAATGCTTAATTCGTAGCAGGTACTCAAAAAACATTTCTTAAATTAAAAGAATCACTGTTAAGAAACATCAAACTGATGCATAAGGAAATTTCCCGTACCTATAAAAGCAATAGAACAAACAGGAAAGACCATTTTTATCTAATATCTGATTGCACTGCTAGTGTCACAGCCACCCAGCCTAGTCTCTCACTTTGCCAGGCCCCACAGGACAAGCCTCCAGGCATCCCTTATGCTCAAGGGCTCTGCCTCCTATGAAGTTCTAGGTTCCTTCCAGTCCCACATTTTCACTCCAAAGCCCTGCTCATCTTGCCAGCCCTCAAAACCACTAGGTTTCTGAGATGTTCCTTCTGACCCTAGAGAGCTCGGATGTGGCTACCTTCTTAGTATATAGATGCTCCCGTTGCGGCAGGCAGCGGCAAGACGGAACTCCACATCAAACTGGCCAGAAACCTCCAGGAAGACAGGGACGCTGGGGAGGCTCATCTGCAGAGAGACTCAAACACCCCGGTTTCTCTGGAGCCCCAGCCCCGCCCTAACCTGACGTCACTCCTCTCAGTACCCATCTCCTCACTCACACCCTCCTGGGCACAGTTGAAAACTTAAGCGGTTTCTCTGGAGAGGAACAGGTAGCGAAACCTTTAAGTCTACACCCTTTGACTAAACTATGCCATTTCTCGGAATGCATGTAAGGAGGTATTTAGATAAGCATACAAAGATATTTGGCAAGGAAGCCTACTGTGGTGGTGGTTAATGATAGCAAGAAACTGAAAATAAACATACAATTGGCGACAGGGTAAAGAAATTACAGAATATTTATATAATCAATGTTATGCGGCCTCTGAAAAGGCTGACGTGGTTTTATATGGACACGGAAAGATGCTGATGAGCTACTGCTGTTTGAAAACAGCAGGTTTCAGGATCCTACAGCATGGGGCTGTTTTTGTTAAAGAAAGAAAAAAATATTGAAATTTATATACCTGTGTCTAAATATGAAAATGTCTACAAAGACTTGTGCCCAAACTTTAACAGAAGATATGCATGAGTGGTAGGATTTGGGGTTATCTGTCTTCTTTATGCCTGTCTACATTTGATAGCTTTCTACAATGAACAGGTATCACCAAGGACTAACTAACTGGGGCAGGAGATTTGGGGGAGGAGGGGGAGGGAATGGAGCCTGTGCCTTGGGTGTGCCCAGGGCCAGGTCCCCACACTGACCTTGGTCAGAACGGTGAAGGCCTCCGGGTCTAGCACCAGGAGCTCCTTGTTCTCAGTACCCAGCACCAGGCAGGACATAGCATCCTCGTCAGCCAGGCTCTTCTTTAAGGTGGTCATGGTGGTGATGACTGTCTGCAGAAGGACTCCAGGGTCACCCAGGAGATCCCCTCACACCATCTCCCACCCCAGTTCCTCCCAGGACGCCCCAGAAAGAAAGAGGGCAAAGGAGGAAGAAAAGTATTAGAGTTGTGACAGAAGATTTATCTACAAAAGTGTTGATTGCAGCAAACCTAATTTCCTAACAAAAGAGGATTCTCTAAGTCAATTATAGACTGTCTGTATGATCAAAAACCACACACTCATTTACCAAAATCAGATTTTAAAAGAAGATTCAATGACAGGGAGAATGTTTCTAATGCATTAATAGAAAATACAGGTTAAAAGTTACCCAGTTTTAAATATATATATATGAATAAAAAAAACCTTGGAAAGCTAAATCTTTAAATACAAACACTGGTTATCTCTGGACAATGACATCACAGGCAAGGTTTAATTTCTTCATTGTGCTTTTCTGCAGTTTCTACAGTGGGCATAAGTTCTTCTTCTAATTGTGATTGGAGAAAAAACAAAAGAGAAGGAGATGATCCCCTTTTCAGGAATTTATCCTATGGAAATAATTTAGCAGGACTAAAATGTTTCTTTGGATAAAGCTGTTCACTGAGTGACTATCTTTAAAATAAAAAAAGAGGAATCCTCAATGCCTAGTGGAAGGAGGAAAGTTACAGCAATGTGGATGCTAGTGGCTCCCAATCATGTAGCCAGGATGCATACCTGGAAAGATGGCCTCCCCCTACACTTTATCTTTTAAGCAATACTTAACTCACTTCCTGATTTTTAAAAGTACTCAAAGATAGTGACAATTGTGGATCTGAGCTGCTGATCAGCAGGACAGAACAATGTTTCTCAGGGAATTATCTACAGCTAGCCAAACATGGAGGCATGTGTTGGTCAACATGTTCAGCTCAAGTGTCCTCTGTAGCAAGTGGGTGGTTCCTATGTAGCTTTCTGAAATGCAGGGACAGCTTTGAAAGCACATCCCTGGACAAGGCTCAGTCCCCAAGATCAGGAACCACTGGAGCTCATCAATGAGTAGGTCTATCAATAAAGTCATTAAAATCTTTACTAAGAAAAATATGAAGTGAATAAAAAGAAGACACTTCTTGACCAATGATCTGCACCGAATAGTTAAATTATGAATGAATAATCAATCATCAATGAAATAATCAAGGGGCCACTAAAAATGGAGTTTTTCAAGACTAATGCTCAAGATACAATGTTACGTGCTCAAGGGAAGCAGGATATAAAAACCTATTTATGAACAAAATGTATCAAAATGGTAAGAGTACTCTGAATAGTAAGAGTATAATCACTTGTATTTTTCCTTTGTATTTCTATTTTCAAAATTTTCCCTAATGAAAATATTTTACGTTTACCCCCAAGATGATAAAAGTTATATAAGTTACATAAATGTATCTATCAACTCAAAGCTGTCACTGCTAACCGAAATGGAGAAGCCCTGTAGACTACATAGGTGGCACAGGCTGGAAGGGAAACTGCAAAGTAAAACTAGTCGAGTTTGCCTTTACATGGTCTGTTTAAAAAACTGTCTGTATTTTTTACAGGGCAATGAGAGGGGACAGTACCTGCCGCCTGATGGACTTGGACTTGTGCTGGTTCACAAACGCCTCCATTTCACTCAGCTCCAGCTGCAGAAACCTGGACACACAGAGTAGGGACATCTGTGTGCCCAGGTCCCCAAGGCCACTCCACAGCCTCTCCCCCTACCCTTCCAGGGAGCTTCTGGAGCCCTGGACGTCCAGAGGGCCCTTACCTGAGTGACTGTACAGACAAAGGCACTTCTGCCTTCTCCCTGTAAGAAGAGGGACCATCCCAGCAGATTTAGTTGAGAAACAGGGCCAGTGGGGTGGGGGTGAGGGTGTCAGACAGTGGGCTCTGGGATGAAGGAGTAGAAACTGGGGGGTGAGGAAGGCACATGAAGGGGAACGTGGGCTCTCACCTGATGCCTTCCAGCATCTCCTTCAGGGTCAAAGGGTCAATCTGGTCCTGTGCCACCATGGGAAGAAGGTAGAGCCTGTGAGCTCCAGAGCCAGGCAGGGAATGAGGCCCACCTGCGGTGGCCACCTCTGCCTTCTTGCTCTCATCCCCCGTGTCACTTACCTCTTTGGCCTGATTCCATAGGTCTTGTTCCAGGGGGTTTGCAGGCAACAGAGGCAGGCTGAACTTGAAGTAGGGCTTGAGATTCTTATACACATACACACAAGGGCCTGATGCGATTGCCAGTGCCGGTGTCCGGGGCTCATGTGGCCCCATGAGGAAGGTGACAGCAGCGGCTGGCAGGGCAGGTAGCACTTTTTGGCTCACCAGTGTGATTCCTTTAAGCACCTTCAGGCGGGGCTGCCGCCCATCTGGGCCAAGGTCTCCCACGGCCAGCTGCAGAGAGAGGCTGGCTGATTCCAGGCTTAGGGTCTAAAGACGCCCCTACTGCCCCTCTTCCTGGGCTTAGCTTTTTGCTGGTGCACACCCATATATACTCAGAGTGTACCAGAGGTGGGTGGGAGGAGGGCAAAGGCTTTGCAAGCTGTGTGACGTTGGGAAAAATGATTTCCTGAGCCAGTTTTCCCACCTGCAAAATGGGAATACCTACCACATGACAAGGGCTTCCCAAGTGGTGCTAGTGGTTAAAAAAAAAAAAAAAACAAACCTGCCTGCCAATGCAGGAGACCAAAAAGACTCAGGCTCAATCCCTGCTGGGCCAGAAGATCCCCTGGAGGAGGGCATGGCAACCCACTCCAGTATTCATGCCTGGAGAATGCCATGGACAGAGGAGCCTGACAGGCTAGTCCATGGGGTCGCACAGAGTTGGACACAACTACAGCAACTTAACATGCACCCACATACACTGTAGGACACTTGTATTGAAAGTCAAATGAGACAATGAACTACAGAACCTAGCGAAGAACAGGGGGCAGCTGATACTTTCAGTATTTGTTCAGTAAATGTTTCTTCAGGGCCTGCTCCATGCCAGACACTGTTCTACACACTGGGACAGTGACTGAGGTCACTGGGGGGCCTGAAACTCATATCTGGGCTCTGAGGCCTGGCTTCCAAACGGGAAAGGAGCAGAACCAAGTGCGCAGAGTGGGACGTGCTCTAGCAACCCACAGAGAACCAAGCTCTTGTATTTCCACCCTCCAAGCCACTGCGCCTGCCATGCAAGCCCATTCTCCTGAGTGAAGCCTGCAAGGCCCCTCTGATCTGGATCCCAACAGGTTTTCTATCACTTCCCCATCCATGCTATGCTCCAGCCAGAATGCAGGCTGCCACAGAACGCCTGATTCTGAGCATGCTCAGTGTGCAAGAAGCCACACTAGTAACTTCATGTACTCTTATTTAATCTGAGCAACAACTTGTGAGGTAGATACAATTATCAGCCTCATTTCACAAATGAGGAAACTATAAGACTTAGAGATGTGAGGTAAAAGTCACACAGCTAGTAGGTGGTACAGCTAGGTCTTGAACCTAGGTCTGTCTGAATCCAAAGCCAGTGGTCTTGGGACTTCCCTGGCAGTCCAGTGTTTAAGACTCTGCCTTCCAATGCAGGGGGCATGGGTTTGATTCCTGGTTGGGGAACTAGGGTCCCACATACTGCAGGGTACAGCCAAAAATTAAAAAAACAAAGCCAGTGGTTTTCACTACTATTTTATATTGGCCTCAACTTTCTAATGTTCAATTTCAGTTCAGTTCAGTCACTTAGTCATATCCGACTCTTTGCGACCCCATGAACCGCTGCACGCCAGGCCTCCCTGTCCATCACCAACTCCCGGAGTCCACCCAAACCCATGTCCATTGAGTTGGTGATGCCATACAACCATCTCATCCTCTGTCGTCACCTTCTCCTTCAGCCCTCAATCTTTTCCAGCATCAGGGTCTTTTCCAATCAGTCAGCTCTTCACATCAGGTGGCCAAAGTACTGGAGTTTCAGCTTCAAAATCAGTCCTTCCAGTGAACACCCAGGACTGATCTCCTTTAGGATGGACTGGTTGGATATCCTCGCAGTGCAAGGGACTCTCAAGAGTCTTCTCCAACACCACAGTTCAAAAGCAATTTACTCTCTCCAAATACACTGTGAGTTTCCAAGCCTCTTTGCCTTTGTTTGTGCAATTCCCTCTGCCTGGAATGCCCTCCCCTCTTCTGTGCCTTCTTGACACATTCATTCATCCTTCAATACAGTTCACATAGTACTACCTCCTCCTGCCTCCGGTTTAGGACAGAGGAGCCTGGCAGGCTACAGCCCATGGGGCTGCAAAGAGTCGGACACAACTGAGCAACTAAGCAAATGTGGTCTGTGATTTCTCTACCCTTTACTGCTGTCAATCCAGCACCAAGGATTCAGTCAACACTGTGGATGAATCAAGGACAGTATCCGTATTTCCTTCTGACTATGAACTGATTAGTTTCTCAGTTTAGTGTCTGCACAACAACTTACACACAGTAGAGGTTCACTGTGTGTGTTAGTCACTCAGTTGTGTCTGACTCTTTGCAACCCCACGGACTGTACCCCATCAGGCTTCTCTGTCCATGGGATTCTCCAGGCAAGAATACTAGAATGGACTGCCATTCCCTTAACCAAGGGGTTCACTGTATGCTTGCTAAATTGTTGAATGCTCTATGGACAGGGATTTGGGGGCCAAAGCTATGAATCTTAGTGCATTGTCCAAGTAGGATATGACTCCTTTCTAGCTGCCATCATAACATATCCATTGTAGGTTCACTGCCCGTGGTGAGGGCTGAGCTGTAATGGAACATGTGATGGGGAATTTGACAGACCCAGGTCTGCCACCTTTTACAAACTCGGTAAACTCAGCCATTTGGAATCTATTTTCCCACTAACAAAATGGAGATAAACAATATCTATGCATGTGAAAATGCCTCAAAGAGGGTCTAGTCCAGAAATGAGTACTCAATATATGCTAACTTCCTTTCTTTTAGCTCAATAATTTCTCAACCTTTAAAAAAATCTGTGCCTTTAAATTTTTTAAATTTTATTTCTTTACTTATCTTTATATTTTTATCTTAATTTTAATCTTTTTATTACGGAAAAATTTCAGTCATATACAAAAGTAAAGACTCATATAACGAACCCCCAAATAGCCATCAGCCAGCTTCAAGATGATCAGCTCATGGCTAACCTTAAAATGTATACCCTTTTGATAAACATAAAACTCTCAGTCTCCTCCCTTCTAAATTCCCTCCAGATTCTAACGCCCCACCCCCAACCATGGGATGTACCCTTCCAGCGAAGAATTAACGTCAACAAAATGAAGAGGCTTTGTTTTAGTATAATCTCCATCGGCATTTTGTTTAGCTGTACTTTCGGCAAAGTCTGTCATATGAAATCAACAGGTTCTCTCCACTTCCACGTTAAAAATAAAGTGTAACACTAAACGTGCTTTTTCAAAGTGCACATGATTCCAGACTACGTCGAGCTTCTTTGGAACTATCAGGAAACCTCACTTCTGGGGTTACAGGCTTACCTTGTACTCCCCGTCCCCGTGAAAATCGGCCAGTGCTGGAAAACATTAAAAGGGCCATAAACCAGAGTCTCAGCATCCTAGAAACTTAACTATAGGACCATCTGACACCCCGGTCTCCCCGAACAGGGTTCCTGGTCCCAGAGACTCACCCAGGCAGGAGGAAAAGGTGTGGACGTTAGCCATGGAATCGTGGAGTGCGTCCAGCCATTTCGAACTCGCTTCACTGCTAGGAGAAGAGGGACACAGTCGGGGGACGGGGCGAGGGCGGGGCAGATGATGAATTCCAAGGGAAGGAAGAACATTTTGCGGGAACTGGTTTCTGGGAATGAGGTGTGTAGGGAGCTCTGAACTAGGGCTGTAGAGTCTGGGTCCAAGTTCCGGCTCCCCCACCGCAGCACTCGAGTCACCCACACACAGCCATTCACTCCCTGGGTCTCAGTTTCCCTATGTGATCTTTAAGAGCCCTTTAAGGACTGCCAGCGCTGCTGAGACTCGCAGGAGCCCAGATCCCAGGGACCGGGGCACCCTCTTTACATATGTAGGAAAAGGGGTCTCAAGGATCCCAGCCTTCACCTCTCGCCTTTGCCGCCGTCTGCATCCGACGAAGATGTAGCAGCCATCTTCCCAGGCGTCACCCTGGCAACCGCCTGTGGCCTGCCGCCGCGCAGCGTCCAAAAGCTCCCGGGTTGGGAGGAAGCTCGAGTGTCAAGGTTCCGGGCGCTCAACTTTCCGGCCCGGGACAGAGAGGCTGCTGAGCAAGTTGCGCTGGTCCTTGCCGGGGTTTCTACCAGGTGAGATGCAATCCCTCGTTCCGATTTATATAATTTATCTCTGATTCTTCCCATCAGGAGCCTCTAGGCCCTGCACCTCTGGCTCAGCCGCGGGCCCCTCGAGCTTTGAGGCCTGGAGAGGTGCCCTTCTCCAGTTTCAGTTCAGTTCAGTTCAGTCGCTCAGTCGTGTTCTACTCTCCGCGACCCCATGAATCACAGCACGCCAGGCCTCCCTGTCCATCACCAACTCCCGGAGTTCACTCAAACTCATGTCCACAGAGTCGGTGATGCCATCCAGCAATCTCATTCTCTGTCGTCCCCGTCTCCTCCCGCCCCCAACCTTTCCCAGCATCAGAGTCTTTTCCAGTGAGTCAATTCGTCGCATGAGGTGGCCAAAGTATTGGAGTTTCAGCTTTAGCATCAGTCCTTCCAATGAACACCCAGGATTGATCTCCTTTAGAATGGACTGGTTGGATCTCCTTGCAGTCCAAGGGACTCTCTCAAGAGTCTTCTCCAGCACCACAGTTCAAAAGCATCAATTCTTCGGCGATCAGCTTTCTTCACAGTCCAACTCTCACATCCATACCTGACCACGGGAAAAACCATAGCCTTGACTAGACGGACCTTTGTTGGCAAAGTAATGTCTCTGCTTTTTAATATACTATCAAGGTTGGTCATAACTTTCATTCCAAGGAGTAAGTGTCTTTTAATTTCATGGCTGGATGGAGGAGCGTGGTAGGCTGCAGTCCGTGGGGTCACTAAGGGTCAGACACGACTGAGCGACTTCACTTTCACTTTTCACTTTCACACATTGGAGAAGGAAATGGCAACCCACTCCAGTGTTCTTGCCTGGAGAATCCCAGGGATGGGGGACCCTGGTGGGCTTCTCTCTATGGGGTCACACAGAGTCGGACACAACTGAAGTGACACAGCAGCAGCAGCAGCAGCAATCAGCAATCAGCATCTGCAGTGATTTTGGAGCCCCAAAAAATAAATTCTGACACTGTTTCCACTGTTTCCCCATCTATTTCCCATGAAATGATGGGACCAGATGCCATGATCTTCGTTTTCTGAATGTTGAGCTTCAAGCCAACCTTTTCACTCTCCTCTTTCACTTTCATCAAGAGGCTTTTGAGTTCCTCTTCACTTTCTGCCATAAGGGTAGTGTCATCTGCATATCTGAGGTTATTGATATTTCTCCCAGCAATCTTGATTCCAGCTTGTGCTTCTTCCAGCCCAGCGTTCCTCATGATGTACTCTGCATATAAGTTAAATAAGCAAGGTGACAATATACAGCCTTGACGTACTCCTTTTCCTATTTGGAACCAGTCTGTTGTTCCATGTCCAGTTCTGACTGTTGCTTCCTGACCTGCATACAGGTTTCTCAAGAGGCAGGTCAGGTCAACAGCAAAACTAACTCGTCTGCTCATCCTCACGGTTAACTGGGTGCAAAGGGGGCCATGTCCTTTCTTTCCTGCTTACTCTCGAGGTCCAGGATAGAGAAACAAAACACAAAGGTTAAGGGATTAACTCCTGGGCTTCCCTGGTGGCTCAGTGAGTGGTAAAGAAGCCATCTGTCTGCCAATGAAGGAAACACCTGTTCAGTTTAGAAAAAGATCTGGTCTGGGAAGATCCCATATGCCACAGAGCAACTGTGTAGGCCACAACTCCTGACTCTGCCCCTCTGTGGCAAGTATTGAAGCCCCAGTCCTAGAGCCTGTACTCCAGCAGCCAAAAATAGATTAAAAGAAAGAAAGAGAGATTAAATTCTAGGATTGAGGTGTTCCAATTTTTTTTTTTTGTTTCTATTCAGTCACTCAGTCCTGTCCAATTCTTTGCGACCCCACAGACTACAGTAAGCCAGGCTTCCCTGTGCTTCACTATCTGCCGGAGTTTGCTCAAACTCATGTCCATTGAATCAGTGATGCCATCCAACTATCTCATCCTCTGTTGCCCCTTCTCCTCCTGCTTTCAATCTTCCCCAGCATCAGAGTCTTTTCTAATGAGTAGGCATTTCACATCAGGTGGCCAACGTAATGAAGCTTCAGCTTCAGCACCAGTCCTTTCAATGAATATTTGGGATTGATTTCCTTAAGGAATGACTGGTTTGATCTCCTTGCTGTCCAAGGAAGTCTCAAGAGTCTTCTCCAACACCACTATCGGAAAGCATCAGTTTTTCAGCTCTTAGCCTTCTTTATGGTCCAATTCTCACATCCATACGTGACTACTGAAAAAAACCATAGCTTTGACTATACAGACTTTTGTTGGCAAAGTGATGTCTCTGCTTTTTAATATGCTATCTAGGTTTGTCATATCTTTTCTTTCAAGGAGCAAGCATCTTTTAATTTCATGGCTACAGCCATGATCTTAGTTCCAGCTTTAGGTTCTTCTTTAAAATAGAAAAAAAGCCATGAGGGAGGCTGGCAAAAATTGTGTTATGTTCATCCATGTGATTCTCTGCATATCCATATTTAGAGGTGATAGCAAAATCCTGTTGCAGATGGGAGCCTAAAAATGACCCTCTTTCCCCCTCCCTAGGACTTGATCCCACCACCCTGCTGGGAGCAAATGAGACGTGAGGCCAAGGCCAGGAAGAACTACACAAATTGCGAAGATGGTGGTGGTTTCCAATATTTATTTTTCTGGTTATAAAAGTAATACATGAAGAGCACTAAATTGGGAGAGGTTTTGAATCCTGCAGGATTTAGACGGGTCACTTTCTCAGAACTTGTATTTCCTCATCTGGGAAGCTGGACAAGGAGCCTTGCCCACCCCGCAGAAGGCAGTGTAGATCAAATGAGATAACACAAGGGAAGCACTGGTAAGCTGGCAAGTGCTGACAAATGGAAGGGCTTAGTGTCACCACCCCTGGCTGAGGTAGCACCAAGGTCCAGGCTCCTGCCCCTCTCCTGGGCCCACAAAAAGGGGGCCACTTACAGCCTTGGCTTGATCGAGTCGGGGAGGGGCCTCACAGGTGCCTTAAGCCTGGCCAGATGGGGCTTCACTGGGGCCCCTTCCAGCACTGGGCATCAGCTGTGGCCAGCTGGGTGAGGATCTTCTCCAACTCGGGCCCATCCTCTAGGAAGCGCTCAGAGAAGGATCGGATGAGGCCTGCAGCTGAGGCCTCGTACTCAAGAAGTTGTACTTCTGAGCCTGGGGAGGAGATGGAGAAAAAACAGCAGCAGGAAAAGGTTTTAATAGGGAAACAGAATCATAATCGTAATCATAGAAGCAGCTAGTTCTCTTCCTGAGTTTTTACCATGTGCCAAAAATTGTGCTCAATATTTCATCATCTGACTCCATAATCCTATGAGATAGGAAGCATTAAAGGGGGAGTATTCAATGAATTGCTGCATACATTCATTCATTCACTTAATAAAGATTTACAACAGTGCCATGTTAGGTGAAACAGACAGTCCTTAGCCTCCAGGAGCTTACAGTCCAGGAACTGCTTCATCTCCATCTACTGTGGGGCCCTGGGCAAGTTTCTTAACCTAAGCCTCAGTTTCCTCATCTGGAAAATGGGAGCAAGCACAGTACATCTCTCAAGAAGCTGCGGTGATTAAATATCATATAATGGGTGGAGGGCACACTCACCAAGTGCGAGTTATCATAAGCATCACGATCTCTGAACCTACTTCCTCATCTGTCCACTGGGACTGTTCCAAGGGTACCCATCTAACCCATGTGGTGTTCCTGAATACTCACGGGAAGCACTTCCTTCTAAAATCCCTCCACTTCTCTCCCTGCTCACAGCGCCTCATTGTACTCTGTGGCCTTATGGGATGTATGCAGCTAAGAGCACAGGCTCTGTGCTCGGATGGCCCGAGTTCAAATCCTGGTTCTGCCAGCCACTCACTGTGTGACCTCAAATACACAGCCCCTTGGTGTCTCAGTTTCCAGCTGAAAAAGGGGAAACTTCCTCATTTAAGTTGTTGGGAGTTGATCCATGGAGAGTTTTTACCCAGACTCTGGCACATGGAAGTCCTCAAAAGTGAGCTATTAATACAATCACCACCACCTTTGAAAATTCAACCTGTTCTTTGGGCCTCAAAGTTTACCCCCTACTTCCTCCCCAGACCTACCTTTCCCCAATTCTCTCAAAGGTAGATATGATCTTCCCTTCTCTAAGTGTTCAGAACACTGTTTGTGTCTTTTGGGCACCCATGAACACTTCACTTGTAAGGCCATTTCTCTGTCTTATTCCTAATGGGCTAAGAACAGCTTGAGGTGACGAGTCCATTCCCAATGCCTGCCCAGGGCTGGACAGTCAAAGCAATGATGATCTTGTCCATGTAATGAGCACTTGCTGGGAGCCTGGTATAATCCACTCACTCACTCACTCACTGACAGGCATTGAGCGGCTCCAGTGGGCCAGGCCCTGTGCTAGGTGCTGGGGACGTGCTGTTCCTGTTGCCATGGAGAGAAGCAGACAGGAAAACAGCAGAGTGACAGCCGCCATGAAGAAGAGGAAGCTGGGTGATAGCTCAGAGGGTGTGCCTGCAGGGTGGTGAGCCAGGGGAGAGGGCTGGCAAACCCATGACACCTCTGGAGCACAGAGTGGAGTTTATGTTGTTTTTTAACTAAAGTGGTTTTTATTTTAATTATTCTTATTATTTTTTTGGCTGTACCATGCGACCTACATGGGGGATTGAACCCAAGCCCCAGTAGTGAACGCACTGAGTCCCAACCACTGGGCCACCAGGTAATTCCCTAGAATTTAGAATAAACCTTTTACATGCTTTTTGCTCACCAAGAGGAGGTAATTATTTCATTTAACCCTCACAGCTTCCCGTGACTATTGTAGTGAGGAGCAAATGCTCTTAATCTGACTCTTTGTTCCTCCAGTAAAAAGCTGTAAGCCTTAAGAAATTGACTCTGTGCCTCAGTTTCCTTATCTGTAAAATGGGGGTAATAATGCCTACACCTTACTGGGTATTGTGAGTATTTAAAGGGTTAATCCCTGGAAAGCACTTAGAACTTGAAGGAAGTACTCAGGTTCACTAGTGTCAACGCAAAATCCACATGAGCTTTATGAATGAAGACACCCAAGCTCAGAAAGGTTAAGTGACTCAGCCAAGGTTGCAGCGCAGTTCTGAAGCTCATGTTTTAACCACAGCCTGGCACCGCCTCGTCTCAAGTGCCTCACGTGCCAGTGTCAGGAAAGGCGAGTCAAGGGATGAGAAGTGAGTGAATGCAGCAGGGTGCTGGCACCCCAAGGATTGGACACAGGCCCCGGGAATGAAAGCGCTGCGTCTTAACTGCTGGGCTGCCAGGGAATCCCCCAGAGTGGCTGCTGCTAAGTCACTTCAGTCGTGTCTGACTCTGTGCGACCCCATAGATGGCAGCCCACCAGGCTCCCCCATCCCTGGGATTCTCTAGGCAAGAATTCCCCCAGAGTAGAGTTTAGGCTAAACCTCTGAAATGCTCTCTCGTCACCAGGAGGAGGTAATTATTTCATTTAACTCTCACGCTTACCCATGACTATGGAGGCGCAAACGCTCTTAATACAAAAGGTACAAGTGCGTGGCTGACAGGGTCAGGGCTTTTGGAAATGGCACCATCACTTGAGGAGGGGAGAGGGACCACGGGGCTGCTGACCTCTGCTCTGACTTGACTGCTCTCAGCTCACGGGGCGCCTCCTCTCTGCTTCACCTGACCTCGCTCCTGGGCCCCACCAGGCCTGACTCTCCAGCACGATACCTGGCCTCCTCCAAGGCCCGGGGTGTGTCTGTTTCACTAGCCCCTGCTCTGCTGGCTGCCCTCAACCTTCTGTTGCCATCTCCCAAGCAGCCTGACCCTGTGTGTGTGTGTGGGGGGGTGGCCTGTGGTGGTGGTGGATGCGAAGGTGTGGGCCTGAGGCTTGGCATGGGGAGGACTGGGCTGGGAGGGAGTTGGGGAGACAGGAGCCACCTTGGGTAGCCTTTACCAAGCTCAGGGGTCAGTTCCAGGCCTCCTTTGTGCTTATGGAGGGCCCTCTATCACAGGGGGCCCAGGAGTCCATTACCTTCGAGGCGAGTGTTGGGCTGAACGATGAGCTTCCGGGCTTCCTTGCGGAGCAGCACCGTGTCCCTGAGGGAGAGGAAGCACTCGGGGGGCGCATCAGTGACCGCTGCATACCCCTCATACAGGGCCCGGCCTCCAGCCACATCCCCCGTGGACTTCAGCACCTGTGGGAAGGCAGGAGTTAGTGCCTTTGGATGGATGCCTTCTGTGCATTCATGGGGCTTTGCCAAGAGCCACTGCCAGCAGCGCCCAGCCCCGGACCGCATCTGCTGTCTTGCGGGCACGCAGATCACGTGTTAGCACTGAGCAGGGACCATATTAAGGTGAAGCTAATGGTTCTCTTTGATTGTCTAACTTGAACTGTACACACGGAGGGCAGTAACATCATCTTCTTTTTAAAAACATTTTTTTTTAAAATTTTTACTGTGACAAATGTTCAGACAATATATTCTTGAGTGAGATTCATTCAGTTGTGTCCGACTCTTTGCAACTCTGTGGACTATGGCCCGCCAGACTCCTTTGTCCATGGAATTTTCCAGGTAAGAATATTGGAGTGGGTAGCCATTCCTTTCTCCAGGAGATCTTCCTGACCCAGGAATCGAACCCAGGTCTCTTGCACTGCCAGCAGATTCTTTACCACCTGAGCCACCAGGGAAGCCCAATATATTCTTAGTGTTCAATAAATACTTCTTCTTGGTTGCATGGTATGTGGGATTTTATTTCCCCGATCAGAAATTGAACTCTCCCTGCAGTAGGAGCTCAGAGTCAAGCACGGAAGTCCCCACCCTCTTTTTTAAATAAAACATTTCATATAAAAAACATTTCATTTCAAATAAAAAACATACAGTACCTCCCTTATAAAGAATGACACCCACACCACCACCACCCAGCTTAAGAGTTACTCACATCATCCCTCCCTGATTGCACCCTGTGACCTCCCCCGCCTGCGGAATCAGCACTTGACTTTGTGCTTATTAGCCTCCTGTTTTCCCTGAGTTTTACTCTCAATTCATGTTACAGTTTTGCCCACATCCTGTGATTTGCTTTTTCTGCTCAAATTACGTCTGAGATCCACCTGTGTGAGTGCAGTATATAGTCCCATAGCTGTACTTACAAACTTACAAACACGCCACAGTTCTGTCTCTTCCCCTGTTGCTATATAACCTGTGATTCTTGCCCTCTGAGGCTGTTCTGGACATATTGGACGTCTCCTGGTGATCAGGGGCAGGTTTTCCCAGGAGAATCAAGATCTGGATAATGCTCATCCTTAAAGGATGATGCCACCATTGTTTTTCAGACTTTGTGCACCTGTTTTCACTCCCAGAGGCAGGGGGGTGGCAGTCCATCCGGCTCGGCTCACCAGGGTGATGTTGACAGCTTTTCATGTTGCTGAGCTGGTGGGTGGAAATCTCATGTGGTTTCAGCTATGTTTTCCTGATGACTAATGAGATGGAACAACATCCCACAAGTTGGTGGGTTATTTATTTTCCTCTTCGGTTCATGAGTTTTGCCTATTTTTCTGTTAGGCTGTTTTTTCTTCACTGTTTTTGGAAAGTTCTTTATATATTTAGCTGCTAACCTTTTGTTAACTCGTATGTGATAAATATCCTATCCTCGTTTAAGATGCATCTTCTCACCTTCCTTCTGGTAAGTTTTGATGAATAAAAGCTACCATTGTCAGTGTTACTTGTCCACATGGTTGCAGCTTGTGAAATCTTAGTTCCCTGACCAGGGACTGAAACTGCGCCCCTGGGGTGGAAGTGCAGAGTTCTATCCACTGGCCACCAGGGAATTTCTATTCTATGATATTTCTAGACACAGGTTTTGCTTGCCATTCTTGGAATTTCTTGAGCTTCTTTGGATTTCTGAGTTGGGTCTTTCATCAGTTCTATGAAGTGCTCAGTCATTATCTCTTCTAAAATTCCTTCTTTTCTCTCTCCTTTCTTCTTGGAACTTCAGTTCATGTACATTAGATCTTTTCACACTATCCTCCATGTCTTTTTTTTTTAATGTTTATTTATTTCATGCACTAGTTCTTAGTTGTGATCTTTTATCTTTCTTGTGGCATTTGGGATCTTTATTTGTGGCATGTGAGATCTAGTTCCCAAACCAGGGATTAAACCCAGGCAGTATTGGGAGTGCAGTCTTAGCCACTGGACCACCAGGGAAGTCTCCCTCCTCCATGTCTCTTAATCTCTTCTAAATTTTCTATCTTGTGTTCCTGTGCTACATGCTCTGGGCATCCCTGGTGGCTCAGATGGTAAAGAATCCACCTGCAATGCAGGAGCTGCTGCTGCTAAGTCGCTTCAGTCGTGTCCAACTCTGTGCAACCCCATAACAGCAGTCCACCAGGCTCCCCTGTCCCTGGGATTCTCAAGGCAAGAACACTGGAGTGGGTTGCCATTTCCTTCTCCAATGCATGAAAGTGAAAAGTGAAAGTGAAGTCGCTCAGTCGTGTCTGACTCTTCTCAACCCCATGGACTGCAGCATACCAGGCTCCTCTGTCCATGGGATTTTCCAGGCAAGAGTACTGGAGTGGGTTGCCATTGCCTTCTCCGGCAATGCAGGAGACCTAGGTTCAATTCCTGGGTCAGGAAGATCCCATGGAGAAGGGCATGTCTACTCACTCCAATATTCTTGCCTGGAGAATCCCATGGACAGAGGAGCCTGGCAGGCTCCAGTCCATGGGGTTGCACAGAGTCAGACACTACTAAAGTGACTTAGCATGCATGATACATGCTCTGCAACTTCTCTTCAGCTGGATCTAAAATCTGTTTAAGCTGCCTATTTTTAGTTTCAGTGATTAGAAAGATTACGACTAAGAGATCTAGTTGGCTCTCTTCCAAGTAACTGACATTTGTGGCTCTGATCCTTACTTATTCTGCCAATTTGCCACTGGCAAAGTAGGACTCCAACTAGGGCACCCTCCGGGTAAGCCTCCTCCTCTTAGGCCCAGGGGTAGACTGATTTTCCCTAGCTCTGCAGGAATTAAAACTGACTGGGAACTCCTGGGGGAAGGTTAGAGAGACTGTCTCACCTTTTTCTCTTTTGCATAATACTTAACAGCCAGCATGTGAACATAGATTCATGAAGTGGACATGTTAGCCACTAGGAGCTCCAACCAGAGAGCTGGCGACAGGGGTGTCCATGGGAACCAGGTGGTATCATGAGTGAGTGACTAAGGCAGGTACAGGAAACAGGACGTGGACCCGGCAGACTGGAGAGTGGAGCACGTATAGATAGCCAAACGCAGTGGTCATGGCTCAGTTCCAGGGAATTGAGTCTATTGATGGCAGGCCCTCCAAGAAGCCAGAAATACAGATTTATATCTCACCTCATCAGTTTTTACAATATGGGTGAGCCAAAGCTATGACTATTTGTAATCCCGTGGCTGAAGGCTTTCCCTGCTGGCTAGCTCTTTGGTGTGCTCTTGGATTTTCCTAGGGGGCTAATGAAAGAAACAGCTGCACCAAAAAATGCTTCCATGTTCTGTATCTCCTGTTCCATGTCCTGTGTGTTCTGTAAAGCCACCGCTGTGGACACTGTCCATTCTGCTGAATGAAGGATCCTGGACAAAGATCCACCCGCTTCAGTCTCTAAGATGGAATGCTCTGTGTTCAGTCACTCCTAAGTCACAGTTCAATACTGGCCTAGGGTTTTGTAGATTTGATTCCATTATCTAGTGACATTATTATTATTAATAAACTGTTTTGGAATAATTTTAGATTTACAGGAAAGCCACAAAGATAGCGCAGAGAGTTCCCATGGGCTCCTGGCCCAGTTTCATCTGTTGTCAACATTGAGTAAAATGTGTACGTTACTCTTAACTAAACTCTAGACTTTATTGAGAGTTCACTCATTTTCCCACGAAAGACCGTTTTCTATTCCAGAATCTAATCTGGAACATGGCACTGCCTTGGGCATCTAATATTTTTTCATTTCTAATTTTATTTTACTTTAATGGCCAAACAAATATCTTTTAAGGAAAAATGCCTTAAATCCCTTCTGGAAATAGGTGGGAGTATAATCGCAGCAAGATATTTGCTGAATTGAAGGCTGGGCCTTTTTCAGGTTGGCAAAGCCAGCAGGACCCTGTTCTGATGGAAGGCACTGCCCAGTAAGGAATGGGTCACCATCAGGGGTTCTCCATCCTTGCTGAGTGTCAGGTTCACCTGGAAGGCTAGTAAACATACAGGTTTTGGGGTCTCACACTCAGAGTTTTTGAATCAGGACATCTGGGGTGGGGCCTGAGAATCTGCATGTTCTGGGTGCTGCTGCTACTGCTGGTCCCTGGACCATAATTGGTGTCACACCAGCTTGGATAATATGATTTTTATCGCTCTGCTGCTGGTAAGTCACTTCAGTCGGGTCCGACTCTGTGTGACCCCATAGACAGCAGCCCACCAGGCTCCCCCGTCCCTGGGATTCTCCAGGCAAGAGTACTGGAGTGGGTTGCCATTTCCTTCTCCAATGCATGAAAGTGAAAAGTGAAAGTGAAGTCACTCAGTTGTGTCTGACTCTTAGCGACCCCATAGACTGCAGCCTACCAGGCTCCTCTGTCCATGGGATTTTCCAGGCAAGAGTACTGGAGTGGGGTGCCATTGCCTTCTCCATTTTATTGCTCAGTTCCGTATATATGTTGTTTCACTGAATTCCTGCCAGGTGAGGCAGGTGATGTATTTAACAGATGAGAAAAGTGGAGGCCAGCAAGGCAATTACACAGCTGGTTAGTCCTGGCACCAGAACCCCAAAAGGTCTCCTGACTCTAAACATCCCAACATGGGAGAGCACTGCAGTGAGCACTGTCCTTCCCTCCTTCTCTCACCAAGCTCCAGGCTTCCTCCTTCCTGTCCCTCAACCCACTAAGCTCCTTCCAGTCCCAAGACCAGCTTTTATGCCCTGTTTCTTCTGCGCTCAGATCTTTTCACAGCTGCTTCTTCCTTGGCACTCCCATTTCCGGCTTAAACACAACCTATGCCTTCCCTGTTACAGAGTGCATAGACAGGCTGAGTTGGAGGGGGCCTCCGAGGCAAGAGGCCGCAGCTTACCTGGAGTCTCCTCAGGAACCTCTCCAGGGCGGGTTTGCCCACTGTCCGGATCTTGTCGCGGTCAAGGCGGACCCGGGCATCGGGGCGCCCATCGGAGCCTGTGGTGGGAGTGACAGTAACCAATCCCTCGCCAGCCTCCAGCAAGACCCTCAGGATCACAAACCGGGCCTGCATGTGGGCCTGTCAGGGCCAAAGAGAAAGGAATCATTTGTAGGCCCAGGGTAAGACGTATCAAGTTGGCCAAAAAGCTCGTTGAGGTTTCTCCTTAAGATGTTACGGGAATGATCTTTTTTGGCCAACCCAGTATCAAGAGTTCATTCCAAGGACTGATGTATCATATGTGCTTGCTAACTGTCAATTATTATTGTTGTTTTATTCTCCCCTACTCTGTGGGTCCTTTGGTGTTTAATTCCTCTCAAGTGCTTCCCTTCTCCTCTCACAAGGAAGGGCAGGCTGCCCTGGGGCACGGGGAGGCCATTTCCAGGCAGGATCCAGAGCCTTGCGCCCCCTTGTCACCCAGCCTGCCCTCTTCTGCTCCACACCCCGCCCTGATGACAGCAGTTACCCAAGGGGGTCCCTTGCCACCCCGAGCACTTTCTCCTCCACAATCCTGTTTGCAGTCAGTTCTGTGGGATCAAGAGGGCATCACGATCCCCAGTTTACAGATGACAAAACAGAGGCCCAGAGAGGTGAAGTGACTTGCTCAGGGTCACATAGCTGGTAAGAGAAAACAAGGACCAACCCAAGTTTCCTGACTCTAAACCGTGTGTTCTTTTGATGACCCAATATTGCCGCCTCAAAACAGACTTAGGTGACTTTTTAAAAGATTTCTATTGCTTACCCTGTTTCTTTTTTTCTTTTTTGCTTTGAATTTCTTTTTTTTTTAAATTAATTAACCAATTAATTTGGCTGCACCAGGTCTTCGTTGTGGCATGCAGAATCTTTAGTCGTGGCATGTGGGATCTAGTTCCCCAACTAGGTATTGAACCCAGGCCCTCTGCAGTGGAAGTGCAGAGTCTTAGCCACTGGAACACCAGGGAAGCCCCTGCCTACCCTGTTTCCAAAGTACATCTCATAGCCAAACAGCATAGCCTAATGGCTCTGGAGGCAGTTTGCTTGGATTCAAATTCTGACTCTCTTACTTGCCAGCAAGTTACTTAATCTCTTTGTGCCTCCGTTTCCTCATCTCTAAAATGAAGGTAATAACAGCACCTACCACCGAGGTTGACGCTGGGGACAAATGGGTCAGTTCATATAAACTGGTTAGAACTAAGTGGCACAGAGTGAGTGCTGTGCATCCATCTGTCAGTGGTCAGAGTAACATCACCTCATCTGATTCTCCCTTAAAGCTGGGCAAGAAGACGATTACTCCCAATTTACAGGCAGGAACACTGAGGCTTACAACAGTGATGTGACTTGCCCTCACATGTGGCAGAGTTTGGGATCAACCCAGTTCATGTGCCTCATAGGTACAGTTGTCCCATCCCTACACCCAGAATCCTCGTCTTGGTCCCCATTCCCTCCTGAGGGGTCCCCCAGCTCCTACCTGTCTCCAGCTGGATGCCTCAGGGGTGTAGAACTCCAGAGCAAGCAGCCCGGCCCGAACCATGTTGAGCCAGTTCACGTAGACTACATCTTCCGCATCAGCCCCCTCAAAGCCAAAGATCCTAGGGGAGGGAGGGAAGAGGTGGGGGAGCAGGGTCAGAGGCTGCCTGGGCCCTACCCTCCCTGCTAGCAGCCCCCCGTCCACAGAGGAGCACCCCCCCACCCCCCACCCCGGGTCTGCGGCTCGTACTCCAGCACTCGGGGGTGGAGGCAGAGATAGAGGCCCACGCTCTCGGCTCGGCACTCTTCATAGCTGGAGGCGATTGTGCTGAACTTGCTGTCCCAGGTCTCCCCGCTCCGGTACCAGCTCTGGATCTGGGAGGGGAACCCAGGAAGCAGGCTTTAGGGGTGGCTGCCATTCTACCTGGGCCCCCCTCCTGTACCCTGGAGCTCCACCCAGGCCACCCTCACCTGCTCCCCCGTCTCTGGGTTGATCACAGTCTCCTGGTCGAAGTTGAATGCTCCTTTCTCGTCCTGCAGGAGAAGGGTCATGAACGTGGGGCGGGTGAGGGTGGGGTACCCCGGGGCCCAGGTTAGGCCTTCAGCCTGGGATCCAAGGGGCTCAGAAAGGCAGCCAGGGAGCAGCGAGCAGACGGCAGGAGTGGCAGGTTCATGACACACGGTGGCCTCCACACCTGCTCTGAGACACCTCTCAGAGCCCCCAGAGGTAGAAGAACCTCTATCTGCTGCGCAGAGAGCGACACTGTGGGCCGGGGATCGGGGCGAGGGGCTGCAGAAAGTCACGCGAAGACCCAGACCCAGCATCTCCAGACCCCAGCTAGAGATGTCCCAGTGGGTGGGCCACGAGGCCTGGCGGCTCCTCACCTTTGTGGTCCCTCTGATGCAGAGAAGCCACAGCAGGTGCTTCTCTGCCTTGAAAGCAGCACCCTCACCATCCTCTCCATGTGCCAAGTGTCATTCATGCACTGGTCTTTTAACCCTTTAAGTCATCCTCCTAGGAAGGTGGATTATTACCCCATTTCACAGAGGAGGAAACTAAGGCTCAGAGACTAAGAACCCCAGAGTGGAGCCAGAACATACAATAACTATGCACAATGTCTCTTAACAACAACACCCATTTCCAGAGGGCCTACTGGGTGCCAGGCAAATCCCAGGGCTTCACCTTTATTCCTCACAAGAGTCATATGGTAGGAGTCAGGAAACCCATTTTACATATGGGCCAACTGAGGCTCAAGGAGTGGACCTGACTGAAGAAGACCACAGAAGGATTATGTTTGTCGCCGCTTCCCTGGGACTTTGAAGCCAAGACAAAGCCCGATGCCCAGCTGCTCTCCCATCAGCTGCCCTCTGGATCCTTCTGACTTCCAGGCCCAGCTGATCCCCATTTAGGGAGGCAGCCGCGCCCCCAAGAGGAGCAGACCCCACCCCACCTGCCTCCAGTCCTCTCATCTGTGCAGTCCACAGTGGGCTCTGCCTGGTCTGCTAACAAGGCCAGTGGCTACTCATATTCCCTGAGTAGGTGTCAAGGGGGCTCCAGCCACTCTGGCTGGCCCACAGGAAGGGGCAGCTCCCTACAAAACCTGGAAAAGTACAGGCTCCAGGGAACAGCAGTGCAAAGACAGTGCTGCAGCCTCAGGACTGGGGGCATCCAGACACTACCCCTGCCCGGCTTTTCTGCCCCGGGGCTGCCTGGGTCATACCCTCAGGGCAGGCTTCCTGGGCCTGAGCCAAGCAAGTCCTTCTGTGTGGGAGACTCTGGGGGGGGGCCTCCGCTGGCCTGTCCTACAGATCTCACTCAATCAGGGGACATCTTGGGGGAGGGTGAGACACTGACAGCCACCCCAGGGGGCTGACTATGGGGAAGGGGAGCCACAGGCCTAGAACTGGGGAGGGTCCCGCTGGTACCACCACTAGCCCCTTATTCTTTTTTAAAAAATGTATTTATTTGGCTGTGCCGGGTCTTAGTTTTGACATGCAGATCTTTTAGTTGTGGGATTCTTAACAGTAAGAAGGATATTTAGTTGTGGCATGTGAACTCGGTTTCGGCACGTGGATCTAGTTCCCTGACCAGGGATTGAACCTGGGCCCCTGCGTTGGGGGTGCGGAGTCTTAGCCACCAGACCGCTGGGGAAGCCCCTGGTCTCGAGTTCTTACCTGCACGAAGAGCTTGCCGCTGCCGTGGCCCAGCAGCTCATGCAGCCCCACCTGCACGTCAAAGGAGGGTCCCTTCCAGCGGATGTACAGGTCCTGCCAAGACAAGCAGAGACCCATGCTGCCCACTGCCCCACCACGGCCACATAGCCTGCCCACGGCCCCCGTGCCAGCCCGAGGGCCCATTGTGAGGCACACATCTGCTAAAGGTCTACCACCTGCCAGCCCCACACTGGGCACTGCAGAGCCCATCTCATCCTGGCAACAACCCACGAGGAAGGGGCTGCCTCCACTGTTGGCTGGCTGGGGAAACAGCCTCCAAGGACCCGAGGTCACACAGCGGGGAAACAGCAGAGCCGGACCTGAAGCCCCATCCTTTTGCCTGCTCTGGCCTGTTCCGCCCTCCTATGTCAGCTGAGGTCAGGCCAGGCCCCGCGCCGCTGCCCACCTTGTCCTCCTCCTCCAGGAAGGTGAGTTTCTCCCGCTGTGTGGCATAGGCCACGGCCAGCACGTTCCCCAGGGACACGTTCTTAAAGCCTTCCGTCTGCCTCAGGTCATCATCTGGAGAAGGTGGGAAGGTGACCAGGGAGAAAAGGGCAAGGGCAAAGGTCAAGGGTCACAGGCAAGGAGTCTAACCAGAGGGACAGGCTGGGAATGTGAGCGGAGCAGGGTGATGTGTGGCCAGGGCGAGTGTGTGGAGGGGGAGGGGGCGACTCTCAGTGGCGTCTCCTAGGGGGTTTGGGGAGCCCCCATCTTGTTCAGGCGGGGATGGGGGGTGGGCAGGACCCCCCGGGGAAGCTCACAGTTGGGGATGTTGATGCCGGCAGGAATGCCGGAGCCGGCAAAGGTGAGAACGTCCAGGGAGGTGAAGTCGGGGGTGAGGAACTTGTCCTTCTCGAAGGCTGGGGGCCAGGGCAGCTCCTTCAGCAGCTGCTCCGCACTTGCTACCAGCCACTCAAACTTGGCACTCATGGCCTTGTTCACCATGGCCACGAAGCCTGTAGGGGAGACAGTGGGCTGTGAGCGGGCAGGGTTTGGGGGGATCCCACACCTCTTCTCCTCTAATAACCCTCCAGCCATTATGCAGGCATTGACTGCCTGCTGTGTGCAGTGACCCTGTGCTGGCCACTCGGGAGAACCCGGGCCTGCACTGTGCCTTCATGAAGGTCCCTGTTTCGGGGAGAGTAGGGTACAGAGAAAAGGCTTCGCTGAGTAACACCTGAGATGGATCTTCTTAAACTTCTTAAAAAATTTTTTGGCAATGCCAGGTGGCTTGTGGGATCTTAGTTCCCTGATCAGGGGCCACAGCAGTGAAAGCATGGAGTCCTAACCCACTGGACTGCCAGGGAGTGCCCTGAGATGGATCTTAAAGGGGTATGTGGGGAGTACCTAGTGGGAGATGGGGAAAGGATCAAGGATCAGATGCCCAGTGGAAGGGACTATGTGAGCAAAAAAAGATGCTCTTTTTTCGGGGGGGACTTTGAGCTGTCCTGCATGGCTTACGTGGTGGTGAGTGAGGCTGCTGCACGGGAGGCCTGGGGCTGATCCTTTCAGATTTAATACCATTAAAAGTTCCTGACTCAAAGCAGTGTTTTCAAAATTGCACTCTACAGAACACATTTTCTATGAGAGCCTTCAAAAAGAAAGACCTCCCTGTGCAAAGAAGTTTGGGCGACACTATACACTCTATCTCCAACTTCTTAAAGGCTCTCAATGCACATTCACATATTAAAGGTACTGAAGAGTCCTGCAAGCAGAGACTCTCTGCTGCTCTATACTGAATCTTTCTTCTTCTGGTTTTTTTTTTTTTTTGGTTGTAGCATGCAGGATCTTAGTTCCCTGACCAGGGATCAAACCCATGTCCCCTGCAGTGGAAACATGGAGTCTGAACTACTGGACCGCCAGGGAAGTCCCTGAATAACTCCTGCTAACTCTGCATAGACTACACCCTGGAAAGACTGACCTAGACTAAGGAAGGGGACAACCTTGGCCAAGGGATGGGCTTGGCAAAGGCTCCCTATCTGAATTCACTCTGTCTGATGAAACCGCCACACCAGGGCAAGAAGAAAGGATGATTACAATAGCAAAGCACGAAAAGCAACCTAAATGTCCAACAACTGGGGATTATTACAAAATCAGGGGACAGCTATGTGATGGAACACCATGCAGCTGGCAGACATGGAGGACAATATCAAATGTTATGGGAAATTATTTATGATATGTTATGAATACTGTACATCTACTTAAAAGAATGAGGTAGACCTATATATACTGATAGGAAAAGATATCCGAGATACATGACTAAGTGAAAAAAGCAAGTGACGGAATATACAGAATATAATCTCATTTACCTGGATGAGTTAAAAGGAACGTGTGTGTGTGTGTGTGAATACCTAAATAAAGGTCTAGAAGGACCTGTACTCAACCGTGAACTCTGGTGACCTTTGGCGGGGAGCGATACAGGAGAGGCAGTGAAAGAAGGATTTCACGGTTTATCCTACACACGACCGTACTTTTCCAATTACTAACAAGTGTGGATTTTTAAATTACACACATACGTTTCTAAGCATTGCTCTCTATAAAAACAAAAGACAAAAAGCACATTCCAAACTTCAATCTTGGGGTGGGTGCAGTCACAGTTGATTATTTTTGGTGTGTGTTTCCATAATTTTTGACCGTGAACATGGATTACTTTTCTGATAATCATGATGAGTTATGTACAAAGGGGGAACCTCCGAGACTGAAGCTGCTGCGACTTGGGCTTGGGCACAAGGGCCAAGGCAGCCTGCCACCTGCCCTGGGATGACAGCAGCCAAGTTCACAGTCACAGCGTTAATTCTGCTCTCATCAACCCAGCACCACTGACATGCCTGGCACTGTGCTAGACTGTCTGCATGTAACACCTCACTTTCCATGACACCCGAAAAGGAGTGGAGACGCAGAGGTGGGGTTAAGTGACAAAGCTGGAGCCTGGGCCTGGACCAGACACAGGGGGCAGCACGGCAAAGTGCCTCGGAGCTGAGGTGCCTGGGGTGGGTCACCCCCCCAACTCTGCCTCAGTTCCCACGTCTGTGAAGTGAGGAGGGAAATTCTCATAGGACGATGGTTATCAAAATGAGTGAAGATAGGGAGGTGTCCAGTCCATGGCGAATCATCGATGGCTGTTGCTATGACTCTCTACCACGGGAGAGTCATCAGGGGGGAGGGGGAAGGGTTTCACTTTGACCTCCCACCTCCCAGAAGTTACCTTCAAACTCTCCACGGGAACCAAAGGGGTCTCGGTAGCTCTCGATGAACCCGATGTAACTGGGGGAGAGAAGGGCTGAGATGGAGGAGGGGCGGGCAGGAGGAGGCAGGGCGGGCAGAACGGAGGCTGGCGCCTCACCTCTCCACGATGGGGCCTTTGTCCTGGATCCAGAAGCGAGAGCCCTTCTTGTGGGCCTCGATGGAGCCCTGGGTGAAGCTTTCTATGTACTGGGCCAGCATCTGTTCCTGGTGGCTGTTGGCTGCATATGCCTGGGGGTGAGCAGGGGCTGGTAAGCCTCAGGCCACCCCCCTATCCTGGCACCCGCCTGTGCTGCCCAGAGGGGCAGGGAGCAGCACACCTCAGCCCCGAGCGCCCCCTACCTTGGCTTTCTCCAGGTGCTCCACCACCTTCTGGAGGATAGGGGCATAGTCCCCGCGTGTCACCCGAAAATGGCTTCCCTGGAATTCGTAGCTCTTCAGCTTGGAAGTCATTTCAGAGTCCAGGTTAGGCTCTGAGGGAAGAAGGATAGTCGCTCAGGGGAAAGGCGAGTGTGAGACATCTCAGCAGGCTTCTCACTGTGACATTCGTTTACTCTAACATCCTCGATGGCTCCCCTTTGCTCACAGAAATTATAAACTTGCATCTTCAAAAAAATACATATATGGGGGAATTCCCTGGTGGTCCAGTGGCTCACACTCTGCACTCCCAATGCAGGAGGCCTGGGTTCGATTCCTGGTCAGGGAACTAGACCCCATGTGCCACAACTAAGGGTTCACATGCTACAACTAAAGATCTTGAATGCTCAACGAAGATGAAACATCCTGAGTGCCACAAATAAGACCTCGCACAATCAAATAAATATTTTAAATATATATATATTCTGTAACATGAAATGTTTTAAGTGATTTATATGTGTTAACTCAATGAAGTCTCACATCAACTCTGTGGGGAGATTATATTTTTAAATATATATATATATATATAGCCTATATGGCCACAGTATTTCCTATCTCCCAATGTGACTTCTCTCATGAGAATGTGGGGGCTTTATTCCCTCCTCTTGAAGAGGGGCAGGCAGGCTTGTGACTACAACAGAAGTGACACAGTGGCTGCCAAGGGCCAGGTCGTAGAAGGCGACACAGCTTCTGCCTGGCTCTCTTGGGGATGTTCACTCTGGAGCACGGTTGCCATGAACAGTATGAAGATGCCACATGAGGCATTTCGGTGGACAGCCCTGGTCAAGTCGATCTACATACATGCTGAACCCTAAACTTTCCCACCACCTCGCTTTGGCTCTTGCTGTTCCCTCCACCAGGAGTGCAGTCCCCGACCTGGCCTCATTTGCCTGGCATCTGAGGATCCACCAAGGCCTGGCCGCTGGGGAGACACCGGTGAATGAAACACAAAGGTCCTCCTCTCAAGAAGCTTGCAGTCAACAAAAAAATAACCAGGAAATTACTGGGTGTGCTGATGGGCAAAGAGGCTATAAGACAGGGAAGGGTCCTGGGAAGGTGAGGTCCAAGCCTGGCCTCCGGGACGAGTGGGTGCTCATCAGGTGAACACCTGGAGGGGAAGGAGACATTCGGGGGGGGGACAGGGAACAGACTGTGCGAAGGCCTGGAGTGGGTAGGTAAGAACATGGGGTTTTCAGGAAATTGGAAGCTGATGAGCATGGCTGTGGCCCAGAGTCTAAGTGGGAGGCTGGGGGCTAGGAAGTGGGAGGTGGTTGGGAAAGGGAGGGGCAGATTACATAGGTCCTCATAGAGGCCTGGATGCTTGTCTCAACACTGCATCTATATCCCCCTCACCTGGTAAAAGACTCCAGTTTTCCTTTGGGACCGACCCCCTACAGGCACCCTGAGTCCAGGCAGTAGGAGGAGCTGACCTTATCACCTGACTATGAGGTAGGCTTGGAACCAGGTCATGTTATGGCCCGGGACAACTCACCTTGCGCGAATGTTATCTCAAAATGCATGTTGTGGGTAAGGGGCCTGGTGCCAGTCTCTGAGTTTTGAGACATTGCCTTTCTCTAATTAGCAGACTGCTATTAGCTATATAACATCCAGCTAAAGATTAGCAGGGGGGCACTCTTTCTGCCTGCTTCTGATGTCTATGTAGAAGCTTTCTCTATCTCTCTTATACTTTAATAAAACTTGATTACACAAAAGCTCTGAGCAGTCAAGCCTTGTCTCTGGCCCCAGATTGAATTCCTCTCCTCCGGAGGTCAAGAATCCCAGCGTCTTTCATGGCTCAGCAACAACCTTTCAGCAAGTTCACCACCCCCACCTTTCTATATTGTCCCCAACCTCCAGGACACCTTTTCCATTAAGCCTTCATAGATGTGCAGTTTGGATTTCTCCTCTAGGCCATCATGAGACATATGGTACAGTTTGGATTTCTCCTCTAGGCCATCATGAGACATATGGTCCAGCCTCTATTTCCATTGTTTACATGAATTGTTATCTTCTGCACCACTGCCTGGAGGATGGGGACCACAGCCAACACTCGGCTCCTATCAGAGGCTTAGCTGCAGTGACGATCACCAGTGAAACAAGGCTCTTCCTCTGCCCTCGGGTCTCCCCTAGCTTTACATCACCACCAGCTCCAGGGCTAGGGGTGCTCACCTCCTAGAAACACCATATCCTGAGCACGGCACAGGGCTCGGCACCCAGTAAGCCTCCATTGACATCCGCCATAGCTAGTATGACTGTTGTTACTCCCTGTGGCTACTGCAGGCAGCTAACCCCTGTCCTGGGTTCCTGCCCCATCCACGCTGGTCCAGGAACACTAAAGAGGGAGAAGAAGGGGGATGTGAGCTCACCTGTGCCCAGCACGGAAGCCAACCGCACCACGTAGCTCGGCTTCCCGTCCTGGCCAATCTCCTTGAAGAGCCGTGTGTTGTAGGCACTGAGGTTCTGGAAAAGACAGGGCAGGGTTTGGGGGAGAGTAAATCCAGAGTGGGTGAAGGGGTGGGAGGGAGGGAAAGTGGGCACACCTGAGAGAGAAGAAACAGGCAAAGTGGGCCGGGCCTCTGGGGGACCAGTCAGAGTCTTCTGCGGGGGAAGGGAGCAGGATGGGCAGGCCAGGGCAGACTCCTGCTCAGCTCAGTACAGTGAGTACTTAGTACACAGCACTTTTTACTAAGTGCTGTGCCAGACAGTGGGCTTCCCAGGTGGCTTGGTAGTAAAGAATCTACCTGCCAATGCAAGAGACACAGGAGAGGCAGCTTTGACCTCTAGGTTGGGAAGATCCCCTGGAGTAGGAAACGGCAACCCACTCCAGTATTCTTGCCTGGAAAATTCCATGGACAGAGAAGCCTGGTGGGCTGCAGTCCACGAGGTCACAAAGAGTTGGACCTGTCTGAGGATGCACATACGCACATGTGATCACACCTGCCAGACACTTCATGACCTCAGCTAACTTGGGCTATAGGAGGCGGACCTCAAGCCACAGATAAGGGAAGTCACTGAGTGGCTGAGCTGGGAGATGAAACTGACACATGGACACCAGAGCCCAGTTGAAGCAGCTCCGATATTCTGTGTCCTCCTTCCCTGAGGCTGTCACAAGGCCCTTCATCCTGGGGTGGGGTGGGGGCGGCTCCATCAGGGCACTCAGGCTGACCCTTAGATAAGGATTCCCCAGTCTTCTCCACCTCAAGGACCCCCAATGCCTGTGCCTCTGGGCTCAAGCTGAGACCCGGGAGAGGCTGCCAGTGCCAAGGGGACCCCAACAAGCCACTATCCCAAGTTGCCCATCCCCCAAACCTGTGAGTCCAGAAAGTCTTGGGCTAGTTTGGCATCTTCCATGGTACAGTTCCCAGAGAAATAGGTGGTGATGCCCTGTCGGGGAAGGGGCAGAGTGGAAATAGGAGTTGTTGCTGAGGTTGGAGCTGCAGGGGCAGCTGGCAAATTCCTTCCTGGCCACCCTTTCCAGCCTCAGACTTCCTGCACCTCCTCTCAGCAGCCTCCGAGGTCCCTCTCCATCTCTTTCCAGGGGAAGAAAATTGGGATACAAACAACACACAGAACCATCCCCAGCCTCTCACAGATCCACCCCTAAGGTTCGCTGTATCCCTCACCCCATGAGACTCCTAAGCAACCTCCAGACGTAAGAAGCTTGGACCTCCCTCCTCTCCATCCCCCTGCTCCCAGTTCCCTCCAGCTCTCAGCTCATCTCTTCTTCCCTCCTCCTGGTACACAGCATCCCAGGATGTCAGAACTGGGAGGGCGTTCAGAAAGCATTCCATCCAACCCGCTTACTGAGGATGACGTTGAGACCCGCCGTGGACAGCAGCTTGGCCTCAGGTGTGATGGACAACCCGCTGTCTCCCCATCAGTTTCCCCTCTCCTCCAGGACAGGTGGCCCTCAACGATGCCCTCCACCCCCTAGCGCGGCTGGGGTCTCACCTCCTTTCCCAGCCCGAGGTGTCGAAGCCTCGATTCCAGTGAGAACATGAGCTCCCCGCAGGTCTGCCAGAGGCCTCTAACTTCTTCTGGGTGCTGCTGAGCAGCCTCACTCCCCAGGATCACACGTTCCAGCTTTTCCTGCAGGGGAAGGGAGGTCCTTGGCCTGGCCAAGGCTGCACTACCCAATCTGCCTCCCAGAGCCCCCCAGCCACCCCCAAGCTCTTCTCCCATAATCTAAGACCTTCTGGCTCAGAGGGTGGTCAACAGACTGGCAGCATCGACCTTACCGGAGAAAAGCAGAACCTCACACCTGCCTGCTCAAGCTGGCTGGGTCAGGGGCTGTATTTCAGTAAGATCATCAGGCCAGTCATGAGCAGAGTAGGGACTGAGAGCCCTGGTGTAAGGCCCGGGTCTGCCCCAGAAGGGCCCGAGCCCCGTGGTCCAGAGGACTCCCTGCGTCCACTCTCCTCCACTGTCTCCAGGGGTGACCAACAGGTCCCATCTCTACAGCACCGAACGGTGCTCAGAACCCTTCCACAGCCTCCCTTCATTTGTCCCTCAGGTCAGCATGGTCAGGAGGTCGCTGCAGCACTCGGGAGGGTGGCTGACCCAAGGCTGTGCAGCATGGTGGTGACAAGGTCGAAGCCCGACTCCCGCAGGGGCTCCATCTGCTGCTTTCCCCACTCCACCCCACCAGCCCCAAACTGCCCACCTTCCCCAGCCCTCCTCAGCTCACCTTGGGCAGGTTGGGAACAAACTTGGTGTCGCCAAAGGACTTGTAGTTGCCCATGTTGGAGTAGACGCCAGCGGCGTAGACCAGGAACGCCTGGGGGAAGGGAGCATCAGAGGAAACGCAGCCTCCCCACCCCATGGCGGTTCCCTCCTGGGATGTTAACACCCCAGAGGAAGCTGTATGGATGAGGTTGGGAGATCTAGGGGGCAGGACCCACATCCTGGGAGGCGCTAGTCTGGGCTACTTTCACGGCCCAATCTTCATACACCCATGGTCCAGCCAAACGGGGCTTCTCAACAGCTTCCAAATATTGATACATCCAAGCCCTCATCCACCTTGTTCCCTTCATATCATTACCCTCTCAGCTACCTGCATCTCATCTGACTTTGAAGGCCCAGCGCAGACACCACCTCCTGTAGGAAGCCCGTCCTTAGCCCCCATCTGATAGGCAGCTGGTGCTGGAGGCATCAAAATGTTAGGGATGGAGGGGCCTTGGTTGACAACTCTACAGCTTTTGCAGGCTCCAAATCTACTCTCCCTTCCTCTGGCAATATGACCTCAGCTTCCTTTTGGGATGGGGCAAAATCTCCCTTCCCCAACTCCAGGGGTAGGCACAGGCCCAAGCTGGCCAGCCAGAGCCTGACCAGGAAGTTTCCCAGCGGTGAAGAGCTACTGCTTCACACCAGGAATCATTAAGCCCAAAGCCCCTAGAGCTCCCCTACTAAAGTGACAAAAGAAAGCAAAGCTGAGCAATGAAGGCTGCATTGCAATGGTATCCCTGAGTCTCTGAATCCAGCCATGACTGAAGCCTCTCTAGCCCTGGACTTTTCAATTATGTGAACCTATAGTTCTTTTTTTAAAAATTAGACTTTATTCTATAGAGTAGTTTTAGGTTCACAGCAAAACTGAGTGGAAATTAGAGATTACCCTCAAAGTGCTCCCCCCCACCACCTCGCCACCCCACTGCCAGGCACAGCCTCCACCTCATTAATATTCACTAGTCTGGTACATTTCTTACAATTGAGGAATGTACCTTGGCACCTCATCACCCGAAGATCATAGTTTACATTAGGGACCATTCTTGGCATGGTATACTCTATGGGTTTGGATAGAGGTATAAAGACACATATCTGCCATTACACATGATACACTACTCTGAAGTATACTGGGCGGTTTCGGTGTCTGAAAAATCCTCTGTGCTCTATCCTACCTCCCAGCGCCTGGCAACTACCCATCTTCTTACTAGCTGCATAGTTTTGCCTTTTCCACATAGCTGGAATCATACAGTATGTACCCTTTTTGTGATGGTTTCTTTCACCCAGTAATACCCATTTAACTTTCTCTGTGTCTTTTCATGGCTTAATCACTCACTTCCTTTTAGCACTAATGTTCCATTGTCTGATATACCACGGTTTGTTTATTGATTCAGCTACCGAAGGACATCTTTATCAGATATATCTTTTGCAAACATTTTCTCCCATTCATGACTTTTCTTTTCATTCTCTTGACAGTGTCTTATACAGAGCAGAAAACTTTAATTTAAGGGACTTCTTTGGAGGTCCAGTGGTTAAAACTCTGTGCTTCCAATGCAGGGGGCATGGGTTCGATCCCTGGTCGAGGAACTAAGATCCCACATGCCACATAACATAACCGAGAAAAAGAAAACTTCAATTTTAATAAGTTCAGCTTATCAATTATTTCTATCATGGATCATGCTTGGTGTTATAATTTAAAAGTCAACTGCATACCCAAGGTCATCTAAATTTTCTCCTATGTTATTTTCTGGGAGTTTTAGTTTTGTATTTAAGACTGTGATTCATTTTGAGTTAATTTTTGTGAAGGATATAAGATCTGTGTCTAGATTTTTTTTTTTTAACCATGTGGATGTCTAGTTGCTCTAGCACCATCTATTGGAAAGACTGTATTTGTTTCATTATATTACCTTTGCTTTTTGTCAAAGATTTGTTCACTATATTTGTGGGGATCTGTTTCTGGACTCTCTATTCTATTGCACTGATCTACTGTCTACTATTTTGCCAACAGAAGACTGTCCTGATTCCTGTATCTTAACAGTGAGTCTTGAACTACAGTAGCATCAGTCCTTCAACTTTGTTCTTCTCCTTCATTATCGTATTGACTATTCTGAGTCTTTTGCCTCTCCGTATTAACTTTAGAATAAGTTTACCCACAAAACACCTTGCTGGGATTTCGACTGGGATTGCATTGAATTTATAGATAAAGTTGGGAAGAAGTGATATCTTGACAATATTGAATCTTTCTATCCATGAACATGGAGTATCTGTCCATTTATTTAGTTCTTCTTTGATATTTTTCATCAGAGTTTTATAGTTTTCTGCATATACATCTTCTACATATTGTTAGATTTATGACTATTTCAACCTTTTTGGGTGCTATTGTAAATGGAATTGTGTCTTAATTTCAAATTCTACATTTTCATTGTTGAAATACAGGAAAGCAATTGACTTTCATGTATTAACTTTGCATCCTGCAACCTTGCTATAATCACTTATGTGTTCTAGGAGTTTTTGTTGATTCTTTCAGATTTTCCATTTAAACAATCATGTCATCTGTGAACAAAGACAGTATTATGTCTTCCTTTATGTATACCTGTAATTTCTTTTTCTTGTCTTATTGCATTAGTTAGAATTTCCAGTACAACACTGAAAAGTAGTGGTGAGAGGGGCCATCCTTGCTTTATTCCTGATGTTAGTGGGAAAGTTTTTCACAATTCAATATGATATTAACTCTAAATTTTCTAATTACAGTTTTTTTTTTTTAATCATGAATGGGTGTTGCTGCTGCTGCTAAGTCACTTCAGTCGTGTCCGACTCTGTGCGACCCCATAGACGGCAGCCAACCAGGCTCCCCCGTCCCTGGGATTCTCCAGGCAAGGACACTGGAGTGGATTGCCATTTCCTTCTCCAATGCATGAAAGTGAAAAGTGAAAGTGAAGTCACTCAGTCATGTCCGACTCTTAGCGACCCCATGGACTGCAGCCCATCAGGCTGGGATTTTCCAGGCAAGAGTACTGGAGTGGGTTGCCATTGCCTTCTCCGGAATGGGTGTTAGAATTTGTCAAATACCAAATGCTTCTTCTTCTGCATCTATTGATATGACTGTGTGATTTTTCTCCTTTAGTCTATTGACGTGATGATTTACATTTATTGATTTTTGAGTGTTGAACCAGACTGGCATAGCTGGGATAAATCCCACTTGATCATAGTGCATAATTCTTTTCATACATTGCTGGATTCAATTTACTATTTTGTTGAGGACTTTTGCATCTATGGTCTTGGGACATATTAGTCTGTAGTTTTCTTTTCTTTCATTGTAATCTTTGTCTGATTTTGGTGTTAGGGGTAATACTGGCCTCACAGATGAGTTAGAAAGTATTCCCTCTGCTTTTCTCTTCTGAAAGATTGTAGAGAATTGGTATAATGTCACCCTTAAATGTTTAGTAGTGAACTTATCTTGGCTTGATGTTTTCTGTTTAGGAAGGTTGTTTATTAATTATTGATTCTGTTTCTTTGATACAGGCTTTGCAGATTATCTATTTCTTCTTGTGTGAATTTTAGCAGATTGTCTTTCAAGGAATTTCAAGGAATTTCATATCATATGTCCATTTCACATAGGTTATCAAATTTGTGCATATGAACTTTTTTAGAGTATCGTTTGATTATCATTTGAAGGCTACTTCCCATGAATTTGTAGTGATAGCCTTTCTTTAATTTCTTTTTCTTTTTTCCTTCTTTCATTCCCGATATTAGTAGTTTGTGACCTCTCACCTTTTATCTTAGTCTAGCTAGAGGTTTATTGATTGCTATGATCTGAATGTTTGTGTCCCTCCAAAATCAGTATGCTGAAACCTAACCTCCAAGGTGATGGCTATTAAGAGAGGGAGCCTTTGGGAGGAGATTAGATCATGAATGACGGCACAGCCGTCCTCATTGAGATTAATGCACTTACAAAATAGACCCCAGATAGCTAGCTCATATGACCCACCATGTGAAAGCACAGTGAGAAGGTGGCAATCTGCAGTCCAAAAGAGGAGTGTCACCAGAACCCAACCATGCTGGCACCTGTCGTCCATTCTTTTTCTACCTTGGTGGTTGTAACTTAGCCTTGTATAAAATTTCATTTTCTCTCCTTTCTTAGCATATCAATTGTACTTCTTTTTTTTACTTTTTTTAGTGGTTGACTTTGCAATAGACATTTTAGTGGTTGAGTTTGCAATATATATTTACAACTAATCCAAGTCCATTTCATGGGCAGTTTGAGTACTTTATAATAACAAAATAATCCTAATTCTTGCCTTCTCTCCCTCATATCACTGCTGTCATTCATTTCACTTGTACATAAGCATACATAGTTGGATATATTGCTGCTATTATTATTTTGGACAAGTGTATATCTTAGATCAGTTAAGAATAAGAAAAACAAAAGTTTTTATTTTACCTTCACTTATTCCTTCACCATGGCTTTTCCTCTCTTTTTTAATGTATCTGAGTTTCTGACCTATATCATTTCCCTTCTCTCTAGAAACCTTCTTTTAACATTTCCTGCAAAGCAGGTCTATTGAAAACACATTCCCTCAATTTTTGTTTGTCTGAGAAAGTCTTTATTTCCACTACACTTTAAAGGATAATTCACAGGACATACAAGTCTAGATTGGTGGCTTTTTATCCCAACACTATAAATATTTCAGTCTACTCTTCTTGCTTGCAAGATTTCTGAAAGATTAGATGTAATTCTTATCTTTGTTCCTCTGTAGATTTTTTTTTCATCTAGGTTCTTTCTTTCTCTTTGATTTTTTTCTTTCTCTTTGATTTTCTGTAGTTTAAACATGATATGCCAATATGGAGGTTTTGTTTCTTTCTTTTTTGTTTTGCGTTTAGTATCCTATTCAGTGTTCTCTGAACTTCCTGGATCTGTGGTTTGGTATCTGACATCACTTTGGGGAAATTCTCAGTCATTGCTATTTCAGACATTTCTTCTGTTTTTTCCTTTCTTCTTCTGGTTTTACCACTATATACATGTTATATTTCTTATAGTTGTCCCTTGGTTCTTGGATATCCTACTCTGTTTTCTTCAGTCTTTTTTCACTTTGCTTTTCAATATTGGAGGTTTCTATTGAGATACCCTCAAGCTCAGAGATTCTTTCCTGTGCTGTATCAAGTCTACTAATAAGTTCATCAAAAGTGCCCTTCCTTTCTGGTAATATTTTTTGACTTCTAGCATTTTTTTAGACTCTTTCTCAGACTCTTTTCCATTATAGGTTATTATAAGATACCGAGTATCATTTTCTGTGCTATATAGTCTGTCCTTGTTATTTATCTACTTTATATATAGTGCTGTATATATGTTACTCCCAAACTGCCCATCTGTTCCTACATGTTGTCTACTTTATCCATTATAGCCCTTAGAATACTAGTCATAGTTGTTTTAACTCCTGGTCTGGTGAGTTCAACGTCCCTGCCGTATCTGAGTCTGGTTCTGATACTTGCTCTGTTTCTTCAAGCTGTGCTTTCTGCCTTTAAGAATGTTTTGTAATTTTTTTCTTGATAGCCAAACATGATGTGCTGGGTAAAAGGAACTGTCATAAATAGACCTTAATGGCAAGCCACTCCAGTCCTCTTGCCTAGAAAATCCCATGGATGGAGGAGCCTGGTAGGCTGCAGTCCGTGGGGTCGCTAAGGGTCGGACACAACTGAGCGACTTCACTTTCACTTTTCACTTTCACACATTGGAGAAGGAAATGGCAGCCCGCTCCAGTGTTCTTGCCTGAAGAATCCCAGGGACGGGGGAGCCTGGTGGGCTTCCGTCTATGGGGTCACACAGAGTCGGACATGACTGAAGTGACTTAGCAGCAGCAGCAGTAGTGGGATAGTAAGGAATGGTGTCAGGGGAAGTATTCTAGAGTCCCATGATTTTAGTGAATCTTTGCTGCTGGCCTTTGAACTTGACATGTTCTTCTCAGCCCCATATACCCACCACTCCTTTTAGATGGGACCGGATGGTCAGAGCTGTCTAGAGTTGTGTGTTTCCCTTCTTCCAGATCAGTTAGGCTCCAATAAAACCCTAACAGGTTTGGTTCTGGTTAAATAGTTTCTCCTGAGGGCAGATCATGTTAAGAAGAACAAAATGCTCTAGCATATTTTTTAAATGGTTCCTTCTCACCTCCCCCTGCCAGAAGCAAGAGGGATTTTTCTCTCTGAAATTCACTGTGAGAACCAGGTGAAGCTCCTGAAGGTAAAACCCCCCAAAGTGTCGGGGCCCCCTTATGTCCAGTTCCCCCTGGAGTTTTCAACTCAGAATTGTCCACATTGAGCCTTTAGCAAGTCATCAATTACAGTTCCAATTTTCCTACCCCAGCACTGTTTCCATGGAGGTTTCTGTTCATGAGTTTTTGCTCTGGTAAGTTGTGACTCTCTGTACCTGCCTGCCTGTTTCTCCAATTTTGGGGGCTGCAGTTTGCTCTGGAACCTCACTTCTCTTAAGGATCTAAGAAGAGTTGTTGATTTTTCAATTTCTTCAGTTTTTTACTTGTTAGAAGAGATGGGCAACATCTAAGCTCCCAACATGCCAGACCAGAAACTGGGAGTCATGATTTTTTTTTTTTCTCATTTAAGCCAATTTGAGGTGGGTTTCTGCTACTTCCAAACAAAACAATCCCACTGCAAATAGTGAATACTTGGGTAGCACTTTTCCATTAACTTTCCCAGCTATTCTCTCTTTTAATGAGGAAATCAAGGCCTAGAGATGGGATGTGATTACTCAAAGTTCAAACAAAAAGTAGAAGAAACAGCCTGGGCCTCAGCACAGAGATAAGCAATCTAATCCCTTTATTTTACATATAGAAAAACTGTATCCTCATACATTTTTGGAGAAGCACTTTCAGAAAATGATTTAACAACACTAGTCAACTGTCAATGTACAGAGCCTTTGACCCAGCAATTCTGCTTCTAAAAATAGATCCTAGTGACACACATGCTTAAGGATGCTTATTTGTCTTGTTTGTAAGAATCACAAACAACCTAAATGTCCATCAATATACAAAGGATTAAACTGATTACAGCATACAAAGCTATGGAATGCTTCACAGTCAATAAAAGAAAACGAGGTGGATTTCTATGTACCCCATGGAAGTTCTCCAAGACACAGTGTTCAGTGAAAAAAAGCAGAACTCATAAGAATCTATAGAATGTGATCTCATACGTGAAAGAGAAAATATGCAACTAACACATGTGCATCTCTACTTGTACAGGTATGCAGTATAGACAGACGACTGAAAAGGCTACACACCATACCATCTTTGGTGGTTACCTCTGGGCTAGGCATTGAGAAAAAATGATCTTCGTGTTTTATTTTGTGCCTTTCTGCAATGCTGTAAAGCATTACGAATGCATTCATGTATTCCTTGGCCAACAGACCCACAGACCAGATAAAAACAAGATGACAGGTAGAACATTCTGCCCAGGGACACGCAACATGGTAGAGGAAGATCTGGTCCAGAACTCAGACCTCCTGATTCCTACACTGGACTCATTCCTCTACCGTCTCCGAACGTCCACAGCTGTTTCCTCTACT